>NC_085140.1:214939764-215579226 GCF_024139115.2 Armigeres subalbatus | reverse complement strand
GGGGCACGGGACAACGAACCATGACGAGAGGAGGATTCTAAAGGAGCTTAAGGAAAAACCAGTATACTACGTAAAAGCCGATAAGGGCAATGCAGTAGTGGTAATGGATAAAGAGGACTACGACGAACAGATGACGACGAAAATCAACGGAGGACCTTATAGACATTTGAGAGTGGATCCGCTACCAGGATTAATAAGACTCACGGACAAAACAATAAAGGAGTGTAAGGCGATCATCGGAGAAGCTCGAGTGAAGACAGTAAACCCGGTTCTACCTAGGATTAAAGGACTACCAAAAATCCATAAACCCGGCAAGGAGATGCGAGAGATAGTTTCATCAGTGGGTTCCCCTACCCAAAACATAGCCAAATGGTTGGTAAAGGAGTTCCAAAGTATGCCGAAACCATTCCCCAGCAGGTCAGTCATCAACACCCAGGAGTTCGCCCAGAAGCTGTTGGAATCAGGACACATCGAAGAAGAGGACATAATGGTATCATTCGACGTAGCGACATTGTTCCCTAGCGTTCCAGTGAAAGATGCTCTGAATCTGGGACGGAAACAACATGGCGAGAAAAGGTGAATATGTACCTAAATCTGGCAAGGCAATACATGACGGAGAACTACTTCACATTTCGTGGTACAAACTACAAACAGACGAAGGGAGCACCGATGGGAAATCCGCTATCACCGTTTTTGTGCGAACTGTTCATGGCGAATCTGGAAAACAACCTATAAGAACAAGGAATACTATCCGAGAAGTGGTGGATACTGACGGAGCCAGCTATTGTTATTTGGTGGGGCACCGCTTGGTGCAAGAATAATAGCCGTTGAGAACAATGGTGTGATTGCATCGTGTGGTGCCCCACCTCTGTCTCCGCCAGTGGTGGTGGAGATACGTCGACGACATCTTCAGCATCATCAACCGAAAGGATCTACCCAGGATTTTGGAAGCGACAAACAACGTGCATAAGGACATCAAATTTACCATCGAGGAGGAACAATAAGGTAAACTACCTTTCTTGGATCTACTGGTCATCATGGAAGCAAATACAACATTGAGCCTCAAAATCTACAAGAAGCCCACGAACACCATGAGAGTCATTCCAAGTAACCAAAAATTCCTTTAAGAGTACGTGTTTCGCTTAAGCTGCTCAGTGAAGCTGATTAAGCGAAAAACGTACTCTTAAAAGAACTTTTGGTTACTTGGGATCCCATATACATCAAACCACTCGTATCAACATAAAATGGCAGCATTTCATCACATGATCCACAGGATGCAGACGATACCCCTGAGCGAAGAAGGAAAAACGAAGGAACTACAACATATCTTGGAAACAGCGAAGATCAACGGATACCAGGAGAGGACTATACGAGCGATCATCAACAAGAAGGAAAGGACCCTACTACGAAATGGACTTACAGGGTTATTACGACTACGCGGATTTCGCGATTTTCGCGGATTTCGCGGTTTTCGCGGATTTACATAACGATTTTAGAGTTTCTCGCGGATTTGGCGCGGATTGCCTATCTATTTTTTTTGTTCGGGATGAACCACTGCGTCCATTTCATTGAACTTTTGTAGTATACCCGTGTCATTTGTTTAGTGCATGTCTTTCTGCTCCATTTCTATTGAGAAGATTTGAAGTAGTCATTTTTTATTCATATATTTCTCAAGCATAATGTAAGGCCTCTTTAGATTAAGGTACCGCTATTTATACCCTTCGAAAAATGGCTTATACCAACTCTCAAAGGCGCGCCCCTCAATCAGTTTCGGCTCAACAATAAGTGGGATAATACTGATTTTGACCATGCATCGGTACTAAAGTTCAAACATATTTTTGCTTTTTCTTATGAGTTCCGAATTCGTTTTTGTATAGAGATCTGATTTCATTGTGTTTGGCATTTCCGAATCTCACCTTTACACAGAGCTCTAATCAGTCAGAGGGTTCAGCAGATCCACCAAATTCGTATCCGCTTCTTTCCTAATTAATCAGCGCTCTGGAGCTTGGAGATTCATGTCGTCGACGTTTTTATAATTTACTCCATTGACTCCATCCAAAAGGAGCACAGTGTGGTAGATCTTACTCCGTAATGCAACACGAAGAGTGTCTACCCAGCATTACAGGCTCCGTTAACTGCCTGGCTAATTGTTTCAGCCCCCAGGCCATTCATCCCCTCAGCATGGGTCGCCTGACACCTTGGGATTCGGGGTTAGAGACGTCATATTGTCAGCTTCAGTGTTGTACCGAGCCTGGCGATATGACCGGATTTACACCGTTACGCACTACGCAGAGTATTCATATCCCAGCGTAACGGGACGTGCCTATCTATAGATGGGCTTTATTTTCATTAGCAAATGTTGTTGAGAACAAATTTGAGTTTCAAGGTTATTATCATTATTTTTCGGATATATCCAAGTCCTTATTCAATGGCATGCATTACACTCTCGAGCATTTTTAAAACAAATGTTATGAGGAGAGATACGCCACTTGTTGTCATTTTTAATCCATTCTAAAACACGACGCACACAAACCATGTCTATTGAAGGACATGAACGCCCATTTTCATCTTGTCAATTTCTTTGTAATACCAAGATATTTTTCAGTTTCTGATTGGTTGTTTCTTTTACGATGAACTACTCAGCATGATATATCATTTTTCAAAAGTCGTCAGGAATTCTTTCATAATATTGGAACATTTTATATTTCCTTTATAACATTCATCTAGAACGAATAAGGGTTTATACAACAATTGGAAACATAAAAATGTTCTGTGATTTAATGCAGATGCTTCATTTTAATAAGTTCTTCCGCAGAAAGTCGATCAAAAATTAGAAAATGATCCTCAAAAGTTATTTCTGGCGGTTTTTGTTTATGATATTTTCGGTAAACTTCGATTTTATAGAATTACCAACAGAAAACGAAGAAACTTCCTAAAGAAGTTTCCACAATGACCCTATGATGACCCTTGTATAAGTCCCTTGCAAATAAATTTCCACACCGTAAAAAGGATGTCTGCAGCATTAAAAACACGAAAAAATTATAAAGACATTTTTGGAGGAATTTCCTGGAGCGGTGAGCAAAGGAATGACTATAGAAAATTGAAAAGAATGCCACCTTGAATTTACAAAGCAGTTGTAGCGATGATCACAGAAATTTCTTTAATAAGTTCTCAAAAATAGTAGCGGGAGTTTTTCCGCAGGAAGCCACCAATCAATTTCTGCAAGAATATTATAAAGCGATTTCCGTAGGAATTCATTACGGAATTTCTGCAAGTAAGCTCTGAAGATTTTCCGCAGGTGTTTAATGGAGAATTTGCTTGAACTCACAACAAAATTCTCAAATGAATTACAGAATAATTTCCCTGAAGAATTTTTGAAAGAATACTCGGAGGAATTCCCACAGATAATTTGGAGCGACTTCTGCACTTCAGCAGATTCAAATGCAGTTGGATGGCACGGCCCACCGCAAACCAACCCCCCCCCCCTACATCCGGCCCTGGTTGCAGTTTAAAATCATATTTGAAATCAGTAATATTGTAAAAAAAGAACTTGAAAAGAAGATGTTCAATAAATTGTTATACAAAAATTTATATTTAACGTGTATTTGCTTAGAATTTTGATCTGGATCGCGCGGATTTGGCGCGGAAATGGCGCGGATTTGATTTCAGTCGGCGCGGATTTGGCGCGGAAAATATTTCAGGATCTCCGTAACAACCCTGGACTTACAACGCTGACATCGATCGACGAGCCGCTAAAAAGAGTTTCGGTCACATATGATAAACACATCACCAACCATCTACGCCCTCGACTAAGGAAATTCGGCATCGACCTAGTATTCTCCATTAGAAGCGACCAACTGAAGTCTTTATTGGGTTGAACCCAATAGTAGAGTAAAGTAGAAATGTTAAATAAGGCAGGCGTTTATCAAGGTGACGATGGATCGGGTGATGTGCGTAGTTAAAGTTTCAGGGGCATGCTCGAGTCCCTTCGAAACGCGCAGAGAGCTACGGCAAGGTGATGGTCTTTCGTGTCTGCTATTCAACATCGCTTGGGAGGGAGTAATACGAAGGGGCAGGGATTGTCACGAGTGGTACGATTTTCACGAAGTCTGTCCAGTTATTTGGTTTCGCCGACGACATTGATATCATGGCCAGGGATGCTAAGAAATCGCTTCTAGCGACAAAGAACAAGAAAGTAACACTCCACCAGAGTAACTTGTGTTCGTTCTGATATGTGACCACCCGTTACTCACTAAGCGTAACAGAGAGAGAACAAAACGTGCGAGAGCAACGGTTATCATGCCATGCGAACGACTCTCTTACCTCCTAGAGTCGTTTAGTTATTGCCTGATTTTCTCAAAATTGCACGCGGCGAACCTTTCATGAAAGGTACCGCCGCGCTTTCTGCACCCCGTTTACTTGATTCTTATGGATGAATAGCATTGCGGTGTATCGTTTGTCGCGGCCGTACCTTTCGACAGTCATTCGCCGCGTGAAGTTTTGTGCAAGTACCCATTTGGGAACATTACAAACGCCGCGCAGTGTATCATATCCAGAAAATCTGACAATATTAGTTGTTATGGAACGTACACACGGTCAAGCAGTTCGACCAACATTGACTCCACCTCCCGTTTATTCAAACATTCATCAATTTTTATCAACACCGACACGAACAATCAATTTATTCGACCAACAATATCACACACGAACGACCGAAGCACCAACTCGAGCATCAACCATCAAAAAATATATGGGGGTTTGTGCAACTTCACTACAAATGCTCAAACATGTTCGGCGAACCTTGACTCCACCCCGACAACTCAAACCAAAATCAAACCGTTTTAATTTTTCCCAACCGAGCCGCCAACTGTCAAATGGTTGTTCGAACAACTTCACACACGTTCCAACAAAGCAGCAACCGAAGCGTTTTCTTGGGGGTGGAGTCAATGTTCGTCGAACTGCTTGACTGGTGTGTACGTAGCATTACAAACAAGATTAAACCTTTGTCGTTGTCTCCAGCGATTCAGTGTTGTTCGCTTAGATTTATACTTAGGGAGTAAACGTTTGTCGGAGAATGTTACAGTTAGCGAATAAAGGCAATCTCGTCCCGTTCATTTTATGAACAAATGCGTTTTTGGATGATTAATACATTTGGAAAATCATATAGAATCAACTGTATTTTATAAATGCAAGGTTCGATTTTAACCAAATTTGGAATACACATTCAACAATTATTGGAACAAATTATGAATAGGATTTATGGGTCATTCGGTAAAAAGGGAGAGACTGTTTTTAGAACACAGGACGATTTCAAACAAATATATTCATTGTTTTCTTCTATACGCATGGGTCTATTCTAACCGAATTGGGTATACATATTCTTTATCTTATTAAGATGATTATGGGTGATGGATAAGTGGGTTGTTTTGTTATAAAAAGGGCTAGAATTCAGTATGATTTTTGAACGCATTTCAACCAAATTTAAATCTCATAATATTAATCTTTGCAGACGATTATAAAGAGGACGTGTGAGTTGTGTGGCAAAATGGCGGATCCTTTTTTAGAAAACAAATAAAAGGATTGTATCTATTGTGACATCTTTCGATTATTATTCTGCACACCTTCTTTCTACTGGTTTGGATTATTCTTCTTCCACGGAAGATACATATTTATACAATGGCGGACAAAGAAAATCTTTCAATTAATAACTGAGAAGCTAATTACGGGCGGTTACTAAATAGCGGGAATGGAAAGAATGACTCGGGAAGAAAACTACAAAGAAGCACTTATATATGATATACTTTATATAAAGAGCTGGTCTTAGTTTTTAATCTCAGATTAATGAATAATAGCATATCGTCCGTGGTCCGCCGTGCGGCGTACTTCAATCTTGCAGGTATCACATGACCGCTGATAAAATCGGGATATCGCTGTAGATCTTTTGTTCCCATCGGGTAGATAATAAAAGGACTTTCTTCGGAGACGAGCTAGCCTAGGACTGAAAGTCTCCTTAATAATGACAATAAAAAAAAGAACTTTCGTATAATTGCTTGATAATCATGTTTTATTGATTGTTTTATTGATCATTACTTGATGATTTTATTCTGACAAATTTTGTCTCAAATTCCGAACACTTTGAATCAAACTCCGAACAGCACATTAAATGCACTTAAATGCAAAATTTCAACGATATCTCATTGTTGGACAATTATTATGTAATTGATGTCATTAATTTCGGTAAGATAGGGGGGTCATTCCAAAGTTTCAAATTTGAGACCGTCGCGAAAAGAGGTAAGGAAGTACGAGCCAATAACTCAGCCGTTCTTCAACGGACTCGGGAGATTTTGGTATGAATCGATCAGTAAACTCTTTAAGATTCTATATAATTCATTCAATGCATTTAACTATTGAAAAATACAATTTCGCCAACCAATGTTGAAATTGCACTTCAACAGTAAATTGCCTACATTTCGGCTTTCAGTCATACGCCGGCATGAACATGCATCAAATATTGATGATCAAACTTCGTATCCGCTATTATGCCGTTATACGCATAACTATCCCATGTATATAGGGAATCCCAGCAAACATGGGACAAATATGCGTATGACGGCAGTACAGCACTATATATGTACGTAATTCTACGTTCAATTGGCGGTCGTATGTTTGATACAACCCACTACTTTTTTATGCAATAATAACGAAATGTTCCAGATAAATCACCATGTAACGAGTGTTCGGAATATGAGTCTATTCGGGATTCGGATCAAAATGGTACCAGACAGCAAGTTGTGACATATAGAAAAGAATATATTCTGAAAGCTATATGCTTCTACTTACTGTTCGGACATGCTTAAAAAAATATAGTTAATTTCTGCATAAAAATTAAGGCTGAAAATCATGCAACGCCCCACTCAGACGCGTAGTACTCAAAGTTCAAGACTTCCACTATAGATAGTGGAATATATAGATGAGCGAATATAACTGCCAAACGTGTCTCCAAACGAGCATGACGTCACGATTTCAATGAAAATGTTAAGGGCTGTGACGTCATATGCGCGTGTGCACGGGCAAAAAAATCGACTCAGTCATGCTTTCGCTCATCTATAGATTCTACTATCTATAACTTCCACATCTCGGAAGTATAAGTATTATGGAAAAAACTGTGTACCGTCGTTCGGGATGACATTGGGCCTAGGGGGTAAGATTGGGCCAAAAACGAAAAATGTTTCCACTCCTAATATCTCAAAAACGTTACGAGGCATCGTCACCGCTGAACTTTATTTCATTTGGCCCAATGTCACCCCCTGTGAGGGGTGAGAATGGGCCAATTTTGAACAACATATAACTTTGAAGAATTTCCTTCATTTATAATTTTTTCCCACACAGTGGTATAATTATGATTCAAGCTTGTACCAAACTAATTAAAACTTGATTCCAATGCTAACTACTAGAGCTTTGTAACATTTACTTAGAACATACAGTATTGACCCGATTTTGTCACTCCTCGATTTTGTCTACCCCCGATTTTGTCTACCCCAGATTTTATCACGTTTTCGACCCGATTTTGTCACGTTTTCGGCCCGATTTTGTCACCCCAAAAATGTTTGAAAATTTTAGTCTTTCTTTTTATTTTCGTAAATAATACTGCAAACAACGTTGATTTCCATGAAATAACTTTCACCGCCAGTAATTTATTATGTTATTGGATGTTATTATTATGGATGACTTCAAAGTACCTGGGAGGGATTCTAATTCTATAAGCATTTTCGACAAGAAAAAACTGGTGCCGTTCACGTATTTTGCCTTCCAAAGCATAAAATGATTCATATTTGTGAAATGAAATAAAAAATTTAAAATATTTTTTTACCGATTTATCACCCCAAAATTTACCAGGGGGGTGATAAAATCGGGATATTACTGTATAACATTTTGGCCCAATGATACCCCCGTTGACGGTATTAAAAGTTGTATGAATAATAAACTGTCCTAACCCCGTATGGGTTAACTTGTAACAGTAAAGATGGTTACTTTAACATAGGAAATTGCCTACTTTCCGGCGATTGTTCAAGCGGAGTGTTAATTAATTGCAATGCTTGAAAACTCGTTTTGAACATATTTTTATCAAACTAGGCAAAAAAGCCGCAAAAACTGGTACATTTGCCCCATGTGTGCCAAATATAGTTGGTTGAAATCGACTCATGCGTTTGGAATTACAAATTCGTTTTCGAACAAAAACCCCTCCTACTCTACTAAATGACCCGCTCATTCTTCCTCTACTAAAGACCCACTCAACTCCTAAATAATCGACCTCTTGATATTAATGATGTGTTGATTAGCTTCATGGTATAGAGAGTATGTAGTTTAAATTTGGTTAAAATTGACCCATGCGCATTTGAGTTACACTAAATTATTAAAGTTTGAAATAAAACCCACTCATACCGTACACTCTATATTACCAGTTCATCATCTTTGTCCCTCTCTCATTTAAACAGCGAACACGCTTACTCCTCTTTTGTTACAACTTACGATTCAAGTTAATCGCTGAGCGTTACACTCTCCCACAAACCTTAGTCGCTAGCGCATGGAGAGCAATTTTATTCGTCTTTGTTTTGAATTACGAACAACTTTGTCGGATGAGGCACCTTACTCTCCGGGGGCTACGAACAACCGCTTGCTCCGATTCGTCTTGCTCTATAACAAAGCAGTAAAGCGAACAATTGTGAATCAACTCATGTTCGCCAGCAGTGCATCCCTGCATGGCACGTAACTTTGATAGGATGGATGAAGCCTACATCAGACTGAAAAGCGAAGCTAAACAGATTGGACTAGTCATCAACAAGAATTCGTGTACATGGGCTCACTGGTGACCGCCAATAACGACACCAGCAGAGAAATTCGGAGACGCATCATGGCAGGAAATCGTACACACTTTGGACTCCACCAAACGCTCCGATCGAATAGAGTTCGCCGTCGTACCAAACTGACTAGCTACAAAACCCTTATTAGAATGTCGGACAGCAGGCCGGTGAAAATGGTTCTCGACACGGATCCGACGGGAACAAGAAGGCGAGGTGCACAGCGGACAAGGCGGATCGATCAGGTGGAGGACGACTTGCGGTCCCTCCGCAGACTGCGTGGTTGGCGACGTGCAGCCATGGACCGAGCTGAATGGAGAAGACTTTTATGTATAGCACAGGCCACTCCGGCCTTAGTCTGGTCTAATCTAATCTAATCTAATCGAACACAAACGCAGCAAGTACAAAGAAAGCATCCTGGAAAATCATTGAGTTAGATGACGCCCAATATTTTGAAAAGTGATGGAAAAATGAGTCGAATCGAACGGAGCCTTTTTGTTACATCATATATGCTGTAACATTTTTATACTGTGTATGATATGGAAAAAGGAAACAAATAAATATAATGTAATAAAATAACAAAAATTTGCTACCTACATACCTGCTACCTGCTATTTGAAAATATGAAATTAAAAATGAAGATACAAAAATATGAATACATAAAAGCATGAGAATATGAAAATATTGAAAATTTTAAAATATAAAAATTGATGTTAAAGTATAAAATTTTGAAACTATGACAATATGAAGATCTGAAAATACGATAATATAAAAATATTGAAACACTAAAATATATAACATAGTAATATGAAAGCATAAACAATTAAATAATGAAAATATAAAAATCCAAAAATTTGAAAACGGAAGCATGAAAATACAGAAATAAGTAAATCTGCAAATTAAATTATAACAATATCACGAGATGAACCGGCCTAGGGCCGAAAATCTCGTAAATAAAGATAATTCAATTCAATTATAACTACATAAAAGTATAAAGATATAAGAAAGACAAAAAATTAATAAAATATAAAAATAAAATATTAGAGATTATAACAATATGAAAATATGATAGCATGAAAAAAGAAAATATCAATATATGAAAATACAAAAGATTTAAATAGGGAATTTGAAAGCATGAAAATATAAAAATATAAAAGCATTATAAAGGGATATATTTATAAAAATAGGAAAAATATAAGAATCTGGAAAAAAGGATAATATAAAAATATAATAATATGAAAGTGTAATTACATGAAATTATATAAATATGAATATACAAAAATATGAAATATAATAGATTAAAAATATTAAAAAATAAAATATCAAATATGAAAGTGTAATGTTACATTTGAAGAAATATGAAAATACGACAATATAAAAATAATAATATGAAAATTATAGTACACAAAAATAATAAAACCTGAAAGTGTAAAATTAGGACAGTATAAAGTACGCAATTAAAAAAATTAAAATGTAAAAATATGAAATTATAAGAATATGGAAATTAAATGCAAAAAAATGAAAAATAAATATAATGAAATATGAAAAATAAATATATTACCGTGGAAGCACCATATTTGACGCAGGTCCAAACTTGGCGCACTTTCATATCAAATGATTCAAAAAACCTATTTTCACCAAAAATATATCAACGAATAAAGCTAGATGGATTTATTTGCTCTAGTTCTTTCCATATATTGAATAGAAAGCGTTTATTGATAAAGAATCAGGTTCCCGAATAAAATATGTGGATGTAATACGCATAATGCGTCAAATTTTCGCTTTCTTAGCCACAAGGCTAAGGATCAAACAATATTTTTTTCGTGAAAAATGACTTTTGTGAGAATTTTTGACCCCTACCTACAAACAACTGAGCATTATGCGTAAGATTTCCCTTTTAAGTTGAATATTGTAACATTCGAACGCATTATTCAACCGAAAATGTTCTGCGTCAAATTAGGCTCACAATACATTGCGATGTTCCTAATTAATCTTTAATAGACGAATAGACAAGGCAGTGCTTATAAACCTCAATAATACTATTAGGAAAAGCAATATGTATTCATTTAGTTTTAACTAACTCTCTACTACTTACAATATTAGTCAACATTATTCCACTAAGTGTCCAGCCCATGATAGTATGCCTTATGAAGTCTTCGATTCTAATGCGTTTTTTTACGCATTTCTTACACGGTATTTGGTTATTATGCAGTTTTTCTATGCTTGTTTTGAAATTCTTGCGAGAAATTAATATTATACAGTGTTGACCCGATTATGTCACTCTCCGATTTTGTCTACCCCCGATTTTATCACGTTATCGACCCGATTTTATCACGTCCCGATTTTGTCACCCTAAAAAAAATTTCATTCTTTTTATTTTCGTAAATAATACCAAAAATAACATTGATTTTCATGAAATAATTTTCACCGCCCGTAGTCTATTACGAACAACTTCTGAGTACCTGGGAAATATTCTGTAAGCAATTTCGACAAGAAATAGCGGGTACCGTTCACGCATTTGGGCTTTCCAAAGCATAAAAATGATTCATATTTGTGGAATGAATTTAAAAAAAAATAAAATATTTTTTTTTCCAATTTTGTCACATACCCTGTTTTATCACCCCAAAATTCACCAGGGGGGTGATAAAATCGGGATATTACTGTATAATAAATTAGTATCCTATAATTTAATTTACTTTCTTTGTACAAAATTCTAACAAGCCAAAAAAGAAAAACAATTTTTTAATTTATTTTTGTCGCTATCCAAGCTACTAGTCGGGCAACCCTGAATATGAAATTAAACAAAAATATGACTGGCTTTCTTATATAAGCTTCAGTGTGTGTAACATTCGCATAATGGTGGCTTCAATGTGGTTCTAAAAGGGTTCATATACAGGTTGCGTTTTTTGTATCCTCCTCATTTTACAGATTCAAAATTGCAGATTACCAAAGAAAGTGAAGTTTTTTTTACAAATACAACAGATCATGGTAGGCTGGTTACGAAATGAAATGTCAAATTTAATTCTCCCGTGATTCAAGGGCCGAGAATATATGCTTTGACATGATTCTTACACCTAACTGAGAAGCAATTTGATTGATGTGCAGGGTACATGAAACTAACAAAACATTTACGTGCTACATAGCATTTAACTTGCAGAACAACTGAACAAAAATAAACAAAAACAAATTTGTATAATAAATTAACTTGTTATTTTATATCGTACAAAGTTCTATTACACTGTCATTATAATAAAAAAAATGATTGAGTTTTAACATAGTTACAAAGTGCGTCAAATTAGGAACAACTTTGCGTCAAATAAGGAACACGGTAAAATTAGTGCGTCAAGTTGGGCACCTCGAGTACCATATAAAAACAGATTAAAAAACTAAGAAATAAACTTATATTTCGAGGTTTCATTATTTGTACACATTCTATAATAGTAGAAAGCTCGTTATGCAGAATATTAGGCGAATCAATTTAGAAATTGTTTTTGAAGTAATGATTCTTTTTAAAATGTTCTTAACTGCGTCAAATATGGTGCCTCCACGGTACGAATATATGAAAACACGAAAGCATGGCATTGCTGCGGTATATTCCGTGCACTGGAAACTAGTGATATTCATGTTTCCTTTGAAATCTCTGTCCAGATTGCTATCAGAAATCAAGGTGGGTGTAGTCCTTAATTTCAATCTATGACAAAAATGACAAAAGCATTAGAATTACTATTCCTGTCCACGCTTATCTGTACCGTTACTAGGGAGAGTAGAAATAAGTACCGCGGAGTTGGACATTAGGAACGCATTCATTGGGTCAGGATGTGCCTGTAGCTGGCAATGTGACCATGGTAGAACTTACCCCGTAACACACCACGAAGAGGTATCTACCCAGCATTACGGGTAAATTATTTGTAAATAAATTTTCAGGAGGAATTCTCAAAAAAAAATCCAGGGTGTATTCCAAAAAGAATTCCTGTCGCATTGTTGGAAAAAGATTCTAGAAGAATTTTTGATGATATTTTCCAAGGAGAACCTGAAGAGATTTCCTAAAGAAATTCCAGAAGTAATTCCAATTAGAAGTTCCGAAGATATTTCTAAACACATCCATGAATTCCTTCGTTAATTCTTGCCGGGGTTTCTTCAAAAATTCATACACAAATTTATTAAATTGGTGAAAAATCCTTTTTTTCAGGGAAATCTTTTGGGTAAAACGGACAGGGGCCCCGTTTGAACTAAATCATTACAAATTTGGCATTCTATCAAGTTGATCTTATTGCTTGTTTCAAATTATGAGTAAGACGTGTTTTACTACATTCTAATATAATGAGAACTATTCCTTTTATTAATGATTTAATGTAAAGTACGGCTGAAATGCCATGGTGATGTAATTTTCAATGTGCATTATTCAAGCTTTTAAAACAGAAATCGGCAAAATCTAAACCGCATGATCCTCGATTAGTCAAGTCAAAGATTGTGTACGGGTTGAACTGATGATTTATCTCAAAATTTGATTTTTCGAAAACTTTTAAGAAATTGGATCATGGTGGGGTAAAATGGACACGTTCTAGTGCGGTTAATATGGACCATATGAAGTACATACATTTTTTTCATCGAAAATTTATTTTAAAAAGTTTGTATTGTTTGCCTCTGAAAACGCCAAACACTCATTAGGTAATTCAAATTCCCGAGTTTTGTTAAGACCAATGGCATTTTTAAGTATTTTTTATTGATGTAACATGCTTTTTTAGTAAAATCTTTGTAAGTTACCAATATATCAATAATTATCCAACATTTTTGATTCAAGAGGCACATTGCATAGCCTATGCATACAATTCATCAATTAAGGTCTATGCATTCAATTCATCAATGAAATTCATTGTTTCAATCTCAATGTCATAACATGTCCTTTTTACCCAAACACTATGTCCATTTTACCTGCATACTTTTGAACCGGTATTCTTTACTTCTGATTTTCATTGTCACAGAAATCACAAAATCTGATTGTTTTCCACTAAATTGCCTTCAAGCCACCGTATTGCTTCGATTTGAGATTCACGTAAGTGTTAGGTCCAAGGATGTTATCGATCATTTAGTAATTTGCGTTCGATCATTTAGTAGTTTGTCAATAACTCATTCCAGAAGTTGAATTTCAAAATGTGTTGTATGGTGGACTTCTAGTGCGAAGGTTTTTCAACAACTCTGCTTAATGATTCGTTTTTAGAATTCAATTAAAAACGAAGTTATAGCGCTAGTTGCTAGATTGGAATTTTGCAATCATTTAGTCTAAGTTTCTGAAACTATAGCTATAACTCCGTTACTAGTGGCATTCAAACATGAATGATCAAACGCAAATCACTAAATGATCGATAACATCCTTGGTTAGGTCCCTAACGTTTTCCATGTGAAAATGACGCGATTCCTTAGGATGTCCATATTACCCCCAGCCCCCCTATATGTTCAAATTTAGGTAAAATTTATCAATTTGGTAGGTCACGTGCCCCGGATAGACTTCGCCAGTGTTCCCACAAGAAACAATTTTTTTCCTTCTTCAATTGTAAGGCGAGTTGTTTGACAGCTTGTTGTGATTCACTGCCAGCCTATGACATATGCATTATTAATTCTTACATAAATTATGTCAAAATTATTGGTATAATTTATGTAAATACAACTGTTCTCACTTGCTGATTGCAACAGATCTCACTTGCTGATTTCCCTGATTGTCCCAAGAATTCCCTGATAATTACCTGAATTTTCCATGTTGACAATATCTCCCTGATAATATCAGATTTTCCAGGTAGTCTCTTATACCGGAATCTAGAGCTTCAAAGATGACCAATTTGGTTCGAAAAACGACAAGTGGGTACTTTATTACGCCGGCATACATACACGGCGCTCGGGTCGAGGACGCAATTATGAAAGTCGGGTATACATGTGGATTGTAATATCTACCAAAAAGAACGTTATATCTAGATACTCGAAACTTTTATTGCATTCTTTTCATGTTTCATTTAGTTTTTCTCTTGAGTAGGGTAATGCCCTAAAATAAATTGCTAAGGATTTTTTGCTGTTTTTCTTCATTATCGATAATATGTACTGTATTCTAATCATTAGTTTGAAATAATCCGTTTAGTCCAATATTATATGTGTGTAGGTATCTCGACGTTATCCTCTTACGATACTCAATTTTGCAACTGTTCAACAAGGAAATGTGTTGTCGTTGAATTCCTATCTCATAGGGTTATCTTTTTCGTTTGGTGCAATGTGTTTGAACTGCTTTCTGGTTTGTGATTTTTGTTGTATATTTTTTATTAGTGTAAATCTGCTTTCGTTTGTTAATACATTAAAGGTGCATTTATCTTGTGAATATAGCGTTTTTCCACAATTTTAGGCTTACCAATTAGATACTGATAATAATGACTCTCCAGTTGTTTTTCGTTATCTCAAATTTCGTGTTAACATTTTCGCTTGTTAGAATGCTCATTTAAGCGCATTTTTATTGATACGGAATCAGGTGTTTTTGTTTTAGGTAAAAAGGAGTTACTGTGTGAGTTATAAGCGTTCATTTCTTTTTAATTTTCAGTTTGTATATTCAAAGTGTAGTAGCTATGTAACGATATTGCTGTATTACAAAACAGTGTTTTCCTTTTAAACTTTGTGCATATCACAATGATCACCTTCGTCATCAATAAAAATATGGACAAACCGTTGGTTGTGTATGTGTCTATATTACAGAACTAGTGGAAGAGTTATGGTCTTGAAAGTTGAGGCTATAAATGCTTTGACGAATCACTGCAAATGGATGTCCTAAGAGATCTACAGATATTTTTGAAATAAATTGTGAGGTTGCATTTAAAATATCGTCCGGTATTTTTGGATTTCGTTCACCCTAATCAAACGTCGAGTAGTCATTATACAACAAAAAGGAACTGGTTTTGAAGATTGTAGTTTGCGAATACGTAGACGGTGTATTCTAAGATATTTTACTGGACAGTAGAACAGCTTATAGCTGTAAACACTTTTCACTAGTACTGAACTAAGGTGCGATTGTGAGTTTCGTTTACTGTTTCGAGCAAACTCAAATTTCTTTTCAGGACACTTTTCATCACAAAATTCAATCAACTATACGTTTATCTTTTTATTTATGAAGTATATCCAGATGCGATTACAAGATCGCTAATTAGAATATTATGTAAAATCAATGTGATAACTTCTTTCATCCTGTTTAATCGAAATTTATTCAAAATAAATTTATAAACATAGTTCTGCCTCATATTTATTTCAGACTTTACGTACATCACCGGTGCACTCGTAATTTAATTGAGTTTTCCGCTGATAAACGAATTATTAACTAAAAAGTAGTAAGACCAGGGACATGTTTCGCATAATAGTCACTTGCAAGTATTCTATAAGTTGAGTTTGGATGTTTCCACGTTTTTCACGAATTTGTTCAAAAATTTGTATTAAGTTGTTAAAACCTGTAATATTATTGACACTTTAACAATATATCTACTCCATTGTGAGCGAAGTGTTGTACAGCGAAATGCAACACAATCGACATAAAATGGCATGATTGACGCAACGAAAACCATGGAATTAACCAAGGCTACTGTTTCCGGAGATTGAATTTCGAAATAGTTAAAAAAAAGGAGCTTTCAACAGCGTATTCTATCTAGAAAAATGTCATCAAAAGAAATTTGAGAATGTGGGTGCCATAAATATTAAATCTTGGAGATCAGTTAGAGTGTTGGCTAGATGACGGTGCACCCTCATTTCAACAATTTTATCGTAATAAGTTGTTCCGTCATCATCATGCCTCGAATTGAAAATAGGAAAAAGATTTATACTGATTCACGTAACCCGTCATATTCTTATAACAACTGTTGTAGCGCTGCTAATGTTACCTTTATTGCCTACTTCTGCTAGAACTAGTACAGCTTTCGTCGTTAGATTGCTATCTTTTGCTATCTCGTCCCTCTAGTGTAAGTCTATGCAGCAGCGGGTTGTTGTAGATCCACGATTCGCCAACCGATTTGAAATACTAGAAAGACAAAAATTTTCAGAATTGTTCGGCAAATAGGCAACATCTTATCACAATAAATACCCTATTTTCCCATTCACCGCTGTTCTCCTTTCGTTCACGTGCTTCAACGCGCTGCTTTTGTTCTACCTGAAATTTCGCATTCGTTGCTTTATCGATATCGTTCATTCTGAAATCAAAAGAATAGTGAGATAAAAGCTTCATTACTGCAACTTTTCGAACGAACTCACTTCAATCCGGCAGTGACCTCTTTCCATACGTTTCGCGACTCATTTGTCGCTTGATCGGCTACGGGACGCACCTTCTTTTTGAAAATTGGTATACTATTCACGTCGACAAATGTTTCGGGCTTGGAAGGTTTGCTACCGTCGTTGAATTTGTACTCCATTAGGCCGCTCCATTCACCGGTAATCGAGAGGAAAGACTTCTTTTCATTAGCGCCATAAATCTGTAATAAAGGATTTTGCTACATATTTTTTTATTTGTTTATTAGTTACACAACTAAATAACTGCCTCGATGCTGCCTCGAGGAGAGCGTGGCAGGTCGGAGGAGCCGTCATTGAGATCAAGATAGATGGAGCTACTCTGACCAAGGAGAGCGGAGGCCAGAAAATGGAGGTGATTACAGACGTAACGGACGTAATCATGTCCTTTCTGGACAATGGCGGGAAGTACAGCAAGGACCTTACCGACCCTAAGGAGCGACGGAAACCAGTGCCTCCGTAGTTCGCCGGGAGGAAGGGAGTGCCCGTAGAGGAAAGTGTGGAGTTGCAATGGGCCAAGCTTCGCCTCAGTGTACTCTCCATAGCTGTCAGTCTACCAACGAAGTGGGTGTAGAGAAATTCAAACCGAAAACGAACGTCAGGCTGTCGAGACGCGTGTGAGTACAAAACTGTACTTTTCTATTTTTCATGAATAAAGTTCATTTTTATCTAACGCTAAGTGTTTCGCTAGTGCCTTTATTTCGCGTTACCGAATCTATCCCAGATACGCGTGATTCCACTGTTCACTTCAACCTGCACAATCCGTCAGGTTATAGGCCCAGTAGCTGCTGCGGAAGTGAATCGGTTTGCGAGTGCATTTTATTTCGAACGGAAAGTTCCGTGGACCGTGGTATTTCGCCCCACGCGTGGGCGAAGAAGACAAATCAGAGTAGTGCTAGTGATTCCTTCTCCAGGAGTAGAACAAGAAGAATTGTGCTGCCGAGCACCTGTCGCTCGAAGAAAAAGAAACATTTTAGTTTGTTTCTTTTTCGTCAGTGTTCCGAGCCATTTACGTTCGAGGATAGAACGAGACGAATAATGTGTCGCGCCGTTACCGGAAGTGACGAACATAATGCACCGTACACACCAGTCAAGCAATTTGACGAACATTGACTCCGCCCACAAGAAAACGCTTCGGTTGCTGCTTTGTTTGAACGTGTGTGAAGTTGTTTGAACAACCATTTGACAGTTGGCGGCTCGGTTGGAAAAAATTAAAACGGTGTGATTTTGGTTTGGGTTGTCGCTGTCGGGGTGGAGTCAAGGTTCGCCGAACAAGTTTGAGCATTTGTAGTGAAGTTGCACAAACCCCCATATATTTTATGATGTTTGGTGCTCAAGTTGGCGCTTCGGTCGTTCGTGTGTGATATTGTTGGTCGAATGAATTGATTGTTCGTGACGTTGTTGGTAAAACATGATGGATGTTGGAATAAACGAAAGGTGGAGTAAATGTTAGTCAAACTGCTTGACCGTGTGTACGTTCCATAAGAGTGTTTCTTCGAGTAAACAAAACTTTTTATTTGTACCGTCTTATTCTTCTTATTGGCATTACATCCCCACACTGGGACAGAGCCGCCTCGCAGCTTAGTGTTCATTAAACACTTCCACAGTTATTAACTGCGAGGTTTCTAAGCCAGGTTACCATTTTTGCATTCGTATATCATGAGGCTAGCATGATGATACTTTTATGCCTAGGGAAGTCGAGACAACTTCCAATCCGAAAATTGTCTAGACCGGCACCGGGAATCGAACCCAGCCACCCTCAGCATGGTCTTGCTTTGTAGCCGCGCGTCTTACCGCACGGCTAAGGAGGGCCCCATTTATTTGTACCGTGGGGTCGTTAATTTGATAGTGTCGACATGTCTGCGGAACAAATTCTCAAACATGGAAGATTCGCCTCGAAATGCTGTGTTGTGAATTTGTGGAACGTTGTATCCGAGGATTTGCCGGATGAAGACGATCGTGATGAAGAGTGGGAAATGAACGATCGAAAAGCGAGGGCAACAATTGTGCGGTTGCTGCGGAGCCTCCCGATTTCGTTTGACAGCTTGATGTTCGCTCTTGACAGTAGGCCAGACGATGACATTACGCTCGAGTTAGTGAAAGCAAAACTGGCTGATGAATATAATCGGTGTTTGGAACGCGATACGGGCGCAAGGGGTTTGAAATCGGAGCGGGCAATGCGCTTTGAAGTGAAGAAAGAAACGCGGAAGTGTCATTTCTGCAAGATGCCTGCATGGTTAGAAAAGAGTACCTAATTTTAGGTAATTTTTTCTCTAGCATCTCTCTCCCTCTTCCATTTGTTGTCATAAAATGAAGAGCAAAACCACTCAACAAGGGCATTAAAGTGTGGGAACCCAACGTTGAGTAATCCCATGTTTACAAAAGTTAAGTGAAATTTACCTAACTTTTGGTTAGTTTCTATTTAAAATTAAGTATATTTTACTTAATATTAAGTGAATTTTACTTAATTTCAAGAAAAAATTACCTAATTTTGGGTTCCCACACTGAATTCCCGATTTGAGTGAAAAGTACCTAATATTAGGTACTTTTTTCTAACCGTTTGGTCATCTCCGGCGAAACTGCAGGAAATTGAAATGTAAAGAATCAGTGAAGCACGAGGAGAGTGGCCCGAAACAAAGAAGAGAAGAGGCCGAAAAAGCTAAAACGGCCCGCAGTGAATTGAAACACGTTGCGTTGGTGGTCGATGGTCAATCGCATTCGTGGCTTATCGACTGTGGGGCAAGTGCCCATATGACGAGTAACAGAGCGTTTTTCTTGGAACTCAATGAGTTCGCGGGCGGTTGGATTACAATGGCCGACGGACAGAAAACGCTAATATCCGGTGAAGGTGCGGAGTGCTTTTCGGTTACGATGATGGATGGACGTGAAATTCGTGTCGGGTCTTGCAGCTAGCCTCGTGTCCGTAGGTAAGCTTGCGCAAAAGAACATAAACGTGTGTTTCGGGAAAGAAAATTGTCGAAGAAGATCGTCGATGCGTCCTGTGGCAGTGACAGTAGGCGTTCGCAGTGGCGGTTTGTATTACCTACGGGTCACTGGAGCAGCTACGAAAGCATCAGATAACCAGCACCGAGAGAACTGCCAACACCAGTGGCACAGATGCCTTGGCCACCGTGGCTGGAAGGCCACCGAGTTAATGCTGAAGGCAGGTTTGGTCAACGGAATCAAAGTAAGCGACTGTGGGATGAAAATCATTTGCGAAATTTGTTTGGAGGGGAAGTCGGCAAAAGCGCCATTCCGCCGTGAGAAAGAAATTAAGCCGCATTTCACGACTCATTATTCTTCCCAGAAAAATTGCGTGGCTGAACGGAAGTATTGAGTGATCACCGAGATATCCAGTTGTATGCTAATCGACGCCGGTTTGGAGAAACGCTACTGGGGAGAGGTCGTGCTCACGGCTACATATCTACAAAACCGTTTACTGTCTAGGTCGATAGGTAACCATATGAGCTGTGGTGGGTGGGGGCGGCAGGTTGACCTGTCACATTTGCGAGTGTTCGGCTGGGAGGCATATGTGCACGTTCATGCAGTAAAGCGTACCAAAATAAATACGTAAATTGGTCTTCGTTGGGTACTCATTTGGCACAAAGGGTACCGGTTCTTAGATCATGATACGGACTCGGTTATAGTCAGCAGAGATGCTCGATTCTTAGAGTTGGACAACGATTCGTCCTTTGTGGAAACTCCAATCTCAGGTGGAGAAGGTACTGAAGCGGGACAGGGAACCCTGAAGCGTCGATTATCCAAAGGACGAAACTTCAGAACATGTGATCCATTGAGTAACGGTTCTGGTTGTGATGATCAATACGAATATGCAGAGCCCGAAGGTGAAGATCAAGAAGTCGCACGACGATCCACTCGTTCTACTCGTGGTGTGATTCCACTGGAACTCGGTGACTACGTACTGGATAGTATCGTTGAGAAGGCGTCCTGTGCTTTCGAAGAGCCTAGAGGCTATAGAGAGGCCATGAAGGGTGATAGACCAAAATCTCATATGAAACCTCGTCATTTCTCGTAGTGGGCACAACCAAGCCGTCTCTCTTAGGGCACCAAGAGAGAACGTGCATTATTTTAATTTGTTATTTGTTTCATGTTGATTGTGTATTTTTATGTTTGTATAAAATAATAGTAACGTGGGGCTGTTACAATGCGCAGTGGCATAGTGCTATGGTTGAAGAACTCAGCGCCCACAAGCGGAATGGAACCTGGGAATTTTTGTGCGCTCCGGAAAGACAGAAAGTGGTTAGCCCCAAATGGGTCTTTAGAGTGAAGAGTAATGAGAAAGGTGAATTGGTGAAACGCAAAGCCCGGGTCGTAGCTCAAGGCTATACTCAACGAGAGGGAATCGATTTTAACGACGTGTACGTGTGACTAGTCAAGTGACCTTGCGTGCATTTTTGGCTATTGTGATAAACAGGAGTTTCTGTGTCCACCATTTTCACGTGAAGCTGCTTATCTCCATGGCTCACTCGATGAGGGGGTTTTTATGAAACAACCTCCGGGATTTGAGAAGAAAAACAAGGAGCAATGGGTCTGTAAATTGAAACGAAGCATCTATGGTCTACGACAATCGGCGAGGTGCTGGTATAGGCGGCTAAATGAAGTTCTTTCCAAACATGGATTTAATGCATCTGTATCTGATCCCTGCCTTAACGTGCGATTGTGGCTTATCTAATAGTTTATATAGATGATATGTTGCTTGTGTCAGCCTCCGGTAAGGTCATCCAGGACATATTTAACAATTTGAAAATGGAGTTTGATCTGGCATATTTAGGACCTGTATGTTATTATCTAGGATTATAAATACAACGGGATCAAGGTGTTTTCAAGATTCGTCTGCACCAGTACATTGAAAAGCTTGTCAACAGCCATGGAATGAGTGAAGCCAAAGGAGCAAAATTGCCTATGGACTTGGACTATCTGAAAGACATGGAGGACAGTGAAGTTCTGGAGGATGCTACACAGTTTCGGAGTGTAGTAGGTGGTCTTCTAGACCTAAAGACCAATAAAGCAGCTGGTAAGGATGGTATTGGAGCTGAGCTCATCAGGAAGAAGAAAAGGTAGCCACTTGCCTGCACAAACTGATAGTCAGAATCTGGGAAACTGAACAGCTACCGGAGGAGTGGAAGGAAGGGGTTATATGCCCCATCTACGAGAAAGGCAACAAGCTGGAGTGTGAGAACTTTCGAGCAATCACCATCCTTAATGCCGCCTACAAAGTGATATCCCAGATCATCTACCGTCGTCTGTCACCATTAGTGAATGAGTTCGTGGGAAGTTATCAAGCCGGCTTCGTTGACGGCCGCTCGACAATGGACCAGATCTTTACTGTACGGCAAATCCTTTAAAAATGCCGTGAATATCAGGTCCCAACGCACCATCTGTTTATTGATTTCAAGTATACCTAGGCCGCGTAGAACTATGGAAAATAATGGACGAGAACAGCTTCCAAAGCAACGGTGGATGGTGTGCAAAACTCTGTAAAAATTTCGGGCGAACACTCCAGTTCGTTCGAATCGCGCCGGGGACTAAGACAAGGTGATGGACTTTCGTGCCTATTGTTCAACATTGCGCTAGAAGGTGTCATGCGGAGAGCTGGGTGTAACAACCGGAGAACGATTTTCAACAGATGCAGTCAAATTATTTGTTTCGCGGATGACATGGATATTGTCGGCCGAACATTTGCAAAGGTGGCAGAATTGTACACCCGCCTGAAACGTGAAGCAGCAAAAGTTGAACTGGTGGTGAATGCGTCAAAGACAAAGTACATGCTTGTGGACGGAACCGAGCGCGACAGGGCCCGCCTGGGAAGCAGTGTTACGATAGAAGGGTCGAGGTGGTCGAGGAATTCGTCTACCTCGGATCCTTGCTAACGGTTGATAACAATGTTAGTCGTGAAATACGAAGGCGCATCATCTGTGGAAGTCGGGCCTACTACGGGCTCCAGAAGAAACTGCGGTCAAAAAAGATTCGCCACCGCACCAAATGTGTCATGTACAAGAAATAAGACCGGTTGTCCTCTACGGACATGAAACATGGACAATGCTCCAGGAGGACTGGCAAGCTCTCGGAGTATTCGAGAGACGGGTGCTTAGGACCATATTTGGCGGTGTGCAAGAAGACGGTGTGTGGCGGCGAAGAATGAACCACGAGCTCGCCCAGCTCTACGGCGAACCCTGTATTCAGAAGGTAGCTAAAGCCGGAAGGGTACGATGGGCAGGACATATTGCAAAAATGCCGGACAGCAATCCTGCAAAGATGGTGTTCGCTTCAGATCCGGCAGGTACGAGACGGCGTGGAGCGCAGCGAGCGAGATGGGCAGACCAGGTGCAAATCGACTTGGCGAGCGTGGGGCGTATTCGAGGATGGAGAGATGCGACCTCGAACAGTGTATTGTGGCGTCAAATTGTTGATTCAGTGTTATCTGTTTAGATGTAGACTAAATAAATGAATGAATAGGTGGTCTTCTGTATCTGGCCGTGGTCGCTCGTCCCGACATATCTAACGCTGCTGCGATCCTTGGTAGAAAGTTTTGTGGACCGACGCAACGTGATTGGACTGCCGCAAAACGAGTCCTGAGCTATCTGAAGCATACTAGCAGTTATTTCTTAGTAGTTGGTGGAGATCCGGATCAACAACTGAATGGGTATTCGGACGCCCACTGGGCCTGAGATCCTTGTGATCGGCAATCGACGTCGGGAACCGAGAAGGGCGAGATGATCCTCGTCCTGAAGCGGGATGCTGCTCGAAAGAGTTCCGCGTATAAAAAAAAATGGCACTAGAGGTGCTGGGTGATGCAGTTCAGGTGAGAGCCCTATGCCCAGTGGAGGTAATCCAATGCCGAGGCCTATTACGGGAAGGTTATGCTGGAACGCAGGTTGCCCCATTATTGCTGACGCCAAGATAAGGCCAAGCTGAAGGTGGGTTGGTCGGTATGCTCGGTGAGCGTAAACCAACAACCTCAGGCTTGCTTCAAGTGCTTCTATTACGGACATAAGTCATATGACTGCATAGGTCCTGATCGGGGTCGGCTTTGCTGGAGGTGTGGAGCTGAAGGTCACAAGGCTCACACCTACCAGGTGTTTGATATGTGGTCCTGTCACAGACAACACACACCCATCCGGTGGGCAAACCGAGCAAAGCTTGAGAGCAAACCGATAACTTATTTTAATGTTGTGAAACCGCCGAATATGATTACTTAATTTGATATCTTTTTGGTCTTTTTGACGGTGAAAATAACAAAAAAAATCTTACTGTTACATCAAATCGCATCAAACATAGCAGTTGGGTTGCGGATAAGTCTGGAATAGTGACCATCTGAACTTGCGTCAGGTACCCCATCTAGGAGATAGTGTCATCTCCTGAGGATAAGGGTTCTTGTTATAGCAAAGGTAGACGGAGTTTGCTTTTGTAGTTGTTTTTGTCCTCCTAGATGGAGCATAGAGCAGTATACTAGACTGTTATATTACCTTGCAGCCAGATTCAAGAAAAAGAAATTCTTATTGGCATTACATCCCCGACACAGGAACAGAGCCGCCTCGCAGCTTAGTGTTCATTAAGCACTTCCACAGCTATTAACTGCGAGGTTTCTAAGCCAAGTTACCATTTTTGCATTCGTATATCATGAGGCTAACACGATGATACTTTTATGCCCAGGGAAGTCGAGACAATTTCCAATCCGAAAATTGCCTAGACCGGCACCGGGAATCGAACCCAGCCACCCTCAGCATGGTCTTGCTTTGTAGCCGCGCGTCTTACCGCACGGCTAAGGAGGGCCCCAGATTAACTGGTCTTAAACCATTAGTTGTAGCCAATGATTTCAACTTAGTTATGAAAAGACTAATATTTGTATCAAATTAAAAAAAAACTGTAAATAACTTTTCCCGGGAAATTCGGGAAACTTGCTCATATCCAGGGAATCGAGAATCCCGCCATTTTACAACATACATGTTCTCCATTTTTCTGAAAGAGTTCGGTGAATACTACTCGTTAACACCATTTTTGGAAAATGGCGTATACGTCACTTTGCCAGTTTACGGCAGCCCGGGAAATTTCATTTTTCCGGAAAATCCTTCCCGAGAATGGAAGCCCTAGTACAAACTATAGATACAATGAGCCCTAGTACAAAGCATGTGGAGCATGTGCTTCCGCGCTCTTAATGAAGTAAGTCACGTGTTTGATTTTAATATTAGTAAAGTGGTGAAGTGGTGAGTTAAGAATACAAAATCCAGTATAGCTAAAAAATATATGTGCAACTTCGCGTTGAAGATTTAAATAAACAAATAAGTTTTTAAAAATTATAGAGTAATCAGCAGTTCAAATTTTAAAAAGAACTTCGGGCTTTGTGGCCTTGCGGTTAGCGACGTCCATCATTTAGACGTATGTGCTGGGAAGTGTGAGATCGATTCCCGCCCCGGTAAGGAGGGAAACTTTTCGTGATCCACTGTGTCCTGTCCGTTGTCTCATACTATGTGTTAAGTGTGTTCAGTCTGTAGGTAAGACGGTGTTCCTGTCTTGACTTTTAACATGAATGAGGTACCGTTGAAATTATTGGGAATCCACAGTATTACTTAAAATGCCCAAGCATTCATGTGTTGACTGAACTATTTCCATCTTTATGTTGAATTGTTTATTGCAGGTAAGTAGATAAATAAAAAAATAGTGAGCCTATTGCAATCTTTGACTGTATGAGTGAGGAAGCCATGCCCACTATCATTATGTGGACTCGGTGTTAAGAGCACTTTTGTGAAGACAAAATTGATATGTTGAAAAATACGAATCGGATACAGGTTTTAGGGGTCTAAGATTTTGTAACAGTGCATTTACTAGGTATACAAAAAAATGACAGAGGGAGGAGGAAGTCTAGAAATCTCCAAAAGTATTGGATGCTATTTTTGAATCGCCCCTAAGGCTTAAAAACAAAAAAGTGTGTCACATTTTTGTACACATACACTAATACACTGACCATGATTTCATAGTTGGCGTATCAACCATTCAAAATTTCTTCGAATTTGGGTTATTACTCGTTTACTAGGGTAATTCAACCGCTGCAACATCGATACGTTGAATGTTCCACACCTCATTTAAGTGTTTACGGGTTGAAATGTTTTAAATTTTCGATGTGTGTTCTTTGATCATTTGAAATACATGCGAATGCTGTTACGTCAACTATGGAATCATGGGCAGTACAGACATCACTTCAATTCGTCAATTGTTATATAACACTGGGTCTCCGAGCCTTCTATCAAAAGCTTGGTTTTGGAATGATCTCACAGCCTTTACGTATACTTAGCAGGTATACGAGAAAGGCAAAAAGAAAATGGGCAACATAATAAATTGAAAGCAAGAAATCAATGTTTTTGTCAAAAAGCGTTCTGGCTAAATAGTGAGCCTCGTCATCATCCTCAAGGAACTTGCATCATTATGGATAGCAATTGCAACACAGCTTGCAATCTAGTTCTTGCTGTGTATAGCCACGTATTGCATGCGCCTAGATTCAATTAAATCATATCATTTCAAATATGACACCTACCTCACCCTGAATCCGGTTCCGTTTCCCTCCGTAGAAAGGCTTCGTTAGGAAATCGATATCGGCATGATAACCCGTCTGTGGACACGTGATGGTTACCGTACCGCCGAGCTCTATCCATGGCACCGTCAAAATAGACCTAGAATCCATAGATAGACAACAGTAGTCAGAATGATTCACTCAAGATACACAGACGTGCTATAATATTCGTGCTGCATTATTTATTAAAAAACGCACTAACCTGCCATAACCGTTTGGAAAGGTTACGATGTACTCCTCATTCAGGTCACATAGCGTCACGGTCCCTTGACCTATGTTGTGCACCCCAATCGATAGTCCAAGGAATTTCGATTTCGTCCACACGTGTGCCGAAAAGCTAATTTTTCTGTTGTAGTGTTCAGCATAAAACGCTGAAACTGATAGTGTGAAAGTGCATGAGAGTTGATTAGTGGCTCAGATCAACAGTTTTGAAACTGTAATCGATACAAACTTGGAGGATGGTGCGAAACCTGCTCGGCTATGAATGTTAATTGGTCTTTCCGGCACCACGGCACTGGACCGTCTTTAACTTCTATGTTAGAACTGTCATCACCGGTTGCTGTATAGGGGAAAATTGAAAATATAAAGCCGTTTATAAAACGTTCCATCATCATATACAACTTAGTTGACCACCCAGGCTCCACATGATATTATCTATCACTGGTGGTGAATGGGGATTACTTATATTTATATAGACACTTACGCATTTCAGGCGTGTCCCAGTGACACTGGAAAATTTCGCCGAGGATCGGGTTGTACGGTTTTTTGGCAACGGAACTCTTCCGGCCAGCGTGGTAAGCGCTGAGGTACCAACGGACAACCTGAATCATTCTTTCGCGAGAATCATCGAGGTCGGCTATCCGCAGGAAAAGGTCGGGATGAGCAAAATAATCCGCGTACATTTCCAGCAGCGACCGCCGCTCGAGGATAAATGTTGGCAGTACCACCTTCGTCAGATCCATGCCGATCTTCACCTGCGAGAGCAGATGTGTGACCACGGAACCGTGCGATTCCATCGACAGATCGTTGTCCGATTCGTCTTCGTATAAGGCATCGTAGTCCAGACTTCCATCGTTTCGTATTGGCAGCGATTTGGAGTCGTAGGATTTCCGCGAACTGGCATGCGCTCCATGACTCAGGTCATTCGGGATGGCAGAAGCGATGGAGGTCTCGAGACTGTCTTGCTTTTTGAGCGATACGCTATTGCTTGTTGTGTCTTCGGCGGTAACAAAGCGTTCTTCGGCGGACAAGCGCGTTATTGGATCGGATAGTGTTCTGGTATTGCTATAATTAGGAGAAAAGTGAAAAAGAAACATCAAAATGCATTCAAGTAGATTTGTTGTACAAAGATAAAACGTTATGAAAACAGTGGGATTAGACTGTTTGTTTTGATTCAAACAGCTTTCTGAGTGTATATACTTCTAAAACTTTATAACATCTGTCTGTCTGAGATAATCCTAAGGTTTGTAGAAAACTTTACAATTCAAACGCATTTTTTGCAATTAAATTTTAATTCAGAATTTAGGCAAAGATTAGTTATTGTGGGAATAGTACAAACATGTTTTAAAAACTTGGACCAATGCTAAGGAAATCATTTAAAAAAAGTAACACATCAACGCGTGACTGGGTGGTAGCCAGTTAACGCAAGGATGAGCAAACCAAGGATGTTTCTTCAACATCATTAACGTGCACTGCCCACACGAAGGAAGATCTGACGACGAGCAAGAAGCGTGTAATGCATAGCCGGATCAAACATGCTATGAATACCAACTGCGTGACCAGAAATTCGCCATCGGCGACATGAACTCTCAGATAGGAAGAGAAGGAATGCATAAAGCAATAGTCTGTAGACTAGCGGGACTTGCAGGCCGAATAGTCTATACACCATAGCCAATGGAAACGGCCAACGATCTTTGCAGTGTCTCGAGGAATGAAATAATATTTTATTCTGCAAGATTATCCCTAAGGTCCCTAAGGAAATCTCTTGACCAAGAAACGAAAAACTGAATCGACCACGTTCTAATCGACAGTAGATTCTTTTCAGAAATTAAGAACAACCGCACTCTACCGCAGTGCGTATATATTTAGAATTCGTTTATTAAATACCAGAATACCTGCACTCAATGTTCTCATAGATGGATCATACGAGTCGAAGCTGAACGCCAGGCTCTACTACGCTAAGCACGATAGTCCCGCATCAGACAAACGATTCGTCATACCAGTAGTTTCTATAGGTTTCTATGATTTTGATTCACATAATAGGCGAGATTGTTGCAGCACCAAAGGAGAGCGAGCTAAGCACGATACAAACAGGTGCGGAATAGACGAAACTAGATGTTCAGGAGAAAAAAACAAGCAACACAACGTGTAATGTATGAGACATAACCACAAAGTGAAAGTAGGAATGGACATGTTTGATTTGGGCCCTCCTTAGCAGTGCGGTTCGATTCCCGGTGCCGGTCTAGGCAATTTTCGGATTGGAAATTGTCTCGACTTCCCTGGGCATAAAAGTATCATCGTGTTAGCCTCATGATATACGGGCTCGGAACCCGCCCGGTTGACCGACGCCGCGAAAGCGACGATACCATGTTGTTCTTCGCGCGGCCACTTGTTCGATAAAAGGATCGAGTTCGACCACAGAGCATGACCACCGGTATGACCCATGAAGCCGACTCCGATCCCTTGGACCACCTCTTATTTGCGCCTGAACTAGCCATCCTTGAGTCCACGCGCCACCTTCTGTGTAGCTCCGAGACGATTTGGGCGATAGCAGATAAAACGGCGTTCCAGCCAACTTCATCTTTACACATCCTCCGAACTAGGTTGTCCGGGGTAGTGTCCAGACCACATGTGGCAAGCATGTGGTCACGCATTGCGCGAAAACGTAAGCACACGAACAACACGTGTTCCGCCGTTTCCTCTAAACCTGCGCACACCAAACACTCAGGCGAGGCCGATCAGGCCAGCTGCGTTATCTGCACTGTGATTTTGCAGCACGCTTAAACGCCGGGCACTTCGAACCTCCCAGGGGGTGCGTGCTGTTCACAGCTTTGCTGGAACAAATCAAACAATTGGGAGGGTTCGTGCAGCATTGTGCCTTATGTCCTTCCAATCCGCAGCATCGGCAGAGCTTGCTTCTGTCAGGGCCTTTGCAGTCCCATTGCTTGTGCCCCGGTTCCAGGCACTTGAAGCAAACTTCGGGTTGCTCGTATATGCCCACAGGGCATACCGACCATCCCACCTTGACTTTAACCCTTAGATTCACCTCCGTCGTGAGTGCCCTCACCTTGACCGTCTCGCCTAGGACCTCCTCCGCCAACTTCTTGTAGGCGGCGCCCTTTTGCGAGACGCCCGCTTCAGCTCGAGTATCATCTCGCCCATCCGGGTACGTCTTATTCGACGTACGTCGGCGCCGAGTTCACCGAGCTTGACGTCACTCCTCATCGCCTTCAAAACATCCGAGTACTTAGCCTCGTCCGTCGTGATGACTAGGGCATCGCCCCTGGAGCGATTGGCGCCTACCCTAGACTTCTTGCTACCCTCATTCGCCTGGGCATTCTTTTCGGCCCTTGACGTCTTCGGTTTCCTCTTGTTCTTGACCAGGGTCCAGGAGGCGTCACCCCCCTCTATTTCCCTGGTCTGGTGCGGCTGAGAACTTTCAGCCTGCCATAACCCCTTATCCCCGTCTTTCCTGAGTGGACGGACCTTTCCAGGTCCTTCCTCCCCCGGTTTTGGAGGTACCTGACCGGGGTTCAGCTTCCCAGCCCCACTACCCTTGTTCGGGGTAGTAACCCTCCGCGTTTTGGAGCGGCCCCCAGGGAGCTCATCCCCTGGAGACTGTCTCCCCGTTTTTGTGTCTGCTCCGTTGGAGCAGTCACCCCCGATGTTCCCGCAAATACTTGAGCCTCAGTCTGGGTAGACTTTGGCACCACCGTCTTCGCTGGCACGCCTTCGGTCGATTCGACATTGCCCGAGTCCGCGAATCCTTGGGGCTCAGTCTGGGTAGACCTCGTCTCCACCGATTTTACGGGTTTACACTTGGCCGTCCCGACCGCCCTCTCCAGCTTGGCGTCCAGCATCGACTTTCGAAGTTTCTGCAAGCTCCTCTTGAGGTCCTTGCTGATATTATGCTTCGATGACGCAAAGTCGATGATGGCGTCCAGCTGTTCCGTCGCCACCTCGAAGGCCGAAAGCCCATCGCGTTTGCGGTTCATCGCCTCCACAAGCCATGGGCCGTCAATAACCCCTACCGGCGTTTTTATAGCCGAGAGGAAGGTTGAGTGACCCACGCTGGCGCTGCGCACTGAGCTGCCGACTATTGCCTCTGGCCTCCTAGGCGGAGACCTGAACAACCCACCTCTTGCGAAGGGGTTGTCGCCTACACTACTACCACTAATTGAAGAATTGACTTGGTTTTCCATTTTGGTCCCACGAGTTGCTCGGGAAAAGAGGTCCACCACGCCAGAGCCCAGCATGACGCGGTAAGGGACAATTACTGTAGAGGGTGCCCAGGTACCCCACAGGCTCCGTTAAAGGCCTAGCTTATTATTTCACCCCCCTGGCCATGCATCCCCTCGGCACGGGTCGCTTGACGCCTTGGGATTGGGGGTTAGGGACGATGGTCCCGGTCTAACTCGCAGTGGCCATGGGGAGGGGTCGTCAAGCCCTTGGACAAAGTCCCTGCTGCCCCCAGTTAATAACTGTGGAAGTGCTTAATGAATACTAAGCTGCGAGGCGGCTCTGTCCCAGTGTGGGGATGTAATGCCAATAAGAAGAAGAAGAAGGAGATGTTTGATTTGGTATAATGATATGTCTATATCTCTCACTTATATAATTTGCATAAATAATCGCGGGCAACAGGGACTATGTCCAAGGGCTTGCCTAGGATGTGGTGGGGTTTGACAGTGGGCCCTGTTAAATTCCTATAGAAAGCTGCATGTATCCGCAAGTAGCGACCGGAAGCAACCGTGTGCCGCTCAAAGCGCACAAGCCCAAGTCCTGGTGTTAGGTGGGACGCTAAACAGCCCTGACACGACGGCCCTCCGACGAGACAGGAGGTTTGCGCAGGCCCAATAAGCCGCCTGGAAAACCAATAATTACGAACAATATAAGAGATAATGCGACTCGATATAATCGGCAAAGACCTAGGCGACGAATAAAGGATCACGATTGGAAGCTTGGAACATGGAACTGCAAGTCGCTAGGTTTCGCAGGTTGCGACAGGATGATCTACGATGAATTACATCCCTGCAACTTCGACGTCGTATCGCTGCAGGGGATTTGCTGGACAGCACAGAATGTGTGGAAAAGCGGGCATCGAGCGGCTACCTTCTACCAAAGCTGTGGCACCACCAACAAGCTGGGAACCGGCTTCATAGTGCTGGGTAAGATGCGCCAACGCGTGATTGGGTGGCAGCCGAAGCACCTTCTTTCCCCGCCAAAATATCCTCAAGGCCACATGGAGATCACCTAACCAAAAACGGAAAACCAAATCGATCACGTTCTAATCGACGGTAATTTCTTCTCCGACATCACGAACGTCTGCACTTACCGCAGTGCGAATATTGAATCCGACCACTACCTCGTTGCAGTATGCCTTCGCCCAAACTCTCGACGGTGTACAACACGCGTCGAAGTCGGACGCCGCGGCTTAACATTGGGCGGCTACAAGACGGTAGACTAGCTCAAGAACACGCAAAGCAGCTGGAAGTAGCACTCCAACGGAAGAGCAGCTAGGCGCAGCGTTTCTTGAAGATGGCTGGAGAGATATTCGATCCGCCATTGGTAGCACCGCAACCCTCCTTAGCCGTGTGGTAAGACGCACGGCTACAAAGCAAGACCATGCTGAGGGTGGCTGGGTTCGATTCCCGGTGCCGGTCTAGGGAATTTTCGGATTGGAAATTGTCTCGACTTCCCTGGGCATAAAAGTATCATCGTGTTAGCCTCATGATATACGCAGTTAATAACTGTGGAAGTGCTTAATGAACACTAAGCTGCGAGGCGGCTCTGTCCCAGTGTGGGGACGTAATGCCAATAAGAAGAAGAAGAAGAAGCACCGCAACCGCTGCACTTGGCACGGTGGCCCCGGATCAGAGAAACGACTGGTATGACGGCGAATGTAAACAGTTAGTAGAAGAGAATAATGCAGCCTGGGCGAGATTGCTGCAACACCGCACGACGGCGAACGAGGCACGATATAAACAGGCGCGGAACAGACAAAACTCGATTTTCCGGAGGAAAAAGCGTCAGCAGGAAGATCGAGACCGTGAAGAGACGGAGCAACTGTACCGCGCTAATAACACACGAAAGTTCTATGAGAAGTTGAATCATTCACGTAAGGGCCACGTGCCACAGCCTGATATGTGTAAGGACATAAACGGGAACCTTCTTACGAACGAGCGTGAGGTAATCCAAAGGTGGCGGCAGCACTATGAAGAGCACCTGAATGGCGATGTGGCAGACGAAGATGGCGGTATGGTGATGGACCTGGGGGAACGCGCGCAGGACATAATTCTACCGGCTCCGGATTTGGGAGGAGGAAGTTTTGCCGCAGGAGTGGATGGAAGGTGTCGTGTGTACCATCTACAAAAAGGGCGATAAGCTGGATTGTAGCAACTACCGCGCAATCATATTGCTGAACGCCGCCTACAAGGTACTCTCCCAAATTTTATTTCGTCGACTAGCACCAATTGCACGGGAGTTCGTGGGGCAGTACCAGGCGGGTTTTATGGGCGAACGCTCCACCATGGACCAGGTGTTCGCCATTCGCCAAGTACTGCAGAAATGCTGAAGAGGGAAGCCAAGCGGATCGGAACAGTCATCAACACGTCGAAGACGAAGTACATGATAGGAAGAGGTTCAAGAGAAGACAATGTGAGCCACCCACCGCGAGTTCGCATCGGCGGTGACGAAATCGAGGTGGTAGAAGAATTCGTGTACTTGAGCTCACTGGTAACTGCCGAAAATGATACCAGCAGAGAAATTCGGAGACGCATAGTGGCTGGAAATCGTACATACTTCGTACATACTACATAGAGTTCGCCGCCGTACCAAACTGACAATCTACAAAACGCTCATTAGACCGGTAGTCCTCTAAAGACACGAGACCTGGACGATGCTCGTGGAGGACCAACACGCACTAGGAGTTTTCGAAAAGAAAGTGTTGCGTACCATCTATGGTGGTGTTCAGATGGCGAAAGGTACGTGGAGACGGCGAATGAACCACAAGTTGCAACAGATATTGAGAAAACCATCTATCGTTCACACTAATCTAAAATCGGACGACTGCGGTGGGTCGAGCACGTAGCCAGATTGTCGGACAGTAACCCGGTAAAATGGTTCTCGACAACGATCCGACGGGCACAAGAAGGCGAGGTGCGCAGCGGGCAAGGTGGATCGATTAGGTGGAAGATGACTTGCGGACCCTCCGTAGACTGCGTGATTGGCGACGTGTAGCCATGGACCGAGCCGAATGGAGAAGACTCTTATATACCGCACAGGCCACTTCGGCCTTAGTCTGAATAAATGAAATGAAGATACAAATCAAAGTAAAGAACGATTTTTGATTTTTATCACCTTTTTTCACTTCGCCAGCCCATATCTTTTGACTGAATAAACATAGCGCTTCTATATTCTCCGATTCTCTTATCTAGGGTATATACTTTCATATGATATATAAATTAGATAAATTTGAGATAGTAAATTTTTCGGTTAATGGCCACCCTTCTCCCCATAGTGCCCCGGGTTCAAGAAACGTTTCGAGAAGTATCCGGTAGTGTCCGTAGGTTCTTAGGATTTTTTTCAGAAGTATTTCCTGGAGTTTCCATAGAACCTTCTCTGTGATTTCCAATAAGAGTTTTTTCCGAAGAATTTTTCCGGTTGTTCTCACAGAAGTTTCTCCGGAAATTCCTCCAGTAGAAATCTGTGGGAGAATTGCTGGAGGAAATATTTGGAACGGATTTCTGAAAATTAAACTCCTTGCAATTCATTTATTTGCTGTTATTGCTGTTTCAGAATAATGCTTAAAGAAAATCCAAGACGTTTGTCAGTTATTTTGAAATGTTCTTTGTCATATGTTTTTACGTCGAACAAGACGGAAACGGGTAGTAGATATTCTGGAAGGTGGTAGCGTAGAAGAGAAGTGGGCGACGAAGAATGCTTTTATCGCAACCGGCGACAACAACTTGGGTGTGCTGTGCACTCAGCGAAAAGAACGGATTATAGAGATGTAACCCGACGGAAGATTGAGGATCTAAGAGAAGCAAATATTGAGCAACAGAGAAAATCAGAGGAGTACGAGTCCCGTCAAAAGTATGTGTCTCTGTAAGTAGGAGGCGGGCGCTGCTGCAGGCAGGACAGGACAGAAAGGATGGTTGCAGCAACCGGAGAATACCTCACTGACTTGGACAGCTGAAATGTTGGTTCGAGCACTTCGAATACTTTCTCCAAGTCTCAGTCAGTGTTCTTCACGAAGCAGCCATCCGAAGCATGAAATCTAAAAGGGGCCCCCAATATCAGTCGGCTGTCGGCGGAGGTGTTCAGGGCTGACCCTATGCTGTATGTGCGAATGTTGTAGCAACTATTACGCAATATTTTTCCCCACTCCGCATCATTCTGGAGCACGGCAACAAGTTGGAAGTGTCCCTTTATTTGTAATTCATTGACTACGGAAGGGATTTCTGTTGTCTGAGTCACGAAAATCTGTGTGGCACCCAGGGGTGCAAGGGATTTTCAGATTTTCAGATCGGAGCTTTGTCTAGCCCCATTCGGATAGTCGCTGATGTGAGGCAAGGATTTCATCTTCCCTGTTACTTCTGAGCGTAATCGATAAGATCTTGGTGGGTGCGATTGACTGTGTACCATACCTTGAGCTGCTTTGGCAGTTTATTTTCGTGTAACAACTAGACGACTCTGATTTGAATTGGCTAATGATCACGAAACGCTATATTAGTACAACGAGCTAACCGTATGCTTCTTTGCGGCGGGTCTCACCATCAACGTCAGCATGACGAGGTGGCTGAGTGTCAACGGGAACAGCCCCTCAAACTTTGCAGTAGCCGGACGTTCGGAGGATTTCAATATCCTGGCAGTCTGATATCATCAGACGGCGAAATTAAGATCGACATGGAAGCACGAGTCAGAGAGGCTGGGGCTACCTTCGCGATTTTTGAAATATTCGGAGACCCAACCGGATTGATCCACGCACCAAAATTCGAATGTACTACTCTATTGTGAAACATGTTGTGTATAGGCAGATATAACGCAGATGATGTCTAAAATTCATAATTCTGACGGCCTTACAGCTGGATATTGTGTGCCGAGCAACATAAAAGCCATCAAACACCGATAACAATAGATGCTGAAAACGTGGATGGAAATGGCCATATATTGCAAGTGAGGACGGAATCTGTAAGCAAAAGTCCCCTCAATATTCGTGACCTGATAGGATATAGAATATTTTCGAATTTTCAATTAAAATAGCCTTGGTAACAAACTTATGGTCTATAAATGATATATTTCGTACCAAGATAAAAACAGTTATGTACAATGTACAAAATTAAAAAAAAAATCCTTCACAAAAATTTTTTTTTCGCTCCCTGAATATTTTTGGAATGTTGAAGGGGGGCGACATAAAATAAATTTAATATTTGTATCGGCCTAATTATGTTGCAAAATCAATTTCGGCTGTCTTCCACATGATTTTTTTTTATTCAAGCGAATAGTCATTTAGACATCTTTCACGCGTACAAAAAAGAATGAGATTGAGCATTGAGATTGCTACGCGCATATAAAATTGGGCGCACGAGAGTCTAATTAAGCTTGTTTACCTACCTCACATTAACATTGATAAGTCGCATTGAGACATCTCAATGCGATCAGCTCATCCATTGTTTGCCATGGCAAACCTTTGCAAACAACAGCGAAGGTGCGTAAAACAACTTGGGAGGGAAATTTTCATTCAATAATATCGTCGCCTAAGTGATGTTGAGCTTATGTTGCTTATGGGACACTGTCTCATCCAAGTATACACAACAATTAAGAGACTTAAATTTTATCTTCTTACTAAGGTATCAGAAAGCCACGGAAATAAAAAGGAAAAAAAATATATTTAAAGATTAAAAAACACATAAAAAAGAAAAAAAAAGGGAATTGAAAAAGGTTAGAACTTGGAGTAGGATGAGTGAAATTTAGCTGGAGAGTCAAATAAGCTCTACTAACACATTTCAAGGTCTACAACTCAATGCAGCTAAAAATATTACGATTCTAAATGATGTCTTCACTCATGGTCATATATGAACATGATGCAATAGTGTCGTACTAGGAGACACTTTACTCATTTTACCATTTGCGATAACAGAAAACATAGGAACAATAAGAAGAGTGAAAATTTTCACTTACAGCTACATAATTAGTGCAAGTTTGCTCACGAAGTTGCGAGAATTGTGGGTGGGTACGTCCGTTAAATCGGTCGCAATAGCGCAATAAAAACCTTGCAACAAAAATAACGGAGTGATCGTCTGCGGGCGTTTACTGATCTTTATGATCGTTTTATTGTGCAGAAAATCAAGAAAACCCCAAAAACGAGTGCACCCAAGTTGTCAATTGAATTGAGGAGAAGGGGTCCTAAGATATTTACCAATACAATCGAAAATACTTGTAAAATATATGAGTATGATGGCCGGTGGGTGAGCCTAATAAATCGACAAAAACGGCTTGATGTCGGCAAAGAATATCGCTTGAAGATAAAAGACTTTTGAAGTCACGTCATATTTTCTGAAGAAAGCAATTACATTATATTTGGATTAGATGGCCGATGTATGATATGGCGGAAATAGAATACTGAGATGCAGCCGCAGATGCTTATTCCAACAGTAAACCATGGCGCGAATTCTGTTATGGTCTGGGGGTGCACTGGTCGGGAGAAGGATGGGAGGACATTGTATGAAAAAGAAGGACACGCACAGAAAAAAATAATGAAAAGTAAACAGCGCGTAAAACTTGCCATGCGTAAATTTACGCTATTTTCGCTGAAATGGCCCTCTTCCCAACAAGATTGCTTACAACTTGCATGCAATATAGACGATTCACATCAAATATTGTATACATTTAAGCTATATCCGTTGTGGAATCACGCTAATAATGACGTTCCATTTATGTGCATGATTTTTGGCGTAAATTTTAGTGGATTTTTCTATCTGTGCGTCCTTCCAAAGGATACCATCTGGTAAGTCTGCACAGACCGTCCTTTTGCGTACCGCCAAAGATGGTTCTAAGCACCCATCTCAAATATTCCGAGTGATTGCAAGTCCTCCTCGAGCATGGTCCAAATTTTATGTCCGTAGAGGACTATTTACCGGTCTTATGAGCCGGTAAGTACATGACACTTTTTGTGCGGGTTTAAAGCACTTGCACTTACCCAAATTAATTAGAAAGGATTATTGGCGAATAACAAATCGTCCGACCATTTTTCTGAAATCACTATCTCCGATACAGTCTACACAAAATTTATTTAGTTTTCACCTGACAATCCGGTAAAAATTATCTTCGCATTGATAAATTGCATCACGTGCATCACATAATGGTTATCTGATTTTTGTTTTAAAAAGTTCACCTGATTTTTCAAGTAGATATCACGCACAGAAAAAAATAATGAAAAGTAAACAGCGCGTAAAACTTGCCATGCGTAAATTTACGCTATTTTCGCTGAAATGGCCCTCTTCCCAACAAGATTGCTTACAACTTGCATGCAATATAGACGATTCACATAAAATATTGTATACATTTAGGCTATATCCGTTGTGGAATCACGCTAATAATGACGTTCCATTTATGTGCATGATTTTTGGCGTAAATTTTAGTGGATTTTTCTATCTGTGCGTGCAAGATCAGTCCAGGGGGGGGATCTTCACAAACATCACTGATGATCACTCTGTGTTTCTAAGATTTCTTGAACAACAGACAATTATTTTTTTAATAAGCCTGGGTTGGAAAGAAGTCTTCTTCGTCTTTTTCTCCTATAGCTCTACATTCCAATCGAAACTTGACCCCTGCTTTTCAACTTAGTATTATATTAGCATTTCATCAGTTATTAATTGAAAGCTTTTCTATGCACTCCATTGCATGAGTATTTATCTTTTGTGTTTTTATATTCATTCGAGGGAAGGGGATTTCTACCCTTCAAAGCTTATTCTATTTTACTCTCTTTAATAGTAACGTTTCTATTAATGTTTAAGTTGTGCTTGTGTTTAAGATGAACCAAATAAATATAGAATTTTGAAAAACTAACGTTTTCTAACTACATATAAGTAGATGAAAGAGAAAAGTTTTCCGATTCGAATTCCTAGAGATTTACAATCGCCTGCTCTATTTGACACCACGCCACCACGTCTCACGTGTTCCGTGACGTCATTCAAAGCTATGCAGTTGTACTCTCTCGCACCAGGTACAATATAAATAAATAATGAAAGATTTCATCCCGCACGGATGCCAAAACCGTACAAAGCATAGCATAGGCCAAACGTGAACGGAACATACAAAACACACATTTCTGGGATAGCCTACATGAAAAACAAGTCGGCAGTGTTGGATAAGGCAAGCAAAGAGATTGGATTTACCTATCAATAGCCACTGAGCTACTCCTGCGGAAAGAAAATTTCTCGGCCAATGAACGGAACATGACTTTTGCTTCGTGAAAATTTGTCGCACATACAATTTGCATACACGCACACTTTTACGGCATCGTTCTTTCCGGAATCACTATGGAAGCTCTAAGGGTGCACGATAAAATCACATCGCTGTTGTTAGTTTGGAGGTTTTCCCACGATAGCACAATAAATCTATCTCGAACTGGACCCGCACTTGATGTTCTTGCTCTCTAGAATATGTGTGACCGTCGTGCCGTGGCAAGTGAAAACTGTAATAATATAAACTAATCGATAAATATACATATAGTTATACTTTGTATAAAATCGCTCTATAGACCCACTGATGGGGTTTTTCTCACAATCACATGTGTCACATAGCACGTACAATATTCGGTAAAAGGAAGAACTTCATGCAGACGGCTGTATACATGAAATTTGTGCACGCTCAGCAGCAGAACCGTATGCACTAGGGATATACACTGCCGACCATAAACAGGATTAGACAACAAAAATAACGCACCACGTTCACGGCACGGGATTTCGTGGAAGCGCGCAGAGAGCGAGAGCGCACAATACAATCCGCGATTGGACAATGGGCTGTACACTGCCGAGGAGAATTTTAAGGACATGATTATTCTTATAGAAAATATGAATGTGTTTTCGTGTTAAAGATGCCTTAAGGTAATATAGACACTATATATGCCTATGACAGTACAATGTGAGATGTTTATAATCAATTATAAAGTATCTTATACTGTAGGTAATTTTCTCTTAAAGAGGTAACCTAAGGCATACGGAAAGTTTTGTATAATATGACTATTATGCGATTAGTTTTCCTAATCAAGCAAGTGGGATATTTGGACTCTTAACATATTCAAACAGTTCGGTGGCATTACCGAACATCAGAGCCCTCAGTGTTGAAAATCGTGCCAAGCTCCAGTTAGGAACGTAATAGCATTGAAGAAGAATTAATATAAATGAAAAGTGAGTCCAGAATTTCTTTGTTGAGATTCAACTCAGTAGCGAATTAACCAATTTGAAAATATTTTTCCATTATTTAGTTCGTTTTGGGCTCCTCAATGTTTATATTGAAGATGGACAAATTCGAAATTATCAAATGGGGGAACTCCTTGAATTCATACCATGGGTACATTCAATACCATTCGAAAACAAAGAAACGGTGCTCAAATTGTTTTATTTGTGCGCCGGGAAATAACAAAACACGACACAAATTGAGCCTAAATTGTCTGTTTTGCGAATGTTATTGATATAGGAGCATGTTATTAATAATGGAACAGATACCCTACCTATTCAAAATACTGGTGAGTAGTGAAGAAATCCAAAACAATCGTTAAAAAATAATGATGAAAAAATCTTTAGGCGGCGCTGCTAAAAGCTTGATATTTAAACAGCGAAATAAACTGCCAAACAGTTCCAATATTTTGTTTGGCATACGAGGTTACAAAGTTATTTTTTAATGTTTCCACACCGCATTCTCAAATTACAATCTTTGAAAAATCACCATGTCCACAATCTATTCTCAGGCAGTGTACATGTGACCACTATCTATGATGTTTTATGCTTTCCTTGATTTGCACTTATTTAATGTTGAATGGAAGACTCGCAGATTGATTATACATTTTTTCCATAGCCCATAACTATTCAGCTGCGAATAGCACCATCTCATCCGTATATAGGTTATTTAAATAAAGAGGATTGGCTCACTAGCACGAAAATAAGTCTTTCGTGCTCAATTAGACCGGTTTTGTAATTTTTACATCTTTTCTCGTTATTATGATTAATTACGCGTTTTCATTTATTCCTTTACACGACCGAATTCACGCTCGGTTACCGAACCAAGTAGACACAAAAAAATACTGGTGCTACCCGGCAGCAGCCCAAAAAACCCATATCGTTCTTTCGCCAAGAGCTCGTGTTTTCGACTGACGACGGCGGCAGGATGTCCGTAGGAACAGAGAGCCTTGAACATCACTATGCCATATAGCAAACAGAATGATGACGTCGACGAAAACTGTGATGACTAGCCTGGGACCCACTAACACGTAAGTTTTCATTCACTAAATAGTAATCAGCAATGACAGTATAGTACCTATAACAAATGTAAAAAATAGAGTTATGGAGATCTGTTTAATTTTTACGTTCAACATTCATATATCTTGAAATTGATGCCTCTAAAATCCTGACACGGTCAAAAATCTCCAACCATTTTTTCACACTATTATGTAATTGAAAATGTTACATAAACTTGAATCACTCCCAACAACAATTATGAGGAGTTCGATGATTGACATTTTCACATTTTGATCGACAAAAGAAAGCCCATCAAGATAGCAGAATAACATGTTACAAGACCCTAGTGCGAACATAATATTAATGTCTGCTGCTGCAGCGGAATAAAAATATACGCACTAAGTTTTTGTTTTTCCAGCTCGGCAAAATCGAGCACCGCTGTATCTCAGTAAATTTTGAATTTGAGCCTCGGAAAAAAAATCGTTTATTACTGTTTATCAGCAAAACATTATTCGAAGCTCAGCAACAGAAACGTCACTTTTACTGAAATCTCGGCAAAAATCCAAGTGTGTGACCCAAGCCATTTTCCATACAAATCAATTAATTCCGCATAGTTTTACTTTACTGTTACTGACAAGATTTTTTGCCTTTCTCGTACACTAAAGTGTAACGACCAGGCTCTATATACACTCCAAAAATTAATATTATATATAAAAAATAGGGTAAAGTGCCCAATAGTGGACCCTCCAGCCATTTTTGCATTATTACAGCACAATGTACCTACCTTACAGTCCTATGATTTGATTCCATGCGTTGGAAATGCTATGGAAAGTAAAACTAGATGATTTTTTACAATTCTGTAAAAATAAACACGAGAGTGTCCATTATAGGAATATTTTGGGGAAATCAAATGAAGTGACGACTATAGGGAAGCAATTTCTATTATGGACTTCTGGGGTCTACTATAGGGCGAATTCAGTCATAAATTAAAATTTTAATTTCAACTAATAACGTCGTGTATTTGAGTGTTTTATGTATTTATCGTGAAGAGGAGATGCATAACTTGTTATTAGAAATCAATCAGTATTAATATGTTGAAAACTTCTCCTCCTTATGACAGGAAGAGGGAAATTCCGCTACTAGTGGGTCCACTATTGGGTATTTTACCCTAATTTACATTTGCTTTGAGGCAATATAACTCACGAATGGATTGACTAACTTGCAATTGCTTCACTAATCGATTCGTCTTGGGATCAGCTGTGTTTATATGTCTGAAAAGAAACATTTCACTGGGAAAGTTTAACAAATGTGAAAATACTAGTTTCCAAGAGTTTTGAAGAAAACCATCTAGCACGAAGTGAAATTGATCTAGAGGGCGACGACTAACCGATTGACATTTAGGACCCGTGCAAGATCGGGCAGGTTCGTCTAGTGCTTGATAAATGGCCTAGAGTTCTTTGTTTATATAACAATCTACTCAGCTCGATGGATTGATGTGATGTCTGTGTGTGCTTAGGAGTATGGCCATTCGGCCGAAGCCCATTCGGCTGAAAGCCATTTGACCGAATGCAAATAGGCTGAACAAACCATTAGGCCGAAACCCATCTGGCCGAAAGTCATTTGGCCGAAAGGGTCGTTTGGCCGAAAGGGTCATTTGGCCGAATAGGACATTTGGCCGAATAGGTCATTTAGCCGAATAGTTCATTTGAAAAGTGAGAAATTAGGAATGAGAAGAGAGACGTCTCACTTCATTTTTCTCTTCTCACTGTAAAAAGTGAGAAGCGCAAAATGAGTAGTGAGACGTCTCACTACCCACTTCGCACTACTCACTTTTCACAGTGAGAAGTGAGAAATGAGGAGTGAGAAGTGAGACGTCTCACTTGTCAAATGACCATTTGACGGCCAAATTACCCTTTCGGCCAAATGACCCTGTCGGTCAAATGACTTTCGGCTTAATGGTCTGTTCAGCCAAATGGTATATTCGGCCAAAACAAATGGTTTCGGCCAAATGACCCTTCCCCGTGTGCGTGTTGTGGGGATTAGAACCAACTAAGGGCACTGAAGGGCCAAAACACGAATAAATAAAAATAACAAAATAACAATAAAAGATAAAAGATAAAAGAAATAAAAATAACAACACAAACAACATCTACTCGTCGTTGCCAATAAAAGACGCCGGAAATCTACCGGGAACCACTGCACTGCCCATTCTTGAAAAGCTTCCTGCAATGCTTCAAACATTAATCAGCAGATCTCGCCAGCGGCATGGCAAACTTTTCCATTCAGACAAGCACAAAGTTCTAGTCGTCCCTCGTCTGGACCACCCCAGGGTTCCAACTAAAAGCCAACGATATTACACACCTCTACAAACGGGTGGCTTAAAAACACTCTTTTCAATTTTTTTAATGGGCCCTCTTATTGCGTTCTGTTTGACGTCCTGATGAAATTCCATATTTAAACTCGTTCTGACAAACCTCCGTACATTGACCCACTTGATCAGAATTGAAGTAAGTGGATAGATAGATCAGCCTCTTACCGTCACTTAGTAAATGTTTTGAAAAACTTATACAAAATCGGTTACTAGAACCCATTAGTAGTAACAGAGTAATCCTAGACCAACAATTCACCCGCTGAGGCCGGTAGTGGTTACGTGGGAGCTTCCGACGTCGTTGGACTCCCCGTTTGGAGTAGGATTGATCCACCGCCGGGGACTATCCGAGTAGTCTGCGTTCAAGGCGGAAGCTGAATGGCTCAACGATTAAGCAGGAAGCCGAATGGTTCACGGACATGGCAAATAGTGTCATGGGAGTAGGCTAGGTCTACCGCCGGGGAGTAGTTGAGTAGATCCTTCCGCGGATACGAGTCGTCTGTGGCAGGGGGCTTCTGCCGTGGGGGGCTCCCCGTCTGTATAGAATAGTTTTACTGCCGTGAACTGTCCGCGTAGATTGCGACCTCTAAATGGCTGAAAAAAAAATAATGCTGAATGGCACAATAATAAGAGCTAAAGGGCTCAAGGCTTTGGTTTGCTTATTGGCACAGGCAATGGAGCCTCAATGCTCAAAAGTGCAGGAACTATAGAGCCAAAGAGCTCAGAAGCTGAAAAGAACATCAAAGAGAGGCAGGTACTTTAAGTACTGCCTATCTATTAGAAGCAGTGGCGTGGGTGGTTTTGGGTTTAACCCCCCCCCCCCCCAAAGACAAAATTTTTGGAAGAAATTTTTTTTTTCGAAAAAAAAAAAATGTTCAGAAAACTCCCCCCAGACCAATTTTCTGGCTACGCCACTGATTAGAAGTAATACTGAAAGACAATTTCGGGGGCAATAGTGGCATTGAGCCTGCAACTGCACAAGGCAGCTTACTAGGTCCTGTTTTTTTACTGTGTCTACATATATACATCTGATGTTGCACAGCTCCCAAAGGATTGCCATTTATTTTTATGTGCAGATGACATCTCAATAATGACCAAAGGCCGTAACATTAAAGGCGCAACTAGAAAATTACAAAATCGACTATACAAAAACTCTTGCCATATTTTTCTGATACAAAAACTCATCAAGACTAAAACCACCCAATTATTAAATGTGAAAAAGAAGGATTCACTTTTAATGAGAAACTCATCTTCCATACAAACCCTTTCAAGACTTTTTACGCAGATCTAACGTAAAGATTTGAATTCTTCAAATGAATCCTGCCAAAACTAGTAAAGATGTTACTAGAAACAGTCCAAACAGTTCTGGGTACATATCCTCGAAAGTATAAGAAAATATGTCTAGACACAAAAATGTACTAAGCTGAGATTTATCTCCAAAAATATCCACGTGGGCATAAGATAATAAAATGATCGAGTTTTAAATCAACGTAAACTATTTCAGGGTCTCACAACATCATAGAGCTCAGAACATGCGTCCTACCAGTTCAACCAAGTGCCGAACGATGTGTGCGTGCATCATGAAGCATTTCAGCAGGTTCATTGAGCCGATTGGATGTGCTTATTACTTTCACAAGGTACTATAAATCTTCTTGGTTCTCCAAAACGTCCTGGAGTTGGAGAACATGTGATTTCCCCGATCAATTGAGTCCTGAATGATTTACACGTGCATCATGTACATCGAGTCGATAGAATTTCACTCATTACTTTCACAATAATAGACCTTTCTGTAATAGACCTTTTTGGTTCTCCAAAACGTTCTGGATTTGTTTGAATGATAATGTTTGAACTACTCGATCATTCCATTCCGTGAACGTAGTGGTTCTAAGCCCCAACAAAAAAGTCGCGGCTACATTCGAATGGATATTGCTTGACAAACACCTCCTTAGTCATTGTGCATCTGGTAGATACATTGATTCTAACTTAAGATCATTCTAGACAACATTGGATATCTCATGTTCGTGGAAATTAGGATTATATGATGAACTGGTAGAAACCTTGAAGAGAACTAGACATCGCTTTGGAGTACCTTGAACATCTCGTTATCAAGAAAATTAGGTTTACATGATGCACATATGTTTATTGAGCCGGCTTGGGAATATGCCGATGATGAAAATATTACCAAAACTAGATTGTGGTTGGATTACGACTGTGAATTTTGTAGTTCGATTTTCGGATTGGCTATCAGTCATGAATAATAGCGTTGACAATTTTATTTCATCGCCGACGTTTCGATCCAATGAGGCCAGAAACAATTTCCACCAAATCCATGACGAACACCCGTTTGAATATAACGATAACTAACAAATTGACTGCCATCGAGTCCTGAAGAAGATCCCATCCCTGGATCGAAACGTCGGCGATGAAATAAAATTGTCAACGCTATTATTCATGACTGATAGCCAATCCGAAAATCGAACTATTACCAAAACGTTGGTTTATGTGGTAGATACCATGGGCTGAGCACGAGAACATTTTGGAGAACCTTGAGCATTTCTGATTCCTGACAATAAATCACTAAATTTACGTTCAGGATTTCGGATGCCTAGATCTTCAGGGTGAAGTCAAACTTAACATCCGATATTTGTTTCTGTTAAGTTAAGATGCTGATGAACAATTTTGGTGGAAAAGTGGGGAGGAAGCTCTTTTTTTGTGATTTTTCACACCCAACTTAAACCATGTCTAATTAGTCCCGAAAGGGTTAACGGCCTAAACATTTGCGTATCTTGAGTGTATTCTGTAATTTGATTTAAATCCTAGCTACTCTGCTTGGTTTCTTCATAGGGATTCTACAGTTATTTACGTAAACAATTTCCCTTGGTTTTTCGATTCCCCTCCATCCATGTAAGATTACAAATGATTTTTTTATTTCTATAGTGCGTAAGAAAACAACAGACGAACTTTCCCCCTATCAGTGCTTAAGTAATATGTGTACGGCCCTATACCCAATATTAAAGTTTTACACTAATTAATTTAATTTTTTATACTTAGTATACGTAAAGGCTATACGTTTGCTTCAAAAACAAGTTTTTTGTATGAGGCTCGGATTCCCATAATGTTATACCGTGGATCTCCGGTAATATGATCGTTTTTAATTTGAACACTTTTTATATTGAACCCCGTTGGTCTGAACATCGTTCAAATTAAAAAGTGTCCAAACGTCATTATTTAGCACGTGGGACCGAGAAAGGAATACACTCAGTGAACTTATGAATTTTCGACAAATTATTCCACCAACAATGCTTCTTATACGCAGTTAGCTTTCCGTATATTCAAGCGTCGACGGGCGTGTGGTCTACATACCGGCCTCCCGACCCCGGCGTCCATGGTTCGAACCCAGTCTTTTTCACTTTACTTTTTTTCAAATGAAGATCATCATTCATAAGGCAACATATTGAAATTCTTACCTTGTGGCAATTTTTCATAAGGTGTTTGATTAAAAATCATACGTCCATTTTTCTTAGTGTAATGGAACATCATGAAACAGAAAGCACAATCAAAACAAAATAGCAACAAGAGCAGCCAGAAACCGGTTTGTTTGATGCTTTTTTTTTCTTTCTTTATTAATGAGGTTTTCAGCCTAGACGCTGGTTCACCTCTTCAATGTGAATAATTTACAGAGAAATAAAATTAGATATGAGAAAAAATATTGGTCTCTTTTAAGAATGCAATCAATTTTGTTTCTTCTTCTTGGCTGTTACGTAGGATGTCCGCTATGCTCGATTGAAGGTTTTGGTTTTCTCGCGATGATTCGTATTGAGGACAGTTAATGAGAAGGTGTTCGACGGTAAGAGGTACTTTGCAACCATGACATATTGGTCTATTCACGTTTGTTATGCAATGTGGGTGTGTCATCCTGGATAAGATTACCTGTTCCTTCCGCACATCACGGTCTCGCCATTGTCCGGTATCAGCTTTTATTTTCCTCAGAAAAAGTTCCCGATTATTCAGCCATTGTTGCTGCCACGATTGGTGAATGCTTCGTTGAATTGTTCGTCGAGCGTCGGGCCCTGGTACCAGTATGTTCCACATTCGGGAACCTCTTCCGATATTTGCTAATCGATCCGCTTCTTCGTTGCCCTTTATGCCGCTATGTCCTGGAATCCAGCAAAGAGTAATATTGGGTGAAATTATGGCTTCGATCTCTTGGATAATTGTATGCTTCTGTCGTGGATTTTCCAATGCTGTCAAAACGCTGGCTGAATCCGTTAGGATGATTGTTGGGATTCTGGCATTGCAGATGTTCTTGATAGCCAGGAAGATGGCTGCAGCTTCAGAGGAGAACACAGAAAACTGATCTGGCACCCTACGAGCTATGCTGAGGGTGTTGCTGTATATTCCTATTCCTACTTTCCCACCAGATCGAGATCCATCCGTAAATATTTTGATGTGATTATTGTATTTGGCATTGAGTAGTTCGTTGAGTATTGCGAAGGCTCTATTTGATGATTCTCCTGCTCGAACTATCCGCTTAATTGACCAGTCTATCTTAGGGTTAGGTCGATCCTATCGACGGTCTCCGACCCGATGGACATTAGCTATCGGGGGGAAATTCGTATCTGTCAACTCCCTAAGAAGTTGTTTCGCTTTCTCATAGACGAACACGTTGGAATTATCACCATAGGTTTTTTCAAGAAAACTAATAGCCCGATTTGCTGCAGTAATCGCCAGTAGGTAATGAAAGGGCAATGCACCAGCCTCTACACACGTGGACAACGTGGGTGAGCTGGGGAGTATACCGGAAGTAAGTTTGATAACCTTGTTATACGTTGGACTAAGGAGGTGTATCATTGCAGCATAGGAACGTATGGTGACTTCAAGTCCGTAGAGGAGTGTGCTGATTACAATACTGCGTCCAATGTTGTGAAGGGATTTCCGGTTACTAGTTTTGTGTCTGCCACTGATTGATTGGACTATGCGTAGTCTGCTCTTAATATCCTTTTTAACTGTGTGGAAGTGGGATTCGAAATTGCATCTTCGATCGAAGATTACCCCTAGGATTCGTATTTCTTTTTTATAAGGTATATGTTGTTGTCCGACAGTTACTGGATTGTTCCATGGGTGGTGTCGAAATGTACAGAAATGTGAGATCGAACATTTCTCAGCGGCCATTGTAAATCCTACCTGATCTGCCCATTTGGCTACAGCCCGAACTGCTGCTTGAAGCTTTCGTCTGATGATTTTCGGATGTTTGCCAGTTACTACGATGACGAAGATGAAAATACCATCTGGTAACTTTTCGAAGATGGAGTTCATGGCTATTAAAAAAAGGGTCACGGCCAATACAGACCCTTGCGGCACACCTGTTTGTTCTTCGAAGATTCTGGAACTTGTGTTGCCTATCTGCACTTGAAACGTTCGATCTTTCAAAAAACTCTGGATGAACTTTCCCATATTTCCTGTGATTCCCCATTCCACTAGCTGTTGCAATACAGCTGGGCGCCAAACTCTATTATATGCTTTTGAAAGGTCAAGCGCCGCCAAGTCTACGTGTAGGTTATTCGTTAACGCATCATCGATTGTTTGGCCTATCGAAGCAAAGTACGAACCAGTTCCTCTACCTTTGAGGAAAGCGTGCTGACGCTGGTCTAACCGATCTTGGAGTACTGTTGTTAATCGTCTGTTTACCATGCGCTCCATTATTTTAGATGCGCAGCAAGTAAGGGCAATCGGTCTATAGTCCCGGGGGTCGCTTGAACTGGTTTGGGCTTTTGGAATAGGGACGACCAAACTATGGCGCCATACCTACCTCGGGGGGGCAGCAGGGACAGCAGGGACAGCATGGACCATGTCCAAGGGCTTGACGACCCCTCCCCAGCTGTCTGCGAGTCAGGGAGAACTGCCTAGGGCGTGGTGGGATTTAGCAGTGGGCTCTGCTAAAATCCCTCCCAAAAAACCACAAGTGCCCGTAAGCGGACTCTATCAAAGCGACTGTGTGCCGCTTCAAAAGCACAAGCCCAGGGAGTGCCAATTGGCATGTGGAGTGTCCCTACTTCGGTAGGGTAGCGCGTGAGCTGCTTCGGCAGGGAGTGAGTGATCTGTTTGTGCTGAGGCAGGAGTGTCATAGCGCGTCACCGCTATTGTCACCTCGAAGCGCAGCAGAAGTCTGAGTATGGACTGCACATGCTAAGGTAAGAGTGTCGTAGCGTAGTATCGTTGATTGGTCCCTACATACCGCTATCGACACCTCGAGGCATGGCAGTGGAGTGTTAGAGTGAGTTGGGGAGTGTCCCTACTTCGGTAGGGTAGCGCGTGAGCTGCTTCGGCAGGGAGTGAGTGATCTGGTTGTGCTGAGGCAGGAGTGTCACAGCGTGTCGCCGCTATTGTCACCTCGAAGCGCAGCAGAAGTCTGAGTATGGACTGCACATGCTGAGGTAGGAGTCGAGGTACCCATCGACACCTCGAGGCATTGCAGTGGAGTGTTAGAGTGAGCACCCGAAAAAGGGTCACATGGAGCGAATGGTCTTTGGAGAAGCTGCTTCGGCGGCAGGGTAGCAGTGGGTTGTACCCACACACCTACAGTTGTGCACATGTGGTGCATGGGGAGTGTCCCTGCTTCGGCAGGGTAGCGTGTGGTCTGCTTCGGCAGTGGTGTGATTGATCTGCTCGTGCTGAGGCAGGAGTGTCGTAGCGTAATATCTGTAGGCCCAGGCAGTTACCGCTATTGACACCTCGAAGCGCAGCAGAAGTCTGAGTATGGACTGCACATGCTGAGGTAGGAGTCGAGGTACCTATCGACACCTCGAGGCATTGCAGTGGAGTGTTAGAGTGAGCACCCGAAAAAGGGTCACATGGAGCGAATGGTCTTTGGAGAAGCTGCTTTGGCGGCAGGGTAGCAGTGGGTTGTACCCACACACCTACAGTTGTGCACATGTGGTGCATGGGGAGTGTCCCTGCTTCGGCAGGGTAGCGTGTGGTCTGCTTCGGCAGTGGTGTGATTGATCTGCTCGTGCTGAGGCAGGAGTGTCGTAGCGTAATATCTGTAGGCCCAGGCAGTTACCGCTATTGACACCTCGAGGCATGGCAGCGGAGCGCCCGGGAGAGCATCCAAGTAAGACTCAAATGGAGTGAATGGTGTGCGAGCACCCAAGTCAGTCTCGCATAGGACGAGTGCCTGTGTGAGCGGTAATGAGCGAGTACGCTTAGTACTGCCATCCCCCCAGAAGTAGTACTGCGAGGTAGTTCCTGGGGGAAACGATGGTGGAGCCCAAGGGAGTTTAGTCGGTATTACCGGTATGGTCGAGTCCGACACTCCAGTACACTTCCGTGTGATAGTTTGGCAACTACAATGCACGTGTACTGGGTTAGTGTGTAAATGCATTCTCCCTTGTAAAAAAAAAAAAAAAAAAAAAACCTATACCTCGTGCTCTTCTTTTTCCACTGAGTGCGTTCACTCTCCTCCACATTTCTGTGATTGATTGGGAGCTGTCGAAGCCATCTAAGAAGTCTTCCCACGATTGTTGCTTAGCTTCCCTGATGATATCTCTGCATTCATTTCGGAGGCGTTTGTATTCGTTAACAACTGCTTCAAAGTCTGGATGGTCTTTAGAAGTTCGTTTACGTTTTCGAAGGGCCTTCCTTCGGGCTTTCACTGCAGCTTTCGTTTTGTCGTTCCACCAATGCAACGCCTTTTTTCCTGGATTACTTCCCGTTTTTGGAATATTGGCATTTGCAGCTTCGAGAATGAGGTCACAAAGCTTTTCAGGATCGTAAGTGCTGTCGCAATTAACTAGAGATGAGATATCTCGCTCGAAGTTCTCCCAATTACCATCATCTAGCCGCCATCTTGGGCGCCTCGTCGTTTCTGGTGAGGAGTGTACGCTGCGTATTTCGATGGGATAATGATCGCTACCCATTAAATCTGGGAGGATGGACCAGTTTAGAAGAGAGATTATACTACTACAGGTCAACGAAACGTCTATGCATGATTGATATGTGCCTCGAGAAAATGTTGCACTTCCATCGTTAAGTACAATTATGTCATTTTTTTCAACTACTTGTAGGATTGTGACACCTCTCCTGTCGGTTTTAGATGAACCCCAAGCATAGTGGTGGCTGTTGAAGTCTCCAAGGATGATGTATGGCTTTGGTAGTTGGTCAATCAGCTTTTGCAGCGTAGTTTCAATGTCACTGGTGCCGTTCTGCGGCAGGTATAAGGACACGACAGTGTGTTGGAACGGCCACTTCATTTTAACTGCAAGTGCCACAAGTGGAGTGTCTAGTTGTACTATGATATGGGGGAGTGATTTTAGCACTGCAATTGCCACATTTTGGAAACGAGTTGAACCTGCTTTAACGTACCATTTGTACTGCCCTTTGAGAATACGGTCCAGATTATCTGTTTTATGACAGTGGATTTCTTGTAGCGCCAGCGTTTGTGGTGGGTTTTCATTTGTTAATATTTCCAGGTCGCTTAGGTTGTTGAATAGTCCATTCATATTCCACTGTAGTGACAGTAAAGTCCCTTCATGATGATTTGTTGATGAATTTTGTGTAGACATTGGGGATCCTATGGATTCGCAATGTTGGGCTCTACGCGGCGCTGGCAAGGTGTGCGCAGTACTGCTGGTTGAAATTGGTTGAATCTGGATGTATTGCTCGATTGCTGGATTGTCCCGCCCTTTGTATTGAGATATGTTTGTAGTCCGGCTGGTTGAAGGTGTCTGATGAATCTGGAAGAGTCGATCGTACTCGGCAGAGTTGGAGAGAACTGAGGCTGGGAGCGGTAATCTCTCGGTAGGGGGTATCACTTCTTCGGATTTGGCTTGATGAATGCACTTTGTGGTCTGTCCGGCCAACGGAGCGGAATAATTGAAGAGACGGATAATTCCAATTTTTTAACGATTTATTGACGGTTGTTAAAAAATTCCTATAATTGGATAAATCAGTTTCATACAGGCCACATTGAGTTGGTCCTACTTACGTTTAGTATATCACGTCACGCTTTTCTACCGTCCTATTTCCCTGAACTATTCGTTAGCTATAAACCTAGTAACTATACAGAAGCTTGATTAGCTTTAATTGTTTTTGACCGAATTATTCATAAGGCTTACATTGAATTCATGTATCCAACATGTGTGTAAACTAGGGTTATAATTGGTTGGTCGGGTCACCGTTCTAGAATTCAGAAAACTATAAAGAAATTCAAGAAACTAACTTAGAAATTCAAGCATACGCTAAAACATCGAGGTTTTACAAGTTAGAGATCTAATTACCTCAAGATTGTAGTAATGATTAATAATAATATAGAAATATATAATTTTAGGAATTGAGATCGCATAAACTCTTGTTTTGGCTAGAATATCCCACTACTTTTTCTTCTTGCTCTCATTCATCGTTCCCTTATCCTCAACTGACGTTCAGTGTCTGTCATCGTTTGACTGATCCGGGTTTGAAGAATGATCGTTTAGATGCGAGGGGTTAGAAAGCGAATCGTTCTGGTGGACCGGCGCGACCAGGGGTCGTAACACTTCCCCAGGTACACCAGTGCGCTGGTTAACGACTGTTTCGCGGAACACATCCGGAACAGCAATCTTTGTTGAGGGACGCTCATATACTCCTGTAACGGTCTGTACTGCCACCGATCTCACTTGACCATCCTTCGCTTGATTTACGGATATTACTCGACCCTTCGTCCAACAATTTCTGGGAAGTTCTGGATCTACTACAAGCACAATATCGTTCACCTCAATTGGTTTGACATTGGTTAACCACTTCGTACGTTTTATCAGTTCAGGCAAGTAGTCGCGAACCCAACGTTGCCAGAAAAGGTCTGCTTCCCTTTGTCACTCACGCCAAGTTCTGTGCAGTATCATAGTTCGATCATCCAAACGCGTAGCTGGTTTAAGTCCACTAGATGATCCTAAGATAAAGTGATTTGGTGTAAGCACCGCCGCGTCGGGGTCATCCAAGGGAACATGCGTCAAAGGACGTGAGTTGACGATGTTCTCTATTTCAGCCAAGGTGTTGCGTAAGACTTCATCAGTCGGGTGCCGAGTTGGTAGCATAGCTTTCAAATTCACTTTTACCGTCTGGATTAGCCGCTCCCATGCACCTCCCATATGAGGAGAGGCAGGTGGTAGAAACGTCCATGCTGTGTGTTGACTGGTTATCTCCTTGATGACATTCTCTTGATCCATACCTTTCAAAGCTTCGTTCAGTTCCTTGCTGGAGGCAATGAAATTGGTGCCTCTATCACTATATATTTGAATTGGCACCCCTCGTCTTGCCATAAAATTTCTCAACGCCAAGATACATGAGTTTGCATTTAGAGAATGAGCAATTTCTAGGTGAATCGCTCTGATCGTTAAACACGTTATCAGGACTCCCCAACGCTTTTCATTTCTTCTTCCTACTGTCACTACCATGGGACCAAAATAATCTATACCAACGTATGAGAAAGGTCTGGTATATGCAGCCAGCCGAGCGCTTGGAAGATCTGCCATCATTGGAGGCTTAGGAGTTGCACGATCGTTTCTGCACTTCTGACAATCCGATTTGATTTTTCGAAACAATCCCCGTATTTTAGGAATCCAGAATACTTGCCGCAGTTCGTTCAAGACAGTTTCATGATTACGGTGATTGTACCGCCGGTGGTAATCTCGTACAATTAACTTCGATATATGTTGGTCTTTGGGAAGTATTATCGGATTTTGTGCGTCGGAGCTAGCATACTCACATGCACTTATTCTTCCACGCATTCTCAGTACATGCTCGCCATCTAGGAATGGATTCAGAGTGAATATGGAGCTAGATTTCGGCAACTTCTGATCACCTGCAGAGTTCGATAGAAGCCGTATTTCTTCCGAGAATGATATGTTTTGCGCCTGTCGATAAAGCATGTTAGAAGCATGTAACAATTCATCTTTGGTCAGAGGTCCTGTGTAGCGTTCGACGCTTTTTGCCTTCCGGCGGATATTAGCGATGAACCTGAGTACCGTTGCAGCGGTGCGTAATAAACGATTCCACTCCGAAAATCGATCCACTTCGAACCAGGACTGTACGGTTAGCTTGTGATGACATAGATTAGCTCGTAGTTCTTCTTTAGTTGTGTTGGTATTGAACGGTTCACATGGCCATGTGTCTGCTGGGTTCCACAATAATTCAGGTCCTCTGATCCATCTTCTCTGGCTGCCCAATTCAATCGAACGTTTCCACTTCGTTGCTTCGTCGGCTACGTTGTCCTTTGAACAAATCCATCTCCAGCTGACGATTTCCGTTGTATCCAATATTTCGCTTACCCGCCAGGCGACGTATGGAGAATATTGACGATGGTCAGAGCGTAACCAACATAAAACATCTCGAGCATCTGTCCAGAAGTATCTCTCGTTGATTTTATCGACAAGGCTTGCGATATTGAGTTGGCAAGTCTGGTACCGAGCACAGCACCTTGTAGTTCTAACCTTGGGATAGAAACAAATTTTATGGGCGCTACACGAGATTTGGCGCCGACGATAGCGCACTCTATTGTGTTGCCTTGTTGGAAACGTAAATAAGCAACTGCCGCATAGGCCAGCTCACTGGCATCCACAAATGTGTGGAGCTGTATTAGTGTATCCGAGTTAATCGTTGTCAGTGACCGATAGCAACGAGGAATGCTTATCTCTTGCAATCTCTGAAGTATTCGTAACCATTGTAGCCATTTCTCATTTAGGTCGTCTGGTATCTCGTCATCCCATTTTACTGCAGAACGCCAAATCTCCTGGAATAGTATCTTGAGTTGAACGAGTATGTTCGATAACAGGCCCAGGGGGTCGTGGTCCTTCGAGCCGGATGAACTAACAAAACGTACAAAGTGGTTTATCAATGTCAAACCAATTGAGGTGAACGATATCGTGCTTGTAGTAGATCCAGAACTTCCCAGAAATTGTTGGCCGAAGGGTCGAGTAATATCCGTCAACCAAGCGAAGGATGGTCAAGTGAGATCGGTGGCAGTACAGACCGTGACAGGAGTATATGAGCGTCCCTCAACGAAGATTGCTGTTCTGGATGTGTTCCGCGAAACAGTCGTTAACCAGCGCACTGGTGTACCTGGGGAGTGTTACGACCCCTGGTCGACGCGGTCCACCAGAACGATTCGCTTTCTAACCCTCGCATCTAAACGATCATTCTTGAAACCCGGATCAGTCGAACGATGACAGACACTGAACGTCAGTTGAGGATAAGGAAACGATGAATGGTAACAAGAAAAAAGGTAGTGGGATATTCTAGCCAAAACAAGAGTTTATGCGATCTCAATTCCTAAAATTATATATTTCTATATTATTGTTAATCATTACTACAATCTTGAGGTAATTAGATCTCTAACTTGTAAAACCTCGATGTTTTAGCGTTTGCTTGAATTTCTAAGTTAGTTTCTTGAATTTCTTTATAGTTTTCTGAATTCTAGAACGGTGACCCGACCAACCAATTATAACCCTAGTTTACACACATGTTGGATACATGAATTCAATGTAAGCCTTATGAATAATTCGGTCAAAAACAATTAAAGCTAATCAAGCTTCTGTATAGTTACTAGGTTTATAGCTAACGAATAGTTCAGGGAAATAGGACGGTAGAAAAGCGTGACGTGATATACTAAACGTAAGTAGGACCAACTCAATGTGGCCTGTATGAAACTGATTTATCCAATTATAGGAATTTTTTAACACACTTAGTATGTCGATGCCGTCTGTCTAATACTCTGGGTTTATGGGGATGGTTAGCGCATGGAGATCCATAGATCGCTGAAAAAGTTGATGAGACTGCAGAGGATGTTCGCGATAACTTGTTTAATGTACTTGCCTGGGATAGCAGGCCCCCCACACCTACTACCTTTGGAGATTCTTCACTTTCCTGGGGTGCTGCTCCAATAGGTTTCGGTGTGGGGAAAAGCCTAGGGTTTACAAAAAAAGTGTTGTCGGTCCGGTTATTAGAGCTGCATGTCGCAATACTGGATTGATGTTGAGTTGCTGTTGGGTCTTCGAAGGCCGCTCTGAGGGCATCTTCGTCTACGGGTTGGGGTATTGCGTACCGGACAGATTCTCCGCTCAGCTGCGCTTCCACTTCCGGAAGTGGAAGGGGTACTGCACTTTCCCCACTTCCAAACCTTCCTTCGTTCGTGCGGTTGTTTTCTGTATGATTTTGGTTGTATTGGATGTATTTTGGTGGTGAATTATACTGTTGAGAGGGTTATCACTTATCGGTGATGATTCACCATCTGAGTCCAGAACTACTTCTTCTTCAACATACTCAATAATTGAGTCCAGTTCAAAATTTGTGTTGGCTTGCTTCGTCGTTTTTTTGGGAGGTGATCCTGAACCATCTGGGGAAGTAGTGTAGACATTTCTCAGTCGTCTTAGATGTCTTTCTTCTCTCTTAGTTTTCTGTTTCGTTATTCCTTTAACGTTACTTGGTATCTTGGTGACGGGTTTATGCTGATTTTCCGCGCTAAGGGCGATTCCAGACGACGATGCTGACAGTGTGGAGATGGAGGACTGCAATGTTTCTACAATTAGTTCAAGAGACTCTAGTTGCGCTTTTTTGGAATGTAGATCCTCGAGAAGTTTGGCAATTATTTCATCCTTCTTCCTGCTGTCTTCGAGTAACTTAGAAATTGAATCATCTTTCTTCTGGTTTTCTAACGTGAGTTCTTCGAGTTTAGCGACGTCTGGATTAGGTTGAGCGGTAACTTGTGCATATGTTCCACATCCTCCTTCGATTCTTCTCCTAGCTTCTGGATACGTTAAATTTTCATCTACTTTTAGTTTGACAACGGCTGCCTCTTTTTGATAGACGGGACATTGCCTGTTTCCGGGGCGGTGTTCACCCTTACAATTATGGCAAAATGCTGAAATCTGGCAGTCCTCATTATCGTGTTCGGCAGAGCAGTTGCTACACCTTTTTGGGCCCGGGCATCTCTGCCTGGCGTGACCGTACGAAAAACAGGAGAAACAAAGAAGCGGGTTCGGGTAGAAAGGCCTGGTTGGGATACGCAAAAGTCCGATTTTTACATGGTTCGGGTATGTGGTTTGGTTGAACGTCAATACCAGGGCTGAGGTGTTGACCAATTTGCCGCTTACGTTCTTCGTTATCCTTCTGACATGATTTACATTTTGATGACGCAATTGCTCCAACAGTTCGTCTTCAGTGTAGTTGATAGCATCAAATGATGATATGACACATTTGCTGATGTTGAGCCGCGGGTGTGGGATAATTGAAATCTCTGTGCCGTCGCATAACGTTGTCGTGTTCAGCAATTTTGTTACATTTGCCTGATTTCTAATGCGGAGGACATAGCGCGAACCACGATCTTCGCTTTTCGCTGATTCGATCCCATTATTGCCTACTACCGATTCGATGCTGTTTCCTATAAGGACCGGGTCTGCCGGCAGTGCTGCATTGTCTTTCCCTGTCATCAGCAGCACAGTTAGTCTACCGAATTCGTTTTGTGGGTCCATGAAATTTGGAAATCGAGGACCCGCAGACCCTCCGGGGTCGCCCCCGTAGGGTGTCATATTCTTCTTACCGATTTCACTAGTCCCGGTTTGTTTTCTTCATACGCCGTGGTTGAATTAATCAGTAAAGGGCAACAGTCACCTGTTACCTACCCCAAGTAGCAACCAAATTACAGCGAAGCGTTTTCTGCTCGATGATAATCGTTTTTTAGTTTTGATCCCACGTTCGTTGTTATCAACAGTGCGTATGTCCGTATATTGCGGTGGTCACTCCGGTCACTCAGAGATGAACAACAGGCAGCACTAACACAGTGTAGCTTTTTATCGACGCTTGTTTTTCTAATATGGTCGCTTATCGTACACTTGTGAAATACAAGTGGAACCGATTTTGCGAACCACTAAATCTCCTGAAGCAATTGTCTACTTCGCACGACCTATTAAGGCGTTCGGTCTCAATTATGTGCCCGGCCGAGCAAAATGTGTTTTTTTCGCGGCGGGATACGCTAATTGAAGATTAACCGTAGTGAAGGAAACGCGACGTGTTCACGAAACCGTTTTGATTCATACACTGTTGTTTGATGCTGATAGAGTAATCATAAGTTCGAATTGAAAAGTGACCCCGTAAATACACGGGACTGACACTTGTATACCTCCACCACAGTTCATTTCGTAGCCAACATAGAAAATTCCGCACTGACAGCCATAAGAAGAATCATGGGAAAGAAAGAGATAGACGCGTTCCACACTGACAGTTCCATAAACGACAAGCAGAAGAAACGAGACTGCATCTACACTACGAAAACACAACCAAAACATCAGACCCCTGCGTAAATATGAATGAGGTACCGTTCAAATTATCGGGGGTCCACGGTATACGAATTGACTCACCTCTATGAACGTGTATATGTGTGAGTATGTGTGTGAGCAAAAAAAAATACTCACTGTTTTTTAAGACCCTTATTCCAAACCGCTGTTGTTGCATTCGACGAGAGATCCTGTCTTTCGCACTATGGGCTTAAAAGTTATTTTGAATCTAGCCTAACTTCTGAAAAAGGTCTGAGCAAAAATGCGTAGGCAATTTAAAAAAAACAACTTAATTCACCGAGTGGTGATACTGCCTTTCTCGAATTTAGCCAAGACACCAACCTTATATGGCGCTTATATAGTTCGATTACATTTTCTTAATAACTTTTAAACGCAGTGGTCGATCGTTATCAAATTCAATAGTGATCAACACGGCTTTGCTCCCTGTCGGATGCAACTTATTGCGAGAACATCGGTTAGGAATTACTATATGAAAAAGTGGCTAATGTTTTTTTTTTTAATTTTCGTGTGCACACTCACACACACATACACACGGACAGACAGACATTTGTTCAGTTCGACTAGCTGAGTCGATTGGTATATAACATCATGGGTCTCCGAGACTTCTATAAAAAGTTCGATTTTGGAGTGAAATGATAGCCTTTCGGTACAACTTTGTTGTACGAGAAAGGCAAAACATCCGATCGCTTCGGTGTCTTAGGCAATATTTGAAATGGGGTGAACCGGTCAAGGGCCGAAAACCTCATTAATAAAGACAATAAAAACAAAATGTTTGAAATGATGTTTTGGTAAAAAAATATACATTATGTGAATTCTACGATATTTTTTTCTTTTTTGATATGGTCTAATGCATAGGTTACTATGTTTTGAACAATTCGTCAAGATGAAGACAGTGAATTCCAATGCTCCTGTAAATGCCCTATAAGGGTATAGAAATCGAGAGTTAAATTCGATTCAGACAGATTTTAGTAATTTAATAAAAAAATGAGTAGTTCCCAAAATTTCAGGTAAATAAAAAATAAAAATACCATTGAATTATGATTTTTTAGCAATGAAAAAACTATACAGGTGTACCAGTAATAGTGGTAATAGTGACAGGTCCAAATTGTTTAATTCGTAACAAATGATAGGAATACATTTCCTGTGATGTAAATATATTGCTCTTTTTTACTTTTCGGGAAAATGGTGTTGATTCTTCAAAATACTATTTTCTTTTCGAAATCGCTTCCTCCACTATATGGCACATGGACAAGTAATAGTGGTATGTACTAGTTAACTTCTGTTCTATAATAGTGAATCCCATTGGTTTCTTATGGGATTCAATAATATAGGAACGCCACACTATTACTGATGCAAGAGAGCAAAAAAGTTAAGGTAAAATGATGTTTTCCTATATTTTCCCGGAAAATTTCAAATATTTTTTGAACACGTTCACCTATTATAAACAAGCGCTATGCTATGAAGTAATTTTTAAAATTGAAAATGTTAAAATTCCAGTGAAAATCAAGTTTCTACTATTTCTGGTACACCACTATTACCGGTACAGCCACCCCAATTATTACAAATTTATATGTTCCTGATAGATGATGACAAAACATATTCAATAGTGTAATACAGATTAGATCTTAGATAAGAAATTTTTACAATTGTAGATTTAAGTGATGAACTTTGTAATATCTTAAAAATCAGCTTTAAAAAAAAAAAATTGTAGATTTGCTTCAAACGATCTGGTAAACTGTTGAACAGCTTAGAGTCAATTATTGACATTCGTCATTGACAGAGTATGGTGGCTACTCTACTCAGACATAGGTTGCTGCAACGTCATTGAAATCAAGAAAGGATCAATAAAAGGGATACTCAAGACGAATGAGTGCCCAAAATTTGTTGTCCTTTTCAAGCTTTTCTTTAAATCTCAACGGATTTTCAAGATGTTTTTATCACTGAAAAAGATATGCCTTCCAAAATTCCAAATATTAGAAAAAAAAACATTCAAAAAACGGCCTCTAGAAACGCAGGAAGAAAATGAACAGTGCGTGTTGATATTAAATGATTCCAGTTCTAACGATTTGAGAATTGTCTTGTCTTATGTTTTTGTCGAATCAAATCGATTGATAATAACTTCGGGAAAAAGGCCTATAGCCTATAGTTCTCTTGCGAGCCCTTTTTACAGTTCTATATATAATTTGTTTTATGAAAGTTATAAACAACAGCGTGAGTGTCTATCGCGTACAAATCTGATGCAAAAACGTAATATACGACATTGAAATCATGTCCAGCATGTCCAGGGTATCATAGATCGTTAGTCCGACGAAGCACATTATTAGTTTTGTTGTGATCTCATTTTTTTTAAATAAGATAAATCACTCATTTCAATAAACACAAGAGCACCTGCGGGCCTCGTACATTGCGTTCCTCAATCGTCTGTGACGAGTGGTTCAGCTCAAGGACAAAAAAGATGAACTTTACCCATGAAGTTAAAGGTGGTATGTTTTATTGTGAAATCCAATGAAATTTAAATGAAATAGTTTTATTTTGATCAATTTGTCTGTTTATTCTAATGACATATACTGTAACATATCAATTTCGATGCAAATCAACATTAGGTGCGAACGAAAAAAGGTAAAATAGGTGCTCAACATCAATCATACCAAAAAGATTATAATTTTAAAGGTTACATAGATTACAAACCTTTAGTTTCATAAAAATAAATCATTTTGGACTAGGTATACATAAATAATGTGTCGTTTAAAACGATGAACCCGCGGTAAGGTTCGCTCGGTGAAATTTATGAAGTCCAACCTGTATTTACATACAGATCAGAACTTAATCACACAGCAAATAATTTTGAAAATTAAACGACGTGTTTAGTCCAAAACTCAATTAAATTTGACTAAATTTTACAAGCAAGCACGGTTTAATAATAGAACAGTAAGATCGATTGAATTTTATGTTTATTTGCATGCTTCAAATATGTGCATGAAAATACATTTAAAATCACAACATATTTTATCTGTGCAGTTTACGATACGTCATAAATCGACATCCAATTAGCATTATAAAATGGACATTGGAGCAATATTACATAGTTATTTTTCAATAGAGTTCTCATCAATTTTTGTTCAACTCCTCTATATTGTGATTTTTTATACCTTATCAAACAAACTTTTACTTATTAATTCTCGCTTCCTTGTTCGTACTTATAGGGATAAGTTGAAAAGGTCTCGATCGTTTTTGAGTGAGGGAGTGGATGCCATAGTTTGTAAAACTGATTTTCTTATCAATTGTTTAATGAACAACACTGACAATAAATTAGTGCCAATAAATTTAACGCTAACAAACAGGTTCAATATACAGCCCTGTGTTGCTTGTTCTGAACACACCTGCAACAAAACGGCGAGGATAAATGCCGCAAGGAACGCGAACTTGATGCGCATAACGCAAAATATTGCCAATGTTGTCATACAGAAACTACTACCGCTGAAGTGCCCTTAAACGGTCCGTCTTATTACATTACTATTCATAGCTCACGAAACGGTTCGTTCGTCAAAGCATCTAATGCTGATAGTCGCAGAAATTGATATAATTATGATTATTATTACTACTGAGGCTAAGCACTCTCCATGTCCATGTCGTGTCAGCATGACGGTTTGTTTAGATAGAGAACAACGTGGAAAAAAGCACTTACCTTGTCGGACTGTTCAGCTGACTAGAGGTGAATGGATCATCGTTTGCGTCGAAGAAATCGTCCTCTCCCTCCGAGCTGGAGTAAGAAGTTTCCGGAACTGTGGAAAACATTGAACCCTTGATTAGCATGGATTTTCGACACTTGGTCAGAACATTTCGAGCGAGCAGCAAAATCCACAACGTTGCGAGGGCGCCGCAGAACAGAACACATGCACACTCCAATATTTACAAATTTTCGCGGATCGGAGAAGAAGATTAACAGCCTTCAAGAAAAGCGTATTTTTTGGCTTTTTGTTGATCGGTGGAGGAAAACCTATTGGTACGACCACCTAAGGATGTGATGACTGGTTCTTTCCGCAGTGGAGAAGAAGGTACTGGAGAGCACGAGTGTGTACAGTCGAGCATGGCTACGTACTACCACTACGGGCCTAAACATAGACAAACACATGCTCGTAGCACAGCACGTGATTCTGTTGGGGAGAAAATGCGAAACGGTCGATGAGAGCAGGGTGGAAAACGTGGGAGATGGCTCCATACGACAGAGCAAGACATTTATGCTATTCCGTACAGTTGAGAGTTATACAAAGAACGTACCCAAATTTATTAAAACAGCTGTCAATCCGTTAAAATTTTGAATGTGTTTGTTTATTTTCAATAGCCAATATTTCGATAGTTAAAATTTGGTGTCATAGGGAATATCCTATTTCCATTGTTTTAATCGATATATCGTGTTTCATTAATCGTTAATGATATTTTCATATTTAAGTACCCAATCATTCTAACTCTAGTTTCGCAGAAAATGCGGCAATTGTGCTTAATCAATATCATGTTATTGAGCTTGAGCTTGATGGACCGCTTGTAGTTCCTACTTAATTATTACCAGATCAGCTGTTTTTTGATTAAATGATTAGGTTCTATGGTAGAGGATCGTCTTAGGTTGGCAATGTGACAAAAGGAATTATTCTTCTAATTGGATGTAGAAACACGCTTCAGTTCGTTTCTTCTTCCAGCACTACTAGTGCCAATAACTACTTGTTACTAGTTACTGGAGCAATGGAATAAGGAATAAAATAAAGACTCCCCCTAGACAAATAGATTTTTTTCCATAAAAAATAGGAAAATACCAATAAAGAAATCAAAATATGAGCAATAAATACATATAAAATTTCCACAAATAATGCAAACTTTCCATAAAGAATTAAGAATTTTGCACAAAATAAAAACAAATAAGCAATTATAAAAGAAGTAATTTCTATAAATAAATCAAAATGGTCCACGGAAAAAAATACTGATTTCCCATAAAAAAAATCATTAATAGCAATAAACAATTACAAAATTTTCCACAAAATAAATATTTTTTTCCATAAAAAAATCAGAATTTTTCACGAAATCTGTATAATAAAAATGCAGCGTTAATTGCAAAGTTAAACCAAGGTAGTAAACCAAATCCTGTTTGACTCTGGTATAGCTTTGTGCACAAATTACGTAACGCAAAAAGATCGTTCTCATATAACAACAAGTAATGTGTGACCAGACTCCCCCTCCTTTAATTACGTAAAGTACAGTGAGACAACCTCCTCCCTATTACCCAATTATTATAAACACATCACAAAAAACCGTTATTGTTATTTTATTGTTTTTATTTTTTTTAAATTTGATTAGTTTGCTAAGCAACGATTCATAAACTCCCTCTCTCCCCTACATATGTCACAATAAGTAACGGTTGCTGAACCCCCCTCCCTCCCCCTCAATCGTTACGTAATTTGTGCACAAAAGTCTATTAAGACAATATGTTAAGAAAAACCTCCAAAATATCGGAATTGCAGTCGATCGATCATCATACTTCTTCGGGCAATATTAAAAAAGTCCTTGACAAATTACTTCAGGAATTCTTTCTGAAATTCCACCAGATTTTTTTTTTGAATATTCACCCATGCAATATTTCATAAATGTATCCCGAAATTCATTCACAAAATCATTCTTGAATAACTTGAATATTTCTTTCGGAATTACCTCCAGGAATTAATTAATGAAGTTTTTTCCTGATGGCATAGGGTAATTCGCCAAATGTTGAACGGCTAATTTCTTCGCCTAAGGTTGAACGCACGTGCATTTCTTATGGGAGTTCAACAATAGGCGACAAAATTAGCCGTTCAACATTTGGCGGTTTCCCCTACTTCATAAATTCCTAAAGAAATTCCATACGAAACTCCTATAGGTATTCATTCAGATTTCCTCCAGTAGGTGATGCATTCTGAAATTCCTCCAGGAATTGCTTCAAACATTCCTTCGAAAATAAATCCAGAAATTCTTTCGCAATTTATTTGAAATTTTCCTCAGGAGTTTCTTTGACACTTCCTCCACTAATTATTTAAGAAATTTCTTTAATGAAAACCATAGGACATTCCTTAAGAAGTTCTTCTGGGAATTTCGTGAAAAACTCGTCTAAGATTTTTTTAAGGAATTGGGGGGTTCCTTCGAAAATTAATCTAGAAATACTTTCAGAAATTCCTACAGGAAATCATTCGAAAATTATTTCAGTTATTTCTCCGGAAATGTCTAAAGGTATTCCATCGGAAACTCTATCAACTCAGAAAATATTAAATTTGATGGGTCAGGTGCCCTATCATGGCAGATCTTCGTGCTTCCAAGTTTTCTTAATAATGTGCTGGATCAACTAAAGCAGCTGCTCCCTTTTAAGCCCAAATCTGACGTAATACATAATTGACATACAGGGATGATATTTAAGTCGATTGTTCGTTATAAGTAAGCGAATGATCGGCTATTGCTTCATCATTATGCGTGCTATGGTTCTCTCAACTCAAGGCTAAACGCATATATCGTTTGATTCAAATCCTGAACCGAGTCATATTCCGAAAACTCGTTATATGGAGATGTATATGAAACATTTCGCTATTATTGCTTGAGCTTGATTGCAGCCCGTAGTTGCTACTCCATTATGACCAGATCAGCTGTTCTTGCACAGAGAACCAACAGATGTTTTTGTTTGGGACAAGCGCACTCATCTTCAATGTACAAGGTACTGGTGATCTCATTTGTTAGGTCTTACTGGCGCCTGCAACGTCAGAACCCAAGTAACATTTTAAAATTTATCATGCTCTATAAGAGGTTTTCATGACCAGTTGCTAATAAAACTAATAACTCCACCAAAACCTCTTCCTAACATCATTAAGATAGCCTTCCGGCCTAATGGACCAATCTAGAAGAAGTTATTAAAACCGTATTAAGAGTAGTAATAAAACGGCAATAAAACATTGTATTGAATTTGTTGATACTCTATAAGAGGTTTTCGTGACCATCATAAGAGTAAAAATAAAACTGTTTCAATTTTGGATTAAATTTATTGTCATTCCATTGCCTTTGTTTTTATTTTCACTAGATAACAATGTCCCCTGATGTGTGGAAAATGAAGCTTCTGATTTTACTTGTAATGGTTGATGTTGAAAATGAAGTATTGTTTAAGTAGTTCATACAACAGAATGACATGCGCAACCAAATTTATCGTGAATATTGAGTTTGTAGAAGCTTAAAATCAACGCGCCTCGAAATTATCGAATAATCACATGAAAATAGGAAATTAAATAATTTTCTAAACTGCTCAAAATATTTCAATTTCAAATAGTTTTCAATAAAGCAACTGTGCTTCTATCAAAAAACCTCTGAAATAATTTAATGCCACTAATGAATAATCAATTTGATCGTAATTGATGTATTTTTTCAATCACGGCTATGACGTTGATCATTATTTCAACATGGCGACATTCCTTTTTATGAAAACAAAAAATCTGACGATAAATAGCTCAATGGCTTTTGTGATAACCTCAATAATTCTCTTTGGTTACTTCATGACCGTTTTAAACTTGTTATAAAACTTTGTCAAGATTACACTTCCCTACAACAGATGGCCTTCGGGTCGATAACACGCAGCCTAGTGGCTGAGACGGGAAACACTTTTTCGTCCTACGGGCAACGATGCCAAATCTGTGGAAATTAAAGCTCTCGGCAGATTTGCGGATCCGTATAAGAAATTTACGAATGCTAGTAATTTCCTGAAATTAGTGAACCTGCTAATTAATAATAACCTAACCTAAGATTCCCCATTCGTATTTTTGGTGTAATTTGTAGGAATCAGATTTGTGTGTATGTTACAAGGACAAATTCTTTAACCAGGAGCACATTAGTATGAGGAAAAATGCAAAAATTATTTTCTCCTTAACTTTTTTAGAAATCGGAAACTCGAAATCATCGTAAATTAAAATGATTCTTCATCGCATCGGCTTTTCATGAAAAGCCGCAAGTCAATTAAATGCATATATTTAATAGCATTTCACATTTATGTGTCTCATTTTCCAAATCTAAATGAAAACTATTTTTTTTAATTTGGCAAATGAGAAGCATCTTAAGTTTATCAGACACACATGTCACTCACATTATGTCGGTACAAATATGCTAACCTCATTTTGTGTCTTATTGCATGATTCACGTATAAGCTATACAGCAACACTGCTTTCCAAATTCAAAATGGCGAATAGATCGAGTCAAGTTGAGTAGTTTTAAAGCAGTGACCCAAACTGGTTTTATGACGCATATGAAAGCAATAATAAAACTTCAAAGCTAAACACAGTTTAGTTTCAAAACATGGTTTATAAGAGTTTTATGGATATCTCAAGAGTGATATAAAACTTTTGTTCGTTGGCATTGTTTATGACCACCATAAAACAAAAGGCTTTAATTATTCCCACAATTAAACCTTATTAAAATTCATATAAAACCCAACGGTCACAGAATTGTTACTTGGGAATGCAAGTCAATGTAGGGAAGGGGGAGGAAATGATGATTTAATCACTTGCAAGCCTCTGATCATACGGAATTTATTGGAATTTTTGGGTTAGGTTCGAGAGGCAGAGGTTCGTCTTGGTTAACGAGCTACCAATGTATAGATAGAAGAAAACAACTGATGGAATTTCTAATTAGATGTAGGAAACGAGTTTTTTTTAGTTTATTTCCAATTCTAGCAGCTACTGCTAGAATAATCAAGTTGAAGGTATAGGGATAGAAATGGAAACGGTATGGAAGTCCATTTCCAGTTCTAGCGATTGCTAGAACATGAGAAATATAGCGAAAGATAGAAGAATGGATAGAAGAATGGAACGGGCCTAGGATTGAACCCACGGCCTCATGCGTATGAGGCAGAAACAGTAGCCATATGACTACCAAGCCCGTTTCTAAAACATTTCGCTATTATTGCATTAATAAACGAATATTCTCGGCATACAGATCAAGGGCATTATAAATGCCCAACAATGAGAAAACATTGCAATTTTGCATTTTAGTGCATTAAAGGTGGTGATATGAATCAAAGTGTTTGAAATTTAAGATAATTTTTACTATGCGTGTTCGGTATTTGAAACAAAGTTTAGCAGAATAAAATCATTCAGAATTGATAGTAATCTATATACATAAAAATGAATTACTATGTGTCTGAACCTTATAGACTCCGAAACTATTGATTCGATCGGCGTAAAAATTTGTATGCAGATGTTTTTGGGGCCGGGGAAGGTTCTTAAGATGGTTCGAGACCCCTCCCCCCTTTGGAAAGGGGGCTCCCATACAGAAACAGAAACAGAAACATAACTCGAGAACTAATCAGAGAATAAAACGAAACGAAGTTCGTCGGGTCTGCTAGTAATCAATAAAATATGATTATCAAACGCTTTCGCTACCCGATGGAAACAATTGATCTACTAAAATATTCTAATACATGTGCTATAAAGACCTCCGAAGTAAAAAATGTGCTTAAGTGTTCGGAATATGAATTAAAACGGTACATTGCACATAGTGGGCATTAGCGCAGTTTTGTGCAATGTGCTATTGACCTATTGACAGTCAAATAAAACCTCCGCTTACTGCCTTCTCTTTTTGTGTTGGATTCGTTTTTTCGATGTATTTGCTACACATTGCCGTTTTCTGTTGAAGCGGGAATCAAGCACCGAAGAAAGCGCGATTGGACGTGTTTCGATAAGGACGCCGTGGGTGAGTAAAAATGCACGTTTGATCGTGTTTTTATCAGCACGCAGAAACATCGCGAGTTCATTCGAAATATTTTGTTCTGGTTTGTGTGATCGGTAAGTTAATTTATCGTGTTTTCGATTGCCATGCCTTTTCGATAATGAGGGCCGTAAGTAGAATATTTCCAATGCAATTAATCTATCCCATCCCATAAATCGCGAATCCAGATACAATATCCTTTGTAAGTAATACAATACCATATGCTAAGACAATCGACGTCTTATCTTATCTTATCTAGTAGCAATGAAAGTCGGACTAATAATCCTTCTCTTCCTATTTGATCGTGAGGACGTGGCCAGCGCCGTTATTGACTGCAAATATTTGAGCTTCCGTAGCGTGTACATTGAGAATGGGTATGTAATCGCAAGCCCCATTCTCCCACAAACTGTTGGCACCGCTAATCCGCTGGTATCTTTTACCCTCTCGTCCAACTTTCTTTCAGCATCCCTTTCAACTACCGAGCTACGCATTGCTATGATATTTTGTGAATTCGTGATGCTGTAAAATCGCGCATACTAACTACGAGTCAATATTCGGCTTTCTGAAGGACCTCACATCTAAAAAATAACGAAGGAGGAAGAGAAAAGAAGAATGAAGAAATAGTGAAGAAAAAAGAAGCAATAAGGATGAAGGAAGAAGCAAAAAAGGAGAAGGAAGAAAGAAGAAGCAGGAAGTGTGAAGGAAGAGGTTCCTTCGAACTTTAAACTTTCGACCTTTTCCGCCGCATATTTGTGCATATTGCAAGAAAATTTGAAGTAACCTTTTTGGTGGATTTTCCTCAATTAAACATTAAGAAATAAATTGAGTTAATCTAGAAACAATTGACCTTTCCCGCCAATCGATTCTTTATTTTATTTAAGGTCAACTTTCCCAAACAACCCGTATTCTTAAAATTTTAACCAAAAAATCTAAAATGCTGTTTCTCAAGATTGGCCTAACATTTGGCCGTAAATAAGTCTAAGAATTGACTAAGACAATAAAACGAGACATAATTTTTGACGGGAAACGGCTTTTATAAAGCTCTATACATTTCTTCACTTTTCATCGGATGCCAAAACTGGATCTGGGTTACGAAAAAACATCGAGAGTGTGCTTCTCTCCAAACATCTTTCTGTTTTTTTCACTCTATTGACAGTATGTATGCTTTGCCTTTCTAGTACCAAAAGGTGTGACGAGAAGGCTATATACTTAAAAAAAAGGAATTTGAGATAGAAGATTCGAAGGGCCGACTTGTGTAGCTTAGCTTAGCTTAGACTGACTGTACATGCCAATGGTTGCTACTCTGTGACTGTTACCAGTTACCATCAGAACTGGTGTAAATTCCACTACGATCCAAGTGAACAGAGGTTGGGATTTATCACATATTCTCGAAGTACACGAATCAGCAGCTTACAAATCCAGATCAAAAACGGCGCCGGTCAAGTCCTTACAGTCAGTTGAGAAATGAGAGGAATATTAGTGTGTAATTATTGGTGCTACTAGAAAATATAATCTCCACAATTACCACAGAAAAGAAGTCGTGTTGGGTAGCGTATATTAACTGAAGCATGAATCGAGTAATCATCAAGGAAAATGATATAGTCGATGTCACATTTTTTAATGGGAATGAGCCTGGTTCTGAAACTACGACCTCCTGCTTGTAAGGCAGAAGCGGTAGAAACTAGACCATCGAGCGCGTCCTAAAAGCGTGCAATCATGTACTAATTTATTTACCCACCGTCCGCATAAAACATAAATCCGGATTTCGCGATTATTCTGCGTCCTAATACGATATGAAACACAATCGATCTCGCATTAATTAATTTGCTTTCCGACCGCACTAAACAAAACCGATTTTGCACTAATTAATTTACTTTTCGATCGAACAAACCAAAAATAAACACCAGGATTTCGAGAAAATTCAGCGTCCGATATGAAACACGAACGAAATTGCACTAAATAATTTACTTTTCTGCACAAAACAAAAATAAACACTCGGGTCTCGGACAAATTCTGCGTTCGATATGAAACACGATCGATCTTGCATTAATTAATTTGCTTTCCGACAGCAAACATAAAAAGTAAACACAAGTAAAAGTAAACATAAATAAACACTCGGATCTCTAAAAAGAAATCAGCGTCCGATATGAAACACGACCAATCTTGCACTAATTAATTTATTTTTCGACCGCACTAAACAAAAATAAATACCCGGATCTCGGAAAAAATCTGCGTCCAATATGAAACACGATCGATCCTGCACTAATTAATTTACTTTCCGATTGCAAAATTCAGCGTCCGATATGAAACACGACCAATCTTGCACTAATTAATTTATTTTTCGACCGCACTAAACAAAAATAAATACCCGGATCTTGGAAAAAATCTGCGTCCAATATGAAACACGACCGATCTTGCACTTCGAATTTGTGATAGGAGAACCGGATGGCCGACTGTCTGACAACACATACACACAGTGTGCCAATAATTGATTAATTTTTTGGGTACTTATGCTCGCAGCAAATTACAATCGATGGGGAATCATGTTCCATTGTTTTCTATTAAAAATGAATAAAACTTCAAAAACATTTTTTATAATGAACGCGAAAGGCACTATTACAACTGTCACTCATTAGTCATTTTTTTTTAAATTTGAAAGCATCATAAATACGCGCCTTATTGCTTGAATTTCACTTTGTAAATTTATTTGCAGAGGTGAGCCAGCCAAGGGCTGAAATCCTCTTAAATAAGGACAACAATAATAATAAATATTAATTTAATTTGAATTAAAACTATGTGCACCCTGACAATTAGAAATGCGATGGAGCATTTGGCCAAACAAGTTATTTCTTCATCGACATCATGACTAGATATTCCCGCTTTGGGATAACTATGTTTGGAACGGCAGTTTTGTTTGAAAATTTCTTAGTTTTTTTCAAGTTTGTAATTATTTGTGCAAATATCATATACAGTGATGGCTTCAACCTCGATTCAAAAAATTACCATTATTGATTTTCCTACAAGAAATATCAACCAATCAGCGTATTAATTTGATTGTTTACCTTTACGTTCTCTGTATTATACCTTTATTGAGAAACTGTATGACTTTTTTCAAATGTGAGTAAGGTCGATAAAAATACTTTATAAAATGTCTCCCCCCTCGGATTTTTTGTTCAAAAATAATGATTTGAGGGGACAACAGTAGAATCTCCGGAAAATTTCGAGGATTTTCTAAACATTCATTAACAAATCCGAGGAGTTTATATTTTTTCATTTTAGCTTTTATTTTTTATTAAAATCACCGCTACACCCCTCCCCCCCCTTGCCTTCAAGAGACCAGCAGGGCATAATTTTTATTAAATATTTTTAACGGCCTAATTGTAAAAAGAACAAAGCATTTGAACGGCAATTATGCGAGACACTGTCGAACTGTTATGTCTAGAATGAAAACCCATCAGTGAAAAACTGCAAAAGGAAAATTAACGTTTGTTTGTATTTTGCAACGTGTACGACCTCTCCGGAGTATGGAACACAAATCGTGATTCGGGGGAGAATTTGCACAATCACACGCCATCACACGCATACCAAACTGGGACTGTTTCCGCCGGGCACCCACCAACAACAACATGAACAGCTGTACAGCGAGGAAAACCGGAGAGAAAATGAGTGGAAAAACGTACCAGCAATTGAAGAATGTGTGATATTGCTGCGTCGCCGGTTTTCTCTGCATTCGGAGCCGACTTCTATGCCAGTCTGCACCAAGCCGGGCGTCGAGACGGACACCAAGTCTGTGTTTAGATAGAGGAAACGATACGGGTCGACCCATGGCCCAAGATATGGAAATCACTGAGTATTTCTAGCGTGCGTAAGGGAAGAAGAAAATCCCGCAGGAACAGTACTTACCGGTGTCACTGGTTTCGGTTTCCGTTTCCGATTTGCTTACGATCGGGCCTTGGTAGATACCGTTGATTGGATTCGCTGTGTTCTGTGGAAGCCAGGTGGGAGAAGAAAATAACCAAGTGATTAATTATTAGCGTGTTTGCAAGGCGATTGGTTTGTTGCGTACAAGCCAGTCAATGGTGAGGCGGCGGAAAAATCAATTTAAACATTGGCGAGGATCCGAAAGTGGCACAAAACTTGTTTCCATGTCTCTTTTACTTCGCGTGCTTCTTATTTTCAGTTGACTTAGTCTCTGTCTTAAGGAGACATGTTCTTATGTATCGGTAATAATTTGGTATCGTGTCTACTTGTTGGCCGATGACTGGCTGGGAGGAGAGCATGCGGCGATATTTGCAGTCGAACGCTGAGGGCAGTCAACCTAGTAACTACTTACTATATATGCGGATTGCGGCATAGATTTTGGTTAGAACGCAAAGTGACTTTACCGTTTCTAATTGGTCAGTAAGAACAAGCGCCTGGCAGGTAATGTACTCGCAAAATTCGACTGTTTTGGTTGTTTCTGGCCTTGAAGTGTTCGACGTGGTGCATTGTTAAAGCTATTAGTTTTTCATACTTCTGTTCTGGATCAGAAAACTTTCTGTTTGAAAATAATTGTGTTGCATTTCCAACACCATCTGTAGTCTCAACCACAATAACAAGAAAATATGTGTCTGGTGAATAGTGATAAATACGATGCAAATTTCGATTTTTCCATCCAACCGATATAGACACAAGTATAGGCAGATTTTTTCAGAAAATCTATAAAAATATTGGATTCCTATAAGGTGGCCATTATTATATTAGTAGAATTCAGTCAAACACTAATCGAGTATTATTCAGAATTAATTTTTAGTTCCTTAGTCTCAGTTAGTGTATATAATATTTAACTATATCTAGAAAGTAAACTATTGTGATTATTGTGTTCATCAGTAAACTTCACATTAAATAATTAATCTAATTTGTAAGTGACATCATATCCGCAGGGGTATTTTGACAGTTATTATCTTGTGGGGCTTCTTTTGACTTCGGAGGGCTGCTTTGGATTTTTGATTAAATAAAGAGAAAAAAATAACCCAATTTGAAAGAGAAAGTTCTAGTGAACAAGACACCTGCAATTGGATAGTAATTTACGTTATAATTCTTGTTTCAAAATGTCCAAAATGCACCCGATTTGTCAAAAGAAGCCCCACACGATGGTACTATTTTAAAATCATATTTAAATTCCCTTTTGTCACTGAAATTCGCGTTAAAGTGGAAATCAATGATGAAAGAAATGTGATATACAAATATGGAAGAATCCACTGAAACAAAGCACGAAATGCGTAAACGATATGAATACAGCATTTGTTGCAAATTGCGAATATTGCATACAACTATTAAGTAGGGGAACAGCATAATGAATTTCAGTAGTTTTGGGAATCGAAATTAAAAGTTCATGCTGGATAGCCAATTTATCATATTTGAATTATGATAATCAGAAAATATTTTCGAAGAATTGCACCCAACCAATAGCTGCAATGCTTTCTTTATTTTTGTTTAAGGCCGATACAAATATTTAAAATCTATTTTGTCTCCCCCCCCCCTCGGATTTTTTAACCAAATTTTGAGGATTTTCAAAGCATTCTTTAACAAATCCGAGGAGTTTTTTGATTTTTTTCATTTCAATATTTATTTTTTTATTATCCCCCTCCTTGACTTTTCGGAGACCAGTAGGACAAAAAGTTAATTAAATATTTGTAACGGCCTAAGAACCTTTCAACATTAAAATGAAAGCTTGACACCTAAAAATTGCATGAACACACAGAAGAAGAACTAGGGTTACTGCTCCTGGACTTCATCTCATAGCTCCAATATTCATCCCACGAAAATCAAAGCAATGAAAAGGTATTTGATTTGTTTCGTATTTTTGTGAGCAGTGAGCACGCATGTTAGAAAAAAAAGCGACGAAATTGGTTCCGTATTTCTTTGTTTCGCGATGAGATGAATATAAATTCAGTGGGAAGGAAAAGGAAGCAGCTCCAATACGATATTTTCTATCTTTCAGTTACAAAGTCTACCATCTACAAATTAAAGTATAGAGAACTAATTTTATCGGTTCCTCTAGGTAATATACGTAATTTATGCTGAAAAAAGCACAAAAACAAGATACTTATAAAATTTTTGGTTTGATGGGGGGGGGGGGGGGTTGTTTGTTGAAGGAATTGATCCCTCTCTAAAAACTTGGTTCGATAAAAGTAGGATGGCGCTCTTTGTTTTCTTTGTTGTTTTGACGTAGACTACGTCTAAGAGGATGGCTTAAATACAGGGTGTTTTAAAATATTTTTCCTTCAAAATACGTTGATTTTCTGATTTGCGGTACGTATTTTTAAACGATTTTTATTATGGAATATTTAGATCCCCGTTTTATGATATTTACTAAATAAATATTTTTTCGAGTCACTTTTCATCACATTGGTCAATCTATGTATGTTATAGTTAGCCACCATGCTAGCTTGAGGCTTGCTATGCATGCGGTTCCACGTAACAGTAAGGTCAAATTTCAATATTATTTTGAATTCAACATATTGCTGTATGAAGGGCCACAAATGGCACTCTTTATTACATTGGTCAAATCTACAAAAAATATGAAACCTGAGATTTTTTCTGAATTTTTTCGCCAAATTTTTGAATGGGTTAACAATGAAGGTTCAAGTGTTCCCATATTGAGTCAACAATTTTTTAATATAAATATCCTTAAATCGTGAAGGAATGTTGACAATTTTATTAGGACAATTTTATTAGGAGAAGTTATTCAAATTTTGCATTGCAATCCAAAATGATCTCTAGAAAAGTTCAAATACGCTGTAGGATTAGTACGGTTGTCAATCCAAAAATGAGTCAATACATAATAAACATTTATCTTCCCTTATTGAGCAACGAAGCCGCCAACCCGGTTCTTTTTTACACGGGTGGGTTTTAGTATTAAGACCTTTAGCGTCAATGAAACTGTGAGTTAACCCCACGAAAAATTTCACAAAAAATTAAAGAAAATTTAGGTGGTATTTAGAAATCTGTGAATGTTCAGGTTAACCGAGAAATTAATAAATACCAATCGTGTAAAAAAATATTGGGTGTATTATATTCACCACGGGATCAATTGTTTGCCTTTTTTTACTTAAATAGTTAGTGTACGAGTTTAGTACCCAAATAGTTATAGAACAAGTATAGTTAACGACAAATTTCAAGATTAATTACCTTCGTAATCTGTAGAACCACTATCGAATGTTTGATATTGTCGAGCATAGCCTGCAATAACAGAAAAAAATCCATAAAATGTTTTTTTTCATTAACGTCATTACTCACGTTCGCGTGCTCGTAAATCGTTTTTAGTTTTTCAGCTTCTTCACATTCTCCTAGCGATTGTATCCTGTTGTCAATTTTCTGAAATATCAATAAAAGAAAACACAAAAATATCCTCCTAATTTATCGTCATAATTCATGTCAAGAGCACACACTCACCGTTGTCTGTTCGATCATAAGCTGTAGATATGCGTCCGCCTCGGTCACTTTCTTGTCAAATAAAACCAGATTATTGTTTCGCTTTGTACTGGACCCAGGCGTGCCGTGGGAATTGCTGCCGCTCCCCACGCTGTACTGTTGCTCCCAGAGGGCCCTGCTTCTGTTGGCGTGCCGGAGGATTGTATCCTCCAGCCGGCGAACCCATTTTTCACGTTCATCGGCGTCCCTTGCCTGGCAGTGTGGAGCAAGAAATGGCGATATTAATGATATGTAGATAATATGATTCTTTGGTGAGGGCGGACTTGCCTGGAAATGGAACGTTTTGTGATCTACGGTGATGGTGAATGTGTTGACGTCCTGGTCGTCAATTCCGATTACGGCTCCTTTTAATCGCACGCATCCACGACGAACACCTTTCATCATTTTCTCTTTTGACTGTTGAGAGATTACAGAAAAAATCGAGAACAATTAGGAACAATCGTTTTAAAATTTCGTTATAAATAATTAAGACCAAGGTTTTCAAGGTGTATTCATTTTTTTAGTTAAGTTTTTCAGGGAAACATTTAAGATAACTCGTTAAGATCCTATTCCAGAAGCACAAATTTTGACAAAGCAAAACGCATTTTATATCTTTGTGATATAACATGCGTTTTAAAATGTGCTTAAAAACGGATTTTTAGTAATGCTGATTGACTAATTAAGAGTTGGTCACAGGTCAGGCGTTCATCCTAAAAGTCATTTCATTTTTTTAAATTTTAGGCCAAATTTTTAATTGAGACACATCTAGACATCTAATTATCACGTCTAATCAATTGTTGAATGTTGTTTAACTTAATGACAGCGATTTTGCTTAGGTACACAAATATATTATTTGCAGTGATTGGATGACTTTTTAAAAGTTAGGGTTGTAATATTCACTACACAAATCATCAAATCAATTTCATCGATATTGTCTTAACAAATCACGTTTGATGGGAAAGTTACTTCCTGACATTTGATAACATATAAAACACCACCTGGCATTTTTTCCTGTACGTTCCCGATAACCCGTTAAATATTCTGCCCGTAAGCATATATAGAGTTACATTTACATTTCGGTAAGCCTGGGATGTAGAATGTAGGTTATTATTGTGGCGGCCATATCTGGTTATATCCAAACAGACCTTAAACTTTGTCCTCAAAGTTATTGGTTACCATTGATTACGACGGCTGCAAGCAAGATTTTAGTTTCCGGCCACGAGGGATGTTGAAAATATGTTTTTACCAGTTGATAAAAACGTGTTTGTTTCCACACGGAAAGTGAACTAGACTTTGACTAGTCACAGACACTGTGTTGGTAATACTGAGCAAGACTGAAAGTGTACATACGGTTTATAGTCGTGATTTGTTTGTACATATTTGCGCCATCGCGTGATGGCATAATTTTTTAGTTTTGCTTTTACTGATTCTTCTTGCCGTTCTGTATCTGCAAAGGCAAACATAAAAACACGCAAAGAAAAATAAAAGAATCAAATACAGTCATGATTTAGAATTAAAATGTCCATTAATAATTAGACTTATGAGAAAAATATTTAGAATTATGAGATAAGACCGACATAATTATTTTTATAAATTTCACGTACGTTAAGGGAACTCTAACATGAGACTTGAGATCATCTCAAAGTACGAGTCCAATGACAGGATCATCGTTGAATATCACCATTCTGGACGGCTGGCTGCTTGAGTCTTGACCTGGGCCCTGGGCTTATTATTCAAAATTTAATTACATATTTCCTCTCTGTTATTTTGTAATATGTCAATGTGGTCGACACTCTCAGTGATAAACTTGGAACAATTAAAAAAAAAAAATAAATAAACCTCGAACGAAGTGTTCGGAATTTGAGACAAATTTTACTATGCGTGTTCGGCATTCAACGATATGGCCCTTGCCTCACATCAATAACTAGCCGATCAGTCAAAGCATCCTTATGCACGACCCTGCACGTAAAAGCTTCGTACTGCGCATAGATGAGGCAGATGGTTTTATCTGTAACTTTTTTGTCTCTCAGGGCGCCACATAGATTTTCGTGGTTCAGACAATTGAAAACTTTTTCGTAGTCAATGAATACCAATGTGCAGCGGGACATAGCCGTATTGAATTTCATGCTTCGGATGGCTGCTTCATCAATAAAACTTGAGTTGGTGCTATTTTTTCCCCTTCGTCGACCAGAAAGACCACCCAAGTTTGTTCGTCTTGCCTGCAGCAGCGTACTTCCTTTATAGAGATGTCTACCGTTGACAAGCTCCTCAAATGTAAGTTTGTTTTTAGTGTTTTGTTTTTTTAGCAAGTTTAATGGAAATCTGCAACGAGACACCTCAGAAGTAACTCAGTCAGTGTGGAGTTGGGAAGTCATAACAGTTCCTACCCAACCCACTTAAATCAAAACTCTTTACATAAATCCTGATCTCTTCGGCTAATGAAGCAATACTTCAGAGAGATAGTATCTAGCATCTGGAAAGGCTTCTTTTTATGCTATTGCACAAAGCTATTCAAAAACACATGGTGTCCCGACATCACCCGTCACCCGCAAGCCACGATCTAATAGCCCCTGTCACTAATTCATTTAGGAGCAGTGCGTCCAGCAAACAATCGCCAGCAGAACGTCCCCCTTCGTCATCCATCAGTTAAAAGAGTGAAAATTTTCCGGGCGTTCTTTTGAAGTAATAATTGATAATTGAAGATAGTGCGCCTTTCAGAGGAGACCGAAGTCCTACAGAGCTCCGTTCTAGTCGTCACGGTATTTCTCGTGGCTATGAACTATGTATATGCAGACGATATTCTGCTTGTTGTTGTTAGCGACATGTCCGGTCGTACAAGGATTAAGGCACAATCCGCTGCCAATACCGTCCTCCGTAGGCTTTACTATTACAGGCAAGGCGTACGAGGACACGTCTGCAGCAGGATGCCTCAGCTGTAGGGACTGAGCCTTAAGTTAGATGACCAGCCCATCCTCAACAAAAAGAATGTGAATGTTCTCGGAATCTCCATTGACTGGAGCATCTCGGCCCTTCCGCACTTCTGCGGAGTCAAAGTAAGTTGACAAACCAGAGTCAACCTGAGTCGGACCCTGTCTAAGCCTCATAGAACCAACAACAGGTGGCTCCGGTTAAAGATCGTGCAGGCTATCACTGATAGCCGCCTATTCTACGGCATGGAACTAACCTGTATCGTCCACTCTTTAAAAGAGCTTTCTACAACCACAAACACAGGTTTATGGATAGCTCTGAAAGAGCAGCAAATCATCTCCCGGCTCCGAACCGGACACACGCGGCTCCCGCATAACTTCGGCGGAAGCCATTTCCGTACAACGTGCGTTGTCGCCCTCAGCTGTTTCTTAGAAGATGGGGGCCTATACACACAAATTTAACCCAAATGGCTTTACGGGCATCCGGAGATCGATATCGGGAGTAAGTTCCCACAACACAGGGCATTCGGGCATTCCTTGGATTCCCCAAGATTGTCCCCACACCCCTCAGCGAACGGCAGCCCGGGGACCTCAACCAGGGTTCAAAGTTTTCTCTCAACATTACCTATGAACTTCAACAAGGTCAGCTGGGGGAAAGAAGAGAGGGGCCTCGCGCTTCCCCATTTCTAGCAGCGTTGCCTAACTTACTTTGTTTTAATTCCCTGGTATTTAACTGCAGCAATGCAACATTGAAAATGCTACTTTCAACATTCCAAAGTTTGAGTTGAAATTCCGAGAACGTTAAATTCAATAAGTTTTTCGTGGAAATTTCGTAGAATTTACCAATTGATAACTTTTAAAATTTCCAGGTAATATTCCAAAGAACTCTCCGTGATAATTCCGATGTTTTTTCTTGAAAAGTCCATACAATATCCCGTTGAATAATCATCCGTTGAAATCCCAAGATTTTTTTTTGTCCAAAAGTTATTCCCTTTCAAACGAATGGTCATGGGTTCGATTCCCAGCCCCTCCACCAAAAACCCTAGTCAGTCGCCGAATGCGCAGCTTATGCGGTGGCGTATTGTGGTGCACGCCTCACCGTCACGGCTGCCTGATGACGACTGACAACTTGTTCTTCTCGGAGGCATTCCTCCAACGTTACCCGGATAAATGGCAACCGGACAATGCAACGATCATTGGATACACGACATGGACAAAACGAACACAATGGACTCACGACGAGATGGACCAGCAACGACAACAACAATGAATAATGGAAAAAATCTAAAAATAGATTCTGTGTGGATTCTGGCTGCAGAATACCACAGTAGATCTCGGCACAGTAGCGGTTAAGTAACACAGAGTGCCTATCAAATAAATAAAGGAATAAGAAAAAAGTTGTTCCGTAAAAATGTCGAGTAAATTTCCGAAAATTTAGAATTATTTCCCGTTGAATTTCAGCATAGTTTCATACGATATTTTGAAATTTCTCTTGCATAATGTGATTTCCTGAGGAAATTTTTAAGAATCCCATGGACATTCCAAAGACTTCTCCTAATAATTGTCGGTGGAAATTATGGAGAATTTCAGTTGAATTTGTGGTGAATTTATCGTAAAAATTTAAAATAAATTAAAAAAAAAAATTACAAATGCTTTCTTACAAGAATTGCCATATTTTTTTTGTGAAAATTCAAAGAGTTTTTGGTAGGAAATTCAAATAACTTCTCGTTAAAATTTTCAACAATTTCTTTTTCCATCGATAATTCTAAAGAATTTGCATTAGAACTGTCGAAGAAATTGCCGTTAAATTTCGAAGCATTTCGCTTATATCATGTCCAAAGAATTCCTCGCGGAAATTCCAAGAATTTCAGAAATTAAGAAAAATTTCCTCGGGACTTCCCAGAAAATTTTCAGTGGAAATTCTGAAGGGTTTCTCGAGGAAGTTTCGGTGAATTCCCCTTACAAGTTCTAAAGAATGTCTTTTGGAAATGCTAAAAACTTCTTCTTGGATATTCCAAAATGCTTCCTTTGTAAATTCTTAAGAATTTTCCGTTGAAGTGCGACATAATTTCTTGTATTTCTTGATATTTTTAGCCGTAGTTCAAACTATTACTTCAGTGGAATCCATAAGAGATTCGAGTGATTAATTTGGTAAAGTCTTGCAAAAAAAAACGGAAAAATCTAAAAAACTCAAAGGTTCAGCCAAATCGGGTTGTACGCAAAGGTGACGTTGAACTACGTAGTTGCATATAATCTACTGGTTTTCGACTATTCTGTCCGATGAGACTAAAGCAAACGTTTTTCAAGCCCAGCCTGAATCTGTTTTCGATGTGATGTGTATAATTTTTGACCAACGTTTGAAAATGAAGATAAAAATAAAATTTTCAAATAATCGAGGATGAACAACACTCTCAAGCGTTCACATATCCAAATTACCAGTTGATAAAAACTCGCTAGAGAGTAAGAATCGTTCGATAATTGTATCTCGATTCGAAACATTGGTAACAATGCCAAACATCCGATTGAACTTCATTGTTGACATTAAATTGGTATTAATTAGGTTTATATTATTTTAAATGATAATCGATTACACAATTTGAAAAGCACAAGCCTGGCTGATAGTGTACAGCTGCAACCATCACCGACTCAAACTGCTACAGAGACTTACCACCCATCGCTAAGCCAGTCTAAGCCCCTGGTGGCTCATTACAGAAAAACCTGGGCTGTCAACGGCGTTATTGATAATAATAATTATTCCTTCACGTGAATTGCGTCGGACTTACCGTTTATTCCGGCAGACACCTACGAATCAGCAAACACGAGCCAAAGAAAGTTTACCAGAACGCATTCACTGCAGCAGCGAAGAAGATTCCGAGCCCCTCTACTGCATCAACAGACGTAAGCATGAAGTTATCGTCAAATGCCCCCAAGCTTTCCAAGGAAAACGCACGTTTAAGTTAGCCAGTTAACCAGTTAAAAGCCCTGCAATGGCGGACATAAAAAAAAAACTTTCAATGAATAACTAAAGAAATGCTGATAAATTACTAAGTTGAAAAGCAGGCCAAGTTCTAGTTGGAATGTAGTGCTATGGAAGAAGAAGCTTGCGATGCACTTACGAGATTGACTGATTCACCGAAACCAAGTGCTAAACTGTTAGCAAGTTTTTAATAGTAAATATTATCAAACATAGATATTGTAACACACTAGAGCCGGTTTTTACGCGGAAGATATGGGCCGCGTGAATTAAAACAACGTAAAAAACCGCGTAAATCCCAAAGTATGTCTGAAGGAATGCGGAAAGCCAGAAACTCGCGTGAATAAAAAATCGCATAAAAAACAATTCCTGTAAAAACAACCGCGTAACAAACGACTTCAGTGTACATCGGGTATGAAGCGTTGACTCTTCCTTGATCGAATGGTCCAAGAAAATTGAAAATCCATCGAGAAACGGCAGAGATATAAACGTCCAAAGTCTATCATATTTTCGTGACGTTTTTTAATTTTTTGCAATCGTAAAGTGTACCCCAATATAGAAAAGACAGACGTAGTTCTACGTCAAAAAAATCAAACAAGTGAACTTCGCACAAAGCTGCTGTATGAATTATTTTCCAAAAAAATAAAATAAATAAAAAAGTCTACGTAGACTTTTAGTATTATGGACAGCCCCATTGGGGTACACTTTACGATTGCGAGCGGACGCATCAAAGAGATCGCAGCGGAGCGGACACAGCTTCACGGAGGCGCTTATAACATTTTCAAAGGAAATCCATTGCATTGGTGGTGGTGCTCGATGTGTTGCTGCATTCAACCTCAACGAACCAGCATTTCATATGAAGAAAGGGTTGACCATAAAAATAGCACTGTGGCGATCCCGCACCGCCAGTGCCGATGCTGAAAATTTATTATTAATTGTGGTGTCAGATAGTTGGAAAATTGGGAAAAGAAAAATTGGTTCTTTTCAGGACCAACATTTTATGAAAAGAAAGAGTTAATTGCAAAAATGGACTGTTTCGGTGGCATCGGGTTTGGCGTGGTAGCTTGGTTTCTGTTAGTGAATCCATCCATTAAAATTTACTGCATCATCTCCCTCCGACGCGCTATCAAATTCGCTATTTACGATTGAGTTTTGCACTTTGAAGAAAGTTTATTTCGGATAGTCGGATCAACCTTCTTTTGTATAAAATGGTGGCTTTTGTATAAAATCAATGAAGACGCCACCTCAGTGAAAACTATCTACAGCAACCACCCATCGGTGAACGTCGCTCGGACAGACAGATGCCGAAAGATAATGTTTTGTAATATGAAGAAACTTCGTCTTGAGTCAAATTTCTGTTGTCATTCCTCGCAACAATACGCATCTTAGATAAACAACATCTCATAACCAAATTCAGAATCTTGCGAGAAAATTTCATAGGATTTTTAGAATTTGTCATCCTCCGAACGGTCCGTTGTCTGCGGAATCCCGACCGAAATGGCTCGCGCGCGTCGAAAAGCAGCTTTCTTATATCTAATGAAGTAATTCCATTAGCCCCGCCCCTTCATTAATCGTTATGAATGCACATTATATTTACATCCATATCAGATCACAAAGGGGCGGGGCTAACGGGCCTAATTTATTGAATACAAGAAAGCTGCTTTCCGGCGCGCGCGAGCCATTTTGATGAGGATTTCGCAAAGAGCGGTTGAACAAGATTGTATGCAGCGGAGCGGACACAGCAGCACGAAGGCGTGGGTAGCACCAGTAGCAATGCTGTGAGCAATTCCATCCATTCAAACAAATTTATTGCATCATCCCTTCCATCGAGTGCTTGTGATTCTGCTACCGAAGAGTAGCTTTCTGCCGTCGCAAAACGATTAAGTTTTGCACTTTGAAGAAAATTTATCTCGAATTGACCTTCATTTGTATAAAATGGTGGCTCGGAAAAAACTGATTTCAATTCCAATGACTAACAGAAACAAATTTGAAAAGAAAATTTTACTTCCGCCAATGACATGAACGATGAAGACGCCAATACCTATAACTATGTGTAATTAATTCTTGAAGTTCTTCTCACTTTGCCACGTACGTTCCCATCGCGGGCGAAAACCAAACTTTGCAAATAAATATATTTGATTCTGCTTATTTCTCCTTTATTTCGGACATTTTTGAGGATGGTGTCTTCTAGGATTGTGATATCCTCCACTGAAAACAAGTCGAGTGGCTTCAGCGGCCGATTAGTCATGTTAATTCCATGGTTAGAGACTCAAAGTCCATCCAACTGGAAGCAACTATTCGCCTTCTTGATTCAGTTGATTTCCGAGCAGTTTGCTCAATGTTAATAAAGAGACACAAGTTATTATGGCAAATACCATCCATTTCATATAGCTACGTACTCCTACGTCACCTTTGCGTACAACCCGATTGGGCTGCACTTTTGAGTTTTTTTATATATTAAGAAGACTTTCAGCCCTAGGCTGGCTCGAAGTCGAAGTAATTATTGTAATAGTTTGTACAGTGTTAGTGAACGTTAAATTGTACTAAAACAATTTATTAATTACAGTCCTTACGTGAAAGATAGTTGTTCAAACACAAACATCGACAATCAAGGCGAAAAAATACAATGAACAGGTTGTGAAAATTGTGGAAAAAGTGTCACGTCACGGGGGACTAATGTGTGATTAGGTTCGCAGCACGGGCCTTTGTATTTTATTTCAGGATTTGATTTTTTCTAAGTAAAGCATTTTTTCTCCATTATCTCATACCATGAAAATTGCCAATCACTGCTACAATACTAGCATTCGTCATTAAATATCAAAGACTCCGTAAAAATTAATTCTTCGTTGAATAGAATCGAAAAGGGAGGGGGAGGGAGACAAAATAGTGTTTAAATATTTGTACCGGCCTTTATTTAAAAAAAAAAATATAACTTTTTTTCCATAATTTCTTAATTATGACCCATAGTGCAAAAATGTACATATCATAACAAAATTTTCAAAACGACTTATCTGTATTTGTAAACAAAGATTCGAATGTCGATTTAACGAATCTGATAGCACTCCCACGCAAATCAACACTATCAATAGGCAGGTGAAGGTATCTGCTACCTGTTGATGGCGTTGGTTTGCGTCGGAGTGCCATCAGATTCGTCAAACCGACGTTTTGAATCCTTGTTTACAAAAGCAGATAATTCGTTTTGTTTTTTTTTCTTGATATATTATCTGCTACAATATATCCAAAAATGAAAAAAAAAGATTGTAAAATTCGTTTTTTGAGAAAATCGATTTTTAAGTTTGTCTACTTCAATGATTGAACAATTTTTTTTCACAGTGTATATTTTTTTCACGTAGCTCCAATGATTATCTAAAACATTGCCGGAGACATCAAAACGATCGGACAAGCCGTTTTCAAGTTAAATTTTTTGAAAGTGTTCAAGGTGTCAAAAGTCAAAATGGCAAACCAATGAGGTTGAGGGTTCGAGTCCCTCCAAGACACGTGGATTCTTTTTCGCAAATTTCATATCAATTTGTCCATTTCGAAACACGTACTGTGCACAGCCAAGATATTTAACAAAAAAATGGTTTTCGTACGGCCGAGTTGCCGAATAATATGCAATTAATTGAAACCAATTGCAAATGCAATTTTTGTTTTTTGATCACAAAGAATGTATATGCAAAATTTCAGGGAAATAAAAAAATACAAAATTGAAATCTTGAAAAAAATCATGATTTTACAGAGAATTGCTCTGGTATGAAAAAGAAAAAGCCAAGTAGGGTGATCAGCAGACGAATGGAAGTACTGAAGGTAGATACTGGAGACGATTTCACTGATGGTAAAAGACACACAAACATAATTGTTTTAGAATGCTTGATAATGTTAATATGGTTTAGACACGTTTTGCTGTTAGGGCTGATAGGATGAGTGACATCAAATTGTGTCTTCAACAACTTGAAATTCAATAACAAACTTTAGTGTTTTGCATGTAGCCTTTAATTCGACACCACGATCATGTATTTCAATCACTATTAATAGCTGAGTTTTTAGAATAATATATACACACTAAAAATAAATTGCAGATTTCAGTGAAATTTCACTGAAATCTCAAAAGGAGAACCGTTCGGTGAATAATTTTACAGAATTTCGGTAATTTTGATCTGTTGAACAAAGGAAAAAATCACAGAAAATTGGTGAAATAATTATCGAATAGATCAGCATTTGAGATTTCGGTGAAATAATGCAAAATTCACCGAAATCTGTGAAATGATTCAAGTGTGTACAAATATTTCTTTATTGTGATTAAGGGTCTGTCTCATTTGGAGAATTAAACTTAAAAGTGACAGTTCGAAAATTGAAAAAATACCCGGTCATAAGAATGGCTGGTGCTACCCAGTAATTCCAATAAGACGTCGATGCAAAATGATTCGATATCTGCCAAAAATGATCTTGCTCTGCCAGCAGGGTTATTCGATAATTATTGAAATGTCAGTTTTAAGTTTATTTAATTTTCCAAATGAGACAGACCCTAAAGGTATGGTCAGTAGTATTATTATTAAAGGTACCCTCAATACACATAATCTTTTGAATGGAGAAGCAAAATCTTCTTTACTAGACTACTCCGGAACATAGCGGTATATGGAAAATGCTTATTTTCATGAAAATCATCTTCTCTCTCCAGCGGGGGTCTTCAGTTAGCCTTGTGAGCAATGGCGTAGGATTGCCAACCAGAGATGGCGAGTTCGATTCTCGGTCTAGTCTATGATGTTTTCGGGTGGGACTCCCTAGGCATAGTTTTATTTGAAATTCATCCAAGAGGGTAACGGAAACCTGCAACTAGACACCCTGGGCTAGGGTGCCAATGAAAATTACATTTTCGAATTTCAAAAAAACGACATTGCTCACAAGTTGCATTACTCTAAAATATGACCCCATGCAAAATTTGAGCTCAATCGGACATGATTTAGGGGTGCCTAAAATTCATCAAAGTTTTGAAATTTTTACCCATGAAAAGTCGGAAATCGAATTTTTGTTTTTGATGCCAAATGACTTAAAAATGCATGAAATGTCGAGATCTGAAGTTATCTCTAAAAAAAAATTGTTTGAAAAAAATCGATTTTTTCTCTTAGAACATTTTTGGGACATGGTTTAGGGGTGCCTAAAAATCATCAAAGTTTTGAAATTTTTGCCCATGAAAAATTTCCCAACAAAAGCAAAAGTCGAAAATCGATTTTTTGTTTGTGATGCATGTATGAAACGTCGAGATCTGATGCCATTTCAAAAGAATTGATTTTTTTTGTACATTCTTGGGATTTTTTTTTCATCGAATTTTAACACCGGACGACACGCAAACGTTTTCGTAGCCAAAAATATTCCTCTACGCAATATTTGGGCCAAATCGGACATGATTTAGGGGTGCTCAAAATTAATCAAAACTTTTTTTTTTCTCACAAAAGGGAATTATTTTTTTGATGCCAAAGGACTCAAAATGCATGAAAATTTGGGAATTATTTTTTTTGAAAAAATCGACTGTTTTGGGACTTCGAAAAAATTACAATAACATGATTTTTCACGTCACAACGCGGTTTATTTTTACGCTGTTTTGATTTATATTGAAAAACATCGACGTAAAAAAAAACCTTTGTGTATTGATTTTAAGTGAAATAGATAATCCTGATTTGTAAAATAAATAGAGAAGGAATTTGGAAAGTAATTCAAGAAATTACGTGAGTAATGTAAAAAAAGGAGTTGTTATATTGACATACTGTTTCTTTCAATAAATTACATGGTTCTTCTAAATGAGCTCATATTTTTTCGTCGTCGACTTTAGCAGCCTATTTTTCTGTAGATCTCTCCATTTTTTATGGTAACGCAAAATTTTAAATTCAATTGCCCTATTACCAATCACTTGATTAATTTGTTTTCATTTCCATTCAGCTATCAACGCTTCTATTGTTATTTGCGCACTTTGTCTAGCAGTTTGTTTCTCAGCTCGCAAATGAAACATGAACTTACGAAGAACTTCACCATACGACGGCAAATTAGATGACTTGGGAAACAATGGCAAATATTCCCAAAAAAAAAAGAATATCCTCCATTTTATGGAATAAAGCCTGTCCGCGTTAAATTTTGGACATCCATCTTTCAACGCGATTTTTAATCATTTTACCAACCACTGAGACGATCTATTTACATGGCAGCTCAATATTTTCGCTTTACTGCTGCTTTCAGCATGTATTAGCTCTTGTCCAAATTGTTGAAATGGCGACAAATCTATTGAACATTATCTAACTGTCCAAAATTTAACGTGGACTGGCTTTAATAATAATAATAATAAACAGCGTGACTGCTTTCACTTCTAAAGTTCAAATAGATACTGGTAAAAGGAAAACTAAGAATCAAAAAATTTTTTTGATTGATTTTGAGCACCCCTAAATCATGTCCGATTTAGCTCAAATTTTGCATAGGGGGATATTTTAGGCTACGAAAACGTTTGCGTATCGTCCGGTGTTAAAATTCGATGAAAAAATTTTCATCATCTGAAAAAAAATCCCAAAAATGTGCTAAAAGAAAAAATCATTTTTTTTCAAAAAAAATTTTTTTTGAGGTGACGACGTTTCATGCATTTTTATGTCATTTGGCATCATTAACATTAGCATTTAGCAGTTCGCACGAATTCGTAGGTGGTACAAGCCAAGACTATTGTATGAGAGTAGCATCACTTTCATCCGTTACCGCAGATATTGATTTGGGACTAATCACTAACTCCTAGATGGAAGCAGTGCACTCTCCAATAGTCGAGTTCTGTCCTGGCCACGTCCTACTTAAGAAAGATGCAGAGAACTCTACGACCTCTCATAGGTGCCACGGGAGGTTTTGGGATTGCGTGGAAGGTTATAACAGTAGGAATCGTTTTGGTATAACGTAAAACACAGAAAGGCCCTCCTTAGCCGTGCGGTAAGACGCGCGGCTACAAAGCAATACCATGCTGAGGGTGGCTGGGATCGATTCCCGGTGCCGGTCTAGGCAATTTTCGGATTGGAAATTGTTCCGACTTGCATGGGCATAAAAGTGTCATCGTGTTAGCCTCATGATATACGAATGCATAAATGGTAAACTGGCTTAGAAACCTCGCAGTTAATAACTGTGGAAGTGCTTAATGAAGCTGCGAGGCGGCTCTGTCCCAGTGTGGGGATGTAATGCCAATAGAAGAAGAAGAAGAAACACAGAAAGAACTAAGATAGAAATACAAAGTAGGAAAGGGACGAGCCTGGAATTGAACTCACGACCTCCTGCTTATAAGGCAGAAGCGGTAACCGCTAGACCACCGAGCTCGTCGCTTTTTTAAGTCATTTGGCATCAAAAACAAAAACTCGATTTTTGATTGACTTCTCCTTTGCCCCCCCCCCCTTGGGAAAATTTCCATGGGTAAAAATTTCAAAACTTTGATGATTTTTAGGCACCCCTAAATCATGTCCGATCGAGCTAAAATTTTGCATGGGGTAATATTTTGGGGTAATGAAACTTGTGAGCATTGTCGTTTTTTGAAATTCGATGACAATTTTTTTCCCATACATTCCAATGGCACCCTACTGGGCATAGTGTATCCATTGTACTTGCCACACAAGATACATAGGGGAAATATGATCCCAACTTTTCGTTTCGGATATTTTTCGATGTAGTATGTAGCATTTATACGGTTTCAAGTGGACTAAAGAATTATGTTAGTTATTCAAAATCATAATTGGAAATGATTATTTTTTCATGAAAGTTATCAAAAAATTTATTTAGCCCCCACGTACAAGAAGTAACTAATATCAAATGTTACTCAGATTCTATAATCTGTCCAACAGGTCCAACAGAACAGATCAACAGAAAAGCACAATCAAAGTTAATTGCCTATTTTTCGGGTATAAGACTCCCGACATGGTCATTAATTTACAATGTTCTGAAAAACTCCGATGTTAATATGTATATATGAGCTTGACGACCGTACTGAGGGTCATGGGTTCGACGGAAAGCGGTTACTTCCAATACATTTTTCAAATCAAATTCTTCCACATAATGTACATATTCACATCAGAGTTTTTCAGAACATAGTAAAATAGATAAGCTCTCAATTAAATACTAAGTTGAAAATCAGGTCAAGTTATAGTTGGAATGTAGAGCCATTAAAAAAGAATATGAAGAAGTAGAAGAAGAAGATCTCCACTCTCAAGTGACATCAATATTTACAGATGGGACATTGCCGCCTTGTAGCTTAGTATTCACCATACACTTCTACTTTCACAATTATAAACTGCTAGTATTCTTGATTCCATTGATGCGTTTATAAATCAGGGTAGTACGAATATTTCCATGCCCGGAAATTTTCAAAACCGGGCCGGGATTTGACAAGCATTCTCTGGCACGATCCGCTGTGTAGCCAATTATGCAGCCACGCAAAGCAGTATATGCATGCTTCGCGAGTCAATAGAGTTAATTTTCAAAACGACATTTCAAAGGCAGTGGAACCACCTCTTTTTTTTAAAGATTCTACATTCCAAATGAAAATTGGCCTGATTTTCAACTTAGTGTTAGCATTAGCAGTGCATAATTGGAATCTTTTCAGCGCTTGTTATGGGCATTATGCCCTTTTCTATGCAAGCATCCATTTGTTGATCACAATTGTGTCCCTTTGAAATAAAATAATCCTTTTTGAGCTTCTGCGTACTGAATAGTTTGAAGAGTTGGCAATATGGTTATACTTTGAAATGAAGTTATTTAGTATTTTGAACATTGATTAATCTTAAACATTATGTTCACTATGTAAATTAATTTTATACCCATCGAAAAACATTAGAAACGTTAGTTTAGACCAATCAAAAACACATATTTTGCCTGAACCTGAACTGATGCAGGCAGCGTACTTCCTTTTTTCATCAAACGGCGCTGCTAGCCACAATTTAGCCCACCAGCGACGAAAGCCGCTTTTTTCGCCTTTTCAAAGTTGCCCGAAAAGAGGCAAATATTTAAGAACATGGCCATTGGAAAGTATTTTGGTCGCCAACCTACGATTATAGCCATAACTGGAACGCTTATCTCATGTATTTGTTTTCAAAATTTAAGACATGCAATAACTAAAAACAATCATTGAGCAGATGGGAGCGCAACATAATGTGACATACTACCACTGTGAGGTACAACGCAAAACGGATCTGATGCATTTTTCGGTAGCTTGTAAAACTTCCTACAGTTCAAACACTATATTAAATAATAAATGTTTTGGGAATCTACAATTGAAAATTAATATCATATGTGTTTTGAATCTTTATAGGCAGCAACACAATGGATTTATATAACTACTACATCTGGGAAAATGCAGGTGAGAAATAGTTAACCTTTACTTAACACAATTTCTTACAATTCCTTTTCATAGATCCCCGAACACACAAGTGGTTCCTCGCAGGTTCTCCATTCCCTATGATGGGTGTTATTATCGTCTACCTCGCTCTGGTATACTACATAGTTCCTAAGTATAAAAAGACTACGAACATTTGAGAATCCCTGTTTTGATACATATTACACATTCGCAGGTACATGGAACATCGAGAAGCTTACAAGATGAAGACATTCCTAGGATTTTACAATTTGTTTCAAGTAGGATACTGCGTTATGGTGGTAGTAAAGGTAAAACCTTTCAGTTATAATATATTGAAGGCAAAACTAAATAATCAAACTGTTCCAGTGCTTTCAAGCAGGATGGACGCTGGACTATTTCTACCGGTGTTACGAAACGGATTATTCCAATCGCCCGAAAGCTGTAAAGATGGCTGAAGTGACTTGGTATATTCTGTTCATAAAGTTCTTCGAGCTAATGGAGACAATTCTATTCGTTCTACGCAAGAAACAAAATCAAATTTCATTTCTCCACGTTTATCATCACATTAGTACCTTTTTTATTGCCTACGTATTCTGCAAATATGTTGGAGGTAACAAGCTTAATATTTCAAAAATTGATATTGAAATGAAACTTCTCCTTTTACAGGCAGCATGCTAGTGTTCTCGATAGTAGCCAACTCGGTAGTACACATCATAATGTACGCGTACTACTTCATATCAGCATACGATGTGGCAATTTTCAAGTTCTTAGCAGCCAAGGTAAAAAAGTACATAACCAGTATTCAGTTGGTAAGTAGTTCATACCTAACACAGCCTTGTATAATGATTACCCTTACCTTGTGTCATTTTACAGATTCAATTCGCGCTGCTAACGACAAACAACCTGTTCGGCTTGCAGCCAAACTGCAACACTTGCAAGCCGTTTCTCGCTATGTACATTCCAAACGTGTTTGTTTTAATCTATCTTTTTAGAGATTTTTATAAAAAATCCTACGACAAGAAACAATTCAAGGTCAAGTAGATCATCAAGAAATGCAATCAAGCTAATGTCGCCGGGCTGAAGATAATCCAGTTGACCCCTAAGGGACCGGAGGTTTCAACGACAAAGATGAAACTGTGATAAACGAGAACGTTAGTAAGATCGTAATAGGTATGCGTAATTAATTGGGCGCGCCATCAACAGAGACGCTTGTAAGGAACTAAAAAAATAGGCACTACAATTAAAACAGCACGCTTCAATTGCCTTAATTAAATTGAGCAATATGAAAACTATTTTCCTTGATACCAACTAGAACTTCAGAGACAGGGGTTTGCCATTAAGTGATATTGAATACAACGAATGATAGATAAAGATAATAAATAGTGAAGCATGATTCAGCTTCTGATCTAACTATGTGTACTTCATTTGCGACTTATTAATGATTACTGTTTTGCATTCAAGTTCTAGAGTACTCCAAAAAATAAAATAATGTTTCTTAATTCCAACTGATTAAATTTAGAAGAACGAAGTGAGAAAAGCTATCTACCATTTCCATGTCAAGAAATCCAAAGCAATCATTAGTGCGGCCTTGTAATAATTGAAAGGGAAAGTAAACAGAGATTATCTTTTGGACAAACGATTAGCATAGCATAGCAGCATAGTTACGGTGTACTTCGAAGATTGGACACTCCTTCTGTCCACGCCCATCTTCACCATAACTTGGGAGGGGAAGGAAATGTTGGTGTAGTACTTACTTAAAGAGAAACTCCCGACTCAGCGACACCCTCATAAGTACCACGTAGTTGGATATTGGGGAAGTTATTAGTTGGGTCAGGATTTGCCTGTAGCTGACAATGTGACCGTGGAAGATCTTACACCGTAACACACCACGCAAAGGTGTCTACCCAGTGTTACGGGCAAGAGATTATCTTTTGGACACACGATTTTTCAAAAACTAACGCTAGAAATATATGTTTGGAGTATAATGTAAACATTTTTTTATGATGAATGCAGTCTATACGAACTGACTACTGGTATACTGATAAAACCCTGATTGTTGGGACGGAACTATTAGGATCTTTTTGCAGCACGCGGTTCGTAAGGCTAGCGAGCTCAAAGTATTAAATAAATTTGAAACATCAGCACATTTGGTGTAATACGAAAGAAATTCAATCTTACATTTGGTCTTGCTAGTATTTATTCGGAATAACTGGATGATAGTAGGATAAACGTATTCAAATTAACTATTTTAAATTAATCGGATAACAACTTCGATAAATGCTACTTCTGATTTACTCTGCCACCTCGATTTTACAAGAATAAAGGTTTTGAGGAAAGATGATTTAGCGGCAAAAAGACACATCTGTCAACGCTGAACAGCTAGTATCGACAGCGATGCGCATGGTTGTGCGCTATCGCAGTGATGTATATGCGCCCCCAACACTGATTAGTCCACCTAGCGGTAATGGTGCTTTTCACATCTCTATATATAAAAATGAAATGGTCTGTGTTCGTATCCGCATAACTCGAAAACGGCTGGATGGATTTTCTTCATTCCTTCTGTAGATATTTTCGTTATCGTTTCCGACGGGTTTATATGATATTTCCGTATGATAAAATCACGAATAAAGTTGATTAAATTGTGAAAAAACTAAAATAAAAATTCATATGGAACTATTGCATGGACATTTTCGCCTACTATGCAGGACAACGTCTGCCGGGTCTACTAGTGTCTTATAAAAATAGTATCTTAACCTAACTATTGAGCTCATTGTCGATTCAAAATGAAAATTGCACATAAGAAAAGTGTATATCAGCTACGTTTAGGTGGATAGGCCTATAACTCACATTTGGTTATACTCATTTCAAGAACCCTCGTCGAACGCAACTTGTTGCACTAGACTCGAAATGAGTCAAGTATGAGACATTGAAAACGGCCTTACTGTTGAGGTCGAAATACGTATCTGTCAAAAGTCCAATAAAGTTGTGGAATTAAATGGGATAGGACAAACTAGTCTTTGAGGTGAACCGGTCAAGGGCCGAAAACCTCATTAATAAAGACAATAAAAACTAGTCTTATGACAAGTTAATACAGTCCACTAAAAGCTCGTGATTACATGGGCCTAGAAAATAGTGTTTTGTTAATCGTACATAACTTTTGATAGAAGAAACATAAATCTGAGATTTTTGAACACAAAGTCCAATATAGGCTAAGCTTTTCAACAATATATTAACTAGCAAAATCGATGGTTGCAAACCTTGCAAAAACATAGTTATTAACAATAAATCTAAGATAGTGAATTCTGTATGGCCGCATTAATGTTTTATTATTGCCTCCCTCTTACTCTTTCCAGGGATATGCTGACTTATAAAATCGGTTGATAATTCTTGGAGTTATGGAGGTTTTAGTGAGTTAAGTATTGGTAAAAATCGAGGGGTCCATTAAAATTATTTCGTGCATAACTAACAAGAGGTCCATTTGAGTAATTTAACTTGGAACTTTCATATTCTCGCTAAAGCTTTCAAATGAACATAAATTTAGGCGTTTTTAGCGTTTTTTTTTCTATCAGATGAGTTACGATTGTTTACTTTGTTTTCTTATTTTGACCATTTGAGCAGCAAACCCTTTTATTTATTTATTTATTTATTTCTTCGTCTTGAATTATAAAAAAACTCCTCAGACTGCTTCTTATCTAATATTTCTTATTCTATTCTTAAAAACTAGTTTAGACACATTAAAATCAAAAACAGCACTTGCACTATTAAACGACCGAAAACAGTTTTCCAGAGGGTTGTTAAAACCATAAGGTACACCGGGGCAAGTTGAAACGGTTTTTTCAAAGTTGAAATTCGAAGCGCTGTAAAAAAATCACCCTTGGGTATATTTTGAATCCGTTTGCGGAGTTTGCCAGTTCGGGCCAAATATTATACATAAAAAATAAACAACCTTAACAAACTTTTTTATAAATATTTTTTATATTTAAATTATTTTTTTATATGCATCGTTTCAACTTGCCCCGCGAATCGGGGCAAGTTGAAACACTGCGTTATATTCAGACGTAAGCTAATTTTTCCGTATTAATAACAAAATGTATGTACTCAGTGAGACTCAATAAGCACGAGGTTATAAAGGGGACTATAATACTGCCAGGATTCGCATAAGAGTCCCATGTAAGTTTTTGACGATTTTGATTTCTTTCAGAAATTACCTTAAAATTGTCTCCTGTTTATTGAAAAACTGATAAAATAGTAGGCTTTGTTCTAGAAATTTGAAAACAAATCCCACTTTTGTTGTCTCATCTTGAAATTTACTCGCATAAAAATCAGATTCCAGATTACTCTTTTACACAAAAAATAAACTTAAGTATAGTTCATTTATTTGTCCCACAGTAATAAATACGGATAAAGAATATTATGTCAATTTTTTGAAAAGATACCAATTTTTTTCAATTTATTAGTTTTTTTTTGTATTTATCCATGTAAAACAAGTTTGATAAATTCAACGGCATATTACTCAAGTTGGCGAAAGTGACATGGGACTCTAATGCGAATAAGGGCAGTGTACAACAAAGTCACAAGCGTATTTTCAGAGACCAATTTCTGGAGGCACTACGCTGAAAATTTATCAAATTGATTTTTTCCTACTGGTGACCACTCGGATTACTATTCAGGATGCTTCATTATTTGGTTCACTTGTATATTGCGCAGTTGATTGATTCTGTTGTGACTTCTTCATAAATGCACATTAATTCCAGCCATCATATCTCTCATAAACTCTTCGATTGGAGAAATAGGCAACTGGGGAAGTGAAAGGTGGAGTTAACGAAATGTTTACATACTCTATGTTTTATTTTCTGAGATTCAGTGCTCAGAAGATTAAGAATCTCAAAACTGCAGTTTAAACATGACCCCTTTTCATTCTAGTGGAGATTGTAGGAAGGTTGCATTCATGACAGAATTGGCGGAAATAATTAAATTTATGTTCAGAAGCTTGCATGTTTTTACAAATTTATGTTTTTCTAATGTATTTACGGACCATGTTGAATTTTGGAAAAAAATACTTTTAATTGCGAGGGTGACGTTTTGAATCGTGGTTTCAACTTGCCCCGCACCACGCATTTCTATTTGCCCCGATGAGTTGAACATGCAGAGCAATATCAAACAACCAAAATACAAAAATTAAAACGGGTCTTTCATCGATTTCTCTTAATCATTATGCTTATTCAACATTGAATGATTACCTCCCGTGAAAATTTGATGAAAAAACTCTTCCAAACATCGTTTTGAGACCTGTTTCATTGGCACGACAAATAGTTGGTTTGGATTTTGCAAAGGGCGAAAAATAAACAATGGCAGGGATTGCTTTTGAAAGCTGCAATCTTTCGGGAATGGCAGTCAGAAGATGCGTTTAGGCGAGTAGTTTGTTGAAAAAAATTATCAGAATATTCGGTCATTTCCTTTCTGAATTACAGCTTCTGTTTCAACTTACCCCGCATTTCAACTTGCCCCGGTGTACCTTATGACGTTCTGTGACGCTGAATCATAATAAGATCGCGTTCACGCAGATGCCGAGAAGGAGCGTAAAACGTAATGTTTTGCAATAAATATGGACACTGCGACATTTTTAAAATATCAAAACAAACAGTCTTTGCAGATTAGGCCGACTAAGCTCAAGTGTCTCCAGGCCTATAAGTTTGCAGCGGCTGGAATAGTCCGGAGGTTTACAGGATCATTCCAGGGAAGCCGACGGAGGGCGTATCTGATGAAACATCGTTGAACCTTTTCAATCCTGATAGATTGTGTCACGTGGTATGGGGACCACACATACTGCATACTCCAAGATACTTCGCACCGTTGAACAGTACAGTGCTTTGAGTGCATAGATGTCCGTGAAGTCCTTTGTATTTCGAAGAATGAAACCCAATGCAGCAAATGCTTTCGCGGTAGTCATGCTGATGTGCTCATTAAAACGAAGCTTGGTATCAATGGTCACCCCCAAATCGCGGATCAAATCTACACGTTCTAATTGAGTGGAACCTATCGTATACCCATTTTCGATACGTGTATTTCGGCGAGAAAACGATATAGCTTTGCATTTGCTTATGTTGATAGCCATTCCATTTTCCGAACACCACAGTTGGAGTTCATCTATATCGGCTTGAAGCGCACAACAATCGAGATGCGATGAGATTACTTTAAATATTTTTAGGTCGTCAGCATACAGTAACTGGCCCGATTTTAGCCGACTACATAGGTCGCTTATAAACAGTACAAAGATTAAAGGTCCAAGTACAATTCCTTGCGGGACACCTGACGTAATGATAAACGCGCGTGAACGAGAGCTATTCAATCTGACGAAGGCCTTTCTTCCACTTAAATATGAGTGCAGCCATTGCCAGTCATCCAATCGGGAAAACCCAGATATTTGAATTTCTGAATAGTGAGCTCTTGAGGAACTGCATCGAAGGCCTTAGATAAGTCAAAATACGTTGCGACCCCTTGATGTTGAGCTTCGATCTCTTTTGAAATAAAACTTTAAATTCGATGTGGTCAATCGTTTCTTCACGGAACCGTGTTCAAAATTGGATAGCAGTGGCTGGGATGCGGCGTACAATACGTTATGGACAAGCTCTTCGAAGACTTTTCCCAAGCAGCATAAAATAGATATACCTCGGTAGTTTTCGACTTCGTGTTTGTCACCCGATTTAAATATCGGAGTGATGGCGGCCGTTTTCCATAGTTCAGGGAATGATCCCTCATGCAGTGACTTATTGAAGATCACTCCTTGATGAACATCGGCGATAGCCTATCCGTACCAGGTCCTTTTGAAATGTCTAATTGCTTCAATATTGCGAGGACATCGTTTTGCGAAACGACTAAAGGTGGTAGGTTAACATCGAAAGGAAGAACGTTTCGTAGAGTTTCGGGAGCAAAATTTTGCCGTGCACAACGTTTGTAACTCGGCCGCGTTCCAACCATACGACTTTTTTTTGTACATCAATAAAAATCTACAGATGCTAGCCATGTAGCAAAACCGGTTGTAATGTGCACGAGTTGTAATCGTTGCTGACGGGAATAAAACGTGCTGCCCAAATGGTCCGATACCCTACATATCGACGTTTTTGTGCGTGTGTGATTTAAGTTCCCATACAAGTCCTTATCTACGCATTGATTAACTTTTTCGGTATTACTACCCGATCAGAAATGCATATCAAAATTATAGCTCAATTACATTAATGGTTGTTATTTGAAACAACGTGTGTAATAATTAGATAATTCGACGTCTTTGACCAGTTTAATTTCATATCACATAACAACATTAAGTACATATGTATATTTATACCGACATTTGAATTCAAATTGATATTGAAATTTGAAATTACTGTTAAGTGAAACCGCATGTAGAGCAAGACTCCAACTAGGATGATGGCTAACTACATACATACATGTATATTTATACCGAAATTTCCTATTTTTTTGTAGTGCATACTTGATCAAGAATACATAGCAAAATTATAACATGGGGGGTTATTTATTTCAGAAAAGTATTGTAACGAAAAATATAATAAATCTCTCTAGCCGTAACATAACAGAGGCTGATACCTTTATACCAACTTTATAACAAACGTTAATATAATCATTCGGTAGCATTGATCAATTAGCATTGAGCAATTCGCACAAATTCGTAGGTGGTACAAGCCAAGACTATTGTATGAGAGTAGCATCACTTTCATCCGTTACCACAGATATTGATTTAAGACTAATCACCATCTCTTAAATGGAAGCAATGCACTCTCCAATAGTCGAGATCTGTCCTGGCCACATCCTTGCGAATGCTGAGGAAGGGGGAGGATGGTTAGTTGGACACCTATTTAAGAAAGATGCAGAGAACTCTACGATCTCTCATAGGTGCCACGGGAGGTTTTTGGAATAGCTAATGTGGAAGGTTATAACAGTAGGAATCGTTATGGTAGAACGTGAAACACAGAAAGAACTAAGACAGAACTACATAGTAGGAAAGGGACGAGCCTGGAATTGAACCCACGACCTCCTGCTTATAAGGCAAAAGCGGCCACTAGACCACCGAGCACATCATGCGGTAGCATTGATCAATTCGCACAAATTCGTACGTGGTACAAGCCTGGGCTATTGTATGGGAGTAGCATCGCTTTCATCCCTTACCTTAGATATTGATTTCGGACTAATTACTATCTCTTAGCTTAGTTGGAAGCAATGCACTCTCCAATAGTCGAGATCTGTAATGGTCACGTCCTTGCGAATGCTGAGGAAGGACAACTCTACGGCCTTGCATAGGTGCCACTGGAGGTTTTGGAATAATTAGTGTGGAAGGTTATAACAGTAGGAATCGTTTCGGTAGAATATAAAACACAGAAAGAACTTAGATAGAAATACAAAGTAGGAATGGGACAAGCCTGGAATTGAGCCCACGACCTCCTGCATATAAGGCAGAAGTGGTAGCTACTAGATCACCGAGCTCGTCTTCAAAGGTACATAATTGCCTGTATTATGGATAAAAATTCGATACGCTACAAATGACGCATTTCTATCCATAGTGTAGGCAATTTTAATTTTGATCTATGCTATGTATATTGAACGTGGTGTGAGTTATACCGAATGAGGTTATCTCTGATTTTTGGCGTAAACTACATCTAAGGGAAAATCTCGGATACAGGGTGTTAAACAAAAATTTACAAAATCGAAGCTGTCATAAAATTATGTGGAATTATCTATTATTGATTTGTTTGTCAGCGTGATGTAGGGATAGCGTGGTTCCTTTATCCGTGCTGTCTCTAGAAAAAAAAAACCCGAATCATCCACCTAGAGGTGATGGTGCCTTTCATGTGCCAAAAAATACTAAAAATATTAGTGAGTTATTAACGTTTTTTTTTTGTGTCTTTATTAAGGAGACTTTTAGCCCGAGGCTGGCTTGTCTCCGGATAAGTTATTAACGTGTTTTGCGCATAAGAAATAGTGTTTTAGTCATTACTTATGAGCTCATAGTCCGATCGGGCAAATTTTAAATAGCAATTCGGATAAAAAAGTACCACAGGCTTAACGCTGTAAACAATTGAATTACCATATGCTCTACGGTATGCAGTGGGATATATTGTTTCTTGATGGTTGCACATATTGTATCAACACTGGGGATATAATACGTCAACATATTACTATGTCTGAAACTCGATTGTGATTGATTTAGTTCGGAAATGGTATTGGAGGGTGGGGCCCTCCTTAGCCGTGCGGTAAGAAGCGCGGCTACAAAGCAAGACCATGCTGAGGGTGGCTGGGTTCGATTCCCGGTGCCGGTCTAGGCAATTTTCGGATTGGAAATCGACTCGACTTCCCTGGGCATAAAAGTATCATCGTGTTAGCCTCATGATATACGAATGCAGAAATGGTAACTTGGCTTAGAAACCTCGCAGCTAATAACTGTGGAATTGCTTAATAAACACTAAGCTGCGAGGCGGCTCTGTCCCAATGTGGGGATGTAATGCCAAGAAGAAGAAGAAGAAGAAGAAGTAGAAGAAGAAGATTGGAGGGTAATCGCCCCTTCGGTGGGCTTTGATCTCACGACCCCAGTACGCTAGACAGGTGCTTTCTCTACTAAGCTACGAAGGACCTTCGTCGTCCTCCGCAGCTTTGCGGGTACTGATGAAACCAAATTTCCAGCACCGGGTTACCAGCCGAACTCTCGCAATACATTTTCAGAACTAACTCTCTCATATGTATTTTTGTACACATGCCAACCAAGTAGGATGAGTATTTACAGTGACCGGCATAATAAAAAGCCCACACGCCGTTTTTCATACAAAATGGTCAACTTTGGAGATCTAGATCTCGATTGCGTGTGAACCAATTTTGCTGAAAATTTGACCAGAGCTCAGATATAACTTGAATTTTAACACACCTGAGTTTCGACCATATTGATTCATAGGGTAAAAAATTATTGCGGTAATACCAAAATGATTTTTCTGACAAAAAAATATTTTTTAAATATCTTATATCTTAATAGGATTAAATCCTATTTTTATCCGCGAGGCACTTTCAATGGTAAACATCAACATAAACAACTAATGATGTTTTTTTCTGCACATAGCAAGCACACTCAGTGACAGTCGAATGAATGAGTTGGTAGAGTAGTCGTCTGAATATGTAATTTTATTGTTGTGAAAACTCATTTGTGAATATGTACATTATGTGGAAGATATTGATTTGGAAAATGTATTGGAGGTAACCACTTCCCCTTCGATGGGACTCGAACCCATGACCCTACAGTACGCTAGACTGGTGCTTTAACGAAAGAAAATTCCCATAAAAAATAGAAAATTGCCGATAAAGAAATCAGGGTATGAGCAATAAATAAATATAAAATTTCCACAAATAAAACAAAATTTCCATAAACAATTAAAATTTTTCCACAGAACAAAAATAAATAAGCACTTTCAAAAGCAAAAAATGCAATTGTAAAAGAAGAGTTTTCCATAAAAAAAATAAAATGTTCCACGAAAAATAAAAATACAAAATTTCCATAAATAAATAAAAAAATCAGTAAAAAAATACAAAATTTTCCCCAAAATAAATATATTTTTTCCATAAAAAAATAAAAATTTTCCGCAAAATGATCAATAAAAAGCAATAAAAAAATAAGAAACATTTTCTTTTCTTTATGGAAAATTCTTCTTTTATAATTGCTATTTTTGCTTTTAAAAGTGCTTATTTATTTTTGTTTTGTGGAAAATTCTTAATTGTTTATGGAAATTTTATTTTGTTTGTGGAAATTTTATTTTGTTTGTGGAAATTTAATATTTATTTATACCCTGATTTCTTTATTGGCAATTTCCTAATTGTTTTTGGAAAATTTCTAATTTTTAATGGAAATTTTATTTTGCTGCCTCTTTTAATCAAATGATGAAGTATGTATCAATAAGAAAACAACAATTATCCTGTCAGTGTTGAACTTAGTTAACAATTAAAAAAAACACACTATAAAAAAAACAATTATCCTGTTGACCAATTGGTTTATTCATTTTCCGTGTGAAAAAACTGTGAATCAAACTGGCAATCCCGGGTACATACAGCTAGTCAAATACAATTTTGTAATAATATTATTTTGATATAAAGATATCCCTTTGTTATATTTTGTTATACGTTTTTGATCGGGGCTGAGAAACGAAATCGCATTCCATCGTGAAATATTTCCCTAGATGCTATTGGATAAAATTAACACTGCTTGTTGTATTATGTTGAAAATTTTAATAAATATAGATAACCAGCCACCATATAATTATAGAAGTCTTGATCCAATATTTTTTATAAATCGTTCCTGCTAAGTTCAATTACACATCAGATTCTGCACCGAATTTCAGAAAATAAGTTTGACACAAATCTTTACTGGTAATTTTACTAAATGTGAATAATTTATGAAAAACTGAAATTAAAAACTACAACGCGACATTGAATTTGTCATACACAAAACTTGAAAATATCGGATATCACCAAACTATTATAGAGACTAATCCATATCAATGATCAGATTAATTAACACGTTCGGTACGAATTAGTTTTGTAAAGTAGCCAGGAAGCATAGTTTCAAATAGCGGCTTACAGAAAAAAGTCGGCATATTGTACATGCATATAAGCCACAAAACAGATAGGGGGTCGTTCAAAAATGATGTTAAAATATTGTCATATTTGAATCACCCCTAGACATCATTGCAGTGGAATGTAGTACATTCTTGATGGTGGAACACTAGCGAAACACAATTTTTTTCACTTTCAAAACTATGGAATTAATGAAGTTGTTTCCTCTCTTCGTACACCCTCAGGAGAATATAAAGATCACTTGTTTACACATAGCATGCATAGTTCGGCAAAACCTATCCTCCTTCGTACCACGATTTAGGCCGCTTTTTGGAAATTCCTCAACGAGCCGTCCGCATTTCCACCAGCAGCATTTACTGTGGATGCGATAATTCCATCATCGCAAATAATTGTTCGGTTAAAAGAAAATCGAGAAAAAAAAAATAACCAAAGATATTTTCTACAGCATCTTGCGGAATTCTAGGAAATAACAAGAAAATTTTCCCAAATTCTCGCATACGCCGAATACTTGAATACTTCGGTAGTACCTGGAAATTTTTGCAGTATTTCTAGGGATGTCCGGCTGGCTTTCTGTATGATATTTTTCTTTGCTGACATTACATCTTCCACTGGAACATTGCCGCATCGCACCTTAGAGTTTATTAATAACATCCGCAGCAAGGTGTCTAAGTCAATCATTTTTGCGTTCGTTTATCATAAAACTAAAGATGCACGCAGAATAGATACATTTGCGTACGCCTAGCAAATTCGGACGGATTTGCGTAAATTCTTATGAATCCACGTGACTTGCAAGCACTCGGGGTATTCGAGAAACTCGGGGTATACACGAGATCGCCCAACTCTACGACGAACCCAGTATTCAGAAGGTTGCTAAAGAGGGAACGATACGATGGGCAGGGCATGTTGTAAGAATACCGGACAGCAACCCTGCAAAGATGATGCTTGCTTCCGATTCAGCAGGTACAAGAAGGCGTGAAGCGCAGCGAGCGAGGTGGGCTGACCAGGTACAAAACGACTTGGCGAGCATGGGTCACATTCGAGGATGGAAATATGCGGCCTTGAACCGTGTATTGTGGCGTCGAATTGTTGATTCAGTGTTATCTGTTTAAATGTAAACTAAATAAATGAATGAATGCCTCATTCAGCACCGAGTCACCAAAATAGGAATATTATTTAAAACTAGCAGAACGAACCACGCGTTGCATTTTTTTTTATTTCGCCGTACAGTTGCGGAACAAAATCTGGGACCGCCTACTAGAACAACCGCAGCGTGGTGCAGGCTGAGCCACCACCGCCATTTGAAAAACACAGACACGCCGCCGTCAGTTCAAAGCAGATTGGTGCCCGATACCCGATCGCGTTTCACATTTTTGCTTCGGCTTGAAACAATCAATTTATTTTCAATTAAGAACTTTTTAAAATATAATTTCAACTGTATAATAACTGCATGGAAGTTAAGGAAAAGTACTTGTATATATTGGCTGTTAATAAATACAGCCAATAAATATCAGTACCTTCAATAATTTCGAGGAAACTCTTTGGATTGTACCATTCAAAAGTATCCGAAATTAACATCTATTTAATTAGCATCCACCGGTATGACTGGCATTTTTTATATAGTGGAAGTGAACATAGGGGTCTCCAGTTAGCCCTGTGAGACAAGGGTTACCAATCCAGAGATGGTGAGTTCGATTCTCGTTCTGGTGGGTAACTTTCTGGCTCCCTGGGCTAATTGCCACACAAGATACATACACCCAAAAACAAATCTTACAATTATTGTATAAAATCTTGGCAAGCAGCCCAAATTCCAAATGGAATGTAGAGCCATTCAACAAGAAAAAGAAAGAAGTGACCGAAGCTGTAGAATTCAGACAGAATTGCAATTCTTATATCGATAATTTTACAGCTTTCCGCGCGATTTGAGATGCGAATCCATGGTCAAGGTAATCCGATGGAGAGTGAAAAATAGGTAATCAAATATGCGTCTGCTCCGACACATGCGTAACATTGATGTTTATTGAGCAGCTGATTCCGGTAGCTCAAACACTGATTCCAAATAGCTCAAATTAAGATCACGGTGGTTCATTCTAAGGTAAATAAAAGAATTGAATCTAAACAAACATGTATGACAAAATCTACACGCCAACCAGTTGTACTTTTTACCTTTCTTATGATGTATTTTTGCTTTCGATGGAAAATGATAGATTAGGATGTAGGATAGATTTTAATTAAAAAAAACTTATCCTGAAGCAACCGATCCTAGAGTTATTTTTATCGCATTCCTCTTCTCCATATTGGCTATATATCCCCCACTGGGACACTGCCACCTCGGAGTGTTCAATAAGCGCTTTCGCAGTTGTTAACTGCGAGGTTTCTAAGCCGAGATACCATTTTTGCATACGTATATCATGGGGCTAACACGATGATACTTTTATGCCCAGGGAAGTCGAGAAAATTTCTTAGATCGGGCTGGTAATCGAACCCAGCCACCTTCAGCATGGCCTTCCTTTGTAGCCGCACATCTTACTGCACGGCTAAAGAAGGTCCCCTTTATTGCATTGAAACACCTTAATAAGATATACCTATTTGAAATCGCTCATCATGCTTAATTGTCGTTTTTTTATCGCAATGAGTTTAAACTACCGCAATAATAGGACGTTGAAGGCTGCTACCGCTATAATGTGCTCAATTGCTTCTGTTATACAGTGTTGACCCGATTTTATCACTCCCCGATGTTGTTTATCCTCGATTTTATCATGTTTGCGACCCGATTTTATCACCCCCTTAAAATTATGAAAAGTTTTGACTTTCGTTTTATTTTCGTAAATAATACTTTTTCGATTTCCATAAAATAACTTTCGACATATGTGGTTTATTATGAATCTTTAATGAGCATCTGCCTTTTCGAGTGAAAATAACGAGTACTGCTAACACATTTTGCCCTACCAACGCTTGAACTGCTTCGTATTTGTAAAATGCATCCAAAAATTGAAAATATTTTTTACCGATTTTGGCACATTCCCTATTTTATCACCCCAAAATTCACCAGGGGGTGATAAAATCGGAATATTACTGTATTTGGGATGCTGTATGGGAAATAAAGCAGCAACAACTAAGACGTTATATAGTGATGACAAGCCCAAAGATGATTTTAAAAGGCGAAATGTGGATCTTTAATCTAGCATTACTCGTCTTACAAAGTTTGAGTGAAAGGAAAGCTACCATTTCACTTCAAAAGCAATTTTTTTTATAGGAGGCTTGGGACCCATAATGTTACAGTGGCCGGCAAAATAAAATGCCAACAGCCGTTTTTTTATACAAAAGGAGATCTAGATCTCGATTGCCCGTTGTTAAAGATTGTACTAGAAATCAGATATATAGGGGGAGATCCCCCAGCGCCGGACTCCTCCCAATATCGGACACTTCTTAAAACAACTCTTGCAGAGGTCCTTCCACCTTCTTATGTTGTACAAAAGGAAGCTATTGAAAAGTAATTTACCCGAATGGAATATCAGATCCTTATGTTGTAAACTTTGTACAAAATTTGAAATTTAACAAAAATGTCAAAAACTTTAAAAGGTTTGAACCAACAATAATAAAATTAATCGTTAGCATTCTGATTTATGTAGATATGGTCAATATTAGCCATGTTTTTAATAACGATCGATCATGATTTGTCAGATATATAATGTAACTGTTGTGAATATTCATTTTCTGTACCAGGTAGCTGTCCCACGGGTCCAGACAGTGATCAAATAGCCATTCTTACACCTGTTTTGTTAAACTTACTTCAATTCAAATGTTTCTTCTTACTAATGTATCGGAAAGCCATAGAAATAAGCAAAAAATTAAGATGTCATTCAAAATGGTGGAAATTTGGAGTAGGATGTAAGAAGTTCAGCTGGAGAGTCAATTAAGGTCTACTAACACATTTCAATATTTACAACATAAAGCAAGTGAAAAATAATACTATTCAAAATGAAGTCTTACTCATGTAACAGGAACTTGGTCATATTTGAGAATGGTGCAATAGTTTCCGTCACAAGGGGAACCGTGGATTATTTCACCAACATTCATCATCATAATACATCGTCGTAAAACGGAAACAAATGATCAAATACAGTTTGTATTTATCATTAATGATCATATGTTGTGTATATGTATGCAAGTAAACATATTCCGGATAATTTGAGAGTTTTTCGTGTAATGGCTCATGTGTCCGGCACTGAGGTATGCTCCCCTTATCTAAGATTCGACAATATTGATCCACAGGGTAAACAAATATTAGAGACAACAAATAACAAGATTGTTGTTCTAGCATTTAATTTTGCAAAATTTTAAATTAGAATAAACATGTTCAGAAAAATTGTGCATTTCGCATATAAAAAAATAAGTTGGTCTGTGTCCGTATCTGAATAGCTCGAAATGGATGGATGTATTTTCTTCATTCTTTTAACAAATCTGTTCGATATTATAATCTTCGATAAGTTTATAAAACATTTTTTTATATGTTAAAAATCCGAGTCAAGCTGAGAAAATTTTTAAAAACTAAAATTGAGGAACGTATAGAAAGAAGCATTCTCAGAAAAGCAAAAACGTAAAAATTGAAAGGGATTCTAAACATTTCGTTATTCGTTTTATTTTCACTCAACCTCTGCTATCAGCCTATTGTTAGGCAACGATTTTTGTAATTTTACACGCTGAATCACCGTGGGAAGTTTACTAGTTATATCTCGTTTTAAATATTGGAGTCTGAAAATATTTCCATATGATTAAGGAAGGGTGGAATACTCAGAGTCTTTCTTCCTACTGTTCTAATACACATACGAAAAAGGCACCATCAACGCTAGGTGATTTAATCTGAGTTTTATGTCTCAATAAGTCAAATAAGGATGAGGTTTGGAAATTAAATTGATCATTTTTCAAATAAACATTGACCTTGAACGATGGATTATTGAGCGGATTCAATCATACTTGACGGGTCGCAAAGTCTTTGTTTTGCGTCAACACGGCCGCTCAGTGTTCTCGGTTCTGAAATATTTGTTCTATTCGTTAACGTTCTGACCTTTCGTTTTAAGCCTAGACGTAGATGAGCGGCTACAAAGCAATACCATGCTGAGTGTTGCTGGGATCGATCTCTGGTTCGGTCTAGAACATTTTCTAGTTGGAAAATGTCTCGATTTTCCTGGACATATAAGTAGGGGAAGTGATTCGGTTGTGGGCACTCTTTTGTCTTGGGTTGATAACTTTTGCCCTAGTTGATATTATGACGTAATTTGTACGAATACAAGGCTAGCCAAACAACCTTACCAGTGCGAAGAAGTTAGCTTGATTCTGTAGATTTGAAAAACTTAACATTTTTGCCTTTCTCGTACAACAAAGACCGAAAGGCTATCATTTCACTCCGAGAACGAACTTTTTATAGATAGCCCGGAGACCCATAGTGTTATATACCAATCGACTCAGCTCAATGAACTAAGCACATGTCTGTCTGTCCGTGTATATGTATGTGTGTATGTGTGTGCGAATGTGTGCGCACAAAAGCTAAGTAAAACATCAGACAACTTTTCATATAGTAGTCCTCAACCGTAGTATCCTTACCCGGTGAATTAAGTTGTTTTTTTTTTAACGGTTGTATACTATTTCGCCGAAAACCATTTTGCGGATTTTTTTTTCGCGGTACGACATTTCGCGGAATGTATCAACTCACCGAAACACATTTCGCGGAATGCACCTTTTCACCGAAAGTCATTCCGCGGAATGCCATTTGGCGGAATTCAGTTAGAATAATTATCATTCAAATAATTACCGATTTCTGCTTAATTACATGAAATCCGGGCAATTTTTTTTTATTTAATGCAAATCCGAACCCGACCCGTTCCCGAGAATTTCGATTCGAACCCGACATAATTTAATTATTTTAGCCCGCACACAATTTTTCCCCGAAAAATTCAAACTAGATATTTTCTGGTTCTCTTAAAATTGAAAAAAAAAAATGTAAGCCCAAACAACAAACTAGCCTCACAATTAACAAAACTGAATTATTTGCAGTACTTTATTTCTCAAACCCGTACCCGACCCGAACCCGATATTGTAGTAATTTTTCAAACCCGAACCCAGCGGGTACGGGTTCGACTCGACCATATCTACTGCCCGTTATAAGGCGAAAGGAGTTGCTAATGTTTTCTTTAAAAGAAAACGTCTTCCCGGTATAAGGCGAAGGGAAGGGTAACGCCTTCTTTAAATGGATGCATCTGCCCGGTATAAGGCGAAAGAAGTTGATAGTGCCTTCTTTGAAAGGAGTGTACAGGTATAAGGCGAAGGGAGGGGTAACGCCTTCTTTAAATGGATGCATCTGCGAAAGGAGTTGGTAATGCCTTCTTTAAAAGAATGCGTCTGCCCGGTATAAGGCGAAAGGAGTTGATAATGCCTTTTTTAAATGCATGTATCTGCCCGGTGTAAGGCGAAAGAAGTTGGTAATTTATTTATGGATCCTGTACACCTCCGGTGGTGCAAAGGGCCGACTTAAAAGATCTCCATCCTGAGCGTTGCCCGGCTATCGCTTTAACCTGTTGCCAGGTTAGATTTCGGTCGACTTCTTTTATTTCTTTATTGAGGCTTCGCCGCCATGAGCCTCTGGGTCTGCCTCTGCTGCGATGTCCCGCTGGGTTCCAGTCTAATGCTTGTTTACAGATTTCGTTTCCGACCCTACGTAGAGTGTGACCGACCCAGCCCCACTTCCGATCCCGAATTTCTGTTGCTATCGGCCTCTGGTGACAACGACGAAGTTGGTAATGCCTTCTTTAAATGAACGCGTCTGCCCGGTATAAGGCGAAAGGAGTTGATAATGCCTTTTTTAAAAGAATGCATCTGTCCGGTATAAGGCGAAGACTGGGGTAACGCCTTTTTTAAATGGTTACATCTGCTCGGTATAAGGCGAAAGGAGTTGATAAGGCCTTCTCTAAAAGAATGCGTCTGTCCGGTATAAGGCGAAGGGATGGGTAACGTCTTCTTTAAATGGATGCATCTGCCCGGTATAAGGCGAAAGGAGTTGATAATGCCTTCTTTAAATGAACGCGTCTGCCCGGTATAAGGCGAAAGAAATTGATAATGCCTTTTTTAAAAGAATGCATCTGCCCGGTATAAGACGAAGACTGAGGTAACGCCTTCTTTAAATGGATACATCTGCTCGGTATAAGGCGAAATGAGTTGACAAGGCCTTCTCTAAAAGAATGCGTCTGCCCGGTATAAGGCGAAAGGAGGGGTAACGTCTTCTTTAAATGGATGTATCTGGCCGGTATAAGGGGCAATTGAAATTTTGAAAACTACTTCTAAATATTCTGGGAGGCGTTCCTTAGCCGTACGGGAAGATGCGTGACTGCAAAGCAAGCCTATGCTGAAGGATAGTCTCGTTAATCTCGTGTTAAACGAATGCAAAACAAAATGGTAACTTGGACCCCGCAGGTAATAATGGCGGAATGCTGAATGAACAAAGGCTATTAAAGTTTTCGGTGAAATGTTATACAATCTCCCTACATTCATGAGCATTATTAGCTTTCTCTTCATTGGTCACCTATATGGATTTACCTATGCATTTTATTCTACTCTTTTAACGTTCTCCATTGATAGCACTATGAAACCTATATATCACGTTCATGCTATGAGCTATATCACTTGATAAAGGGAATCTTGAAATAAGACGTCATATACATTTATTGCAGTGCAGTGAAAACTAGATATGTGAATTTTAATGTCAAGTTACTTTATATCAAGTTACATAGCTCGTAGTCTGGATCGGCAATATATTCGCTTTCCACATTCTTTAATGGGTTAGGAGAACCGGATGAATGCTGTCATCAGAGTAAAAGTAGAATCACAATAATTTACCACGACAAGGTATAGTCAATGGAATTCAAAATAGTTTTAAAACTTACGAGCTGATTTTTTTTTTGAAAATGTTTTATTACAAGATATTAGAAATTCACAAAACAACAGAAGCAAGTCTAACCTGATGCTCCAAGTTAATTTCAATACATACTATTTTGAAATTTTTAAAAATATTTAGAGAACTGCATCTACACTGCTAAAATTTCACACATTTTTATTGGCAAAAATCCATTAATTTAAGTTAATTATGTTTATTAGTGCACACATAACTACTCTTCACGCGAAGTACAAATAGAATCTATAATCAAATAAAATGTTTGTGTAGTCTCTAATATACAGTTATTGAATTTATGTGTGGATACAAATTACAATAAAAAGTAAATATTAGTGTTAGGTCTCATTTCATTTCATCCGTTTCGTAAAATAACTTATAGACGAATCCAAGTAAAGAGAAAAAGAACGTACGGTGTTAACTTAGACAGATCCTACAGTACAGCATAGGGAGTTAATTTTAAAATGCCTATAATAAATTCTAGACAAATTGTAATTAAAATCTGATGTACGATACGGAAAAAGTTCTGAATTACATATCTGGAAACTTATCTCAATTTTTTGAATATTTTCCATCGGACTTTGTATCGGATTTTTTTTTCGTGTCATACATCAATCAGATTTTAATTACATTTGTCTAGAGTTTATTATAACTATTTTAAAATGATCTTCCTATGCCATAACCAATGATTGAGGCGCACAGGTTTTTGGATGGAGTTGGTTACATTACCTGGACAAAAGCCATGAACTGAATAACAAAACATGATATTGACTTGATTGATAAAAGAGATAAAAGAACAGGCAACAATATCACAAATTTGCACCAAAATACCATTTTAATATAAAGATATGGTAATCGATAAGAAAGAACTAATAGCTCGAGATATTGATCACTACTTACAAATGTCATAACCTGACATGCTCGCTCGTGATTTTTCATTACAAAATATTGATATTGTCATCTGATCTTTTAACTCATATCCATCAAGTCCATATATCTCATTTTGCTATCGAATCTCGATTTGTTATTTTTGAGCAATTTTCTTCTTGAGCTATTGGTCCAAAGGATCACTATCTATTTTTTCTCTTTCTTGATTGACATCTCATCGCTGAACTTGAATCTATGACAAAAGGTCGAAAGGGACAAAAGGTTGAAAGGGACAAAAGGTCGAAAAGGACAAAAGGTCGAAAGGGACAAAAGGTCGAAAAGGACAAAAGTTCGAAAGGGACAAAAGGTCGAACAAGAACAAGTTGATAACAAGTTGGGTGTATTCCAAAGGAATTCGGAAATGCATTTAACTTCAAGCAGGAATAATACACCTACCTCATCAATCAAAGCTGAAGAATGAGCAATTTTGAAAGAAGGAGTAATTACTATGAAACAATATTATGCATATGTAGATAGTTCTGTTAGAGATAATAAATATAGTTTATGTTGGAAATGAATAAAACTTGTATTGTTGAATTGTCTTACAGTTGCTTCGGTGTGCGACATTTTGACAGATCGTAGTGATGTATATAAAATTCAAACATTCATCTATTAGTTGTTCTCACTGTATGAATTTTATTTAATTGTTTAAGCTTGTGAAAAATAAAAGAGCAGAGTTTTTGCCTCTGTAGGGCAACTTTGGTGCGAGATTGATTCTCTCCGTTTCAGTTTTTTGTCAATTTCGACCTTTTATCCCTTTCGACCTTTTGTTCTTTTTAATCTATTGTGTCGTTGATAGCCGTTGCTTGTACCGAACAGACGTATTTTGCTTCGCTCTCGTGCTTCATACCGTATTACATTGTGAAATGAGCGTCAGGAAGAATACTTTGGTGGTTGATTTTGGAGTTCTTCCAACGCGTCTGGATGTCGGAAAGGTGCAGCAATTTTTGGAGAACGAAATTAAATTAAATCTAAGCGATGTTAAAAGTATTCAATTACACAACACCCAAAACTGCTTCATGGTTTTGGGTGCTTTCTATTCAAAGCAAACGGTGGAAATACTATTTTCCTGGCATTCCCAAAGGACTGCGAGTGCTGCAAATTCGACTAAACCGTTCACGTAAGGGCCACGTGCCACAGCCTGATATGTGTAAGGACATAAACGGGAACCTTCTTACAAACAAGCGTGAGGTGATCCAAAGGTGGCGGCAGCACTACGAAGAACACCTGAATGGCGATGTGGCAGACGAAGATGGCGGTATGGTGATAGACCTGAGAGAACGCGCGCAGGACATAATTTTACCGACTCCGGATCTCCAGGAAATCCAGGATGAGATTGGCCGGCTGAAGAACAACAAAGCCCCTGGGGTTGACCAACTACCAGGAGAGCTATTTAAACACGGTGGTGAGACACTGGCTAGAGCGCTGCACTGGGTCATTACCAAGATTTGGGAGGAGGAAGTTTTGTCGCAGGAGTGGATGGAAGGTGTTGTGTGTCCCATCTACAAAAAGGGCGATAAGCTGGATTGTAGCAACTACCGCGCAATCACATTGCTGGACGCCGCCTAGCACCAATTGCAAGGGAGTTCGTGGGGCAGTACCAGGCGGGTTTTATGGGCGAACACTCCACCACGGGCCATGTGTTCGCCATTCGCCAAGTACTGCAGAAATGCCGCGAATACAACGTGCCCACACATCATCTATTCATCGACTTCAAAGCCGCATATGATACAATCGATTGGGACCAGCTATGACAGCTAATGCACGAACACGGATTTCAGGATAAACTGACACGGTTGATAAAAGCGACGATGGATCGGGTGATGTGCGTACTTCGAGTTTCAGGGGCATCCTCGAGTCCTTTCGAAATCCGGGTTACGAAAAGGTGATGGTCTTTCGTGTTTGCTATTCAACATCGCTTTGGAAGGGGTAATACGAAGAGCAGGGATTAACACGAGTGGTACAATTTTCAATAAGTCCGTCCAGCTATTTGGCTTCGCCGACGACATAGATATTATGGCACGTAACTTTGAGAAGATGGAGGAAGCCTACATCAGACTGAAGAGGGAAGCTAAGCGGATCGGACTAGTAATCAACACGTCGAAGACGAAGTACATGATAGGAAGAGGTTCAAGAGAAGACAATGTGAGCCACCCACCGCGAGTTTGTTCCACACATACACACATACATACATCGCCTCGGTTCGTCGAGCTGAGTCGATCGGTATATAACACTATGGGTCTCCGGGCCTCCTATCAAAAATTGTTTTCCGGAGTAATCGTATAGCCTTTCGGTACAACTTTGATGTACGAGAAAGGCAATAGCAAAAAAGTGTTTAAATCTAATCTTGGACTGTTATTTGCTAGATTTTGAGCCAAGAACAAGTTTTTCTTCAGGCCTGTCCTGCATTTTTTTAAATTTTTGTTTCCAATTTTTTAAATAATTAGAGTGGCAAAATAAGTTAATCCCAATTGAATCAAATAATCGACATAGACAATAATACGAAATGATTTTTTCGACGGAAAAAATTGAAATCAGAACAACGTAGGTTCAACTTTTGTTCAAAATATTGAGAGTGCATTTAAGAAAAAAAAGTTCAGGCAATCGGAGAGTCCTTTATGATGTTTTACAAATGTTTTTGTCTTTCTCGTAAGTGAAAATTTTATCGAAAGGCTATAGGATCACTCCAAAACCGAACCTTTGGTAGAAGGCCCGGAGACCCATAGTGTTATATTTCTCAGTTAAACGAACTGAGGTAATGTCTGTGTGTGCGTGATTATGTATGTATGTATGTGTGTATGACATGAAGCATGGACATTAAAAGTGGTGGACCGGAGAGCTTTCGGGGTTTTCGAGCGAAAAGTGCTGCGTACAATAGTCGGAGGGAAACTAGAAAATGGTGTGTGGCGCAGACGCATGAATCATGGGCTGTATCAAGTATACAAAGAAGAAAATATTGTGAATCGTATAAAATACGGCAGACTTCAGTGGACTGGGCTGCGAATGTCGGAAGAAAGAATAGCGAAAACAATATTCAACAGAGAACCAGATAGGGGTCGGCGACTTCGTGGAAGGCCACGAACACGCTGGCTGCACGCGGTGGAATCGGACCTGGGGACTCTGAACGTTCGGGGAAACTGGAGGAACATCGCCCAAGACCGACGATTATGGAGCTCTACAATACGCCAGGCATAGGTGTATCGACGCTGTAGCCAACCAGGTATTCAGGTAGGTATGTATATATGTTCGCAGAAAAACGCGCTATTTGTTTCGCACTTACTCTTAATCGCCAATTACTCTTGATTACTTGGCTCGCCAAGAACCAGTAACCAATATAACCAACCCTGAGATGGCAGTTTCGATTCTCAATCCGGTAGAGATGATCTTTTGGGTTGGAGTGTTATTATGCTTGTTACACAATATACAAATTTAAGTTCTCAATTAATAACTGTGGAAATGCATCTAGAAAACTAAGTTGAAAGTCGGTTATAATTTCAAACGTTTGTCATTGCCCAGAGGCAGTGTTGTAATTGGAGTACAGTTAGGGAGTGATCTATAATATATTGTTAATTTTTAACTAAAAAATCTCATCTTTGTCGATTATTCACGACTGACTATAGGTGGATTGATTTTTATACTTCCAACATGGAAGAATTGCGCTTCAAAGAATATTTTTAGGAAATATTGTCCTAAACAGGTGAATGATTTAGATCGATTATAAAACATTTCTCCAAAACAAGTCATGTGTATAAACGTTGAAATGACCCAATTTTCCATTACAGTACACAATATATAGAACATAGGTAATGCGGTATTTATTAGACTTATGCAACCGTGACCGTTATAGATTTCGTAATAATTTTCCCACACGCTATCGGCGATGACAGCTACTACTAGATATACAAATCTACAATGTATAATTGACATAGATTAAGTGACAGTGAAGTCTTCTTTGGTTGATTTTATTTGCAGCTAGGTGCAATTTGATATTAATTGCCAATTTCCTCTCCTGGTGGTAATCAAAAACCGGCTGAGAAAGAATTTACTGTATTATAGAAGCGACCTGAGGAAAAGTCACAGTTTTATATACTTACAAAAATTATCTAGCTATAAGATGCAGCTTGTTCTCACAATGTCAGGTCAAGATACTTCCGTTAAATAATAAACATCAATGACACGATCAAGTAGAAGAGTAGCCCCACCACTAACTCTGGACATTGAGCACATCCAAAGAATAGAATTAGAGGATAGGTACTAACTGTCGCGCTGCTGAATGTTTTTCCGCCGCTTGCAGTAATCTCAGAAAACGCCGTCGAGTCGCGAAGTGTTCACACGTGTGATCAGTATTTGTTATGGGACGACGGTTATCGGATGGGCATTACGAAAGGGCGCGCATTATTTTAATGTTGGTCGAATTTCAGTGTATATAGTGATACAGTTGTGACCATTCTGGAACCTATCTTGGGGAACGTGCGTAATTTATTCGATGTAGTAGATAGATAATTGTTACTGAACTTCGCGTCACCCGCTCTGCATGAAAAAAACTTTTTGAATTTGTTTATACTTTGTAACATGTAGATGGTGTCTAGCCTATAATAAAGAAATTATTAAAAGGGCAACAGGTGAATGAAACGTTTTCAGTTATACAATAGATTGCTTCGGTTAAACTAACTGCCGTACATGTTTTGTTTTTGGTAGTAATCTATGATCAGAACAAATGGATATCGAAGGTGCAATACACTACATGCTGCACAACGTGACGAGCCTGAGAGGACTATACACTTTCCTGGTGGAAGACTTAGCAGATGGCAGAACAAGAGATCTACCATTGCTGCATAACCCGATATGGATCACATTGTGTATTGGAGTTTATTTGTTGCTTGTGTTGCGGGTGGTTCCAGAGTAAGTAAATGTTATTTTTGTGACGTGCTCAAGAAGAAAAATATCGTAGTGAAATGTCAACATTCTTTGAAGTGTGACACAGGGAAAGATCTTTTATTTTTCTTGGAGACATAACAGTTTTGCATCACCTAATTCAAGTATGATTTCACATTTGATCAACAATATGACCCAATTTTGAACCATAGGTTGATTTATGCAATAATAATAAAATTGTACTTAAAAGATAGCTTCATTCAACATCATAAATGCTTATTTTTAAACGGTTAATGTTAATATTGATGAAACTTTAGTGATTTGTCATATTATCAGATGAATCAAACTCAACGCCCTGAGGCACTTCCAGTGCGAAAACTTTAAGCAGTATTTCATAATTGCTCTTTACAGTGCGTGCAACAAACAACATTGTATTTTTTGCCAGAATACGTATTTTTGGTCGAGCATTCAGAATAGAACAGAAGAACAGAATATAAAAATTTCATTTTAGCCAAAAATGTAACATATGCAATTTCTCAAACAAACGGTTCAGATAGACAAATAGGGCTCGAATTCATTTGCTCTTTATTTTTCTCATGTTGGAAAAATCTAAATGTAAAAGTAGACTTTTGCCTATTTCGTACACCAAGGTGTACCAAAAGGTTATATGTTTACTGCAAAAACGAAATTTTGATAGTAGGCCCACAGAACCAACTTTCATATACCAATCGTTTTAGCTCGACGAATTGAAGTGATATCTGTCTGTGTGTGTATGTGCGTGTGTGAATGTATGTGCACAAGAAAAACTCACTCACCTTTTAGACACTTTTTCCCAAACGATTTAATCATAACAAGTTGCATTCGACGGGAAATCTTGTCCCATTGTTTCATATTGAAAACTGACCAGATTAGACTATGAGCTCAAAAGTTACGGGCAAAATACTAATTTAAAATCCTGTATAGGAAAAATCGTTTTATTTTGCACTAATAATCATCCGATTTGCTCGTAACAAGTTGCACATGAAAGCAAAAATAAAGATCTGTCTTCATATAAGTGATATTTTAGACATTCATTATACGCTTGTCACCGCTTTAAAATGGACGAAAATGACATTGTCATTGCTAGGTGGGTTAATTTGGGTTTTGAAAATTAATATGGGAATTCTTAATGATCTAGTAATACGTTTTTGCTCAAACTTACATTCTGTTTGATCTCAGAAACGATGATGGAGTCCACTGTCCATCACGATATTCCTTCATCAATATGTTCAGTATACACTGGAGTCGGCTTTTAAGCGGGAACACTTACCGCTTAAATTAAAATTACGTACAGGGAATCAATATTCGAGCAACGCCTAACAATATACCCTTTGTCATCAATCAAGTTTGTTACTGTCAAACGCACCTCGCAACAAGCAACAACCCGAACACAATATGACAAGAATTATTTGCCTTGCATGCTCTGATATGTCCGGGAATACGATGCTATTTTTGTAATCAGAGTAAGATTCTCGAATATCTCCATAAAAGCAGAAACTACGATAGCATAAAACCGACATTTGCTGTAGAGATAGTGCAAAATAACGGGATGAAAAGTTAGCAACAAAATTGTCTTCTTTTTTGTTGCTGACACAAATTTTCGGATATCTGTCATTATTATCTCCGACAAAAACAAAGCTTTGTCGTTTGTTTCGCATGCGCATCCAAGAAAAATTGATTCCCTGATTACGTAGATTCCAAAATCCGCCTCAAGAACGCATGAGCTCCAAAATACGCTTAAAAAATCGTAATTTCCTAAAACCGCGAGAAAAAAAGACTTCATTGAAAATCGATTTTTCTTGGATCTCACGCGTTCCAGGATCTTTTTGAAAAAAATAGGACAAAACAAAAACAGAGGTCTGTGCGACCTCTGGTCGAAGACGGTGATCCTGTCTTTTTAAAAAACAAACTGCGTAAATTCTAAAATTTCCAAAAAACAACCCCCTAGATCCCAAAACCGCACAAAAAAGTCGCGTAAAAGTGATCCCAGTGTATATACAACGGATACATAACCAAAATATCTCTATGTGTTCTTGTTAGTTTTCTTCAATAGCTTATGCACACACAATGTTGCATTTATGTTGAATATATAAGTGGTAGGGTAAGATGGGCCACGGCGTAAGATGAGATTATACCTTTGTAAGAAAAATAATTTGGTTCTTTTCTATTGTCATTCGATTTGAGGATAGCATTTCATTTTGGTAGAGTATGGCAAAGTCTCCAGTTAGCCTTGCGAGCAAAAGCGTAGGATTGCTAATCCGGAGATAGCAGGTTCGATTCTCGGTCCGGTATAGGATGTTTTCGCGTGGAAAATATTCTTGACTCTCTGGGCTCTAGACCATATAAGAAGAAGATAGCAAGGTAATATTTTTCAGCTATGTTTCTTAAATGCGGAACATACTTCCTATAAAATGTGTAATCTCGCCGGGCAATGTGAAATTTTAACATTTTTAGTAATATAGTGAAAGTATCTATACGAGTACAATGTCCATATCACATTTTGCTATCTAATCAACATCTGATATTATTGAGCTTTTTTCGTCTACTCGGGATGTTGTTGCTGATGTTGTACTAATTGCTTTGAAATAAATAAATTTGATCGAAAATTTGACATTCTAACATGAACTTGCAAATGGAGCGAGATGGGTCAGCACATGCTGAACGCCATATTCGTATTCAAGCAACATTGTTCATTTCCGATTTACCTGTGGGTGGTGATCCTGCGGGGCCTCCTTAACCGTGCGGTAACGCGCGGCTACAAAGCAAGACCTTGGCTGGGTTCGATTCGCGGTGCCGGTCTAGGCAATTTTCGGATTTGAAATTGTCTCAACTTCCCTGGGCATAAAAGTGCCATCGTGCTAGCCTCATGATAGGCTTAGAAACCTCGCAGTTAATAACTGTGGAAGTGCTTAATGAACACTAAGCTGCGAGGCGGCTCTGTCCCAGTGTGGGGATGTAATGCTAATAATAATAATAAGAAGAAGATACTCGTAAAAAAATGAGAAGCATTTGCATTCTTTTTTCCTAATCCATTTCTCACAATTCTGATGCTTGTGATATTTTTGACACCTTTGTTACTGTAAATCACGCATTTCGTTTTCAATATTAACATTAATTTTATTCCAAAACTTGAAGGAAAATATTTCAGAGTTAAAACCAGAAACGTAATCGTGTGCAATATTTTGTTACAGAATGGACTTCTGTTGTATTATTGTTTATCGTATTATTGTTGTTTGTATTATGACAGCTTGCGAAAAAAGTCTCTCGCGGTACTATCTGTTTCATTATTAATAACATGCTCCTGTATCAATAACATTCGCAAAACAGGCAATTTAGGCTCAATTTGTGTAGTGTTTTGTTGTTATCCGGCGTGCTCACTGCTAAAAAAACAACACAAAAATGAAAAATAAAACAATTGGCGCTCCGCTTTTTTGTTTTCGAATGGTATTGATTTGGGTACATGGTATGAATTCAAGGAGTGGTAACCCTCTTACTGGCATTACATCCCCCACTGTGACTTTGCCACCTCGTAGCTTAGTGTTCATTGAGCACTTCCACAGTTATTAACTGCTTTATTGTGTGGCTTTCTCTGTCTAATTTAGTCAAAATGATTCGTTTTTTTGTCCGACGTTTTGGCCTGTATTTTTGGCCTTTTTCAAGGGTGAACTAAAATAGGAACATGGACTTTAGGAGGTACACAACATAATAACTAAAACATAGTAAAATATAACCAACACAGTCTATCGTTTTTCATTATTAAGTTTGGTGTTTTTTACATAGGGAGGGCTTCTCGTAATCCTACAATTGTAACACATAAAAACATAATACGACCATAACATAATTCACATAAAAATTGTCTTACAGTTTAAACATTTAGTGTGAGCGTAGGGACTTTGGTAGACACTGCTATTGCATACGACTTGCACTACAATAATAGACAGGACTAGACAATGTTCAATGGTTGGTTTAGAGATGGCGGTGTCGGAAGCTATAAAATTCTCAACTGTTCAGACTCATTTACACTTTCTGATCTAGTGTGGTGGTGAGCAATTCCTCTGCGAGAGGAATAGGCTTTAACGGTGTGGAGTATACCTGCGTATGTTATATACAGACCCTCCACATCAGTACGGTAGTTTACTGTATTAGGTGTGTTTTGAATATGACACATTTCTAATATTGGTAGAGCTGTTTGTCGAAATGTACGATCTATTATTTGTGTGTTGTCTAGATTGAAGGTGTGTTGATTGTTTATTATATATTGGATGAGGGCTGTTTTGGCGTGTATGTTATTTTCTGGGCTATTGCTAATCTTGTTTATGTCGGATCTGTGTCCACAGATACGTTTTTTTAAATTGTTGGTGGTCATACCAATATTAACTTGATCACAATCGTTACATGGAATGTTGTATACGACGTTGGGTTGGTCATATGGAAGCACTGGATCTTTAACTGGTTTCAGCAGGGATTTTGTTGTTTTGAAATTTCGTCTGGCTATTTTTATGTTTTTGAAGTCTTTTTTCAGGATGTTGGAGATGGTCGTCGTCAGAAAATGAATGTTGCGCATGGATCTATAGGTGGTTTCTTGGCTGTTTGGATTGGCTTCGTTTGGTGGACTGGGTGGTTGAGATCTTGGAGTTTGGTTGGTGTTTACGTCGCATGGATCTATTGATGGGGTATGTGTCAAGATGATCAGAAGAGGTGGACTGGGCGGTGATGATGTAGTGGGCAGCGGTGACAACCATCTGTCTCAATCATCGCCTCCCAACATCCAAAGCACATCATTGTCACCGCTGCCCACTACATCATCGCCGCCCAGTCCACCTCTTCTGATCATCTCGACACATACCCCATCAATAGATCCATGCGACGTAAACACCAGCCAAACTCCAAGATCTCAACCATCCAGTCCACCAAACGAAGCCAATCCAAACAGCCAAGAAACCACCTATAGATCCATGCTCAACATTCATTTTCTGACGACGACCATCTCCAACATCCTGAAAAAAGACTTCAAAAACATAAAAATAGCCAGACGAAATTTCAAAACAACAAAATCCCTGCTGAAACCAGTTAAAGATCCAGTGCTTCCATATGACCAACCCAACGTCGTATACAACATTCCATGTAACGATTGTGATCAAGTTTATATTGGTATGACCACCAACAATTAAAAAAAAACGTATCAGTGGACACAGAACCGACATAAACAATGTTAGCAATAGCCCAGAAAATAACATACACGCCAAAACAACCCTCATCCAACATATGATAAACAATCAACACATCTTCAATCTAGACAACACACAAATAATAGATCGTACATTTCGACAAACAGCTCTACCAATATTAGAAATTTGTCATATTCAAAACACACCTAATAAAGTAAACTACCGTACTGATGTGGAGGGTCCGTATATAACATACGCAGGTATACTACACGCCGTTAAAGCCAATTCCTCTCGCAGAGGAATTGCTCACTACCACACTAGATCAGAAAGTGTAAATGAGTCTGAATAGATGAGAATTTTATAGCATCCGACACCGCCATCTCTAAACCAACCATTTAACTTTGCTTAGTCCTGTCTATTATCGTAGTGCAAGTCGTGTGCAATAGCAGTGTCTACCAAAGTCCCTACGCTCACACTAAATGTTTAAACTATAAGACAATTTTTATGTGAATTATGTTATGGTCGTATTATGTTTTTATGTGTTACAATTGTAGGATTACGAGAAGCCATCCCTATGTGAAAAACACCAAAGTTAATAATGAAAAACGATAGACTGTGTTGGTTATATTTTACTATGTTTTATGTATTATGTTGTGTACCTCCTAAAGTCCATGTTCTTATTTTAGTTCACCCTTGAAAAAGGCCAAAAATACAGGCCGAAACGTCGGACAAAAAAACGAATCATTTTGACTAAATTAGACTGAGAAAGCCACACAATAAAACACCAAATCTTCCAGTCGTATTTCTTTTGTGTTATTAACTGCTATGCGAGGTTTCTAAGCCAAGTTACCATTTCTGCTTTCGTATATCATGAGGCTAACACGATGATACTTCTATGCACAGGGAAGTCGAGAAAATTTCCAACCCGAAAATTTCCTACACCGGAACGGGAATCAAACTCAGCCACCTTCAGCATGCTTTTGCTTTGTAGCAGCGCATCTTACCGCACAGCTGAGGAAGGCCCCATTTAACATACTGCGTGAGGCATATTTCCTCTTATAAAGAGTATACGTGTCATGTAAATTTGAGCTGTCTGCCCAGAACACGTTTGTTCGCGTTTGATGACGCATAACAGTATCCGCCAGGAGTAGTGTAATTTTCTACGATGATTCTTCTTATAGACGAATTTCGCGCCAACTCGACCAGCGGTTGGCAGCACCATCTCAGAATCGAATGAAACTTGATGGGCATAAAGATATGGTATTTCTAAGCCACTCTGCATACTTAGTTTTTCAAAAATTGTCAAGAGTAACATTTGATGAGGGCCTAATTTTTTTTCATGGATTTTTTATAAATCGATGTAACTCTAAAATGACAAGACCTACAAAAAAGTGTTGTATGGCGGACTGTTGTGAAATTCCTAGAAGTTTTTTGGAAAAATATCCAAAAAATAAAATGCCGATTTTTACACTGAAAAAAAAAATAGTTTTTAAAATTAAAATCGATATTACAAAAAAACCTCATCTCAGAAATCGATGAATTTTTTTCTGCAGATAGGTATTTTAATTATCTAACTTTTCTGGGAATAATGTTTCTGTGACATATTTAAGGAAAAAAAGTTTTTCTAACAAAAACTTTTTTCATATCCATATTGAGTGAAAATTTATCAGCGTGTTTTATGCCTACAGCGCCAATTATAGGTTCAGCAGCCTATCATCAACCAACGACACATTTTGGAAGTATATAAAATTGGTTAGGAAGCAATTTAGCCTAATCTAACATAAATGTGGACCAACATTTGGAAAGGGCGTATATTTTCCTAGATTGCTAGATTTACATCGATTTATAAAAAATCCATTAAAAAAAATTAGGCCCTCATCAAATGTTACTCTTGACACTTTTTGAAAAACTAAGTATGCAGAGTGGCTTAGAAATACTATATCTTTATGTCCACCAAGTTTCATTCGATTCTGAGATGGTGCTGCCAGCCCCATAGAAGGGTTGGCACGAAATTCGTCTATATATTTATCTGTTTTGCAATGAATGTTTAATTTCTGTCACATTGTTCTAAATTGACAACCTATGTTGTACTCTGTAGTTTTAAAAGCTTTGCGAAATATTATAAATACAGGGGTTAGACAGAAAGGTTAAGGGCAAAATTTTGTCGAAGTTCAAATAAGCATAACTTTGCGTAGAATAATCCGATTTTGATGAAACCGGGATCATCGGACGCGGAAGCTCTTCTAGTATTCTGTTCCCATGCAAAATCTCAGATTGGCCTTTGGCCACCGGAGATGTTCCGGGTTTTCTGAGTATATGTTAAAAATGCCTTTTTTCTTCTGCTTGTCATTTTATGTGACGTTTACTGTCATCATGTTTTAAGCTTCCCGCAGAAACTAGATCCAATATGCTGACCAATGCTGGCTGAAGATCGAAAATCCGTTGGGTATACGCAGAGATATGGTCATTTTCGTGAAAACGGTACGGGATTGGTCATACACCCTGAACAAATGTCACTTTCGCAGAACACCCGGAATCTGTTACCAGTTGGCCAGAGAGTCTCACAGTCCTCAGAATGTATCTTTAATAAAGATCCTATATTCATCGTCTTGGGAAAACATAAATTTTGACACCCATATATACATGGTTCCAGATGGTGCCAAAACCGGCCCCGCCTGGAAGGCCCTTGGAACCTGCTATAAGGGCGACAGTGAACACTATCATTCTGAAAATGCTTCTTTTATCATCGTCTCGTAAAGCCATGAAGATAGATACTCATATTTGCATTATTCCGATCTGTTATCATTTCATCATGTTCCCGGAACCGTTTTTACGGAAATGGTTACGTCTCTGCGTAACTTTGATGGATTCTTGATCTACAGCCACCATAGTTCGGCACATTATTTCTAGTTTTTGGAGAAAATATAAAATGTGATGAAAGTGAACGTCACGTAAAATAACAAGCAATGGAAAAAATGCATCTTGAACATACTCTCTGAAAACCCGGAACATCTCCGGTGGCCAAGGACCAATCTCAGGTTTTGCAAAAAGACAGTATACTAGAAAAGTGTCCGCTTCTGATGGTCCCAGTTTTACCAAAATCGGATTATTCTACGCAAAGATTTGAATTTCGACATAATTTCACCTGTCTCAACCTTTTTGTCTAACACCCCTGTATTATTCAATTGCTATCAGTTCCAGCCATGATTGAAAAGCGCATCTCTATACACCCGATTCTGTTTTTACACGGATTTTTTTTACACGGCCGTGTAAAAAAAATCCCACACAAAATTTTTGCAAAGTTGCTCCATTTTGCATGATTCGTCAAGAAATCATAAAACTTTTTTTACACGGATTATCAAATTTTGAACTGAAAACTTTTTTTACACGGAACGCATCCCCCGTGTAAAAAAAGAATCGGGTGTATACATTTTTATCATTTTATTTAATGCTAGAACTTTTAGAACTAGAATCTTTTACATTTTTTCACACACGAAATTTTGTCTGACACTTTGAAGCCATATTCAATATGAGCCTCTGGTGCTAATTCTCAGTAAATTGATACTTGTTAACCAATCATAGCAATACTGCCAATTATCACATGGATCTATGAAATCAGCTCGCATAAGTGTTGCGATATATTTGGCTAAAATTTAGATCCCCAGTTTGTTCTCACAATGATGATGGTGATGCATCATCTTTTAATTCCTTGGGCAGAAAAGCTGATCTGGGCGTGGACGAAAAGAAGCTTGGATTTTACGAAAAAGTATGATGTCTTCATATACGGTACTTCCAACTCTAAACTGGTTTGATCATATATACACCTAACGAATATTACTATTTGAAAAGTAATACATATTCACTACGTCTGTCTTTTCTATATATTCTTAAAACAATTTATTATAATATATAACGCACAAGAACAAATTATCATACATCAAATATTAGCAGCTATCCTCACTAGCTTTATTTTTAAGAAATAACGATCATTAAAAGTAAGCCGCATATGCGCCCGAATAAACATCATTCTTTTCGCATTGAAAAAAAAAAACATTTTTTCAGCACATCTTCTTACGAGACGAGCCAGACTTGGGCTGAAAGTCTCCTTAATAAAGATATAAAAAAACCCTGATTGATCCACCTAGCGGTGTTTGTGCCTTTCTCGTACATAAAATATACTAAAAAAATGAGTTAGATTTTCTTAGCGTGTTTTTTTTTGTTTATAAATCGTATTTTGGCCATAATTTTTGATCCCATAGTCCGATTTGGCCAATTCAATACGAAACAATGGGATAGGATTCCCCGCCGAATGCATTTTATTGCAAACAAATCGGATCAAGATAAGTGCCTAAAAGATGAGTGAGTTTTATTTTGCGCACATACATACACACACGCACACATATACACAAAGACAGACATTATCTCAATTCGTCGAGCTGAGTCGATTGGTATATAACACTATGGGTCTCCGGAACTTCTATCACAAAATCGTCTTGGAAGTGAATATATAGCCTTTTCTTCCTTGGTATACAAGAAATTAAAAAAAAAAATCTTTTTCTTCTTCTTATTGGCATTACATCCTCCAATCCCAATGGGACATTGCAGCCTCGCTGCTTAGTATTCATTAAGCACTTCCATAGTTTTTAACTGCGAGGTTTCTAAACCAAGTTACCATTTTTTGCATCCGTATATCATGAGGCTAGCGCGATTATAGACCGGCACCGGGAATCGAACCCAGCCACCCTCAGCATGGTCTTGCTTTATAGCCGCGCATCTTACCACTAAGCTAAGTAGGGCCCAATTAATTAATATATAATACGAAAATATCAATGATGCTTCCTCATTATCAGAATCATAGTTCTGCCTATGTTCCGATCAACTGGATTTTACTCCCCTTTTTCTCATGTTACCTCAAACTTTTCACGAACTTTTCATAGGCTGCCGTAATCTGAAAGAGTGATGTATGCGCCAAATTACAACATACAGGTTTTTTTTATTTTTCTGTTAAAGATCTCGATGAGTACTACTTATCATTTTTGGAAAATGGCGTATAAAACGGCAGTAGGGTTCTCGGAAACCCATTTATAGTTTAATATGTATGTGTGTTTGCACAAAAGATAACAGAAACATTAGTCAACTACTCATGCCGTACTTTTACACCACCCTTCTTCTTCTTCTTCTTCTTCTGCTTCTTCTTCTTCTTCTTCTTCTTCTTCTTCTTATTGGCATTACATCCCTACACTGGGACAGAGCCGCCCCGCAGCTTAGTGTTTATTAAGCACTTCCACAGTTATTAACTGCGAGGTTTCTAAGCTAAGCTACCATTTTTGCATTCGTATATCATGGGGCTAACACGAAGATACTTTTATGCCCAGGGAAGTCGAGACAATTTCCAATCCGAAAATTGCCTAGACCGGTACCGGGAATCGAACCCAGCCACCCTCAGCATGGTCTTGCTTTGTAGCCGCGCGTCTTACCGCACTAATGAGGACCCCACTTTTACACCATCCATTGGATTAAAACGTTATGACGAAAATGGTTTAACGAACAAGAATGCTTGCTGTCTTGACTGTTGCAAGAAAAACAGTGTCACTACTAGGTGATTAAGTTTGGGTTTTTGTTAACGTAGTAGACATCATTGATTGGATCCTCAGACATGATTGCAACCTTCTGTGTAATGTGTCACTAATAAACCATTGGATCTGGATTCAATCTGTTAAGTGGTGTGACCGTGATAGCTTTTCATACATTAATTTGGTACAGTCATTCTTGCACCGCGCTTGTAAATTCGAAAGAATCCGTGCACATCTAAATCGTTTAAGAACAAGATCTTTATATGTGAGGTCAAATGACTTCGTTAGTAGGAGGCCGTACACTAATTACGTAAGCAAATCATTTTTTATTTATATGGAGCGTAAGAAAATGGCAGACCCCCCCTCCCCGCGTAATTAGTGTACGACCCCTACATGGGAATAACCAGCGCGGGGGTGAAAAGCTCATTTTCAGTGCAAAACATAAACAACACAGAAAAAAATTATGAAAAATAAACAGTGCGTAAAACTTGACATGCGGAAATTTACGCTATTCTTCGCTGAAATGGTCCTCTTCCTAACAAGATTGCTTACAACTTGTATGCAATATTGACGATTCACGTCAAATATTGTATACATTTAGGCTATATCCTGTGTGGAATTACACTAATAATAGCGTGCATGTGCATGATTTTTAGCGTAAATTTCAGTGAATTTTTCTATCTGTGAAACAAGCTTTAATTCCGTACAATTTTCAAGATGGCAGACTTGGCGAAACTGGCAGATTGGGTCACCTATATATAATATATTATAATAGAATAAACGTAGCGTGGAAACAAGCAATTTTAAAACATTACCGATTTCCCTTTGATTTCCTTCTTCTCTACATTCAAAACGGAACTAGCTTTCCATAGTTATTGATTGAAAGCTTTTCAATGCCTGTCAATGCTCAAATAGTGAATGTTAATGGAATGGTTATTTCTTTTCAATTATGGTTTGCTATTTGAGCTATCACGTCACGTTGACTATTTCTGACAACTTTTATCAGCTTTAGCAGCAGCTTTAAGCTTTTCACGATTGGTGATACATTAACCAATTGAGTTTTTCAATTAAATGGAAAGTACTAAACTCATCTTAGACAGTTGAAGACAAAAGTAAAAATTCTGAAAATTTCACGCTATGTAAATATTAGAACCCATATTTTTGTGTTCAATAGCCTTTAATTTTACATCCAACTTTTTCTTGTCCGCAATATTGAATACAAGCTCCATAGTAACGACGACCTGTAATTTTGAAAAGAGATGGAAAAATGGTCGAATCGAACGAGCCTTTTTGCTACATCATATATGCTGTAAAAATTTATTATGTGTAGTAACATACCTCATTGATTTCGTCCACAAAATTACAAGGTTTATTAATTTTTGGATAGGTATTGATTGAAAAATGGGCTTGGGGCAAAACGCACTGATGCAAAATGGCACACTTTATGATATGTAAATGGTGAACGCGTGGTTGTTTGTAAACCTTATTTGATTAATCGATTATTTGAGCGACAATTTAATTTTCACGGAAATAGAATCTAATATGCTTCAACCACTGCTTGCAGGAAGAAGTAATTGAGCACGTTACATTGTGAGGACTTATTTTGAGTTCTAACGTTTAAGCAATATGTCTCCTATGCTGTTAATAAGGCTTCTCGGATACTGGGATTGATTTTTAGGATAACAAAATAAAAACACGATTTTGTACTGCCTTAACCACTGTACTGTCATTTATCTGGAGATTTTTCCTGAAGTTTGGACTACGAACTATAACAACGGAGTTGAAAAAAATGAACTTGTAAAATGCAGCTTCTTGCGATTCGCGCTTCGTCCATAGCCATTGATGAATATTTTATTGAGCATAGAATAATATCATTGTGCTTACATACAACATAATATACAAATTCATGAACTCAACAAATTCTCAATTAATAACTGTGGAGCTGACACTACAACATTCAGTTGAGAGTCCGCTATAAGCTAATTGTTATAAGATTCTAAAAAGTTTAGCAGAAGAGAAAGAAGGCGAGCGGCTTATCCTAATAAAAATGTGTGATATATTCGTATTGTTATATACTATAGTTTTTACTGCTTTTTCCTTTTCAGGTTTATGCAAGACAGGAAGGCACTTCAGCTGAAATATATTATAATTGTTTATGACATCTTCCAAATGTTGGGTAGTGGAGTCTCAATATACTTATTCTATCGCCACGGATGGACTTTCCAGTACTTCTACAAGTGCAAAGCACCTGATTTTTCCTACGATGCAGACTCCGTGGGATTTGTCTACGCTGCCTATTTCACATTCCTGCTGAAAATGTCTGAACTTATAGAAACTGTGATGTACGCTTTGCGGAAAAAGAATGCACAAATCAGCCGCTTCCACGTGTATCATCACTGTTATGCTCTAGTGACGTCTTGGGGCTTTGCCAAATATGGAGGAGGTATGGATTGGTACAAATATGACTGAATCGTTTCTAATGGACATTTTATATTTTAGGGAGTATGCTCAGCTATACAATTATTGTAAACAGCATAGTACATATATTTATGTACGCATACTATCTCAGTTCCATATTTGCGAAACAGATTCCATTTAGTTTAGTTCCAGTCAAAAAGTTCATCACATTACTTCAAATCGTAAGTATATTTGGTTTATCAGAAAACACGTCGAATTTATTGATGTTTCTTTACAGACTCAACTAATAACCGTGCTGATCAATTTGGGCTTTGCAATGCGTCCCGATTGCCCTGTGCCGGCCGGTCACTGCCTTTTCCATGGTCCCAATATGGCCCTGCAAATAAAATTATTTGCTGATTTCTATCTGAAAACGTACACATCGAAAAAGTTGACGAAAGAAAATCAAGCGTTATCCAATGAGGTGGTCGTGAATGTTTCAAATAACACGTACAAGCGGAAATGAAGGTGAAAGTTTATATCGACGCCTAGACTTTTACTGATGAAAGAAATTACAGATACAAATTTTCATAACGACTTCAGATTTCAATCTGCGACAGGGAAACACCGAAAATTAGGTTTAGAAAAAACTGTGGTGTTACAACTTTAGTTTACTTTAAAATAAGTATTATACTTTTTGTCCAGTGACGCTAGATCTGACTGGGAATCGAACCAAGCTGTCTTCAGCATAGTCCTAATTCGTAGTCATGCTTGGCTAGGAAGGCTATGATTCTTAACTAACATTTTTTTAAACAACGATGTAGGGTAAACTGGGGTAAAATGCACCCCGGGGCAAAACGACCTTTTGGCTTTTTTGGTGGTATTTAAGACATACTTTCAAGATTTTTTACTGCCAGATTCCAGCTGTTGTGAACACTCCTGAAAATCTACCGAAAATGTCCTCAACATCGTCAAAGGGTCGTTTTGCCCAGGGGTTGCATATTACCCCAGTTTCCCCTATCGTATTATTGGGACATACCGTAATCCGGGGGAAAGTTAATCATTTTTTTATTGTTTTGTATTTCCTCCGTAAAAATCATGCCTTTTTCATATTTTTAAAGCGAGTACTGCTATATATATAGAACATGTAAGGCTGTTGTTCTTAATTATTTGATAATTTAAAATTTGTTTTAAAATAATTTTTATCGAGTTTTTTTATTTTTCAATTTAGGATAAGTTTGATAATCAAACTTTCCAATCATTTATCAAAAAAGCAGGCGCCTGTAAACGCTTTAAAGTAGGCAATTATAGTTGGAATCCCTTACGCTGAGGCGCTTTTGCTAACGTGCGTGCTCACAGCGGAAAAAAAATCACAAAAATCAGAAACCAATTAAATTTTTTTCCATTGCTTTGTTTTTCTTGGGATGAATATCGGAGTTATGAGATGAAATCAAGGAGCAGTAACCTTATTTGTTTGGGTGCTTTTTTGGCAGCTTGCTGTGAGTTCAAAAATTAATGTTGTTTTTTTTTCAAATTTTGGCGAATAATAAATGCAAATTCATTCGAAGGTTATATCATTCAGCAACAAATTCAGTCCAGATTAGGATACCTAACTCACAATAAAAGCTTGTAACAACATAAAATAATAATTCATTCATTTCTTGAAAAAGTGGCCTTAAAATTAATCCCCAACTCCCTTTGCTGCTATTAGGCTGGTAAAAAATTTAGGAAGATTACATTACAGAACCATTAGGAAAACTCAACTTCATTGAAATTGTCATCGTTCCAATTTTGTATTCTCAAATAGAATTTGCGAACATGGTTATCCCGCATAATAAAAAACAACATGTTATATGGTCAGAATCATTATTACGATGTAAGATATAGCTTCACAGTTTACGTTGCGGTCATCGAATACTTTTCGATCGATTCAACCATAACTGCTCGACATCATCACTAAATGTCAACATATAACATGTTGTCTCAAAAATGTTCTTTATTTCCTACATTATATGTCAACATTTTATCATACTGTTGAGCGAAAATTTTGCACGCGAAAACAGACAATATTTTAAGGTGACATAACTTAACAACCCATTCAACATATTGTTATTTGTCAAATAACCGTACCACAAACTGTTAAAACTTTAAATGACATTGTTCATTTACAGTTGTCAACAGTAAAGGATACTGTTGTCGACCGCACGGGAAAATATCCATGTACAGTTTGTAATTATGCGGGATGGAAATTGCTTGGCGAGATAGAGAACACTTGTTCGATGGTTCCACTGAGTGCTTTGATTGAAAAAAATACTGAAGTAGGTCTTTAAAATTAAAGTGGGCTTCATGGCCGTACGGTTAGCGGCGTCATTTGTCTATGCGAATTTGCGATTCACGACGGAATGTGGATTCGATTCCCGCTCCTGTACGGAAAAAAAACTCTCAACTGTTCATTGGGTATTGTGTGAATGTCCTGTCCGTTTTACTAAGGCATCGAAAGCTTTCTAATACTATTGATGTTAAGTATTCAGTCTGTGCAACCTCCAGTCAAAGTTATTTTATAATCCGATCACGTGACATATTAATGAATGATGCAATCTTCATGAAAAACATTACTTGTTATTTATAGTTGGGGTTAGCCAAACTTACTGCTATCCATAGGCACATATGTAGAGATGTCGTAAAATCCCGATTAATCGATTACTCACGATTCTTGTCGATTATTGAATCGATTAATCGTAGGATAGTAATCAATTCAAAATTAATCGAATATCACAACGATGAATCGATTAATAGAAGTAATCGATTAATTTGAGACATCTTAATGATGTCGTAAAATCCCGATTAATCGATTTGTAACTAATCGATTTATCGTTGGATAATAATCGGTTAAAAATTAATCGATTATCACAACGAATTTGCGACATCTCTACATATGTAGCATTCAATCGATTTTTTCAGTGCCGGATATTCTTCTACACTTCTCTCAGCTTTGATCTATCGCTAAAATTGACGGCTGAAGTAAGATCATGTTAAAGGTGACTGGGTTTAACTCCCGGTCTGGTCTAGGATTTCTCGGTTGGAAACATTGTCGACTTTTATTTATTTATTTATTTCACTTTGTCTTCAGTTATGACTGTACAGACTGATTAAAACTTCCTTGGGCATAAGAGTATCATCGTGCTAGCCTCATGACATACGAATCTAAAAATGGTAATGGTAAAAGACCTAGCTGTATAATCACTGTGGAAGTGCATAATGCACACTGTGCTACGATGCAGCAATATCCTAGTAGTTAACATAAAGCTAGCAGAGGAGAACTGTTTTCACAATAACACTTACAGGAAGCCCACCGGGGCTCCAGTTAGTCTTGCGAGCAAATGCGTAGGATTGCCAATCCGTAGATCGGTCGACCTCGGTTTAAAAAAATCAGCAACACTTAATCGCAGAGCACTTTATGCGAGCACCACTCGCGCTCTTGTCTTGTCTTGTCTTGTCGTAGCACATACACAGCCTGTATTGAAAAGTATCCTGGAAATGTTGGTTGTGTTTCCGAGCATTTTCTTGTCAGCACTAATATTTGCAGCATATCAACAATATGACACAAATATTAAAATGGCCGTGCAGGCTTGAAATTGGGAGGTAATTCATAACTCCCCGGCAATCAGATATATTACTCAAATCAGTAATGAATAACATGATCAACGAAGAGTTTTGAATTCACGAAAGGAAGAAACGGGGACAGCCGTACCAACCGTTCCACATTCATAAGGTTGCATGAAAAGGTGACGTTGGGAGTGACATTGCTAAGAAGATTAGTTTCACTCCTTGCTGATCCAATGTTCAGGGATGGAACACAGGTATTTCTCCCCTATATCCTGGATATTATGCCTAGGCTTAAGCGCCATTACTCGCTCTCTGAAGCGAAGCTGAAACCATACAGAGCTATATATGTAGACGAAGAATCAGAAGTAATAAAAACGCACTTTTCAAATGTTGGTCTAGAAATCTTCTTCTATTTACATAAAAATGAAATTCTGTCTGTCTGAACCTTATAGACTCGGAAACAACTGAACGGATCGGCGTGAAAATTTGTATACATAGGTTTTTGGGGCCGAGGAAAGTTCTTAAGATGGTTTGAGACCCTTCCCTGCTTTGGAAAGGGGGCTCCCATACAGATGAAACACCAACTTCTTCATAACTCGAGAATTAATCAAGCAAATGGAACCAAAAAAATCTAAAAAACATCACTTGAAATTTTAAACGATTTGGGTTTGAATCCAAAGGAGAATGAGAAAATCTCTCACTTATCATGTCTGTATACACTCTCGATAGGTAGCATACCGTGAGAGACGTTTTTCGGTAGCTGTTACGATAATGAACTGATTTGGGGGGCTACAACCCATGATAAATTTCTTTTAATAAGCCCCAATTGCGAGGGGCACCGGTTCTGATGATGCATTTCAACTTGTTTTACACAGCTGTGCAAAAAAAATGGTCCCAACATGAAATGAGCGGCCGCCTGTCCGAATCAGTTTTTTCCAACTTGTATACAAGTGCTATAGTTTTGTTTTCACAAGCCATGATTCGAAGAGGTTTTTGCCTCTCATTTATTGTTGTTCGTTATCTATTGAGAGCGATTTCTGCAATCCCTGGTCAGGTAGCATTTATAAATCTTGAGAAATCCATGAATACCTGTTCTGTACATGAACTCCAAAATTCCAGAATCTGCTAATCTGATTACGAAAACCTTGTGCATAAATCATAAAAAATAATTGTAAAATCTCAAAAACACAATAAAATACGTTCGAAACCACATACAGTTTATAATCAACGCGATTACGAAGCTACCTCATTCCTCTTCCCGTGTACACTCCTGCTTGGATCGCCAAATGTAGATATTGCCTTACCATAATTCAAACCAAGAACCATTTCAAAGCCACACAGAAATCTTTCGAGCTGAAGAAGTTTACAGTAATCGGATGTTAACAAAAAAGGGGTAATTTTCTCTACCTTGTAGATAGGTGGTCAAGTATTCCTCAACTACTACTAGTCTTGAGTTTATAATTTTAGCTTAGCTTAGCTTAGCTTAGACTGACTGTACATATCAATGGTTGCTACTCCGTGATTGATCAGAACTGGTGCAAATTGCACTACGATCCAAGTGAATAGTGGTTGGGGTTTACCATCTATTCTCGAAGTGCACGTTTCAGCAGCTCTCAAATGTTGATCAATAACGGCGCCGGCCAAGTCCTTACAGTCAGTTGGGGAAGGGAGGGAATGTTAGTGTGTGGTTATTGTTGCTACTAGAGACCGAGAATACCTCTGCATCTCCACAATTACCACGGGAAGGAAGTTGTGTTAGTTGGGTGGGGTAATCAGTAACATAGATCGGGATTCACCATATATGACTATGCAACTTCTATACTACAGTATTAGCATTTCCTTGATTTGTTCAATTGTTTATTCTTCGCGAGAATAAACAATTAATCGCTCAAAATGAGCGATTGTTCATTTGAATTTCGGATGAGGCATCCGCGGCATCATTTCTTCAACGCAAGGAAAGTAAAAAAAACTAGATTTAAATTGAAAATAAAGTAATAATCACGGCTGTTCAACCAAATTGATAGTAATCGGAAAGCTAATTATGTTATCTCTATTTAACGTTAAATAAGAATGTATGTTCAGCCAGACATATTTTGTTAATTTACGTTTATTTTACATGTCGTTTATTTTGCATTACTTTCGCGCATGTGTTTGTCGCTTGCCGTGACCAGTATACCGTAATCAGGATCTCACTGGTATTAATCCTGATGTGCCGGTTGGCACTCGTGTTGGGCTTGTGCGCTTTGAGCGGCACACGGTCGCTTTTCAGTCAATATAAAGTCGTACATAGTGCAATACAAGATGCTAAATTGGAGACGATATTGATACACGATATACATACATGTTGTATGGAGAAGCACCTATATCGCCTCCACTTCAACAGCCTACACGACACCATATACTTTCATGTGTTGACTGGGTTTGATAGGGCCTGCCTATATAGACACATGCAGCTTTTTGCAGAGGTTCAACAGAGCCCACTGTCAAACCCCACCACATCCTAGACAGATCCCCTAACTCGCAGTGGCCATGGGGAGGGGTCGTCAAGCCCTTGGACATAGTCCCTGCTGCCCCTAACTAGTCTTGAGTTTATAATTTTTATGGATAAACTACTTGTCTGAGAAACTGCATATATCCATTTTACACAATTTTGAGAAAACAACAAAGAACTGTTTTTAAACAATTTGGCACCGAATCTTTCGATTTTTTTGATACAGATCAATAGATTTTGGCAAAACTCAACGCCCTGGGGCACTTCAAGTACAAAAACTGCAAGAAGTACTTCATAATTGCTCTTCAAAGTGCGTGCACACTCCACATGTGTAGTTTTTCAAACAAACGAAAAAAATATACATTCCTGAACAAATTTTTTTTTTCGTATTTTTTGCTAGAATATGTATTTTTAGACGAGGATTCAGAGTGCATAAAAATCCCATTTTGGCTAAAAATGTTACATATGCAGTTTCTCAAACAAACGCTTCAAATAGATTGGGAGCAGAGCTTAAAATATTCATCTTCATGAAGCAACTTCGGTCCGATTTTGACAAACATTGCATGAATATTCAAAACATAGAATGACATAGTCAGACGACTACTCCACGAACTCATTCATTCGACTGTCACTGAGTGTGTTCACTATTAGCATTAGCATTAGCATTGAGCATTTCGCACAAATTCGTAGGTGGTACAAGCCAAGACTATTGTACGAGAGTAGCATCCCTTTCATCCGTTACCACAGATATTGATTTGGGACTAATCACTATTCTCTTAGATGAAAGCAATGCACCTTCCAATAGTCGAGATCTGTCCTGGCCACGTCCTTGCGAATGCTGAGGAAGGGAAAGGATGGTTAGTTGGACACCTACTTAAGAAAGATGCAGAGAACTCTACGACCTCTCATAGGTGCCACGGGAGGTTTTGGGATTGTGTGGAAGGTTATAACAGTAGGAATCGTTTTGATAGAACGTGAAACACAGAAAGAACTTAGATAGAAATACAAAGTAGGAAAGGGACGAGCCTGGAATTGAACCCATGACCTCCTGCTTACAAGGCAGAAGCGGTAGCCACTAGACCACCGAACTCGACTATCACCGAGTGTGTTCACTATGTGCAGAAAAAAACATAATTAGCATTGTTTATGTTGATGTTTACCGTTGAAAGTGCCTCGCGGATGAAAATCGGATTCAGTCCTGTGTGATAAATCACTTTACTCATTTGAAATGTGTTCAGATTTCAGATAATTTATCAATTTGTAAAATGTGCATAAATATTCAATGACTAATATTCAACTGAATATTGACTGTCCAGAGGCGACTATGAATGTGTCGGAAGTGAAATGACAAGTGAAGAAAAATGGACTTCACCAAATATTTTCGATTATTTTACACTCTGGATTGGAGTGTCACCACGACTCATTCCCAAATTCGCGACCCTCCAGGTTATTCTAATGCTTCAGATTAATAAGAAATCTGTGCTATTTAGAGTCCGAGAAATATACTCCATTTTTTGATCCGGCTGCATTCTCCAGTTCAGTCAACCCTCTGGAGTGTCCAAGTTCCCTTTTTCTTCTGATTGTTTAAATTTTTTATAAAGTTTTTAGACATCTCATTTCTCACGGAATCCATCGATTTTCTAGACTTTACTGGTTCATCATGGAATACGGGACTTTTTCTCAGGACGCCTAGCAATGCGGGACAAGTTGGCTTAATCCGAGACGTCTGGTCAATTTATTATATAATTTATCTGCATGGTCATAAAAAACTTTCACAAAGACGTTTTAACGACTATAAGCCGACTATATAACTATCATCTGATCGAAACTTCAACGTCAATTAATATAATTGCCTGTCAATCGTCATAATTTCGTCTTTATCACCATCATCATTTAATTTAATTTTAACAAGGGGTTCCTTGGTTTGACGATTAAAAAGTAAATAGGGTGTTAAATCTCCTGTCATTTAATCTGTTTTGATGGGTTATATGGGTTATATATTCGACTTCGATGTATTTTTTAATCAAATAAGAAAAATAAAATATGACAAACTAGTATAGGGTAAACTGGGGTAATATGTTCCAGGAATATTTTCAAGAATGTTTACTTCTGAGTTGGTAGTTCGAGATCCGAACTACATGCTCTGTAGTAAATACTATCGAAAAACTGCCGAAAATGTACTAAAAAATTCCAAAGGGTCGTTTTGCCCCGGGGGTGCATATAACCCCAGTTTCCCCTACAGGTTGAAAATCCGTGAAATTTTCACCATAATTCACTATCGAAATATCTATGAAGTCGAAAATATTTTTCTAATATTTTGTATGAATGATTATATTTTATGTGCACCGTACACATAATATAATTTTCACAGTTATTAAAGTTTTCGCCATTCATCAAATAAAATAAGTGTCCGGTAATGGGTAATCTTCGGTTTATTTGTCATGCTATATTACTAACGATACATTTTATATCACATCCGTTACACAAGCTATAAAACCTTTCCCTACATTAAAGCTCCACAGATGGACTTTTTGCTGTATAGCGGAGCTTTATATCATGCACTGCTATATAGCGGAGGCCTATGCTAGTACGGCATTCGAGCGGTAGTAGAATGAAACAAGCAACCGACGCGAATACAGCTAGGTACAATGTGGTTGGAGTAAAAGAGTTGTTAGCACAATTGAAGTTGTGTGATGAAGTTAATTACTATAATGAAACAATGAAGATCTATAACCGAATGATACGCATAACTACACAATAGGATCGTTTAGTTCTATTAGAATATTGGTATTGTAACGTAAATCTATCTTGCATATTTCAACTATGATTGTAGATCATCTCGAAACCGATTGATTGCTTGGTGGTGCAGTACATTTTATAGAAAGGCTATGTCTACTAGAATGACCCACCCACCTAATGTGTTTTAAAAACCCAATGTGAAGTTCCACAGGACGCCCTCACTCACTCATATTTTAAGCACTTATCTTGAACCGATTTGCTTGAAACAAGTTATGGCTAACATACGATTTAAAAAAACAATCCACCCAGCGGCGTTAGTCCCTTTCTCGTGCATAAAAATACTAAAAAATATGAATGAGCGTTTTTAGCGTGTTTTGTGCATAAAAAGTAGCGTGCGACAATTCTAAGGATTCATTCTAAAAAAAATCATATTTCTTTGAAAGCATTATTATTCTGATAGAAAAGGGCAATTAAACCGGTGCAACATCGATACATTGCATGCTTCAAACCTAATTTAATTGCCAATGGATTGAAAGGGTTTAAATTTGCATTGTTTGTCCTCAAATCATTCGAAATACATGAGAAAGTACAATGGTTGATACGTCAACTATGAAATCATGGGCAGTAATATGGTCAATCCGGAGATGACGACTTCGTTTATCGGTTCGTTCTGGAACCTTGTTGATGGGTACATATGCAAGAGGGTCGCTAGTTAGCCTTGCAAGCAAAGACGTTGGATAGCCAATCTGGAGATGGCGAGTTCGATTCTCGGTCCGGCCTAGAATGATGTTTTCGGGTGGGAAACATTCTCGGCTCCATGGACATAGTTCACCCATTATACTTGTTATACAAGATCTATATTCATGCCATTGGCGGACATAGTAAAGCTTCCAATAAATAACTAAACACTAATAGAACACTTTATGAACAAGTTTATGAGCAGGCCAAGCTCTAGTTGGAACGTAGAGCCATTGAAGAAGGTCATATGCAGGGAATAATCAAAGCGGATTTTTCTGGCTCTTTGTATTGAGCACATTCTTAGGGGGTGTTTATCATTAACACTAAATAAAAAACATCGCCGAGGGCATCGTTGTTGATCTTTTAGCGATTATATAAGAAATACCTACATAGTTGGAGTTATGACCTAGGCGTTCTGAATACTTTTCCCCATGTAAGATTGAAACGTTGTTAGTAAACATGGAAAGAATGTCGCACCCTGGTTATGCCGGTATATCGGATAAAAACAAAAACAGATGAATTCATCTAGCGGTAATGGTACATGTTTTGTGCGTAAAAGGCAATAAGAAAAGCACATAAGAAAAAATGCACCTTTACCGCATGTTAAAATGTAACGAAATGTGGTTTAACTCTCTAATGGCCCAGATCGTCTTTAGACGGAGTACTTAGACTATTTTTTGTAATTTTAAATTGGTTGTTTTTAGTCAATAATATAAACTTCAAGGCATGTTTAAATATTTAAAGCATTGCATGACCGGGTTTGGTGTCGATAGAGACGTTATAAACTTCCAAGCATGTTCAAATACGGTTTAAAATTAAATTTCAAAATTCTACAAAATTATAAAAAATATTGGAAATTGAGTATTTTTTTCATCGTGCTTTTGATCGTACACCTTTGGAGAGTTGTAGAGTTGAATTTTTGTGGTTTCGTTTTTTTTCACAATCACAATAGAAAATGATTGCGGTAAAATATGCACTTTAATTCCTTCAACTTCTTCAACACGGAAAATAATGAATAAACCCTTAAATTAAGAAAAAAATCCAATAATTCAGCATTGAATGCGATCAAATTTATAAAAACAAAAAAAGGTGAATAGATTCAGAAAATATTTTATTGGATAAAAAACTGGCTAAAACGTAGATTTTAGAAAACAAAATAATGATTTTCAACCAAAAGCATTCTTGGAAAAACTTTCGGCAACATGGAATTCTTTGATGAACTCTCGCAGGAATTTCTGGACGAACTTACGGAGGAGCTCCTAGAGGATTTTCTAAAGGAATTCCTGGATGATTTTTCGGAGAAATCATTGAATCTTCCGGACAAATTCCTGGATGAACTTCAGGTGGAATTTCAAAAAGAATTCCAGAACGATTTTTTTGGAGATATTCATAGAGGAATTCTCAGGGTCTGTCTCATTTGGAGAATTGAAATTAGAAGTGACAGTTCGAAAATAAAAAAAATCAGTAATTCCAATAGGACATCGATGAAAAATGTTTCGATACCTATAAAAAGCAATCTTGCTCTGCTAGCAGGGTTATTCAATAACTATTGAAATGTCACTTTTAAGTTTAATTTCAGTTGAATTCTCCAAATGAGATAAACCCTCAGAGAAAATCCTAGAATGTTCAAAGATACTTCTAGATGAATTACCAAAGGAATGCAAAGAAGAATTTAACTAGAGTATATAAAAAGTTTCCTCTGAAATTTTCTACTGAGTCATTTATTAAAATTCCACCGGATTTTTAGTGGATTTTTTTTTATTTCTTTTAAGAAAATTTTCCTGTAAAAATTCTGAGAAATATTCATTCAAGAACAATTTAATTATTTTGTCGACATTCGTAAGAATTGTCACTAGAAATTAACTGGGGCAATTTTCAAGTGAAAATTTAAATGGTGAGAGCTCAGCAGATTTTCTCGGAAGAACTTAGAAAAAACTTGTGGAAATTAAAAAAAATCTCCCGTTTAAAATTTGGAAGATTTTCTTTATTTCTCCACACTCTGAATTTTCAATTCCAAATTTAGACGAGAAATTCCTCATAGTTTTCAACATAAATCCTCTTCATTTTTTACGAAAAAATCTTCTAAATTTTCACTGAAAATGCTTTCAAAAATCCACGGGAAATTCAAAGAGTTGTTTCACTAAATCTATTCTCGTTCTCGATGGGTATTCAGAGGAAATTCACATGGAAATATCAAGAAGATCACAGCTCAAAGGTTGAATAGATTTAATCAAGCCTTAGAAAAATTCAATCTATTTTTACCGTAAAAATAAATTAGATCGGCCATTGCGTTCCGCTGTAATGATCGAAATACTTTTTAAAAGACTCGTAGGAAACTCCGCCACCGCCATGAAAATTTAAACGAATGCTGCCTTCGATTTTTTTTTATACAGCAACAACACACAACTCAAAGTTAAATGCGTTTGACGTTTAAAATGCGTTGCAGTTATCAACCGATTAATGTAGATGTATTTTTATGTTTGAAATTTTAATCTCGAGACAAAGACTATTAAACCTTTTGTAACATTTCTATAATTTGCATATGAGAGTCGCAGAATTTATAAGTAAGTAATGAAATTATATTTTATATTCGCTGGCTTATTTATTGTCTTCAAATATCTTCAAATAAGTAGATAAGTCTTCAAATATTTTGAAAAGTCTTCAAAATGTCTTCACGAAATAAATGTCTTTACAGAGATTCAAATGTCTTCAAATTGAAGACATGTCTTCAAATTTGGCATCTCTGCTCCAAAACCGAACTTTCGATAGAAGGTCCATTTCAGAATGTTTGCCGGAAACAACTAGTTTTCTACGTTCGCATTCATTTGAGGCACTTGGTGTTTGTAATGAAATGTAACATTTTCTGGAAAAAAGTTGATTAGGTTATGCATTTAGGTTAAAATCTGAAGTGAAACTTTTTTGTTCAAGATCATATGTTATTGAACCCTTCAGCAATTGTAGAAAACCACAATTAGGAGTCGAATATTAATTACGTAAGCACTTATGGGGGGAGGGGGTCTGCCATTTTCTTACGCTCCATATAAACAAAAAATGATTTGTATGGGAAAAATCTTACGTGGGGGAAGGGGGGTGAAAAATTAAAAGAAGTAGAATAGGAAAGCAGTTTATCAAAGTCAAAAGGCCATTGACCAACAGAGAGAAAATTTTATTTCATTTTATATTTGAACGCAACGCGTTATATTTGATCGCAATCGTTACCAAATTCAATAGTGATCAAGTAGGGTACGCCCCCTGTCAAATCAATCTCGTAGGTCTTGTTATTATTCGAAATTTATTATAAAAATAGCACATATTTCGGAATGACTAGATTTATTAATTTAAAGACATGATCACCGTCTTCGACCAGAGGTCACACAGAGCGAATACTTAACACCTAGCATTAGACAACGGCCAGAACACTTACATAACACCTTGTGGACCAATGGAGATTTTTTACCTTTTACGGTGGGAAATCGAGCCGGAATTTGTCAACAAGAGAAAAAATTTACTTCCACCCGTTTGTCAATATTCAAAGAAGGCTATGATGGGGTCGATATTAGAGAAACTTTTTCGAATGTAGCAAATTCAATGAATCGCCCGCTTTGAGCGTGTTTACAGCGGCACACTAGGAGTCAACTTTCTGAAATCAGTATAGCGTAATGTATCTAAGTTTCAATTTCTCGAAATTGAACACTTTAATCGAAAAAGTATTTGGTATGCGTACACCTTCCTGCATAACTGGTATCAAATAGTTTTCTCTAAAAAGTTCCTACCTTTGAGTAATCCCGCGTTAGATGCTTTTCGACATATAAATTTCTGGCGGTTAACTCATGCTGTAGTAGTGGACGTAGTGGACGTCATATTTAATCCCCCCTTTATGCAAGAATCGTTTGGCGCGGTGGAGAAATGGAATGCAGTTTTAACTGCACTCAGATTGCCTGCAGCTTGCAGATAATCTGACGTGCCGAGCAGCAGGTGACAAGCATGACTTTGTTAGAACGGAAAGGGCTGAGTTCGGGGAAGTGCTCTGCCGCTAACCGCAAGTCGAGCACATCTGTATATGGGGCTCCATATACAGATGTGCTTGACTTGCGGTTAGCGGCAGTGCTGCTGAGGAAAGTGTGATGTAGCGGATAGCAACCGCGATCGTCGCCACGAGGCATGGGTAAAGAGTGAACGCATAGGTGTAAGTACGGACTGCTCATGCCGATTGTAGGAGGGTCGTAGCGTAAAACTGTTGGTACCTATCGCTATCGAAACCTCGTGGCATGGCAGAGGAGTGTGGCGGACGGGTCTAGGATGGCGGCTATTTGCATGACGGGACGGTACCCGGTCCAAGAGATGGTACACTCCTCCGTTGAGAGTTCGCTACAGCCAAGAACAATAGTGTGTTCTATTGTAGCTGATATGCCCCACCAATGTGGCCATTAGAACAGTTCAACCAGATGAACCTAGTGGGTCGAAAACCGTTCGTCATAGCGGGAGACTTTAACGCTTGGGCAGAGGAGTGGGCCAGCCGCTGTACCAATCGCAGGGGTCAAGCGTTACTTGAGGCGCTTGCGAAGCTCGACGATGTGCTAGTCAATGATGGTTCCAATAGCACCGGTATATTGGTGGAGTGCCGAGATTGCAGCTCTTTTATCAGCCTGCCTTAGGGTCTGTCCATATACCACGTGGACAGGTTTTGGTCAGTTTTCGATACCCCCCTCCCCCAGCGTGGACATTCGCTCATATAAATTTTCAAAAATTTCTATGGATCGTGGACATTCGCCATATCCCCCTCCCACCTAAACTGTCCACGTTGTATATGGACAGCCCCTTAAGGCCCAACAGCAAGAAAGCGTGTTTCGGCAACCTGTTCGAAGGAGTCAATGCGATTCGGTGGGGGTAACGCCTACAGGATTGTGCCAAGAGCCGAGAGGGAGTTTTACGTTTTCCCCGAGCGATCCCCGGATAGAATGGCGACGATTATCTTCCCATCCCGTCCCACACGTCCCTGGCCTCATGCACTCCAGGGCCTGATCTAGTTCCGAACACTGCTCTCAAGGCAGCAATATTAGCGAACCCAAACATGTTCAGGCTAGCTATGCAGCCAGCCTAGGGCTGAAAGTATCCTTAATAAAGATACAAAAAAACTCAGTAGTAAAGACCGCTGAGATAGCGATCCACCGAAAAGGTGAAATATTCGATACTGCGCATTAGTGTCACTGGATGTGAAGAATGAGTTCAACAGCGAGCGCAAGCTGGGATGCCATTGCGTTCTCGCCAAACCGTCTTAGCCTGACGGTGGGCCTGTACCGGATTTTGTAAAGCTATTTATATACGCTATTTTTATTTATTATACGAGACCGATGCCGATCAGGAAAGCGTTCCTATTACCACAGGAGTTCCGCAAGGTTCTATACTGGGCCCGGTATTATTAAACCTTATGTACGACGGGGTTCTGAAACATAAGTTCCCTCCTGGTGTTAAGATTGTCGGCTTTGCCGATGTCTTCGGGGAGTAAATTCATGTGGTAGAACTGATCGCAGCACACGCGGTCAGTACGGTGGTTGATTGGACAAGAATCTGCCGCGTCGAGCAGGAGTCGAAAGGAATGATTAACTTGATGTTGGTTAGCTAGCGAAAATGGCTGAGCACGGGGAAGTGAGTGAATGAACTGCACATGTTGTTGGCGTTTCACATTTCACTTTGTGGATGGCCCTCGCTTCATAAATTAATTTCAATCTACACCACCGGAAATAAATCTAACATCATCGCTGTTTTTCATACAAAATGGTCTTGTATGAGGATCAAAATTTTGATTTCAAGATCTCTCTTCCGGCATACGCACTACATGTCCAGCCCACTGTAATCTGCGGTATTTTATCAGCCTGTCGAAGTCTGCATTTTTGTACACTTGGTACAACTCGTGATTCATGCGACTGCGCCATTCACTATTTTCCACCACGCCGCACGGTGGCGGGACCCCATACAAATGCCGGGCAAAATCTAATATGTTGCTCGAATTTTTCACCAAAGAATAATTTTGGAACGCCAAATTTATTTTGAGTTTAGAAATGTTATCGAACATATACTATGCCATTCATGTACTTCCAGAAGCTCATGCCTTAAGGTCTGAAGCAGTAACAGCGTTCTCATTCTATTACTGAAACAGCCCATTTGCAGATTGTTCCGAATCATTCCCAGAAAAAAATAGTCAAATTTTCTTTTGCCATCCAAATTTGTTTGGGAGACGCTTCACAGCCTTACATCAACAAACATTAAATTTACAAGCTACAATTGTCAAATTTTGGAATCAGTTTATTTAATATATGTGTACTGTTGTCACAGTCACCAAATCTTTGTAGCGAAACGCCAGGTTTGTTGTTAATCGCTTTAAGCTAGAATATGTTTATTTGTTTCATCAATGGGGGTAAACTTACAATTTTGGTGTTCTGGAGGTTATACTAAAATGTGTACTGCGCGCGACACAACTCGACGTATATCTCGCTATATAATAAACAAGTCATTGTCATATTCCGTAAATCCCTTTAAGTATAATTCATCTATTACTAGAGAACTTACATAAATTCTAAGCTTTTCTGTACTTAATTCCTGCAAAATGACCGAATTGTCCGAGATTGCTTACAGAATTGTGCCCCGCAATGCAACGAGTTCTAGATATCAACAATACAAATAGTTCTTAAGTTTAATTGAGCATTTACATAGATTTTCAAATTCTTACCGTGCAATGGTAAGGTGTAGGGTATAATATTTAACAAATAGTAGATATAGCAAAAAGTATTCGAATAATTAAACTTTGTAGAAGTAAACACACCTCGATCGATGGAATCAATTTTACAAGTCATGGCATTTGACAGATTTTCTTTTTTCCCTTTCTCTGACATTTCTGCTATTTTTTTCTGCATGTGCAAAAACTACCAATTTTTTCAAGGTTTTGTCCGGGTTTCAGCCATTGAACTCCGTCAAGTATTGAGCACAGTATTTCCGCTCAAACACTCCGAGAAATCGATAGTCTGCATCTTTTAATGTTTATGTTTCATAGCCATACAGGGCGTCTGGGCGAATGAACGATGTGTACAGAGCTGCTGTTGTCCGTGTCTGTAGGCTGCGATATTTTAGCTGGCTACGCAAACCATGCAAAGTCCTACTTGCTGTTGAATTGACCACCTCATGGACCAGTTGGGTGTACTTCGATACTTTCGTCGAGTTTATGAGCGAATTGTTACGCAAAACCCTCGCACGACAGTCGCTGCATATTCAGCCGCATGGTTCTCTCACGCCTAGAAACAGGTGATGCTTAACAGCCTTTTTTCTTTTTTTAAGGGGGAATGAAGGCAAATTTGCAAACAGATACCTGAAATTATTTCTCGGGGAGTAGGGTGGACAGAAGGCCGATCCACTAAACCCACCTAAGTAGCGGAAGGTTACTTGAGTTATTCTCTCTGCTAATACCCTGATCCCCCTGCAACTACCTTACAGTATTACTTCTGGGAGATAGGCAGTACTTAATGTATTCGCTCAGTCACGTTCACACAGGCACTCATCCCGTATGAGTCTAACTTGGGTGCTCACCATTTACGCACCATGTGAGACTAATTTGGATGCTCACCCTACCACCTGATTCACGCTCTAGCACACTAATCTGAGACTTATTTGGGTGCTCACTCTAGCACACCCTGCCACTCCTGCTGGCACACGCTCTGACACACCATGTGGGACTAACTGGGACTAACATGCCCTCTGCGATGCTGACTTGGATGCTCATTCTACTTTCCTCTGCCATGCCTCGAGGTGTCGATAGCGATAGGTACCAATAGTTCTACGCTACGACCCTCCTACCTCGACATGTGCAGTCCATGGTAACACCTATGCGCTCACTCTTCTGTCATGACTCGAGGTGGCGACTGCGGTTGCCACCTGCTGCGACACTTTTAGATGTGCAAACCTCTCATTCACTTCCCCGCGCTCAGCCTGTTTCGCTATAACTATCCAATCACAAGTTAGTCATGCTTGCCGACTGCTGCTCGGCGCGCCAAATTTTCTGCAAGCTGCAGGCAATCTGAGTGGTTGAAGACGAAACTGTAGTAGCCTACGTCTAATGGCACACACCTAGGAACTGTTGGACATCATCCTCGGTAATGCCGCAACACCAGTCGAAGTCCTCTTGCATAGTTGATATGGCTGGCGAAGGTCAGCCTGTCGTCTATTACGACCTCAAGGAGCTTCAAGCTCCGCTTTGATGCGATCGCGACTTTACCCATATGATTCACTGCATGTTGAACCGACTTGCGGTTGTTGACGATAACCACCTCAGTCTTATGCTGAGCGAGCTCCAGGCGTCCAGGTCAGTTCTACCTAGGGAATTGACTCCCCGTAGACCTTCAAGGGGCCCTCCTTAGCCGTGCGGTAAGACGCGCGGCTACAAAGCAAGAACATGTTGAGGGTGGCTGGGTTCGATTCCCGGTGCCGGTCTAGGCAATTTTCGGATTGGAAATTGTCTCGACTTCCCTGGGCATAAAAGTATCATCGTGCTAGCCTCATGATATACGAATGCAAAAATGGTAACCTGGCTTAGAAACCTCGCAGTTAATAGCTGTGGAAGTGCTCAATGAACACTAAGCTGTGAGGCGGCTCTGTCGCAGTGTGGGGATGTAACGCCAATAAAAATAAGAAGACCTTTAAGGTTACGTCATCGGCGCAGCCGACGATCTTAACACCAGGAGGGAATCTTGGCTTCAGAGCCCCGTCATACATAAGGTTCCATAACACCGGGTCCAGTATTGAACCTTGCGGAACTCCTGCGGTCATAGGAACGCTTCTTTGACCGGCATCGGTCTCGTATAATAGTACACGGTTTTGGAAATAGCTTTCCAAAATCCGGTACAAGCCCACCGCACTAGGGGGCCTCCACATACAAACTAGCAAACAACAATATTTTCTTCCTTTTTTCGATCTTATAAGATGTTTTTAATATTGTCATAACAGGGAAATGTTGTTAAGTAACAATTCCAGCCATTTCGCGACTAACGTTTGAGAAGGCCTTTCCAAAATACAGGCCCACCGGCAGGCTTAGCGGGGGTGCCAGACCAGGACTGACAAACGTTACGTCAATCCATGATTCAACCCCGTTCCTTCTGGACGTGCTAGCGGAACCATCGTTGACTAGGACTGGGTCGAGCTACGCTAGCGCCGCTAGTAACGCTTGACCCCTTCCATTGGTGCAGTGGCTGCCCTACTCCACTGCCCAAGCGTTAAAATCTCCTGCTATGACGACCGGCTTACGACCCACTAAGTCAGACGATAACCTATCGATCATCTGGTTGAACTGTTCTAATGGCCACCTTGGTGGGGCATAGCAGCTGCCATAGAACACACCATTGATCTTGGCTATAGCGACACCTTCAGCAGAGGAATGTACCACCTCTTGGATCAGGTGTTGGACAGCCTTGGGCGAAACTTACATCACATAGTAGTCAGAGACGACATTTGGGTCTCCTCACATCTATGACATCTGAGAAATGCCGACCGTGCACCAAAAGATGATCGATTTGAGAATACGTTCACGGGTAAAAATCTGTTGCCAGATTCATGACCAAAAAGTCATGAAATCATAAAACTGGTTGCTTCATGATATCATGACTACAATTCACTATATCATGACCTAAACAACAATTATTATAAATATTATTAGCCTTTTTCATGGACTAAGGTCATGATCGCCAAGGCGTTATCACAAAACTGATTGCATTTTCATAAATAAAATCTCATATCACTGAGTTGTAGAAACATAAATCTGTTCATGAAAACATGACTCAGAGTCATGAAAACATGACTTAGAGTCATGAAAACATGACTTAAAGTTATGAAAACGCGTGTAAAGTATCTGAGCGTTACGCCAACTTGACAGCCGTATATTTGTTTCATTTCTGTCAAGGCGTTCCTTGCAGATGTCTACGGCGGTGTTTTCCAAGTTAATTTTTCAAAATGTTTTAGCTTTTGATACAATCACATCGGAATCGCGAGTGTTAAGTGTAATTTTGATAAGCTAAGAAGAAAAAAAATGAAGTCCGTAATTTAGCACTAATTCATCGACAGAGTTGCCGTACTCGTTTTTTCATCATTCAGTGTTATTTTGTCCAATTCCCACACAACGCTTTGTCAATTGCGCTTAGCTAGCGGCTCATTATTACAACCTACTCCGGGATCGTGGTAGCTTTGGTGTGCTACCACTTTGAATGGTGCTTTTGCTGAAATAACCCTTTTACTGTAAGTAGATAATATTCTTTTGTAAAGCCTACTTGCTGTAGGAGGAAGAAGGTTCCATATAAATAATTTACATATTTCATACAAAGTGCTAACGAAAAGTAGAGAGGATGGTGTATGATTAAGATGTTTTAAGTATTTGTCGTCAAACATTATTATGCAAGAGAAAAAAATAAGAATCCAAAAATATTCAATAATCCCAGATGGTTTACTGGCTATCATGCCAGGAAGGTTATATGCTGGACCTGTTGAATGTTCTTATTACGGACAGACCACGATACACGGACAGTATAGACTAAATGGAATCTGAAATGCAGGACGGATTTCGGTGTTGTTTTTTCTGTTTTTTTTTTTTTTTTCACCCTGGAACCATAAATGACAGCTACCAGATTCATGAATTATGATTCTGTTTTCATGACTATAGTTCATAATTTCAGCATGCATGCATCATGATATCATGACTCAATTTTCCACTTTTTGTCAACAAATATCGAAAACGTAACGCCATGCTTGTGATACGCCAGAATAAGTCATGATTTCATGCCCTATTTTCATGGTGTATTTTCATAACATAAAAACACACACTTTTCCTAAAATCATGACTCATTTTGCCACCTTTGGGCTCCGGATTATTATCCGTGTGTCGCTATGCGGGTGTCTCCAGGTGTGCTTTCGAATATTCTTGCGTGCAAAATAGGTGCTTCAGATAGCCATTCCTCTGGCTGCGACAAAATTGACTAGCCTCAGGCCGTTGTCATTGGTAGTTGCGTGGAGGCTCTTCTTTCCAATGACTGGGCTAAAGAACTCTTCCCTTCCGACCTGTGCGTTTGCGTCACCGATGATAAATTTCACGTCGTGTTTTGGGCATTCTCCTTAGGTCTTGTTTAGACGCTCATAGAACTCGTCTTTAACTTCATCGGGTTTGTCGTTAGTTGGTGCGTTTGCATTGATCAAGCTGTAGCTTACCAACCACTATGAAACAAATTCCATGCTCCGCCTTCTCGCCGCCACTGTAGTAGATATGATACTTGTACCCGCAATTGGGTCAACTGCGAAGAATTCCTGTTATCCTGTTCCTCGCTATCCATCCAAGTACATCAGGAATACGGAATTGGGCCAGCAGAAGCTGCAGCTGATCTACAGTTATACCGACAATACCTGTCCAGCGAGCGGACACATCGCCTGCAGCAACTACGGGAGAGCACAACGAGGTACCACTCTCCTTCCCCGGAAATTTTCGCAAGTAAGGACGCCTTCTTCGGCTGAAGACAATAGCACTATCTTATCGACCAACGGGGTAAATATTTTAACAACCAACGTGCTTCCAACAAGTTCTTCATCAAAACAGAATGCCACTGAAGTTTTGATTTACTGTCAAAATTTCAATCGCATGAAAAGCCCAGCTAAAATGAAGGAAATTCATAATAACATCTTAAGCTCGTCCTTCTCGGTTATTTTGGCAACTGAAACCAGCTGAAATGAAAGTGTGAATAGTGAAGCACTTTTTGGAGGCAGCTTTAATGTATTCAGCGGCGATCGCAATTCATCAGAATTAAAAAAAAAGTCTGGCGGTGGAGTTCTAATCGCAATCTCTACCAATTTTAATTCAGAGATAATAACTACCAAAATTTGAGCATGTTTGGGTGAAATCTAACATTGCAGAAACCCATGTTTTCTCCTCTGTGTATTTTCCACCGGAACATGCGCAAACAACATCTTATGAAAGCTTTTTAAAAACTGCAAAAAAAATTTTATCGGAACTTCCACCTAAAGTCAAAGTACATATTTACGGATACTTTAAACAACGCACCGCTGACTTTAATCCAGATTCAGAGAACGATCAAAGTCTACTTCCAGTCATTGGGGAAAATGAAACACTAATGTTTATATTTGACAGAACTGCTACCCTATAGGACTAAACCAAATCAATCACATTAAAAATCAACAGAACTGTTACCTTGATCTCCTATTAACGAATATTCAAGAAGATTTCTGTTTGTCTGAATCATTGAATCCCGTATGGAAAAACGAAACATTGCACACGGCAATCGAATACTCTTTGTTCGTTCATGAGTATCAAAAACCCAGCGACTGTGACTTTGAAGAAGTCCTTGAATACCATAAAGCAAACTATGACAACATAAGACATAGGCCAAGTAGATTTACCTGGAAGAAAATTTAAGAGAATGAAGGTAATAGTGAATCTTCCGTTGATGTCTTCTATAACATTATTTTTGATATTATTATTGACGAGGTTCCAAAAAGAAAACGACGGAGCGGAAATTCAAAATATCCAATTTGGTACAATAGGCAAATAAAAAATTTAAAGAATCGTAAACAAAAATTACATAAAACTTACAAGCTAGACAAGACGAATGAAAATTTGGAAAAATATTTGAACATCTGCGATCAATTAAAATTAGCAATTGATGTAGCATTTGAAGAACACAACACGAAAACAGAAAACGAAATAAAGTCATGTCCAAAGAACTTCTTCAATTACGTAAAATCAAAATTAAAATCAGACAATTTTCCGTCAACCATGTATTTAGACGAACGCGTCGGTAATTGCTCGGAAGATATCTGTAATCTGTTTGGAGATTTCTTCCAAGAAATATACACCACCTTTCGGAACAAGATCGCGACCTAGATTTTTTGCGCCTATCCCTGAATTCGCTAGGGATATCGGTGTTAATCAGATCATGGTGAACGATATTCTAAACGCTTTAAAAACTTAGATGCATCTAAAGGCCCTGGTCCTGATGGTATTCCACCGATATTTATGAAGAGTCTGGCTAAAGAGCTGACTGCACCTTTGTTTTGGCTCTTCAGATTGTCATTGGAATCCGGAAATTTTCCCAGGGTATGGAAAAGCTCCTATCTTGTGCCTATCTTCAAATCAGGCAAAAATCTGACATTCGTAATTACCGTGGAATAGCCATTATCTCTTGCATTCCCAAACTTTTGAATCCATTATCAATGAAAAATTATTTTCACAACTTAAAAACAGAATTACGAATAAGCAGCATGGATTTTCAAAGGTCGCTCTACCGGTACAAATTTAATAGAATTCATTGAATATTCTCTTAATGCAATAGATAATGGTAACTACGTGGAAGCTCAATACACTGACTTTAGCAAGGCATTTGATCGCATTGACATTCCAATGTTACTCTTCAAATTGCAAAAAATTGGAATTGAGCCAGGACTCCTTAGATGGCTTGAAGCTTATCTTATCTCACAGACCGGCAACAATTAATAAAATTTAACGAAAAGAAATCCAATCCCATTCAAGTCACTTCAGGAGTTCCACAAGGCTCTCATCTTGGCCCTCTTTTATTTATATTATATGTAAATGACATTACTTTCATTCTCAAAATATAAAGATTTTAATTTATGCCGATGACATAAAGCTATTTATGGAAATAAAAAATGAAGACGACATAATCATATTCCAGAATGAAATACACATGTTCTATACATGGTGCAGAAAAGCCTATTGCAACTGAATGTTAAGAAATGCAACATAATATCATTCAGCAGAAAAAGAATAACACCAAATACACAAATTGTATTAGGGAACAATACTGTAGAAAGACACGAAAGAGTTAGGGATTTAGGAGTGATTTTAGATTCGAAACTAACTCTTGTTGATCACTATAACACAATCATCCACAAAGCTAATAATATGCTAGGCTTTATCAAGCGTTTTTGCTTCAACTTTCAGGATCCCTACACAATCAAAACACTATATATTTCATATGTACGATCTATACTGGAATATTGTAGCATTGTATGGTCGCCTTTATACAACCACACATGAAGAAAGAATAGAGTCAGTACAAAAACAATTTCTATTATACGCTCTTCGTAAATTAGGTTGGACGTCATTTCCTCTTCCATCTTATGAAGCACGTTGCATGCTTATAAATATACAAACTTTGAAAGAGCGTCGAGAATGTGCAACGGTTTCATTTGTTAACGATATAGTTTCTCAACGTGTTGATTCAACTGAAATTTTATCGAAATTTAACTTTTACATACCTTCTCGGCTACTTCGACATAGAACATTATGTTTAACCAACCTCTGCCGAACAAATTACGCCAAATTTGGGCCTCTCAACCGAATGATGGCCGTTTACAATCAACACTGCGAAACTATTGACTTAACAATGTCTCGGCATAACATTAGACAGTATTTCCAAAGAACAAACATTACAAATTCAGCAATATAAATTCAAAATCAAAATTATACATCACTTTACTAAAAAAACCTATTATTTAATTATACTATAGCATTACAAAAACAAACATGTATATGTATATGTACTAGTCTACGTTGGTTGACGAAATAAAATAAATAAATAAATAAGAAACTATCGGTCCTCCTTAAGTGCTGCAACCTCCACCTTCACATTTTGAAGCTCTCGAGCAAGGAGGGCAATTCGTGCTGGTTCCAACAAGGTCTTAACGTTCCAAGTACATAGTTTTCAGGACTAGGATTTGAGCGGCACATGGTCACTTTGATAGGGCCTGCCTTTGCGGAAACATGCAGCTTTTTGAAGAAGTTCAACAGAGCCCACTGTCAAACCCCACCACATCTTAGGCAGGTCCCCCAGGTCGCACCCCCTCACTCTCATGAGAAGAATTCTAATGTTTGTTGAACCTATTTAGCCTAGAATTAAATATTATTGAACCATTCTTTAAACTATTTCACATAATTAAAAAAAAATGAGAAAATAAAAAAAACTATATTTAAAAATAGCTAATTTAGCTATTTTTTCATTTGATTTTATTTTTGTCGGCCTATTTCCTCACGAGCTTCAACCATCGGCGCCATGAAGAGGACTCATGCCTGGATTCTACGTATCGTGCCCATCAATATAAGAGCTGGGACCTACGACTTTACTTACTATCCGAGGGAAGGCATGACTAGATATTTATGGTTCATTCAATCACTGGCAACATCACCTTTTCTGGTTCTAAAGAATGCAGAATTTCAAGCAAATAAAAAAAATAATATAAAATTACTCGAATTTAAGTATTGACCCGTTAATTATTTTTAAATTATAAATGTAGGTCAACATTAGCATTAGTTAGTTAATTTATGTACTCCCAATCATGAGGTCCGAGAAGTTTTCAGATAAACCATTATTGACTTTCAAGAAAATATGCTGGTAGTGAAATACAGGAAATTGAAGCTTAACATCTTCTATAAACATACAATTAAAGTATTAATAAATATCTTACAGGTTGGTTGAACGAAGAATTCAAAACTTCTGATATTTCGACTAAATCCCAACCTGATGTGACGGTTTTACCCCCATAAGTTGCCCATCTTATCCGCACCCCAGCCGGTTCTGCTCGAACATGAGCAATTGCCTTTTTCATCGGAAATCCAACTTTATCGACATACATTGTGGTAAGACATCACGAAGTGGTGGCTATAGTGCCAAATTATACTTGGGGCCCATTCGCAAACGACGTGATGCTTTCGTGGTTGGGAGAGGATTTTCAACAGAGTCACGTTCCTCTTACAAATATCAAAAGACCATCCATGCAAAAAGCGTTACGACAGAGTGTACCGAAGGGTAGATGTCGAAAAGGGTAATTTTTGCGTTATGTAATTTGCGAATGACCCCCCACAATCCGACATGCCTAAGGGATTTACCCATTTTTTTCTAGATGAATGTTAACGATAATAATAGGATATATCCCTCTAACTAAATTTGTATTGCTTTATCTATCTATACGAAGGACAACATCATAACTAGCCTAATCAATTTGTATTTTCTATGTAACTCTTCTACTAGACGTCTACTAGACCAAACAGTTCGTTACAGAGTTGATGAATAAAAATCTATAAAATATAAAACTCTGCTCTACTGTAAAAAAAAAAATATATATACCGAGTTGAAATGACTTCTCATACACTTAAAAATGACACAAAATGTGTACAAACGAAGGGCATTTAACAAAGCCATGTCATCTGCATTAGAACGATTTAGCATAGCAAAGTGCTTTTAACCACTCCAACTTACATAAAGTCAAAGCTTTCGACAAAAAGTAGATGTAGATCCTACACTACAAAAAGCAAGCAGTAAACTGGATGTCACTTCAAGTGCTGGCACATTTAAAGTTCAAGATTGATAGCTTCCAACAAATATCGATTTAAAATATTTAGCTACCTTAGTATATTAAAGTGCGTGCTGATGATTTTCCTTACATCACAAAAGAATGAAACCGATTATATTCCCCATAAATATGCATATAATTGAGCCGATCGTTTAGTGGGAAGGTAATTTTCATTCATGCTTTTCCACGACACACGATCTTATCGTCAATCGGCTGATTGTTGATGTGCTGGACAGCACGCTGCACTACACCGTTCAGCCAAATCGTCAATTCGCAATAAAAAAAATCATAAAAAATAGTTATATGAACGAAAAATAAGACGAATATCCTAGCCAGAAGCATCACTCCTTCTCGCCAGTCGTTCGGTGCTCAGAGTGGCCAAGTGTGTCGCGAACTAAACATCTTCTGCTCAGTTGCTGTATGGCCGGTCTGACGAACGGTCGCAAGACAGCAACAATAGCAGAGACGTCGAAACACAACACAATATCCACCGATTAATGAGCGGAGGGTTGTAACGGCCGCTGAGTTAGGGGCTAATTGATCGTGTATGTATGTTACATGCTGCACACATCGGAAGAAGTGATAGTGAAAACAAAGTTCAAAAAGTGAAATATTTATGTTTTCCGTTATAAAATAGTTGATAAATTATAAAAGACACGATGGATTACAACTCGACGAGCACGTTTAGTGGACTAGAGAATTGGTACATATTTTTGGTGGATGACTTGGCGGACAAACGGACAGATGAACTTCCATTGCTGTACAGCCCAATGTGGCCGATATCAATTCTGCTGCTATACTTTGGAGCAGTTTATATTTGGGTGCCAAAGTAAGCGTGACATGTGATTATCTTGAATGAAAACGTGAATTAATTCCATCATCTTTACCAACAGCTACATGAAAAGTCGGAAACCGTACGAGCTGAAGAACTTCATGATCGGCTACAACCTTTTCCAAGTGATAGCGTGTTATTTGCTAATTCGGCATTTTTTCAAGCATGGCTGGACCATTGATTATCTGTACTCGTGCAAGTTGCCGGATTATTCCGACAATGCCAGTGCAGTGGGCTTCATGCATGGGTCCTACTTCAACTATGTGATCAAGGGGATCGAACTCATCGAAACGGTAATGTTCGCACTGAGGAAGAAGCAAAACCAGATCAGTTTGCTGCACGTTTATCACCATGCCTGCACCTTCACCATCGCGTGGATATTTGCGAAATATGTCGGAGGTAAGTTGGCGGGTGTGAAGTTTTGGGAGTTTCATTTGCATGACGGTTTTGTCTGCTCTTTCTTTTCGCCCTCACAGGAAGTATGTTGACGTACACAATCATTGTCAACTCGACGGTGCATATGTTTATGTATTCCTATTACCTGGTGGCGATTTTCTCGAAACAATTGCCGTTCAAGTTAACAGCCGTTAAGAAATTCATCACCGTGTTCCAAATTGTAAGTAGTCAGCCGGTTATTCGTGGTAGAAATATTGAGTTTTAATTGTCTTTTATTGCTTCCCGATAGGTTCAGCTTTTGAGCATTTTGGTAAACGTTGGATTCGCCATGCGCAGTAGTTGTTCAATCCCGATTGTACTGGTGTTTATCTATCTGCCCTACATGGTGGTGTTGTTGTCGATGTTCTTTAACTTTTACTTTAGTACCTACAGGAAATGTGGCAGACGTTTAACCAGTGGTAAAGAAACTAGTCCTATTAATATGCAAATGCGAAAAGAGTTATAAACCAAATAAATAGTTTTTATGCTAATGGAACAAAAAAGAAAGTAATTTTTATTGCTCCCTAAGATTTGAAAAGTTTTACGAAAAACTATCTAAAATACAACATTTTTCTTCTTATTACATAGCTAAAATGTGTAAATGTATTTTCATGCGTTAATTATGAGCATGCCACCAAATGTAAAATTCAATTAGGCTTGCAGATACCTAATTAGAATCAATATAAGTTTTATTTGAGTAAAATTTGAATTTCCTGAATTTAATCCCTCAGTTTTCTACATGTCACATTTCGTTTGCAATGAGTATTTAATTTCATTGTTCATACATGTTTTAAAGTAGTGTTGACTAATATATTAATAATTGCATAGCATCTCTCTATCTTCCTCACTTATTGATTGCAAGCGTGGATTGTTCTTATACTGAAATTAAAAAGCTTTCTTAGCAGACCATATAATACTAGGAATGATTAAATAACTGTGGTTGAAATTTCTTATCTAAAAATGTACATTCTTCTATTTTACAATGTATCAACTACATTACCACGAATGATTTGAGCGTGTTAGCAGAACTATTTTTTTTATGCGTACTATGACATATTTTTGTAACTACTAAGAATAATGTCGAAATGACCCAGATTCAGCAAAAACGTGAGTAACCTAAAGACACTATAAACAAAGGCGGAAAGTCTTATTCCTGAACGAATAAATTAACTCGCAACACTGATCGCGCAGCACTGTTTTTGCTTAATAAGCATCAATAACTTGCTAATGCGCAGTTCGTAATTAATACCAATAACTTTATATTGCGATTACTCCAATATACACACGCTAATCAAGATGCAAATTCACTACAAAGCAAATGAAATAAATATTCAACTAAAGGTGGGTGTATGTTCGACAAGATTTATTAAAAAATAAAACAATTAGGAGAATATGGTTATTATTGAGTTCAGGTAAACCCTTGTCAAATGTTACGCTTGTTTTTTTATTAGATAATGGCACTTGATTGAAATGCTACTGACATATGTGGCATTTGAATCGTCAAAATGTAGCTAAATGGAATGATATATCCGAGAAAGAGAGACTTCAAAGGAACCCAGGTCTGTTTTGATAAAATGTAATAACGGTTACCTTTCAAACTCACCAATATTCCTAAAAAAAGTACAACGGCTTACCTGCAAAGAGAAAAAGAAGAAGAGTTTTATTGAACTGTGTAGATTTGGAATTATTCATTATATTCTACATTACTCTCATATTTTTGCCTTTCTCGTATACAAAGTATACGTAAAGGCTATAGGATCACTCCAAAACCGAACTTTTGATAGAAGGCTCAGAGACCCAAAGTGTTATATATCAATCGACTCAGCTCGACGAATTGAGGTGATGTCTGTATGTGTGTGTGTACAAAAATGTGAGACACACTTTTCGGTACTTAGCATTATTCGATTTGCTCGCAACAAGTTGCAGTCGACGCGGATTGCGGCCTAGTTGTTTCCTATTGAAAATTGGCCCGATCGGTCATTGCGTTCCAAAGTTATTGAAAAAACATTGTTTTTCTACCAAGGGTCCCCCCTTGGAAAAAAAAATTCAAAAACGAAAAAAAAAATTTTTTTTCAAAGATTGCAGCAATGCATTCAAACGACCGCAAATGCATATTTATTGATGAAAAAAGTAAAATCTATCCCCCTAAGGTGCTATTTCGACCTCTCTTATGTGTTTTTCTTATTTTTTTAATGCGCGAGAAAGGCACCACCAACGCTAGGTGGATTGTTCTGGGTTTTTATAATTATTTTATTAACGTGATTTTACTGAGTACTATTTCGTAATATCATCTTAAAGATATCTGCGATGGAAGCCATTTCCATTATTGGTGGATCGAATCTCAATTCATTTAATTCAGGTAATTACATTATCACAACGCAAAATCTGAGAAATGTTCTAATCAACAAAGTTGTGGAAAAACATCGCGCTGAAAGTCTGTCATACATCACATTTCGATATTCAGCCTCTGGAACAAATCATTGGAATGAGTCAAACATTATCCACAGACAGATAGACGTAACAGCTAGAATAAGTGTCTGAGTAAACCATGGCTGATCAGCCACTTTACCACAATCCCGCGTGCATGTTGCACGAAATAAAGTAGGCGTTAGTATCAAACATGGAGGTACAGTGAGCGTTTTTATTTTGAGCCCCGTTGGTTTGATCAAAGCAGTAAAGAGAGCAACAAGAAACCAATTTATTTTATGCTCATAGAGCGTGCGTCGCGACCCCAGTGGTGGATCCAAGGTGGGTTGAGAAAGACAAATCCTGATTCATAATTTTATCCCTGTTTTGTCCGACGAATCTATAGCAGTTTTTAAATTAGGATCTAATTCTAAGTAATTGATGGGTTATTAGAGCGCAACACATTTTACAAAGTTAATGGCCTTCTTTTCCTATACAATCCAAAACTAACCCAAACCCATTTCAAATCAAATGCAATCCAATCCAAATTCAAATCCAATATAATCCAAATCCAAACCAAATCCAATCCAAATTCAATCAAAATACAATAAAAATTCGATCCAAATCTAAATCCAATCCAACTCTAATCCAAATCCAATCCAAATCTAATCCAATTCCAATCCAAATTCAATCTAAATTCAATTCAAATCCAATTCAAATCTTATCCAAATCCAATCCAAATCAAATCCGAATCCAATCCAAAAATCTAATTGTAATCCAATCCAAATAAAATCAAACTTAATCTAATCCAAATTCAATCCAAATCAAATCCGAATCCAATCCAAATCTAATCCAAATCCAATCCAAATCCAATTCAAATCCAATCCAAAACAAATCTAAATTCATTCAAAATCCAAACCAATCCAAATGCAATCCAAATTCAATTCAAATCCAATCCCATCCAAATGCAATTTTGAATCCAATCCAAATCCTAACCAAATCTAATCCAAATTCAATCTAAATCCAACCCCAATCCAATTCAAATCCAATCCATATTCAATCCACCCCAAATCCAATCCAAATACAAATCCAATCTTAATCCAATCCAAATCCAACCCAAAACCAATCCAAATTCATTTAGAATCCAAACCAATCCAAATGCAATCCAAATTCAATCCAAATCCAAACCAATCCAATTCCAAGCCAAATTCAATCAAAACCCAATGCATCCGATCCGATCCACCAACAATGGAAATGGCTTCCAATCCAAATCCAATCCAATCCAAATCCAATTCAAATCCAATCCATATTCAATCCACCCCAAATCCAATCCAAATGCAATCCAATCCAAATACAAATCCAATCTCAATCCAATCGCAATCCAATCCAAATCCAACCCAAAACCAATTCAAATTCATTTCGAATCCAAACCAATCCAAATGCAATCCAAATTCAATCCAAATCCAAACCAATCCAATTCCAAGCCAAATTCAATCAAAACCCAATGCATCCGATCCGATCCACCAACAATGGAAATGGCTTCCAATCCAAATCCAATCCCATCCAAATACAATCCAAATCAAATCCATATTCAATCCACCCCAAATCCAATCCAAATGCAATCCAATCCAAATACAAATCCAATCCAAATACAAATCCAATCTTAATCCAATCCAAATCCAACCCAAAACCAATCCAAATTCATTTCCAAACCAATCCAAATGCAATCCAAATTCAATCCAAATCCAAACCAATTTAATTCCAAGCCAAATTTAATCCAAATCAAATCCGAATCCAATCCAAATATAATTCAAATCGAATCCAAATCCAAACCAAATCCAATCTAAATTCAATCCGAATCCATTTCGAATCCGATCCAAATCCAATCGAAATCCAATCCAAATTCAATTAAAATCCAAACCAAACCAAATTCTATTAAAATTCAAACCAATCCAAATTCAATTCAAATCCAATCCAAATGTAATTCAAATTCAATCCAAACCAATCCAATTCCAAACAAAATTTAATCACAATCCAATATAAATCTAATCCCATCCAAATCCAATTCAAATACAATCCAAATCCTATCTAAATTTACTCCAAATTCAATCCAAATCCATCCCAAATCCAATCAAAATCCAAACCAAATCCAATTAAAATCCAATTCAAATACAAATCCAATCTAAATCCAATCCGAATCCAATTCAATTAAAATCCATACCAATCCAAATTCAATCCAAATCCAATCCAAATGTAATTCAAATTCAATACAAATCCAATCCAATTGCAATCCACATCCAATATAAATGAAATCCAAATGAAATCCAAATCCAATCCCAATTCAATGCAAATCCAATCAAAATTCAATCCAAATGTAATCTAAATCCAATCCAAATCAAATTCAAATACAATCCAAATCCTATCTAAATTTACTCCAAATTCAATCCAAATCCATCCCAAATTCAATCAAAATCCAAACCAAATCCAATTAAAATCCAATTCAAATACAAATCCAATCTAAATCCAATCCGAATTCAATTCAATTAAAATCCATACCAATCCAAATTCAATCCAAATGTAATTCAAATTCAATACAAATCCAATCCAATTGCAATCCACATCCAATATAAATGAAATCCAAATTCAATGCAAATCCAATCCCAATTCAAAGCATATCCAATCAAAATTCAATCCAAATGTAATCTAAATCCAATCCAAATCAAATTCAAATACAAATCCAAATCCAATCTAAATCCAATATGACTCCAATCCAAATCCAAACCAATTCTAAGGCAATCCAAATACAATTCAAATCCAATCCAAATCCTATCCAAGTTTGATCCAAATCCAAACCAAATCCAATCCGAATGCAATCCAATCCAAATGCAATCCAATCCAAATCCAATCCAAATTCAATCCAAATCCAATCCAAATGCAATCTTCATCCAATATAAATCCAATCAAAACCAATCCAAATTCATTTCGAATCCAAACCAATCCAAATGCAATTCAAATTCAATATAAATCCAATACAAATCGAATCCGAATCTAATCCTGTTAAATTAGGCTAACCGCCTGCTTTTTTTTCCTGTTTTAGCCAGCAGATTCAAATCCAATCCAAATTCAATCCAAATTCAACGCAAATCCAATCCAAATCCAATCTAAATCCGATCCGAGTTCAATCCAAATCCAACACAAAACCAATCCAAATCCAATCCAAATGTAATTCAAATTCAACCCAAATCCAATCCAAATGCAATACACATCCAATATAAATCCAATCCAAATTCAATCCAAATCCAATGCTAATTCAATCCAAATCCAATCCAAATTCAATCCAGATGTAATCCAAATCCAAACCAAATCCAATATGACTCCAATCCAAATGCAATACACATCCAATCTAAATGAAATTCAAGTTCAATCCAAATCCAATGCAAATCCAATCCTAATTCAATCCAAATCCAATCCAAATGTAATATAAATCCTATCCAAATCCAAACCAAATCTAATCCAAATTCAATTCAAATCTAATAGAAATCCAATCCAATCCAAATCGAATTTAAATCCAAATACAAATCCAATCAAAATCCAAACACAACCCAAATAAAATAAAACATTGACTAAATGTTAGCAAATACAGTGGTGGGGTATGAAATAATTTGTTATGATTTGTTTAATCTAACCCGAACTCATTTTTGTCCAATTTCTAAAAACCATACAAAACTTCCAGAGAAATAAAACAAAAAGTGTGAAGGGGGGGGGGGGGGGAGTCGGGCTTGCATTTTTTTTGCGTGACGTACTACACTGATCTTCCCTAAGCCTTGATGGTCGGGAATACACGGTTTGAGGCCACATTTCTTCAAGCTTGCTTGCGTCTCATGCTCGCCAAATCCTCTATACCTGGACCGCTTCATGCCTTCTTGTACCGGCCGGATCAGCAGCGAACACCATCTGTACAGGGTCTTGCCAAGCGTTCTTAAACATGCCCTGCCCATCGTATACTTCCAGGTTGAGCTACCTACCTACTATTTTTACGTTCCCTTCTTTAACGTAGAGGTGTGTGCCACCGCCGACATTTTCAGGCATCACGCTGTCGCTGGTATTTTTGAATCGGCGCGCCGCCGTTTAGACGAAAGTCATTCGACCGAAAACCATTTAGCTGCAAGGCCGAATGTTGTTTCGGTGAATATGACATTTCACGGAAAAACCAATAGGTCGAAAACAACCTGGCCGATGGTTATTTAGCATAGCATAGTTATCAGACTAGAAGAGCATAACAAAAACTGAAAACAATTTCAACAGATTGTGATATTTATAACTGATTTTGATAAAATTTTGTTCATAGTAGTTATTATCTTTCAAACTGTGTAACAAGATTTTATCTTAATATGATTTAAAAAAAATCACGAATTGTGCCAGGTGTATAAAGGGCTGGATGTTATTAAGCTTATACAACACGGCAGACTACGGTGGGCTGGCCACGTTGTTCGTATGCTGGAAGAACGTCAAGCGAAGATAATATTTAGTAGAGAACCCGGAAGAGGCCGCAGGCTTCGTGGAAGGCCGCGTACACGATGGCTTTTTGCAGTTGAGGACCTGAGGGCGCTCAATGTTCAGAGCGACTGGAAGCGATTGGCCCAGGATCGAGTCCAGTGGAGAAGGATACTCCATTCGGCGTAGGTTCATCGAAGAGCTGTAGCCCATCAAGTATCAAGTAAGTATGATTTAAAAAATGCTTAACACCAACAATCTAACAATGTAGCAAAGTCTCCCAGCCATAAAGGTAACAATTCGCTGGGGGCCATACACTAATTACGTAACCAATTTTGGCAATTTTGGAAAATGGCAGACCCCCCCTCCCTCCATAAGTGCTTACGTAATTAGTATATAATTTGAAAAGGTTGCCTAATAGGCAATGGGCTAAGATTCATGTTCTTGAAAAATAATCTTGTTCAGACAAAAACAAAAATTTATGATTTTTGATCACAATGTTCCAACTGCACATTAAACTATATATTTTGTATCTGATTCTGATATGAATTTCTAACAAAATATGTTATTTTTGTGATAAAATTGTAACAAAATTTAATAGTTTTTTGTTTCAAGTGGTGTATTGTTTTTATATAAATGGGCTTGGTAGTCATATGGCTACTGCTTCTGCCTCATACGCAGGAGGTCGTGGGTTCAATCCCAGGTCCGTTCCATTCTACTACTTTGTATTTTTCTCTATATTTCTCATGTTCTAGCAATCACTGGACTTCCATACCGTTTCCATTTCTATTCCTATACCTTCAGTTTGACTATTCTAGCAGTAACTAGAATTGGAAATGAACTAAAAAAAGCTCGTTTCCTACATCCAATTAGAAATTCCATCAGTTGCTTTCTCCTATTTATTACATGGGCAGCTCGTTAACCAAGACGGACCTCTGCCTCTGGAACCTAACCCAAAAATTCCAATAAATTCCGTATGAACTCGTGGAAAGTGCATAGATGTATTCGGCTTGCAGTGGGTGAGTGATTGCATCATCATTCCCTACCCCTTCCCAACATTAACTGCATTATGACGTGGCAGGCGCCAGTATGATCTAACAAATGAGATCACCAGTACTTGTACATTGAAGATACGTGCTAGTCCCAAGCCAAACTTGTGTTGATTCTCTGTGCAAGAACAGCTGATCTGGTCATAATGGAGTAGTAACTACGGGCAGTCAATCAAGCTCAAGCTCAAGTGGTGCAATTTTTGATATAAATTTAGATATTCGAACCACCAAGTTTCTACGAATTTTGTTATAGATTTTTAGTACTTTTATGCTTTAAATGAAATTTGACGTCCATTTTTGTGCGTCTTACTTTTGAGAGTCCAACTTAAAAAAATGTTTTTTTGTGTGCTGTGAAGAAACGATTTGGTTCGTGACGAACGAGAATGACGTTCGCTTTCAATTGATAATGATAAATGTCATAGACCTTGCACAATCTTTACAAATCACGAGAAAAAAGCTTATCGCAACATGATACAAGCGCGAAAAAAAACAGAAACGGAGAAGCCCCCACTGACAAGATATGACAAAACACAAAACTGACCGAGCAGCATCCCTTATTCCGGTTCCGCAATATATCAGCCGCATTCCAGCCAAACGATTTAGTAGGCATATGCATTGATACAAAACAAGTTATTTGGGTGGCATGCAGCTGAGTAATACAGCTAAGGGCCAGCCAAAGGGGTGCAGTCGGAACAGACATTTTTGTGCCTAGATTCGTGTGGTTTTTGGTTCAAGCGCTTGTTTGCCAACACACAGTTTGATAAATGTAAAAATGCATCGTTTATATAACAGAAGGCCAGGATAAGCGCTATGCTGTTAAAAATGACCAAATTCCCACATAATTCAAACTATGCACTTTAATTGCGTACTACGATTTCTGCATGTATGCAAATCACAATTACAATAAAAAAAACTTCCATTATTAACACTTGGTTATACTTAGTTCGAAAATCCTCGTTGAACGCAACACGCAACTTTTTATTAGGAAATAATGCAACAATTTTCAATAGAAAGCTCCGAGCCTTCTAGCAAAACAACATTTCTGGAGTGAATATTAAACTTATTTGTTACATGGGTGTTCGCCAAAGGCAAAACTTTACTAATTATGCATCCTCTTATACTCGTATAAAGCTAAGTAAGTAAGTAAGAATGCTGAAATTTTCAAACAAAAGTTCAATAAATCTCCTCACTCATTGAATGCACTTTGTAGCAAGCTTGGCAATGACATTCGGTTGTTATTATACGAATGAAACATTGGCGATAAATTTGGTCAACATTTTATGACTCACGATCCTCTAATAAACGAGTCATAAATGTGCTAATTTTCCAGTGCACGATATGACTTGACTTGTATCTCTTAGCTAAGTGAACTTATTTCAATTATCTCATAGGACCATTTGGACAAAAATTTCGTAACACATGTGCTGTATCTATATTTGAAGTTGAGATGGCTAGTGCTGTCGGCCAGTATAAAACTGTATCACTACAGCATAATAAATTTGATGCAGGACAGTAATTGAATACAATACTAGCACATTGGCCTCAAATAATCTGGAACAATAAAAATAGAAATCGTTCGAAAGGTCACAGAGATACGCTATTGAATCACAGAAATAGGAACTAGGGTCTCTAGAACTAATCCAACACATTATAACGTTGATCTACACATCATAAAGTTTTTACCCATTACTGAAAAATTCCAAGCAATCAATAAAAAAAACCTATATGATAATATGAATTCTTATTTTTTGACAAACTATTGTCAACAAAACTTTCTTCTTGAATCATTAGAATACAATCAGTTTGAGCTGAACATTGTTAAATATTCCAACAACTGTCCTCGAACCGACGTCATCACAGCTAATCGTGATAGACTTATGAAGAACATACTGAATGCCAAATTAAGCCACAATTGCTTCCGATTATTCCAAAAAGCTGACGCCGATGCGGTGGCACGTCACCTTTTACTTTTTCTGCATGACTAATGACCGCGCCGCCGGTCAATCCACAGTGCGCAGGCAGACAGTCGTTGTACCAATTTGACGTCGACACCTTTATTGGTTATTGGCGATGAAGCTACACCCTGCTCGTAATACCCTGCCGACCTATTACTTTTACTTGAGATCGTTTCAGTGTTCTTTGCATATTTGCATGATCGGCGCCTTTTGGCAAGTGCTTTGGGATCTGCCGATGAAAACTTCTATTTTTCATATTCCAGCTGATTGGGTCAATATTGATTATCCGTAATGAGGATTGGATTTGATATTTTGATTACTGCAAAAAAAAACTAACCTTTATAAGCGTTTGAATTTGAGATAAATTGAAGGCCAATTCTAATGGATAAAAGCTGGAAAAACAAAACTGACATTACCGCCTACAAATATGATGTTAGTAGATGGGCAGGCAATAAAGCCAAAAGGTTAAAATTGCTTACAGCTCGAGATATCTCCGATAAAATCATTATGCGACATGTAAGTAGTTTTTATCATCGCGTATATCTGAAACTATTCGATGTCATTGCATGTTCAAGTATTAAGTACAGATAATGGTCCTTAATCGTTGCCTGGGAAAATAATATTTCCGAGAAATTCTATCAGAATCGGGAAATTGAGATTTATTGAATTAAATAGACACAATCACGTCATCAACATTGTACGTTCTACACAATGTTGAGCAACTAAGTAGGTACATGGTGAGATAACATCGGAGCAACCATTTCTATAGCTCATAGATGACGGTATATAACTTGCATTAGGCATCATAATCGCTTGAAAATATGTATGAGTAGGTAATTGTTCAGAGGCCATCGACAATGAATCAATGAATCTGGCATCCGTTCGGTCGGCTTCCGCGACAAACCCACCGTTGAAGAGAGTTATTTAACATGATTAGTCACTGACTAACCCGTTGCAAACGAATTCTGCACACGACGGGTGTCAAGTGCAACACAATTGAATCAGCGATGTATTTGAATGGAAGTAAATCCTCTGTGTTGCATCCAGACAGGGTGGAAAGCAAAATTGAACTTTCACTTACGTTTGAAAGTGCATCAAGGAAAAATGTGCAGTCGAAGTATTGCTGTTTTCCTTTTGCTAGTTCGGTTTTGATGAAAGCGTTAAACTTTGGAGCATACAAAGGATCCAAATAATTTCGCTGATTTCTTTTTTTTTTCATCAGATCTAAAGTAATAAGATTAAACAGAATCCATATTTTGTTTGACTAATGGAATTGTATCAAATTAAATACAGTGAACTCTCTCTAACTCGGTGTTCTATAACTCGATATTTTCTCTTACTCGATGAAATTCTAAGTCCCTTGATATTTGCATACTGCGTTACCTCCGTGAGTCGATATCTCCCTTACTCGATATTCTCTAAGTCGAAGTAATTTCCCAAAGCATTTTCACCTCGCTAACTCGATGTTGTCAGAATCAGTTCACATGCACAATATATACAATGTCGGGCCATTTGGCCGAAAAGTTAAAAAAACTTATATTGTGAGTAATGAGTAGTAGGAATTACATGAAGTGTGTATCGAGAGGCGAGGAATGGGACATTCCGCACATCTTATAATAGGAAATAGGAAGTGAATAGTGAAAAGTCAAAAAAGTGAGAAGTAGGAATTGAGAAGTGAAAAGTGAAAAGTTAGATGTGAGAAATTCAAGAAGTGAGAACTATGAAGTGAAAAGTGGAAAGTGAGAAGTGAAAAGAGAAAAATGAGAAATGAAAGTGAGACGTAAAAAGTGAAAAGCGAAAGGTAAGAAGTGAGAATTCGAAGCGAGAAGTGTAAAGTGAGAAATGAAGCGTGAGAAAAGAAAAGTAAGAAGTATGAAGTAAGAATTGTAAAGTGAGAAGTAAAAAGTGAGAAGTGAGAAGAATTGAAAAGTGAGAAGTTAGAAATGAGAAATTTGAGAAGTGAGAACAGCGGAGTGAGAGTGAAAAGTGTGAAGTGAAAAGTGGGAAGTGAAAGTGAAAAATGAGAAGTGAAAAGTAAGAAGTCAGAAGTGAGAAGTTAAAGATAAGAAGTGACAAATTCGAAGTGAGAATTGTGAAGTGAGATATGAGAAACAAAAAGTGGGAAAAGAAAGCCAAAATGTGAAAAGTAAATTGCGAAAAGTGAGAAGTGAAAAGAAAGAAATGTGAAGTAAGAAGTAAGAATTAAGAAGTGAAAAGTGAGAGGTCAGAGGTTAGGAGTGAAAAGTTTGAGAAGTGAGAAGTTAAAAGTGAGAAGCAAAAAGTAAGGAGTGAGAAGTGATGTTGTATTTAGATTTGTTGATTTAGAGTATCGTTGTCTGACAGTTGATAAATAAATGCAACTTTACACCGTTAAAACTGATCTAATGCAGTTAGTATTTAGCATGCCGATTTGAGATTGATTTATGTGCAATATTGTAATGATTGGTGTTACTTGGGTAAGAAGTTAAAGATAAGAAGTAAGAAGTGACAAATTCGAAGAGAGTATTGTGGAAAGAGATATGAGAAATGAATAGTGATAAAAGAAAAGAAAAAAGTGAAAAGTAAATTGTGAGAAGTGAGAAAACAGAACTGTAAAGTAAGAAGTAAGAATGGAGAAGTGAAAAGTGAGAGGTTAGAAGTTAAAAGTGAAAAGTTGTGTGTGAGAGATGAAAAGTGAGAAGTGAAAGGTAAAAAATGAGAATAGTAAAGTGAGAAGTACGAAGCGAGAAGTGAAAAGTAAGAAGTGAGAAATGCGAAGTGATAAGTGAAAAATATGAGTAGTAAAAAATGAGTAGTGAGAAGTGAAAAATGAGAAGAGTGAAGTGAGAAGTGAGAAATAAGAGGACCAAGTAGTGAGAAGTAAGAAGTGAGGTGAAAATTGGAATTTTTTAACAGGATTCTTCCATTATTCCTTCTCCTTCCTTCCTGCTTTCCTTGAGAAAATAGTTTGTGAAGTAGGAGTTGCGGAAAAGTGGAAAGTGAAAGTGAAAAATGAGAAGTGAAAAGTAAGAAGTCAGAAGTGAGAAGTAAGAAGTTAAAGATAAGAAGTGATTTGTGAGTGAGATATGAGAAAAGAAAAGCAAAAAGTTCGAAGTGAATGGTGAGAAATGAAAAGTACAAAGTGAGTAGCGAGAAGTGAAAAATGAGAAGTAAGATGACCAAGTAGTGAGAAGTAAGAAGTGAGGTGAAAATTGGATTTTTTTTAACTTGATCTTTATTCCTTTTCCTCCCTTCCTGCTTTCCTTGAGAAAATAGAAGTGAAAAATTGGTGAAGTAAGAACTGCGGAGTGAGAAATGAAAAAAGTAAAAAGTGAGAAGGGCTGATTCCGAACATTTCACACTTCTCAATTCGAACAAATCAATTTTAACTATACGGCCAAACGACATTCGGCCAAATGGCATTCTGTCAAATGACGCTGAACCATATTTCTACATTTTATGAAAAGTGTTTGATATTTTGGAAGAAAAATATTAGTGTATTCTCTATCTTGATAACTCCCTAACTCGATGGTCCCTTTAATATCGAGTAAGGGAGAGTACTCATTATGTAATAGTAAAAAAAAATACATGGTAATATATTTTGATATCACTGATAATATGAACACACTTGCCTGGAACATTTTTTTTTATATTTTGATAATGCTCAATTAATAATCAGCAAAAACTATATCAGCCTCATTAATCAAAACAATCAATTTCGAAACAAATTATCTTAGCTTCGACATATTGAGAATATTGAAATATGAATATATTATTTTAAAATATTCATTGATTAGGGTTTTATATTACTCAAATCACGAAGTCACATACAGCGTTTGCATTTCAAGAACTCCAAGACTCATCTCCGTCAGCTGGTCTTTTTTGGCGGTCACCGCTGAGCTTAAGTAGGCTAAAATATCAACCATCTGGATTTCACTATTATATACATATCATGATTGTGCCTATTTAATTCAATAAATCTTAATTACACGATTCTGATAGAATTTCTTAAAATTATTAGTTTGTTCTTACCCCTAGAATATATTTATATTTGAATGATATTTTGATGCAATTTTTTGATATTGTTGCCTGTTATTATTTATTTATTTCAACTCAAGAGAGCTTTTGTGTTATTTTTTATATAAAAAGTAATAGGAGGGCTTTCTGTTTCAAGCAGTGTTATTTTTTATATACCAATATCCTGCATCAATTTTCTAACAAATTTTGTTATAGAAATTTAGTATAACAAAATAACACATAATGATATAATTTTGATATGACCTTCTACTCGGGTGACCATTACCAAAATCCTATCAGATTAGAGCAGTTTTACGTCGACTCGCTTTTCGAATTCGTTTAGTTCCGGAATCTGCAAAAGAGCCTCACTCATTCGTGGAAAAATTCGAAGCGAACGTCCGTGTGTTCAAACAGTTAGTAGAAAGGTCAGAGTATTGGGACATCCCGGGTTGACGACATTAGCTCATTAACAGTAAAACGTGATATTGATAACAAAACATGATATAAACTTGTTTGAAATAAGAGTAAAAAAAACAAAAAAAAATCCAGCTCGCGGATTTGTTATTCTAGGAAACTACATCTGTTAAGTTTGTGCTCGGAGCTGAAATAGTTCTCGATCTCTTCAAAGTGTCTAGTCGGATCCAACTTGGCAACTCCGGCCTTGGTTGGAGTTGTATCTGGGGAAGCTATCAACTGTCGACACCGTCCGCTACCGCCAACCTTGGTAAAGATGCAGTTATCTTTCGTCTAGAAACAAAATTCTGGATCATCGAAAAAACCAACCTACTCTGTTGAAGAAGGGTTCACATGTCAAATGGAAAAAGTTTCAATAGACAAACAAATGTTGACGCAATCGGTGGATCTGGATCGTGACAAAAGCATCAAAAGCCTTCGACTTCAACAGATCATCTTCGCTATAAACACGATCAACCTGCACAGGAAGACGCTCTTCAGACCAAAAGGATTACTTTATCCAAAATAGCTCGGGTGTTTGGTCCCCTTGGTCTTTTTGGTCCAGTCATGGCCGCGGTAAAATTATTTATGCAAGCTCTGTGGACCTTAGGGTCTGTCTCATTTGAAGAATTAAACTTAAAAGCACAGTCTGTGTTAAAAGTGACAGTTCGAAAATTAGAAAATCTGGTGCTACCCAGCAATTCCAATAAGACATCGATGTAAAATGATTCGATATATGTCAAAAGTAGGGGGTCCCGTAGCGTAGTTGGCTACACGTTCGCCTTATAAGCGAATGGTCATGGGTTCGATTCCCAGCCCCTCCACCAAACCCTCGTCAGTCGCCAGATTCGCAGCTCATACGGTGGCGTTTTGGGGTACGCGCCTTACCGTACGGCTGCCTGATGACGACTGACAACTTGTTCTTCTCGGAGGCATTCCTCCAACGTAACCTGGATAAATGGCAACCGAACAATGCAACGATCATTGGAAAACACTACATGGACAAACGAACACAATGGACACACGATGAGATTCACTGGCAACGACAACATTAACGAATTATGGATATCTAAAAATAGATTCTGTGTGGATTCTGTTCAACAGAATACCACAGTAGATCTCCCGGCACAGTAGCGATTAAGAACACAGAGTGCCTACCAAATAAATATATACGAATAAAAAAAATCTGTCAAAAGTAATCTTGTTCTGTGAGCAGGGTTATTCAATAATTATTGAAACGTCACTTTTATGTTTAATTTCAGTTTAATTCTCCAAATGAGACAGACCCTTAAAATATAAGGCGGTACAATGGTCGGAAAAATACGAAATTGAGCTTGAGCTTGAGCTTGATTGACTGCTCGTAGTTGCTACTCCATTATGACCAGATCAGCTGTTCTTGCACAGGGAACCAACAGATGTTTGCTTGGGACTAGCACACATCTTCAATGTACAAGTACTGGTGATCTCATTTGTTAGGTCATACTGGCGCCTGCCACGTCAGAATGCAAGTCAATGTAGGGAAGGGGAGGAAATGATGAAGCAATCACTCGCCCACTGCAAGCCGAATATACCTCTGCACTTGCCACGAGTTCATGCGGAATTTGTTGGAATTTCTGGGTTAGGTTGGAGAGGCAGAGGTCCGTCTTGGTTAACGAGCTGCCAATGTGATAGATAGGAGAAGGTAACTGATGGAATTTCTAATTGGATGTAGGAAACGAGCTCTATAGTTCATTTCCAATTCTAGCAGTATACTGATAGAATACTTAAGTTGAAGGTATATAGGAATAGTAATGGAAACGGTATGGAAGTCCATTTCCAGTTCTAGCGATTGCTAGAACATGAGAAATAAAGAGAAAGATACAAAGTAGGAGAATTTAACGGACCTGGGATTGAACCCACGACCTCCTGCGTATGAGGCAGAAGCAGTAGCCATATGACTACCAAGCCCGCCTCAAAACATGAGAGATCACGCACTGAACTGATTAATTTTATTACCGGCCGCGCAATGCAGAACACAATAATTCGACTGACCGCGCGATCGTTCTGCTGTTCGAAACATGAGAGATCACGCACTGAACTGATTAACTTTATTACCGGCCGCGCAATGCAGAACACAATAATTCGGCCGACCGCGCGATCGTTCTGCTGTCCGAAACATGAGAGATCACGCACTGAACTGATTAATTTTATTACCGGCCGCGCAATGCAAAACACAATAATTCGTCCGACCACGCGATCGTTCTGCTGTCCGAAACATGAGAGATCACGCACTCACAATGGTCGGACAAATACGAAATTTGGCCAAAACTAATTTCAACGCGTTTTTGCCTGTCTCGTAGTATACTGAATACAATACGTAAAGACTATATCTCGCTTAACTTTTCAAAAGGACCTAAGTAACATTTTTTTCATGAATTAATTTGAGTACTGCCATCAAAAGCTTTCATGTTGTTCTGTTGATTGCGCTATTCAAATTAATTCATGAAAAAAATGTTACTCAGGTCCTTTTGAAAAGTTAAGCGAGATATGTTCGCATCAACACCACTAGGTGGATTTATCAGGCTTTTACTATATTAGCTTATATGGATGCCATATAGAGAAACTACAATGTTTTAAAGTAACATTCGGGTGATTTTAGGGGAGGTTGTGGCTCTGCATACCTGAAAATGAAATGCAGGAGATTATGTATTTGTGTTAGTATATGCTTGTTTGTGCATATGTACAAGTGAATTGCCCAAACGTATACGCTCACAGCAGGATACATTCAGCAGGATTTCTCTTGGAAAATGAGCCTAATAGGTAAATGCGTTTGAAAATTATGTTTAAAGTATTATAATGTTATTAAGTGTGTAGGAAAACACGTTTTTGGCACTTCATTTCATTTATTTAGTTAACATCTAAACAGATAACACTGAATCAACAATTTGACGCCACAATGCACGGTTCGAGGCCGCATCTCTCCATCCTCGGATAATTTTTGGCACTTAATCTTCTTTTTATTTGCATCACATTCCCCACTGAGACATTTTGGTCTCGCTGCTTAGTGTTCATTCAGCACTTCCACAGTTATTAACTGCGAGGTTTCTAAGACAAGTTACCATTTTGCATTCGTATATCACGATGATACTTTTATGCCCAGGGAAGTCGAGAAAATTTCTAAACCGAAAATAGCCTAGACCGGCTTCGGGAATCGAACCCAGCCACCCCCATCATGGTCTTGCTTTATAGCCGCGCATCTTACCGCTAGGTTGAGGAGGGCCCCTTTTTTGGCACTTATACTTATCTGATTTGCTCACAAATGTTTGTATTAGTGAGAACATCACACTCTATGCCCCCAACAACGGGCTGGGCAGATTTGTATAGAGCGTGAATCAATCATACTCTGCTGTGCCAAAGACTTGTGAGCTCGCTTGACTGTGGATATACAACCGTAAAGCACATGTGAAGACTAGACAAATCAAGCATCCGAAAGATATTCAATTTGCAAAAAAGAGCTAACCGCTTGCGATTCTGTAGGGAGTGCTATCGCGCTAGAGTTTCTCGGACAGAATCGCATCGCTTCGCTCACTCGCCGAAAAATGATTTCGCTCTAAAAAGCGTCAAAACGCAATCGAGACATGTTTTTTACATATGGATTTATTACCCATTGTTATTAGCGAAAATGTTAATTTAATGCATTCAACAATGAAAAACACGTAAAAATGATGCACTGATGTAAATCGCGATTCGAATCATGAGCAATCTCTGGGCCATGATTCTGATAGAATTTAACTCAAGCATGATTTGAATCGCCGATGAGATATGAGAATTTGAGATTTCACCTACACTGGATATTTTAATCTTTTAAGGCCGGTTGCGCGTGGAACTGTTCATTTATGTCATGACGTTCCGTGACATTTTGGAAATTTCGCTCTCATGTCCCACACACATGTATTTAGAACAACGATCTGATAGACAAAGTAATAAGATCCTTTATGCTTCAAATACTCACCAAAAAATCCGAATTGTAAATTATAATAGGAAAAAGTAAATTAGCGAGATTTCCCACACTGCGCGGTGCACTGAAGTTAGAAACGAACAGTTCGTTAATTTTTTGAACGAGTTTTTCAATGTATGTATTAACCTCATAATATACGATTGCAGAAATGGTAGAAACGGTTTAGAGTCGTCGCAATTAATAACGGTGGACATGCTTAAAAAGCACTAAGCTGCAAAGTGGTAACGCCCCAGACGCGAAGAAGAACGACTATACTTTGGTATTATATCAAGGGAGGGTGGTCCAAACTGGCGAAAAAGAATATTCAGTGGAGATCACTCGCATATTGATAATTACGAAGCCTCATATATCACATTGATCGAATACTGGTAATAACTAGGTTTCTGAAACATTCTCATGCATTTAAATTGTGTTAAAAAATAAGCAAGGTGCAACTCAATAATCGCTTGCTATACTTTGGTTTGAAATAAACAGGTGAAAAGGATCGCAACAATCATTTCTTGCGTTTAGTATTATAACGACGTAACTGCAATGATTGATTTTTCTTCGTTGATTTTTCATTAATTACTCAATTGGATTAAAAGTTTTAACCGTAATTGTTGTTTGTGGTACAAGATTATCTTCATCTTCTTATTGGCATTACATCCATTATTAACCCGTTTCGGTCTGACCTAGAAATCAAAATTGAAATAACCCGTGTAGGCTCATTTTTCGTCCGATTGCCATGAAATTTTCAGGGAAGAAGCGTCATTATGTTTTTTTAGTACATGACTTGATTTGACCATGGTGCTAATCCAGCCGGATTTATTAAGGGGGTCCTGGGTCAGATGCAGTCAAAAACGGGTCATTTTTTTAAAACCATTTATAAATGAACGAAAGTGACCAGAATGCTGATGCAAACGTGGTCAATCATCATTTACCAGCATCAGAAGTTAGTTCTGATACATTTGAATCACCAGGACATGGTTCCGGATGTTCCGGGAACCTGGTTCCCTGGGGTATACCTGGGGTGGTGGACACTTTTCAAGTGGACACAACCCAGTCTTACGACATATCAAACTTCATGGTTTTGGAAGAGAATCCTAATAGATGAGTTTTTGGGAGGTTTTGGACACGTTGGCCACATCCGGAAGTGTTCCCGGGAGCATGGTTCCCTCAAGAAAGTGGACAAATTTCGATTAGCACCGAAACCCATCTTGCGACATATCGAACTCCATGATTTTGGAAGACAAGTTCAATAGATGAGTTTTTGCGAGATTTTGGACACATTGGCCACGTTCGGAAGTGTTCCCGGGAGCCTGGTTCCCTCAGGGAAGTGGACAAATTTCGATAAGCACCGAAACCCATCTTGCGACACATCAATCTCCATGGTTTTGGAAGACAAGTTCAATAGATGAGTTCTTGAGAGGTTTTGGACACATTGGCCACGTTCGGAAGTGTTCCGGGAACCTGGTTCCCTCAAGGAAGTGGACAAATCTCGATTAGCACCGAAACCCATCTTGCGACATATCAAACTCCATGATTTTGGAAGACAAGCTCAATAGATGTTTTTTAGAGATTTTGGACACATTGGCCACGTTCGGAAGTGTTCCCGGGAGCCTGGTTCCCTCAGGGAAGTGGACAAATTTCGATAAGCACCGAAACTCATCTTGCGACACATCAAACTCCATGGTTTTGGAAGACAAGCTCAATATATGAGTTTTTGAGAGGTTTTGGACACAGTGGCCACGTTCGGAAGTGTTCCCGAGAGCCTGGTTCCCTCAGGGAAGCGGACAAATTTCGATAAGCACCGAAACCCATCTTGCGACACATCAAACTCCATGGTTTTGAAAGACAAGCTCAATTAATTTTTAAGAGATTTTGGACACATTTGCCACGTCCGGAAGTGCTCCCGGGAACCTGGTACCCTCAGGGAAGTGGACAAATTTCGATTAGCACCGAAACCCATCTTGCGACACACGAAACTCCATGGTTTTGAAAGACAAGCTCAATTAATGGGTTTTTTTAGAGATTTTGGACACATTGGTCACGTCCGGAAGTGTTTCCGGGAAATTGGTTCCCCCAAGAAAGTGGACAAATCTTGCCTAGCACCAAAACCCATCTTGCGATATATCAAACTACATGAACAAGCACAATACATGGTTTTTGACAGATTTTGGACACGTTGATCACGTCCGAAAGTGTCCCCGGGAGCCCGGTTCCCTCGGGGAAGTGGACAAATTTTGATTAGCACCGAAACCCATCTTGCGATCCATGAAACTCCATGATTTTGAAAAACAAGCCCAATAGATGAATTTTTGAAAGTTTTTGGACACATTGACCACATCCGGAAGTGTTCCCGGGAGCCTGATTCCTCAGAGTCGAACAAATTTCGATTAGCGACGAAACCCATTTTGCGGCATGTTCAACTCCATGATTTTGAAAGACAAGCACAATACATGGATTTTTGAGATTTTGGACACACTGGTCACGTCCGGGAGTGTTCCCGGGAGCCTGGTTCTCTCAGCGATGCGGTCAAATTTTGATTGGCTCCAAAACCCATCTTGCGACATATCAAACTTCATTATTTTGCTTGACTTTCAAAATAAAGGAGTTTGTTACGTCACAAGATGAGCTTCGGTACTAATCTAAATTTGTTTACTTCTTCGAAGGGAACCAGGTTCCCAAGAACACTTCCAGACGTTGCCAATGTGTCCAAAATCTAAAAAAAATCATGTATTCAATTTGTCTTTCAAAATCATGGAGTTTGATATGTCGCAAGATGGGTTTCGGTGCTAATCAAAAGAGGGAACCAGGCTCCCGGGAACACTTCCGGACGTGACCAATGTGTCCAAAACCTCTCAGAAACTCATATATTGACACATCAAACTCCATGGTTTTGAAAAACAAGCTCAATAGATAGGTTTTTGAGAGATTTTCTACACATTGGCCACGTCCGGAAGTGTTCCTGGAGCCTGGTTCCTTAGGGAAGCGAAGAAATTTAGATTAGCGCCGGAACCCATCTTGTAGAGCGTTAAACTCCATGATTTTGAAGACAAGCTCAATAAATAGTTTCTGAGAGGTTTTGGGCACATTGGCCACGTCCGGAAGTGTTCCTGGAGCCTGGTTCCTTCAGAGAAGCGGACAAATTTCAATTAGCTGTGAGAACCAAGCTCCCAGGAACACTCCCGGACGTGGCCAGTGTGTCAAAAATCTCTCAAAAATTCATGTATTGTGCTTGTCTTTAAAAATCATGGAGTTGGACATGTCGCAAAATGGGTTTCGTCGCTAAATGAAATTTGTACGGTCCCCTGAGGGAATCAGGCTCCCGGAAACACTTGCGGATGTGGCCAATGTATTCAAAATCTCTCAAAAACCCTTATATTGAGCTTGACTTTCAAAACCATGGAGTTTTATGTGTCGCAAGATGGGTTTCGGTGCTTATCGAAATTTGTTCCCTGAGGAAACCAGGCTCCTGGGAATATTTCCGGATGTGGCCAATGTGTCCAAAACCTCTCAAAACTTATCTATTGAGGTTGTTTTTCAAAATCATGGAGTTTGATGTGTCGCAAGATGGGTTTCGGTGCTAATCGAAATTTGTCCGCTTCTCTGAGGGAACCAGGCTCCCGGGAACACTTTCGGACGTGATCAACGTGTCCAAAATCTGTCAAAAAACCATATATTGTGCTTGTTTTTCAAAATCATGGAGTTTGATATATCGCAAGATGGGTTTTGGTGCTAGGCAAGATTTGTCCACTTTCTTGGGAGAACCAATTTCCCGGAAACACTTCCGGACGTGACCAATGTGTCCAAAATCTCTAAAAAAAACCATCTATTGAGCTTGTCTGTCAAAATCATGAAGTTTCGTGTGTCGCAAGATGGGTTTCGGTGCTAATCGAAATTTGTCCACTTCCTTGAGGGAACCAGATTCCCGGAAACACTTGCGGATGTGGCCAATGTGTCCAAAATCTCTCAAAAACCCTTCTATTGAGCTTGTTTTTCAAAACCATGGAGTATGATGTGTCGCAAGATGGGTTTCGGTGCTTATCGAAATTTGTCCGCTTCTCTGAGGGAACCAGGTTCCCGGGAACACTTCCGGACGTGGCCAATGTGTCCAAAACCTCTCGAAAATTCATCTATTGAGGTTGTCTTTAAAAATCATGGAGTTTGATGTGTCGCAAGATGGGTTTCGGTGCTAATCGAAATTTGTTAGCTTCCCTGAGGGAACCAGGCTTCCGGGAACACTTCCAACGTGGCCAATGTGTCCAACACCTTTTAAAAACCCATTAATTGAGCTTGTCTTTCAAAACCATGGAGTTTGATGTGTCGCAAGATGGATTTTGGTACTAAGCAAGATTTGTCCACTTTCTTGAGGGAATCAGGTTCCCGGGAACATTTCCGGATGTGGCCAATGTGTCCAAAACCTCTCAAAAACTCATCTATTGAGCTTGTCTTTCAAAATCATGGAGTTTGATATGTCGCAAGATGGATTTTGGTACTAAGCAAGATTTGTCCACTTTCTTGAGGGAATCAGGTTCCCGGGAACATTTCCGGATGTGGCCAATGTGTCCAAAATCTCTAAAAAAAACATCTATTGAGCTTGTCTTTCAAAATCATGGAGTTTGATATGTCGCAAGATGGATTTTGGTACTAAGCAAGATTTGTCCACTTTCTTGAGGGAATCAGGTTCCCGGGAACATTTCCGGATGTGGTCAATGTGTCCAAAATCTCTAAAAAAACATCTATTGAGCTTGTCTTTCAAAATCATGGAGTTTGATGTGTCGCTAGATGGGTTTCGGTGCTTATCGAAATTTGTCCACTTTCCTGAGGGAGCCAGGCTCCCGGGAACACTTCCGAATGTGGCCAATGTGTCCAAAACCTCTCAAAAACTCATCTCTGGAGCTTGTATTTCAAAATCATGGAGTATGATGTGTCGCAAGATGGGTTTCGGTGCTTATCGAAATTTGTCCGCTTCTCTGAGGGAACCAGGTTCCCGGGAACACTTCCGGACGTGGCCAATGTGTCCAAAAACTCCCAAAAACTCATCTATTAGGATTCTCTTCCAAAACCATGAAGTTTGATATGTCGCAAGACTGGGTTGTGTCCACTTGAAAAGTGTCCACCACCCCAGGGATACCCCAGGGAACCAGGTTCCCGGAACATCCGGAACCATGTCCTGGTGATTCAAATGTATCAGAACTAACTTCTGATGCTGGTAAATGATGATTGACCACGTTTGCATCAGCATTCTAGTCACTTTCGTTCATTTATCAATGGTTTTAAAAAAATGACCCGTTTTTGACTGCATCTGACCCAGGACCCCCCCTTAATAAATCCGGCCGGTTTGGCACCATGGTCAAATCAAGTCATGTACCAAAAAATAGACATGATGACGCTTCTTCCCTGAAAATTTCATGGCAATCGGACGAAAAATGAGCCTACACGGGTTATTTCAATTTTGATTTCTAGGTCAGACCGAAACGGGTTAACTGCGAGGTTTCTAAGCCAGGTTACCATTTTTGCATTCGTATATCATGAGGCTAACACGATAATACTTTTATGCCCAGGGAAGTCGAGACAATTTCCAAACCAAAAATTGACCGGCACCGGTAGTCGAACCCAGCCACCCTTAAAGCATGGTCTTGCTTTGTAGCCGCACATCTTACTGCTAGGCTTAGGAAGGCCTCAGGAGTAAAATTATATCGTCCTTTATTAAACCAAACCATAAAATCTTCGTCAAACAATCAAAATCACACCAAACGTGTTTATCACTAGCAAATTTTTAGATCTTTCAAAAAAAGATCTTAACACATATACACAGGTCTTACAATAGGCCATTGCCCGAGCCAATATCACTTGAAGCTGTTAAGACACCTCAACATGATGTATGTCTTTTCTGCGGCATACATGTAGACGACTCGGTTACATCTGTTATGCCATTCTCCGGCAATTTTACAAACATTACAGTTCTTCAACAGGGGGCTGATAGAAACCTCTGAAGTTTGGAGAACACGTCCCAATACGGTACTATGACTTATCAGAATCATAATTCCGTATTGGGAATACGCTGATAGTCAAGGTGATGTAGTAGTAGTAGTACTGATATACTAATGCGTCAACTTGGCATAGCTACATCAAATGGGGCATATATCACAATAGATATAACAAATGGTCCAAGTGATCAAAATATCCAACCAGGGAAAACGGTTTAAAACAAAAACGGTTTACTTCGTAGATTGAAAACTAGTGATTCTAATGTTTTTCTTTTGAAATCTCTGGCCATATTGTTGTCAGAAAAAGGCGGGGATAGTCCTTGGCCACGACCATCTCTACCGTAACTTGAGAGGGGAAGGAAGTGTTGATGTTGTACTTACTAAAAAAGAGGCCCCGCGGGTGTCTATCTATCCAGTGTTACAGGTATCCTGCCCTCCACGCCAGGTAATGGCGGGATATCGGTGTGTAAAAATCAATCGTTTTCAATACTTTTTGACATTAACTGAAAGAAACCCCAATGACGAAAAAGTCTTTTTCTATTTCCCATCATCCAGGAACGAAATTTTGACAAACCGTCAAAATTGTCACAAAGTACAGTGAACAATTGATTTGTAACACACTCGCAAGCCGTTATTACTGTGCGTGGAAAGCTGGATTCGATAAACTGACGCAATTCGCTACATTCATAAGAAGAAAACTTCAATGAAGACAAATCGAACAATGTAGATATGCCTTTATGATATTAAGCGCAAGATTTCACCATATTTGATGCAGATAAAATTCAATGCATTATTGTCTTTTGCCCCTGCTGATAGGGTCAAGAACAAAACTTTGTTGCAAAATGATAAGCTACAAGGTAGCAATGTCCTGTTTATGTGATTCAATACCAGTAAAGAAGGAGAGTGCGTCTTAGACCATTATCTTCCAAGTACATTTAATGGATAAAAAAGGATGAATAATGTCAACACGATACTTTAGCGCACTGTAAATGTACGATTTACACTTGCATGCAAAAACTATTTAACAGATGACAAAAACAGCACTCAACAGCGTTCAACGCTTTTAAACGACCAACAGATATTTTTTTTTTCCTGTCGGGTACAATATCCACTGCGACCAGATATTTGATCTCCCTTTTTAATGTATAGTAGAAGTCAGATAGTCTAAAACACTATTGAAGAGTGATTTGAACTTACTGACTATGATTATTATCCCAGTAAGGTATAATTAAACGAATGAAGTTTATTGTCTTGTTGGGAGAAGTTATCCAAACATCCGAGGGTTCAATAAAACCCTTCTCAAAAATGTTTCTTCTTCTATGAAAAAGTGCTGTACAATCACAAAGTAAATGTTCCGAAGTTTCAATCTCAAAGTTACAGAAACGACAGATATCGTCTTCCAGCTCCCCAAGTTGTTTTAAATAGTATTTATTGGTACAGTGACCTGTTATTAGCCCACTGAATGTACATAAGTCTTTTTTTGATAAGCTCAAAACCTTTTTAGTTATTGTTGCATTTGGAGTTATGAATCTCCTTGATTCAGATATATAATAGTACATAGTTTTTTTTTATTGTTACGTGTATATATTTTTTTGTAAAATTTGAGAAGTATTTACAATTGCTAGTATCCACTGTAGCCGTCTGCTTTGGGTTGTAAAATTTTTGCTCACCCTTTGTTCGACGCCAACTTGAAGGAATGGCATGAACATTTGTCAACCGTTCATTGATCGATTCTTAGCACGTGCGAGCAGCCTAATTATAGCCGCATTAAACTACACACTTCATTTTGATTGTCAAATTTCTGTCGAGATTGGCGACTGTCCAGTACTCTCGACAAAAAGATTTTATGAGCTCTTAGTAAATAAATGACGACAACTTTTGCAGCCAATATTGTTGCTATGTTACATACTATCTTACTGAACGAATCTCAAGCTCAATCCAATCAAGATTTGCGTAATTCCTTGAACATAGAATAGAGCGTGTGTTTTTACAGGAGTTCATGACGTGAATGGAAAATTAGTAATTCTGGAGTAAGAATAACGAAGATTCTATTTTTTACCGTGAAGATTTAGGTTTTTAAAAAAATGTATAAACCTTATTTTGCAAAAGGCATTATGTTCAAAGCTATAAGATATTGTTTGGTTCAGAAAGTATTTTCAAAAAAAATAAAATGAATCACTGAAAGAGAAACCGCATTATATTTTATCTAATCTCGAAAAAATAAAGCATCGAATACGTCGTTGTTTTTTTGCTAAACAAACCATTAAAAATAAGCAACAACTCCATCAGATTTAAGTTTTTATCATTTTTTGATACGATGAATAGGAGCCCTATTACCTATTCAACTTCTTTGCGTTCTATTTTGGTATAAGGCAAATAGCCACATATTGCAATCTTTATACTCTTCATTATGAAGACTCGGTTTCTTCATTTGATTGATCGTAATGGTATGTTTATCTTTCGATATTTTGGCAATAAATTCAATGAGTACATACACAATAATTAACACTTGAGCACATCATCGAGCTGGACAATACGTTACTAAAGTTATCTCGGGCCTCAACTGCACATTATGTTTACTATTTCGTTTTTCGCACTCGCGCTGTCCTAGTTCAACGCTCTCACGGATGCGATGCAACTGATTTACCTATCCAATCAATGCATGACCATGACTCAAAATTTTGTTTTTGCAATTATGTTCCGTCCAATTGAAGTTTTCAGCATCACATTCATAACGTATCGAAGACAAAACCGCTGTATGAAATCAAAAGAAGCGATGTGCGAGTTTTCCACCAGCTGATCGCAGATGTCTGCCATGATCGATTCCACCAGTCTCGATCATAATTTGGAATTGGTTTTTGCATCGGTCATGAAGACGCCTTCGCTGTGACCTTGTTCGATGATGCAATGCAATCATTGGTGTGGTTCTTCTGCCGGTGTCGATTGCAGCCAAGCAGTAATTCAGGTGGCAAATATGATGATCAATAGAGAGCTCCGTTAGTTTGGCTGTGTTTCTTTTATTACTTTCTTGATAACACCCCGCCCGCGCCGTTTCGACGTGGAATTTACGAAAGGGTAAAGTGACGGTTGATTACTTTGCCACATTTTCGTTGCACTGCAATGGAATTAGTTTGGCTTCAATAAATGATTCAATCGTACATCTAATAAATCGGTATCATTTTCACTTGAGCACAAGGCTGTTTCCATAAAAGCACATCTAAGTGTATTATCTACACTTCGTTGGATTAGCATCGAAATTTGGTACTGTTGCAGCTGACATGGAGAAGATTACCTCAGATCTTTTTGGCAATATGGAATGGGTGTATTTTAAAATGTTGAAGTAAAATATTCGGCATTGATTTGAAAAGTTGTGGATCGTTGTTTAGGAACCATGCAACTTAACTTTTATGGCAATGTTGTGCATAGGTCCTGAAAAAATATGCAAGTAGAATACAGCCCTGACGTCTGTTGTTAAGGGCTAAGTTTATTTGAATTCTATTTGATTAGGGATGTGAATTGCATACTAAAGGGAATTTTTATTTGAACTCAAATTTTAGGCGGATTTGTTTTGGATTTGTAACGTCTTTCCAACCACGAGTTGTTATAGCAGGTTTACTAACGCACGATTGAAAAAAAAAACATTACGTTTAAGTGTTGAAAAATTGTGGATCATTTGCCTACTTTTTGATCTATCACCAATTTCTAATGTGATGCAGATGATTGGTACGCAACTGATTATCTCTCCTGTTGATCTTATAATAATTCGATGCAATTAGTGGCGTAATTGCGTTGGGGCTACGAAATGGTGAGTTGACGGAAGGGGCGTCGAACATAGCTTTGGTCTCCACAATTTCCAATACTCTTGCATCCCCAAACTTCAAAACTATGTGACGATTTCGGGTGAACACTCCAGTTCGTTCGAATCGCGCCGGGGACTAAGACAAGGTTTTGTGCCTGTTGTTCAACATTACGCTAGAAGGTGTCATGCGGTGAGCCAGGTGTAACAGCCGGGAACGATTGTTGACAGATCCAGTCAATTTATTTGTTTCGCGGATGACATGGACATTGTCGGCCGAACATTTGCAAAGGTGGCAGAACTGTACACCCGCCTGAAACGTGAAGCACCAAAAGTTGGACTGGTGGTGAATGCGTCGAAGACAAAGTACAAGCTAGTGGGCGGAACCGAGCGCGACAGGGCCAGTCTGGGAAATAGTGTTGCGATAGACGGGGATACTTTCGAGGTGGATGATGAATTCGTCTACCTTGGATCCTTGCTAACGGCTGATAAAAAAGTCGTGAACTACGAAGGCGATTGTATGACTTTTGCAAGAAAACTATTTGCCAGAATGATTTTTGCCAGAAACCTATTTGCCAGAATGAAACATATGCCAGAAAGCCATTCCCCTGAATAGACCATTGACTGAATCATATCTACAATTGAATAATATCACTTTAAGTCACACTAGACAGCTATTTGCTTTCATTGAAGAAGTTATATCTACAAGTCTAGGCAAAATGTCTACTTCTAAAGAAGAGATAACATCTACCCTTGCCTTAAGCGGAGCAAGCGCTTTCTTAAAAAAAAAACATGGATCATATCCACCATTGCTTCATTTCTGGCAAACGCCTATTTTCAAAGAATAGATCATACCCACCATTGCCTTAATCCGGACAAGCGCCTACTTTTGAAGAAGGAATTACATCTAACATTGCCTTAATTTGGGCAAGCGCCTACTTTTACAGAAGGAATCACATCTTCCATTATATTAATCCCGACAAACGCCTACTTTTAACCTTTCGGGACCCGCTGGATCCAGGACCACTCACGCAGTCCAACCTCCATTGAACGACAAGCGTGCTTTTTTCAAATGTGTTGTACTTTTTACAACTATGCGAGTACCGGAAGGTTAAAGAAGGGATCACATCCACGAAAGCAATCCGGGCAAGCGTCTACTTTTAAAGTAGGAATCACATATTCCATTGCCATAATTTTTTGAAGAAGGGATCATATCCACCATTGCTTAAATCCTGGCAAGCGCCTACTTTTAAAGAAGGAATCACATCTACCACTGCCTTAATCCGGGCAAGCGCCTGCTTTTAAAGAAGGGATCACATTCACCATTGCCTTAATCCGGGCATCTATTTGAAAGAAAGGATCCCATCCGCCATTGCCTTAATCCGGGCATCTATTTGAAAGAAAGGATCCCATCCGCCATTGCCTTAATCCGAACTAGAAAACAACAACAAAGCAAAATTATGAAAAATGTCCCTTATGCTAAATGACCCTGGAATTTTTTAATGTTTTCGGAAAATATGCATAAGAATAGACCGCTCTGCGACAAAAAGTTGAAATCTCCAGAAACAAACATGGGACAACTATGCGTAGAAGGGCAGAATTGGTAATATCTAAAAGAAAATTACGGGATATTTAAATTATGCTCATCGCCTCCTGCCTCTTCTATAATCGTTTAGACAGAGAATACGTATTTTAAATTTTGTTGAAATCGACTCATGCGTTAGAAAGGTTTGTTTTGTAAACATGTGCTCCCCTTCCTTTTCCCTATGACTCATCCGATTTTTCTAGAATCATCTCTTCTTAGAACAGAGAATACGTCTCCAGAATTTGATTGAAATTCATCAATGGGTTCAGAAGTTACACTGAGTTGATCAATAACAAAAAATACCCCCCCTTCTTTATTAATGACCTTCCCACCAGCACTGCAAATTAGTCAAAGGGTTTAGAAGTCATACTGAGTTGATCGATAACTAAACAATACCCTTCTCCTAACACACCCTTCTCACTTTTCCAAAAACTCTCTCATCTCCACTATAATGATCTCCTTAGTACAGAGAAAATGTGAAAATGTGTAAATTTGGTGGAAATCGATCCATGGGTTTAGTATTTATGCTGGAACATACATACAAACATTGAGTTCTATACATATAGATTTTTATTTATATTCATTTTTATTTAGGCCGTTGCAAACATTTAATTTAAATTATGTCCTACAGGTCCCCGAATGGTCTGGGTGGGTGGGTGGTCGGTATAATGAAAATAAATATTAAAATGGAAAAAATCAATAAAACTCCTCGGATTTGTTAAAGAATGTTTTGAAAATTTTCAAAATCATCCAAATTTTTTGTAGTTACCCCATCCAAATATAATTTTTGGGCAAAAAAATCCGAGGGGGGGGGGGGGGGACGTAATTGTTTTTAAATATTTGTATCGGCCTTTAATTTGTTTTGTTAATATCAGTATTTATCATATCAGTACCATATTTGCTTAATTTCGTATCCATATGGGACAAATATGCGATTTTAATTAGTCCCAATCCAATCCATAATCCATAATTAGATAATATTTTCGTCGCGTAGAATACTACTCCTGGTAAATGATTAGAATTGAAAATATATCAGGGTGAAAAATCGAAATCAGATTAAGTGGACATTTGCGATGTTGATATTATAATTGATTTCAATTTATTGCGCTGAACTATATTATTTTGCCAGCGCGTGGTATAGAGTCTTATTCTTTTCCTAGCTTTCACCATAAAATCGAAAGCGCAACTTATTTCAATGATAGTATATTGCAAAACAAACCTGAATAAATATTATTGTGTTGACATGCTCATCATAATTTTCATCATCAGTCCATTTTGTTATTATTTCTCCGTAATTTTGTTTCCTTTTTTTTCAAACCAACATTTTTGACAGCTGCCGCAGCCAAATTCCCTTTTTTGCGGGTGGTTCAAAAGGGATTTCGAAATACGCTTATAAGAGGTTTATAGTGGTCATCTAAAGAGGGCCACTTGGCCATATCTTACTCTTATAGTGGTCATCAGATGGTTGTCGTGTAATAATGAGTTTTATTGTTAGCTCTTATGATTTGATCGTGAAAACCATTCCGAGAGTGGAATAAAACTTGAAATTATTACTTGGGATAGCTCTCCATAGACTTGGCTGAATTTTGTGTTATTCCGTGAAACTTTCCAATTCAAATTTTGTTTCTTTAAGCTTCCTATAAGACTTTGAGGACATGTGAAGGCTTTCGAGCTTTCGATCATCTTGAAAGGAGACTTTCGAGCCTCTTGAAAGAAGCATCTGAGCCTTAAAAGAAGGCATGAGCGTTTTGAAAGGACGCTTTTAAGCCTCTTGAACCTCGTCAAAGAAGGCTTTTCAGCATCTTGGTAGGACGCTTCCGAGCCTCTTGAAAGAAGGCTTTCGAGCCTCTTGAAAGAAGGCTTCCGAGCCTCTTAAAAGGAGGCTTCAGAGCCTCTTGAAAGGAGGCTTCAGAGCCTCTTGAAAGGAGGCTTTCGAGCCTCTTGAAAGGAGGCTTCCGAGCCTCTTGAAAGGAGGCTTCCGAGCCTCTTGAAAGGAGGCTTCCGAGCCTCTTGAAAGGAGGCTTCCGAGCCTCTTGAAAGGAGGCTTCCGAGCCTCTTGAAAGGAGGCTTCCGAGCATCTTAAAAGGAGGCTTTTGAGCCTTTTGAAAGGAGATTTCCGAGCTTCTTGAAAGGAGGCTTCCGAGCCCATTGAAAGGAGACTTCTGAGCCTCTTGAAAGGAGGCTTCCGAGACTCTTCAAAAGCGGGTTTCAAGCATCTTGGAAGGAGACTTCTGCGCTTCTTGATAGCAAGATTTCGAGCCTCTTGGAAGAAGGCTTGGAAGAAGAAGTAGAATTCAAAATCTTTCGAAGGAAGGCTTCCGACGCTCTTGAAAGGAGGCATCCGAGCTTCTTTAAAGGAAGTTTCCGAGCTTCTTGAAAGGAGGCTTTTGAGCCTCTTTATAGGAAGCTTTTGAGCCTCTAGACATAAAGTTCTTGAAAGGAGGCTTCCGAGTCTTTTGAAAGTAGACTTTTGAGCCTCTTGAAAGGAGGCTTACGAACTGTTCGGCACAAGGCTTCGAAGAAGGCTTTTGCAACGAAGCTACTGAGCTTTTCATAGGCTTTGATAAACTGATCGCATCGCCTTGCATATTATATACAATACGAAGTTTTGGTACCAAACATAAAACAATTGTCAAAACTAATAATAATGCATCCGCCATTAAGCATTTTTGTCCGAGGTACCCTCTGGGGCCAGCGAAGGTACCCCCAGGGGTACATGTACCCCAGGTTGCGAATCGCTGCGGTAGACCATTTATCCCAAACTCCAGGACAATTTGTAGCTGCCACGATGTATACTGCCGCTAACCGTAAGTCGAGCACATCTGTATATGGGCCTCCATATACAGATGTGTTCGACTTGCGGTTAGCGGCAGTATATGAGTATATCGAAAAAAATACATTTTTAGAAATCCGTTGCTTTATTCCCACAGCTCTAGCGGAAAATTTAGCATCTTAGCACAGATCCTAGACACATTATTTGATAATGTCTAGAAACTAGAAGATTGGTGAAAAAACTGAAAAAAATTGTTGAAAGCCATAGAGATATAGCCATTTGAAAATTACAACGATTTTCTGCACGAATATATCCGCTTAAATTTTTTAGCGAATGTATCCTAGTTTTAATTACATTTTATAATACACGAGGCTCTCCAGTTAGCCTTGTGATCGAAGGCGTATGATTGTCAATCCGGAGATCACGGATTCGATTCTCGGTTCGGCCAAGGATGTTTTCGAGTAGGAAACATTCTCGACTCCCTGGGTATAGTGTATCCATTGTACTTGCCACACAAAATATGTACATACTCATGCAATGGCTGGCATAAAATAGGCTTCCATTTAATAACTGAGGATATGCTAGCAGAATACTAAATTGAAAAGCAGACGAAACTCCAGTGGGAATGAAGGGCTATAGAACAAGAATAAGAATTCACATTAACCACTAGGTGGATTGTAGTGGGTTTCGTAAGATCCAGGTAACCGTTCTTCTTCTTCTTTTTCTTATTGGCAATACATCCCCCACTGGGATATTTCCACCTCACAGCTTAGTGTTCATTCAGCACTACCACAGTTATTAACCCTCTACAGCCCAAATTTTTGTTTTCGCCCAAATTTACTATTTTGCCTTCTAAAATCGATCTAAACACGGTTTGGGCATTAAAAATTTGTGATTTGCGATTTTATCAATTTCACACTTTGATTTTTCAGAATTTTGTTTTTCAAGTTTTTTATCCAATCAAATATTTTTATGAATCTAGCAATATTTTTCGATTTTTCAACATATTTAGAGTTTGGTCCTCCTTAGCCGTGCGGTAAGTTGCGCGGCTACAAAGCAAGGCCATGCTGAGAGTGACTGGGTCCAATTCCCGGTGCCGGTTTAGGTAATTTTCGGATTGGAAATTGTCTCGACTTCCCTGGGCATAAAAGTATCATCGTGTTAGCCTCATGATATACGAATGCAAAAATGGTAACCTGGCTTAGAAACCTCGCATGTAATAAACGTAGAAATGCTTTATGAACACTAAGCTGTGAGGCGGCTCTGTCCCAGTGTGGGGATGTAATGCCAATAAGAAGAAGAAAAAGAAGAGTTTGGAAATCCCTATTGAATGCTGACATATTGCATTTTTGAAATTTTTAGAGTTAATTTTTAAATTTCCGTGTAACAAGTTGGATAAATATTTTAGACTATAACATTCATCACTACAACCTTCCATTGAATAAGGTTGTAGAAAAATACTAAACTGCAACTATTTCACTCTTCAAAGGTATACGAGCGAAAATACGGAGAAATGAAATATTATTCAATTTTCAATATTTTTTTATAAATGTGTAGAACTTTGAAAATTGACTTTAAACCACATTCAAACATGCATTGAAGTTTATATTATTGATCAACATCAAAAACTTTTCGAAATCTGATCGATTGAAAATTATAAAAAAATATTTAAAATACCCTGTCTAAAGGCGATCTTGGGCACTACAGGGTTAACTGCAAGGTTTCTGAGCGTTACCATTTTTGTCGAGAATCTTCGAATGATCGGATGAAGGATCGAACAGTTTGTCTCCGGATTGAACTTCGCTCGCAATATGAAGACATCATGTGAATAACTCTGTTGTTCGTACTACCTAGATAATAATAGACATCGCACTTGATGAACATTCTCTTATTTGAAACATATATTCACTTGACTTATTATACGTAAAATTAAGGGATTTAGAACAACTTTGTGAGATAACATCTATAACTCCATGCCTGTAGAACATGTTTACAATTCTATATAAAATTTGGAACTAGTCCAGCTTCAAGCATGGAAAAAACACGCCGGGAATTTCCTTTTGAGTGAATGGCTGCGCGTATAGATAATGTACATTTTTGTTTTGCTCATCGGCGGGATTCACCGACCGTCGAATATCAATCGTAAGGAGCACTTGTGGATATGTTGTACGTAATCATTATGCAGACAATGCCGTAACTAATGATAGGTTTCAATCCACGTTGACATTAGATGATTTTCATTTGACCCTGCAACGTTTTCATTTCTGTTGGGTCAAACGACCCGTGGTTTGTATCAATCACTGGGAATATACGAAATAGTACATCTTTAAGATTTTGTTTTACATAAAGTAAACTATCACCAAATGTACATTTCAGCTTTGTTGTAAATGTTAAATCAGTTTTAATGATCCGGTAAAGTACGAAATTGGATGCAAGTAAACCTTCTCTTTTAATTTTCAAGGACAATTGACAACATTTCGGTACACTTGAACCAGAATTACTTCACTTGCATCTCAACTGATGAAATGTGAAAGTTGTTTCTGGCGACATTATACAATACTATTGTATAAATTGGAATGGAACCGGTTGTTTCGGTGGTTGAAGGCGCCCCGAATTTTGGGAGATTGTCCGAACCATGCTAATTAACATAGATATTCTTCATGTTCTACCACAATGTCAATTAAGGCACAGTGGGGTAAGTTGTAGTAATAATACTATCAGATTAATTTGAAATTACATGAAGTTCATAGAGAATTCTCTACATTTTATTTTAAAATCAATGAAGAAGAAATCTTATCTGGTAATAGGTTAAATTGAAAGCCTTTTGAATCCAGTTTAAGATCTACAGTACGGTTTAGGCGCACAAATCTTAAAAAGCATGATGCTTTAACCAGTATTAAACTATGCATTATATATCATTATCATATTTGTTGATAACCTATTGCCGCAGACTATTACTGAAAATTTGTGTCCTAAAAACGTGAGGTGATGGAAACAGTGGCTATTGTGGCAGCCATTTTTGGACTTAACCGTAATTGGCCATAAAAAGATAGCGGACAATTGCAAAGTTTTGACAAATCAGATTCAATTAAATTTGAAATCAGGAAAAGTTCAGCGGACAGCTATAGTTTTGTATTGCCATAAAATGATAAATTGGTTTTATTTTAGAAAAATGATCGGTCCGAGTTTATTGAACTCCAGAAAAGGTAGTAATCACGAATCTTCACCTCTATACAAATTATATATCAGGGTGAATCGTTCGGTCGGATACGCACCGTTTGACACATTAGAGCACGGAGTGTATGTATATTGGTGCATTTTTTAGTGCTGTTCTATTTATAGGACGTTTGGATAGCATGAGCGTAAATAAAGAAAATTTGATTATAAAACTAGTTATTTTATTTATTTTTGGTTGCGTTACCTCTCAACTGTGAAATTTTCAACAAAAAAGGCTCTAGAGCACAATGTTTATGCCACGACCCTTGTGTTATTTGTCTAAAAAATAATAATTAAAATTCATATCCCTACGTATTACTGCTATATTTTAAATCTTCACTAATACCATATATTAATTTAGTACAACCTGTTGTTCATAAGAACAAAGTTTGCGGATGTCGTTTGATTATCGAAATTAAATGTGTTAATTCATTTGACGTATATCAAACCATAGACTGCTTGACTATAGCACATTTCTATATAAGATATGTGAGAATTTTGTATTTAACTGGAGAAACAAATACGGATCTTATCATTATATTTTTGGCATTACGTTCTTACTGGGACATGGCTCGCGCATAGCAATGTTTCATCAGCGACGTCGCAGTTGTTAATTACAAAGGAAAGTCGCCAAAATATTTAACCCAAAAATTTCCTCGTCGAACCGGAATTTCAATCGAATCCACTTGTAACGTGGTTTTGTGTGAATGGGCTGAGGAAAGTGTCCGACCCGAGTATCGGATTGAACGTATCAATTAACACCACCTGCACGAATTCGTTAATAATCGTTATATAACAATACGGCGGGATTTGCAACATTCGATTGTTACCAAGAATGAAATGAACCTTCAACGATTACATATCGGCGATTCTTCCGAAACAGGTTCCCCAACATCAAACCCTAAAAATGTGCAACCAAAATGCATCAACCCAAGAACCGGTATTCAAGCAGGGCTTCAACAACGTGGTCGGCGAAATTATTCGAAAGAAAGTGAAAATAAGGCCAACCCTTCCTGCCGTTGTAGGTCCGTACCCTTCGTGTCCAGTAATTATGCGTTTTGTTTATCCTTCTGCAGCACTTGTGAGAAATTTCACCTTTACTACAAGACCGATGTGCCATGTTGTGAAGGCAATACAAATATGTAGTATCGCCTTGTCACGATGAAAGCAGTCACTAACTCGATTATGCGAGCGGAATGGAGTGAATGAAGAAGAGCTGACTGCGGAAAAATGATAAGCATTGGAAGTTATGAGATGAATAAAGATATCAACTATTTTATCCTGTTTCTTATTATGTATTTTCTTAGTCTCTTGGCCTTTGATTCTTTCTAATATTGTTATAATTTTTTTAGTTGAGCACGTGCCCATGCTCATCGTGTCGAGACCAATTTTGAAATTTGCTTACGTAAATTTCTCTTCGATATATGTACCTTTAGCGTCATTGGTTCCACATTTCTCTTATTAAAATTTTGTGTTTAAAAGTGTTCTGCACCTTACATCGTATACAGTAAAAATATAAATATTACACTGTGTGCCAATTTTTGCACAGCACTTCAATTATAGTTTTGTGTTTTTGTTAAAATAATGTTTAGTTTCAATTACACGTTTAAATTTACAGCAATGCAAAAACAATATTCAACAGTCGTAAAACCCAACGCCTGGTACCAAAATAACGACGTTCCCACGGTTCGACGACATTTTTTTAGAACTAGATTACGATACATATTTTGTATTATATTATGTTTACTCAAAAATGTTCAATTGCTGGACCCTGTATGTACTTATGAAACCTTAAACGATACTGCTTCGAGCAAACAATATTATAATAATGCATAAAAATATAGTAATCCAGCATTTTACGAACGCTTATGGCCGCCACAATTACGCTCAGTTTTTGGTAGGGTGTAAACAGTTTGAAGTTTGGGTTGTGTCGTCTGACACAAAAACGATAAGTTTTTATCATTATGATGATTAATTCAGGATGATGATGATCACTACGATGTCAAACGACACAAGCCAAGTGTCAAATCGATTGCACCCTACCAGAACATGAGTAAAATTGTGGCGGCCATTACCGCACGTAAAATGCTGGATACCAATGATAAAAACATTTTACCGACGTTTTCCACCAGGTTGGCAACGTATTGTTTGATGAGACGGTGCCATTTGTCTATCAATACCAGGATATGTGTTGTTGGTTGGGTTTTAAGCGTCTTCCCAATTTTGTCCCGCCCGATAGCATCATGGCACGATCAATTAGCGTAATCGCACAATGTTCTGCTTATATTGGTGGGGGATTTTTGAAAGCAAGTCAATTTCGTACCCTTTTTTGATTTGATAACCACAGAGAAAGGAAAACAATCACCTAAGCATATTGTAGATGTTCGGTAAATTGATTTCTTCGAAAACAAAATGTTTTGTAGGGAACGATTATTGCCAGATCGATGTGGATTGCTATTGAATTAGAACATTTACCGATGAAAGTCAATCCGATTAGATTGATGAATGTTTGCAATGATTGGTCGAAATTAGATGTTTCTCTATACAACACTAACATTTTGGAAAGCGGAATAGTTAAAAGTATTATTTGCATGACCGTGTTATCATTTTTGAACCACTGATCTTCTGTGTCTGTTATTCATCGTCACATTGGAGAGTGTAACTTGAAGAGCAGTGATAGACACAAGTATCACGATTTTTCGTTCAGATGGTTGGATGATTGCCGACGACGCGACGTTGATGTTATAGCACGTAACTTATATACGATGACGGAATCGTACATTGGATAAAAGAGTGAGTCTATGCAGATCCGATTAGTCATCAACATATCGAAAACGAAGAACATAACAGAAAAAGTCCGAGAGGAGATCGAACTGCAACAACACAAACGAAGTTGGTTGTTTATAAAACGCATGTTAGTTCAGCAGATTTGTATGAAAAACAGAATTGGAAAATGTACGTAGAAGATGCGTACGTCATGGTTTCGAACCTAAAGTGTTGCGTACCATCCATGGCAAACTACAGATGAAACACGATTCATTGTTTAATAGTTTGATACGTGTGTAACTTTGCTTACTGTTATCCTTATGTTGGCCAGAAGGACAAAAGTCAAACTCTAGGAACTTTTTCAAATAGGCGTAACTGTGTTTGACCTTGAAATTTGAAATGGCTAATACTCTCTCAATTCAGCATATTTCGTTCAGCTAACGGTACTACCAGATAGATCGGAATTTATTCTTTCTGTTAGGCACATACAGTGACGGGAAATGTCATTTCGATGTCATGGGACTAATTTGCTAATAACTTTTTTCACAAGTTATTTACAATTAGGTTTTACATGTAAACATGTAGCCCTCAAAGGACCCGAAAACTTTTTCTAACAGGTAATTTCTCTAAACATGATATTGGCGACGTAAGAGTCGAATTAGTGTCAAATGACATTAATGTCATGACATTCCGTGACATTTTTTTAATCTCGCTCTCATGACTCACACTTTGTATTCAGAACAATGATCTGTTCGACAAAGTTCTAGGACCCTTTAAATACTTCATGTCAATCAAAAAATCCGAACTGTAAATGACTTTTGGAAAAAGTTATTAGAAAATTAGTAATAGCAATGCCATGACATTTTTTTGACATTTCCCATCACTGGGCACATAAGTTCACCACAATAGTGTAATTGATGAGCACAATCGCCGTTCCAAAAATCAAGCTTAGAATCATGTACGCCCATTTGAAAAAAGTTCCTAGAACTTATTTATCTGATAAATGGACACTCCTCGACGATTCGGTGCACAATGAACTGTCCACGCTGATTAACGTTAAATTTGCACCGTTTTGCGCGATTTAAAATCCAATTAACGCAAGCGTTGCGATCTATGGGATGGGACATAAATACGCGCATTGAAAATACTCTACTCACGATTCCTTTCTATCACGTTTCTACCTGTCAAGCCGGCGTGTAATCACCTAAAATACGACAATACGCGCACTAGTTAATTATTTTCACGGTCGCACAAAGCAGAACAAATTATTTCGAATGATCGCGCTGCGTTCTGCGCACTTCTCGAAATACAAATACGCACTTATTAATTCATCTTCCAGCCGCACAAAGCAGAACACATTATTATTATTAGGGTATCTGTTCCATTATTGATAACATACTCCTATATCAAAAACATTCGCCCAGGCACTTTAGGCTCAATTTGTGTCGTGTTGTTATCCGGCGTGCTCACTGCTGAAAAAATCACAAAAATGAGAAATAAAACAATTTGCGCACCAATACTTTGTTTTCGAATGGTATTGATTTTCAAGAGGCTCGGAAGCCTCCTTTCAAGAGGCTCGGAAGCCTGCTTTCAAGAGGCTCGGAAGCCTCCTTTCAAGAGGCTCGGAAGCCTCCTTTCAAGAGGCTCGGAAGCCTCCTTTCAAGAGGCTCGGAAGCCTCCTTTCAAGAGGCTCGGAAGCCTCCTTTCAAGAGGCTCGGAAGCCTCCTTTCAAGAGGCTCGGAAGCTTCCTTTCAAGAGGCTCGGAAGCCTCCTTTCAAGAGGCTCGGAAGCTTGCTGATATGGTCCGATTTATTAAATCATTAAAAGGAAATCAGCGTATGATGGAGACTGGCTATAAAGTAGCAGACGAGAAGTCAGCTTCATTCGCTTCAAAACAGAAGACGCGATGAAGTATTCATTAGAAAACAATGAGGATACGCTGCCTTTCGTCTACGGTAAAAAAGGTACAAAAGGTGATAGTGCATATGTCAGTGGCTGGTGACAATAGTCGTTATGTTTGCATTTTTGACTTGCCACCATAGGTACTCGACTCGAACTTGACTTTAGTGATGACTAAGTTTGGAAAAGTAAAACGTGTGGTACGGTAGCGTTTTCCTGCGGTGTAACAACTAGATATGTACACAGATGTATTAATGTACATTACTGCTTGGTGGCTCCGTAAAGTGTTAAACACGATTGAGCCTAACAAATAAACAAAATGGTAAAAAAAGAGGCTCGGAAGCCTCCTTTCAAGAGGCTCGAGAGCCATCATTCAAGTGGTTCGGAAGTCTCGTTTCAAAGGAAGTTTCGGAAGCTTCATAATAAAAGGCTCGGAGTCCTATTTTCAGGAGGCTTGAAAGCCTCCAAAGGCCCTCAAAGTTTAGTAGGAAGCTTGATGTATAAACTGGTATAAATTTGAACTGGGCGAACTTTTTGGGGAGCCATATATTTAGTTCTCAGGTCTTAATGTATCGTATGAGCTACGTTTATTTTCATTTACGGCGAAAACAAAATGGGGGGTACCTCAGTGAAGGCATAAGTTCGAAGGGGTACCTCTTAAGAGAAAGGTTGAGAACCGCTGGTCTAAAATAATGATTTCATATATACCACCACCTAGCCACCATGTTCTAAACTAATCATTGACCCCAGAGCACAGACAACGCAAGTTTCTTCGATAAAAGTACACTGTGGCTCTTTTTCAAGATTTTGCACCTAGGAGGCAGATCTTGGCGAGAGTCGAGAATGTTTTCCGCCTGAAACCATCCTAGACCGGATCGAAAATCGAACTCGCCATCTCCGGATTGACAATCCTACGTCTTTGCTCACAAAGCTAAATCTGCGTGAGAAACCGTATAGATACCAAAAACCGCGTAAAAAACGACTTCATCGAAAACATATTTTACGCGGTTTTCTTTTTGAAAAACCACGCGAAAAAAGACTTTTTCGAAAAATCCGCGTGAAAAAACTGCGTAAATCCCGAAAACCGCGTAAGTTCTAAAATCCGCGTAAATACCAAATTCCGCGGAAAAAGCGACCTCAGTGTACTACACTAAATATTTTATTCACTGACAAATAACAAACACTTGACCATATTTGAGCACGCCGCAGGAGTGTATTATAAATAATAAACCCTGATTGATTCACCTAGCGGTGATGGTCCCTTTCTCGTGCAAATAAAAAAATGTATTTTGGTCACAGCTTTCGAGCTCATAGTCCGATCTGGCCAATTTTCAATAGGAAACAATGGGACAGGATTCTGCGTCGAATGCAACTTTTTGCGAGCAAATCACGTAAGGATAAGTTTAAAAAAAAAGAGTGACAAAATTTTTAAAAGTTTTTTTTTTTTGTAAAAAGGAGTTGTACGTTATACTACGAGTGCTGAAAAAAAAAACAGTTTTGCAACGAGTTGCACACGGTTTTTTTTTGCAATGACGAAAAATCGGCTTCAACATGATAAATCTGTACCAAAATTGTACAGTATAATTTACTCCACATGATCATTCTTATCAATTAATTATGTTACTACAGAGAACAATCAGATCCCATGTTATCATGCCACGTTACATAGCTCGATAAGCCATTGGAAAATTTTGATGGAGTGTCTATCAAACTATTCCATTTATTACGCGACGCAGAGAATACAATATTTAAACACTTATCCATGCTAATTAAGCAAAATGTAGTCATGTGACTGCTGTTCTGATGTTGGTTTTTCTTTATAGCACCCAATTGAGTGTTGTAATGGATTTTATGCCCTCCTTAGCCGTGCGGTAAGACGCGCGGCTACAAAGCGAGACCATGCTGAGGGTGGCTGGGTTCGATTCCCGGTGCCGGTCTAGGTAATTTTCGGATTGGAAATTGTCTCGACTTCCCTGGGCATAAAAGTATCATCATGCCAGCCTCATGATATACGAATGCAAAAATGGTAACCTGGCTTAGAAACCTCGCAGTTAATAACTGTGGAAGTGCTTAATGAACACTAAGTTGCGAGGCGGCTCTGTCCCAGTGTGGGGATGTAATGCCAATAAGAAGAAGAAGAAGAAGAAGAAGAAGAAGAATGGATTTTATGCAGGTTAAAGCACCCATTTCGTTGGTATGAAAAAGTAGGCCATTTTATCACCCAAAGACGAACTGTAAATCAGTTATTATGATCAGCAATCATGTTCAAATACTTGAAGTATGATTTGAATGGATACCTTTACATATTACATGTCATTATCTTTGAATGATATTGGGGCATTAATAGAATTTTAATACAAATTTTTGATTTATTAACCAGTTAGGGGCTGTTTATATACCATGTTAACATTTTAGGGGGTAAAAGGGGGAATAACGTGTATACATGTAACAATATGTTCACACTGGGAGAGGGGATCTTAAATTAATCATTTCGATCTTTTACTCTTGGTATGGTATGCACAGCACAGGATCAAATTTTCGAAATAAATATTACCGTGTATCTAAAACTATAACAAAATCAATATCTGTTAAAGCAAAAATAGGATCAACCATTCATCAGGGAGCATCTTCGATAGTATGAAACTGAAGACGCGTTTGCGGAACACACCACATGGTCCCCGATTATGCTGTTAGTATCTGTCAAGCCGGGTCGTCATACGAGACAGACATTTCCAAGACAACGGTGGTGCTACTCCGCATGCTGCCGCAGATTGACAAAGCTCGAACGTAGGTTGAACCGTACCATCGTCGACGTCGTCGTTCGTTGCTGGCTGTGATCGGGGGTTCGCCGCTTGGCAGAAACAGTGCGCAACTTTATTTGGATAGGCGCAATTGGTGAAAGAAGTCGCGTGCGATCCGCGCCATAATTTTAGACAGTTTTTGTGCTTCTCCTGTTACAGCGTATGGCAGCACAGTTCTTGACGCACGTCAACTGACCCGGAGTGTTGAATATTTTACGGCCCGCCATTAGAATCTGTGTTTTGTGTACTTAGCCAAGCTAAAAGTGTACATTAACTAGAACCGTGTGTTATAAAACCTATCTACAACCGCGGTGCTGGTTTCAATTCATAATCACGCGTTGCCAAAGAAGAGCCGGTGTCGATTTTAGTGATAGTGTGCGGCGTAGGGATCCTTAAATTGATTTAAAATGGACTACCTACAGCAGATGAACTTAACGGACTTTACGTTGTATGACCTGATCAATGTAAAAGGCGTTGGTGAGTACCGATTCTGCAGTTAGTGAAATAAGCTGAACAAGGAAATGTGTGGCACTGACCGCAGATAAATGGTGTTATGTGGCAAATGAGTGATAATGAAAATACGTGGGCATATGACTGCATATTAATTTTTGACATTAACTGTTTTGTGGTATGTAGACAAATGGCAATATTTAAACAAATGTCAAAATAATATATCGACTTCTTGCTATATGGTGAGGATTTGTTGTTGTCCTAAAAATACAAATAAGCTTAGTTATCGATAATTTAAACAAAAGCCATCCGAATTGCATCCTTCTTCTGACACAATGAACCAAGACCTTTGTAATCGCATCGAAATTATACGGCAAACGTGTGACTTACCCAAAACAGCGCTATTGACGTCACCTGTACATTCCCAACGGACAAATAAAATAGAACAGCCAGAAAGTGGCAAAACAATGGCTTTTCTACGTGATCAATGTAAATATTAGCGAGCATGTTCCGCCAAGAACTTTTTCGCCTAATGATGAATGGGACTGAATGGTGTGGCAAAAAAAACTATGCCAAAATATGAATACCTTTATGACTATCGTGTGAAGTGATAAGTCCTAGTAGCACAGTTTACACATGTTTGGATGCAACAGCTTGAATATAAATTACAATATTTTAAATAAATTATATATTTTGGTTTACATTTTTTGTAGTTTGCCCTGAAAGAACTTGAACTATTTAGAGATCGTCAAAAGAAACAAAAAAGCAATCCATCATGAATTGCAATGTTTTACGCCTAGCCAATGGATGTCTAATTTTACTGAAATTATCTAAATAGATCAGTACAAAATCTCGATAGATATACAAAAATAGCAATCTTATAGAATACGAATATCGAATATATAGCAAATCTCGACAATACAGCATTGCTCTTGGTAATGTTAACATTCATTAAAAAACTAAATAACAGGAATGTGAAAAATATCAACTAATATCGACCAATATTTTTTTTTTTTCTTTTCGTTATCATTATCGTCTCATAACTTTATATATATTGTGAACTTCTAAGGTTATTAACTACACGGTTTTTAATTCAAGTAATCATTTCATAATAAGTGTACGACCTCCTATGCTCCAAATAAGTAGAGAAACAAAAATACTAGATCGGACCTGGGAATCGAACCTAGCCACCTTCAGCATTGTTTTGTAGCCGGGTATGGATCTTAAAAATAGCCAAGCTGATATTGGTTTTGCCTTCAGTAAAGCTAATTTAATTACAATTCAACACTACTTTCACATAATTTAAAATGCGTTGCGTTGAATAAAAAAAAGCACATAATTCAAGAAAAAGGAGCATGTCTTGGATGGATGATATTAGATTATGACATTAAGCAGATGTAATATTGATGTTATTGCACGAAACAAGTTGTCTGTCGTACTAACCTAGCTGAATCATGAACTAAATCAACTGCTAGAGTATCGACGCAATGATCTTATGTAAAATTAGGCCGGTGTGAAAACCGTTTTCAAGAACACTCGGTGTTTCAGCCCGACATAATTTTAGTTTAAATGCGTCTTACAAAAAAATAGGGTAATTTCCAATAAAGAAATCAGGGTATGAGCAAAAAATAAATATAAAATAGCACAAATAATGCAAAATTTCCATGAACAATTAGAAATTATCCTTAAAAAAAATAAATAAGCTCTTTTAAAAGCAATCAAAATCATTGCAATTATAAAAGAATTTCCAATCAAAAATCAAAATATTCCATGTAAAAATATTTTTTCTTTTATTATTAAATCAATATTAGCAATAAACAATTACAAAACTAACCAAGAAATAATTTTTTTCCACAAAAAATTAAAAACTTTGCACGAAAAAATAAAAAAAGAGCAATAAAAAATATAAGAAAATTTCCAAAAAAAAAAATGTAAAAAAAGCAATAGTGAGCTTTTTTCCATGGATGGCCTCTTCTTTAAAAACATTTAAAGTTTATGGAAAGTTTTATCAATTTTAATGCTTTTTTTTGTAAAATTTCTTATTTTTGTTTATTTTGTGGAAAATTTTGTAATTGTTTATTGCTAGTATGGATATTTTGTTTTTTTTTCGTTGAACATTTTGATTTCTTTATCTATATCTTCTTTAATAATTGCAATTTTTGCTTTTTAAAGTGCTATTTTTTTGTTTTGTGGAAAATTCTCAATTGTTTATGGAAATTTTGCATTATTTGTGGAAATTTTATACAGTGATGACCCGATTTAGTCACTCCTCGATTTTGTCTACCCCCGATTTTATCACGTCCCGATTTTATCATCCCAAAAAGTTTTGCGTTGTAAAAAATGATTTCTGAGTACCTGTCAAGGATTTTTAAGCCTTCTCGACAAGAAATAACGAGTACCGTTCACGCATTTTACTTTTCCAAGGCATTAACTGTATCACATTTGTGAAATAAATTAAAAAAATTAAAATAATTTTTTTCCGATTTTGTCGCATTCCCTATTTTATCATCCCAAAATTCACCAAGAGGGTGATAAAATCGGGATTTTACTGTTTTTATTTATTCCTCATACCCTGATTTCTTTATTGGGAATTATCTAATTTTTAAAGAAAAATTTCAAATTTTTCAAGGAAATTTTATTTTGCTGCCATCAGCGAATATCCTGTAAGTAAACCAATGTCGACTTTTTTGGTCGATTACGACCTTGAAGCAAGAAGTTCATTGATCCCAACCGTTTGAAACGCAACCTTGATGTTATTGTTTCCGCAGCATTAGCATTTGCGTCATTCAATTCGCACAATTTCATAGGTGATGCGTCAAACAATTTGCACAATTCCTTAGGTGGTGCGAGCCTAAACCATTGTAGCATCACTTCCGACTGTTTCTACAAATATCGATTTGAGATTAGTCGCTACCTGCTAAATAAAAGCAAGGAACTTTCCAACAACCGGAAGCTGCTTTTATCACGTTTTCGCAAACGCTGAGGAAGGGGAGGGATGGTTAGTTAAACGGTTACTAAAACATGAAGTGAGATATGAATAAAGCATGAAATACATACAAAGGGGATGAGCCTAGGATTAACCCATGATCTCAAGCTTTTTTGTAGTCCTAAGACCACGAAGCCATCATTTAGTTATGAAGTATTTGGATCACCGAAAAAAAACAAATGCATCTTCTCTCTTATTTGGCCTTAATGTTCCCTTAAGCGCTTCTCAGTTATTAACTGCGAGGTTTATTAGTCAGTTATCATTCTTACATACGTATATTATGAGGCTAATATGGTGATACTATTTAGCTCTCATAAACAGGGTAATCGTGAAAATATTTTAAGCTGTTAACGGAATTCAAACTCAGCTACCTTTAACGTGGTCTTGATTTGTAGCCTCAGAGATGGTGAGGGCTTTTTACGCCAATGTTGCCTTAAGAAACGTGTATAAGGAATGTATAGACAAGATGAGTTCCTTCAGATCTTCCATGAGTGCTGTCTTGGGAGCGTCAGTGAATTACGTAACGATTAAAGGGGTGGAAGTTATGAAAAGTGTGGCAATTTTTACAACAAAAAATCAGATACTTCATACAAAAAGTATAATATAGAAGGGTTTGAGATAGAGAATGGTCGAGTTTAGCGTAACGCAATGAAAGGATCTTCTTTTAATACAAGATACAAGATTTGTGGTAGCATCCAACAACTAAAATGTTTCGTAAACAACTACACACATAAACATTTTTACTAGATTCGGTACTTGGTATCAACTACAGAGGCATTTTCGTTTTCAAGAGACCAAATAGCAGAGTACCGGTCATCTGTCACATTAAAAGCGCTCATGATGGAAATGCTTGCTTTGCTTTGAAATCTCAATTTCTAATTCAAAATATATTTGAGCAAACAACGATGCCTAGTCGATTGTTCATGATTTTCGAGTCGAAACTAGTAATAATATTGTTATTTAAGCAGGGACAGCTTGTTTACAATACTTTTATACTCTTCCATGAGAAAAAAAATCTATGAAAGTATGATGAAATACCTTTCATTGTTTATGTTTTAAGCGAGAGTGAGAGAGAGCTTTATGTAAATATCGCGTGACTTAGCCGCTTACGATGGTTACGGCCGGTTGACTTTTGATAACATGAACTTCTGGTTGAGCTCGATCCAGTCTCGCCGGCAACCGGCCGGCCGGGTGGTTCGATGGCAACGGCCGCAATGATAAACCTATGGCTGAGAGGTTTCGGCAGCCGCTCTCAAGCGTTTCTTCACTGATGATGGGCCTCGCGGGGAAGACGTTTGGATAGAACTGCTACATGCTGGCTTGTTCGGTCAAACAACATAGCTTTCGGCAGCAGGCGTATCTCGGCGAGCAGTGATCAGGGGTTGTAATAGCCGCACAAAGCGGGAGCTAGAGCTGCCAAACAAGGTTTTTTTGGCAGGGTACTGAAGGGTGCCTCTCAGTAAAACAGTGGTTAGAGTTGCAATGGCCGCTCGATGCGGAGAATAGAGTCGACAACAAGGCTCTTTTACAGGGCAATAGCTGAACAGGCACAATTGTAACTGTGTCAAACTGTCATTAAATCGTTAGACACTTTGTTTCTAATACTTCAACCATCGAGAAATTTGCCTATGGATATATCCGATAGGCACAAACTGGCAATGTGCGCATCGAGCATGATTTTTGTGGTTCAGACAATCCAAAATGTTCCGTTGTCAATGAATACCAGATAAAGGGACTCTTGAAAATCGTTGACTTGCTCCCTGATACGGAGCGTGACAATATGGTCCATAGTCGTGTTTATCTTCTCCTGTATCTGATAAAGGATAACTTTGCGCAGAACGTTGAGAACAATGCACAGTAACATGATGCCAAGCCAGTTGTCGCACACAGTCAGTTTCCCTTTTTGAATAAGACGCATCCAGATGTCGGGAAAAGCGCAGTATCCCAGATATTACAGAATAGTTGATACAACATTTGCGTAGATAACATGGGGTCAGCATTGAGCATCTCTGCTGACATGCGATCGATTCCGGCCGGAGCCTTGGTGGATTTCATGCTTCGGATGACTGCTTCAATCTCCTGCAGTGATGGGACGCGAGCTATGCGTCTCATGCGGATATGTTGACGGTTGGTCGGGTGTTTGAAGAAGTTGTTCGAAGTGCTTCAGCTATCAGTTAAGTCGGTGAGTAACTGACCTGTCACGTTTTACACTGGCATCATCAGATTTATCCTCTCTCCACTCAGGCGTCGGGATATTTCGTATTTATTGTTGCGAATTTTTCCCTTCGTCGGCCAAGGAGAGCAGCAGCAGTGTATAACTTCCTGCTTCATAACCGAATCCCATTGAAGTGACTCCTATTTGATGGCTTTGGTTCTTGTTCGCTCTATCGTGGACTTTTTCCTATGCTTTTTAATCTTCCACCAGGTTACATTTATTATATACTTTCCGCTGAGTGCGTAGCTCACCCAAGCTGTTCTCGCTAGTTTCGATAAAGTCATTCTACTGCTCTGCTACACTGGCATATTTAGAAACATCTGCTGTCCAAGTTCGAAGTTCTTCAATGAACGATCTCTTCACAGCTGAATTTTCTAGTCGGCGTGTGTTGAAATACCGTCCTAGATTCTCCTTCTGCCGAATCCGAGCAATGAGGGTGGATTCCGACAAAAGAGCTTCAGAGACGTAAATAAGAAATCCACAGATGCGATGGAATTCTCGTGGATAAAAGTGTTTAATTCAGATCTTAAGTAACTGCGATCATTGCAAAAAATCCAGATGCTTTACACAAAAAGTGTAACATTTACTAATTATTAGATAACACTTTTTTCTTCCATTTGCTTCCATTACAATTTTCGTACTAGAAGACGTCTAGACCAGAACAAGAATCGAGCTGGCAACTCGAACGTCTTCATCCGCAAGGCTAACTGGAGACGCAGATCATTCATTAGATTTTTTTATTCGTGCAAGTTCTTGAAGGGACCGAATCAACTTCTGGATTTTGATTTCCCGATAGCCTATTGATGTTTGACGTTAGCCTTTTAAGATTTGCACAACTACGTCACCTGACACGTGAGGCTCGATGTAACAGGAGTGGACCTCGTGTGGCAGTTCGAGTTTGTGCGCACACAAAACCTCTAAAATTCCGGCAGAAATTAGCATACAAATCACAATCGGTGCGAGAAAGAAATCGGTGAAATTTAAATAAAATCTGAGCAACGAATCACACGTTTTTGCTGGTTGCCAGCGACGTCCTCGTAAATTAAACCATTTGATTGGCATATTTCGCCAGTCGCAACTATCAGTAAAGGTGAGAAAATGAAACACGTGACGAACAGTAGAGCTTCGCGCTTGAATGTAATGCAAACAAGCAATTATACCAAAATTTTCGAAATCGGATTGATGTACAGAGTGTCTCAGGAGTGTTCAATGAATGATCTGAACAATTGAATATAATGGGTAAATCCCCGTTTGAACCAATAAGGGGTTTATTGTTCTAGGAATCTTATAAAACTGAACCACAAGTGTTTCTAAACAAGGAGTGGGTATTTATTTAAATTTAGACAAGCAATTCGATTGATCTAAACAGTAGCTCATTTTAAAAAAATAAATGACCCTAACAGTAATTCAACTATCGTTTTATATATCGTAAAAGTGGGTAGAAAACAATGCTGATCGTTCTATTTGTGAATTAGATTGTTACTCCAGTTATGCGGTTTGTGTTTCAATAATCCTTGCACAGTTGATTCGTATTATGAGGCGTTCCTCACGAGTCACTCGAAATAATTGATTTTTTTTCGCAAATAAAGACTGCTGTTATTTGTTCTATTAGCAAAATTGAATCATACGATCCTGATGTACTAAATGTACTTTTTTAAGACAAAACATTTTGATTATCAAAAGCAAATCAATCGTTCATTTACGATGACAATGAATAAAGACAGAAATTGTAGAAACAGGTGTGTTTTACACTTTCCCTCTCAATACGATCGACCTTCGCCAATCCATGTTTTCGCAGAGCAAAGGCTCAAACGATATTCAAGTAGAGTGTAAATAAAACTTCATTGAAAATTACTTCACTAAAGGCGATCATTATATTTATGGGTTTGTTTCTAAAGCTTTAATTGTATTTGAGAGAATGTGGCAGCAACAGATGTACGTAAAGCTGTAGGCAGCTTCAAACAGCTCAATGGAAATATTAAGTAAGCCGCAAATTGTTCCATAAATGCTGTTATGTAGAATCTGTACTAAAGCTCCCAATAAGTATCTGTGGAAGTGCGGAACACAGCAGTTTTTTCAAAATCCTAGAAGGAGAAAACTCTGAAACTTTCATCATACGTGATCATTAGCTGTCAATAAACTAAAACGAGGAAAATGTTTTGAATCATAAGCAAGTTAATACTGTTCCATAAATAATATTATCTCATCTCAAACTGATTTCTCTTTTTCGTAAAAAAAATTCTCAGTGAAAATGATGATAATCGGTCGTCTGAATATTCCAATGACAATTATGTATCTGTGATATTCTGGTTCCAAGATTTAGATAGATTTTAGTGCCATTTTACTTATCATCACATTTCCACAATAAATGTAAAAGAGAGGCGTGGCATTCCTAATGGGCACTACTCTGGCCTTTTATGAGCGCTATGTAAATCATAGTTTTATGGCTCAAATGCACATTCCCAGACAGGTAAAACTGTTTTCCTGTTTGAAACCTTTTGTAACACGTTTTGACCGCGTTTTCCAAAATTCTTTCATGAGTTCAAGATTTTCCCAAAATCCAGTTAGTGGTGATATGTCTATCTACCAACAGGTAGAAGATGTAACGAACTGGTTACATTCCTAAGGGTCACAAAGTTATCAAACAAGCAGTTAATCACCAGTGATGAGTATCGTGATGCATGACCGTCGTCGTCATCGTGCATGATGCCATTGAACTAGATTCCGAGTAGCACATGTAGCAACAACATAAGAGAAATGACGATAGGCAAGCACTATGTTTTCACTGACGCGTCACACTGCCATCATTAGCTTGCGGGGAATCAAAGCAGTGTTTTTCGATTTATATTGGATAGCGCCTTCTTCAGACTCCACTGATGCAGTCGTTGCGGTGATCACTCCTAAAGTTGCACGATGGTGATGTCACCGTCAAACGTGCTTAGATAATTATCCCTTTCGAACACGTGGAGTGAAAGCGTTCAAGGTTACAGATCAAATGATCGTAATATTCATAACATTCGTAACGAATCAATGTCGTGCAAAAACATAAATGCAACGATAGCGTGTTCAGGCAGTTTAATGCTTTTTACGCATGTTTATTTTCAAAATAGTAGACCTAGCTAGGAGTGAAGTCCATAATATTGGTTGAATGCAGATTCCCGAAACGCATACGAAACCTGAGCTAAATTTCAAATGTTTCTCACAAAAGAGAGACAAACTTCATGGTGCAAGATCGAATCTTTGAGCCCTGCACACGTGCACCAAAGAAAGGTCCACTGATTACATAAGAGCTTGAACGCAGTGAGAGAGTATGGTTCAAAATGCCCACCTTGAATTACGCTCATTAACTACAGTTTCTCAACTTATGGATAATATTACTACACATATTATCTCCATTACAATTGATAGTTTTTAGAAACTTCTTTACTCGATGAGTGCATTACAAATACAAAACATCAATCCCCAATTCTCGACATATTTAATAGCAAGAAATACATTTTTTTTTGTTAAATTGTTTTTTCTTTGATTGAAATATATCTCTTTGCATCATCACTTTTTATCACAACACATACATGAATCAATCTGAATATTCATAGTATGATAGTACAGAAATAATGTCATAGATTTTTAAAATTCTATCTAAATATTTGTAAAACAAATTAGGGCGTAAAAAATGTCTGTTATTCATGAAGGAAATTCACGAATCATTATTTCCAGTACTGTTTTTCAGATATTTCTACGGAATGGAACCCATATCAGCCCTGGTATTTTGTACTTCTTTCTCCAAGGTGACAAAGCCCTATAAACAAGGTGAAAGACATATCATCGTCCCTTAAAAAGTGTATCCGAGTTTTATGCTAATGTGTAACTATTTTCTTTTCCCTTGTTGGAGTGGGTTCGGATCTGATGTTATGGTGGTTGGCCGATTAATCTATGACGAAAAACTATCTGTTTGGCCTTTCCCTCAGTTACGTCATGGCGATCTTGGTTACCTATGGGGTCTCATATCGTTAAAGCAGTGACCCTTCGTCGCATGTAAGGGCATTGATCCGGATCATCATTGATCATGCTATGCTGTATATATTGAAAAGACGATTGAAAAGCGTACAAAGAGGAAAATAATGACATTAGTTTAGTGTACACAATGCTGGATTGTTTACAATACTAAGTCTCATACTTAAGATGGATAACTAATCATTCTGAGAAAAAAAAAGACAAAAGCGATATACATATATGTTCAATTTTATCTGCATAAATATATTTGTTTGGGCTTTTTGTCAACAGTAAATTATTTTTCTGTCGAAATAATATTGGCCTCTAATTGATTTTTGTAGACCGCCGAAAAACAGACACTTCGCTTCACAGTTAGGGATCACTGCCCAACTACTTTCAAGTATCGCATGTTTTTATGCGGGTTATCTTTGGCGCATTTCGCGCCAAATCGTATTCGGAGTGTTGGCAGCACCTTTCAGTTTTCAATTAAACTTTCTGGACATTTTGATTTTGTCACAAACAGCTTTTATTTTTTTAAAAGAACGGAACTTTTATCATCCTACAAAATCCAACAGTTCACATGTAAGATGGGCAAATTTAAGGAAAAAGTTTTCCTAGCAAAATCTTTTTTAAATTCTGTTTATAAGCATATTATGACTTCAGTATTTTGGTAAAATACTATTTTTCGCCATTTTACATAGAACCTCTATAAAATCTAATTACCACTGCTTAGCTTTTGCTTGGTAACGTGGTTTTTGATTCCATTAATCAAGGTAAGCCTTTGTTTTGCTCAGTCCTTCAAAGTTGAAGAATCCGAGAAAAGTGTCAAAAGAAGCCCCGCACTACGGTAATTCATAATTGCAATCTTATCAGAAATGGAAACTATCGTCGAATGGGGCTTCATTTGACAAATTTGTGGCTATTTTTGGCATGTTGTTAAAGAGTAGGCATTTGATATGATGATATTTCCCTCAAAACAAAAAAAGTTCATAAGCCATCGGAATCTAAATGGCATATTAGTTGGATTAGCTCATCCACGCAAACCAGCGCCATTTAATGAAAGAAGATGATTCGCTGCTTCTGTGGTGTTATATTGCGTGGCCGGGTGGGCTCAAAGTAGCCCACCAGCGACGTGAGAAGCTCTTATTTACAAAAGCAGTTTCGCCCTTTTAAATGTGGGTGTCCAATTCCTTGTTTTAACCTATTTGGCAAAAAAATAATTGAGTCAGTTTGAATGACATACGCTTTTTTACCAACAAACGAGCAAAGTCGATGCTTTCCATTACATTTTACAAAAGCAATCTAAGATTTATGCATTTATAGTTATTGCAAAATAGGTATATCACATAAGATGCTCACTAACGCAGATTTGTGCCGAGGGATCGTTTTCTTTATTCTTTATTTATAAATACATTAACAGTCTACATAAAACCTAAATAATGTTTATCTAAATCTAATCTAATCACGTGTTAATAGTGAGCATTAGCATTATAACCGTGCATTTCGTAGTTGCTACTTCGTGATTGACTAGAACAATCGCAATTGCACAGTGAACCCAATGGATGGAAACATGGGATTTGCTCTCCAACCTCCATGTGCCACAGTCCGAGAGTCCTAGTATTTTTAAATGGTCGATAACGGCGCTGGTCACGTATTGGAATTGGATGCCGAAACGAGATTTTTCGCTTACTTCGAATTCTTACAGCTACCTGCTAGAACTAAGTCAAACTGTAGGTATAGAGGATAGAAGATGGAAACGATACGAAAGTCCATTTCCAGTTCTAGCGAAACATATGGAAAGATACAAAGTAGGAGGGATGGAATTAGGATTGAACCCACGACCACGCGTATGAAACAGAAGTGGTAGCCACATGACCCCCAAGCCCGTAATCTAATCACGCGTTAAAAGTATATAAAAAATCAGAAGGGTTATGCAGAGGATACGATCGCAAGGTAGACGTTGGATAACGTATGGCCATCGTTGCGATTGATCTTTATGCTTCGGTCACTAAGCAATTGTGTTTTGATTTTGAAGAAATTTCTTCTCGAATGATCTTCTTTTGTATAAAAGGATGGTCTTGGGAAGAATCGATTTATTTCAATAATGCGCCTTCCCAACCACAAACAGCAACAATCAGAGTCTCTACATGCCCGTTTCATTCATTTTACATGACTACTACTAATGTCATCCATTCGAATTAATTTTTGCCTCTGATGCGCGCTCATAATTCAGCTACCGACGGACGCTTTCTGCCGTCGCCAAGCGGTTCTTATTTACACTTTGAAGCAAGGAATCCAGAAAAAAAACTATAAGTCTGTATCAATCTCGGCAAAATGTCTATATTTGTCGGCATGGAGTTTATGAAGAGCAAGAATTAGAAAATTATCCAAAAACCATGCACTTTTGACAACGTAGAATATCGAGGTTTCAATTATCAAAAAGTTGGTGTAAGACTTAGTCGAGTCAAATACGAGGAACTGAAGTTACAATCAAGTGATGGGATTAAATAGGATAGCTCATCTTATGCCAAGTGAACAATTCCCTAACTGTTTGGGCTTTTGAATCGATACCGTTTGCGCTTTCCTTTTCCAGAATCTTTTTGGGCTTCCAAAAGAAATCCCAGCAGCATTTCATTCTGATTACCAAAAGGATATAGATTTGGTATCTCTTGTGCAGAAGCCGAAAAAAACTCCATTCAGAAGCGCAAATGGGTCCACTCGGAAGTCTAAAAGTATTCCTTTCGAAAGTCTAAAAGGACTTCGTTCAAAAGTAAAGTCCAAACTGATTCCGTTCAGAAGCCCAACAAGATTCGGAAACCCAAAGGAATTCTGTTTTGAAAGCCCAAAAGAATTCCGTTCAGATACATAATAAAATTCCTTACAAAAGCCCAAATAATTTCGATCGGTTTTCGAATCGATTCCTCTTGCGCTTCCGAACTAAATCTTCTTAGGCCTTCGGTAGGAAATCCCATGAGGATTCTAATCGGAATCCCTTGTCCAGAAGCAGTAAAAGATTTCGTTCAGAAGCTCAGAATGCTCCAATCAAAAGTCTCAAAGTATTTCTTTCGAAAGGCCAAAAGTATTCTGTTCTGGATTCTAGAATGATTTTGTTCAGAATCCCAACAGGAATCCGTTTGGAAGCCCAAAACAATTTCGTTCAGAAGCTCGGAGGAATTCGGTTCGTAAACACAGAAGGATTGCGATCGGAAGTTCACATAGCTCTGTGGGGAAATCTTTTGGGCTTTTGAACGGAATCATTTTCAGCTTCCGAAAGGAATAAGAGTGACTGCGGCCCTGAAATGAGTCGTTTTTGTTTACCTTTCGCCGTCGTTCGTGTTCAGCTGGAGCTGGTGTACTTGTTGACAGTTCAGAGTGCTTGACCAGCTTGTTCGGTAGCAGGAACCGGACGGTGGCCTGAATCTTGCGGCTGGTGATCGTTGAGCTTGTGTTGTAGTGTAGCAGACCGAAGGCTTCGGCTGCGATGTGCTCCACGCTAAAAATGAACTAGTCAAAATTGAGTCGAATCCGATTCATTTTCATTAAAAACTTGAGTAAAAGATACTACCTTCAATAAAATGATTATTGCACTTAAACTAGGGATCTGTTTGCCGTAAAATGCACTTAGATAGATAGATAAACTTGTTTCTTATCGGTTGTATAAAAAAATGCTAGAATGCCATGCTTAACTTTCACGAAATCATCATTTTACTCAAATTTTGAATAGTCTGTTTTTTTATGAAAATGAGTCGAATTCGACTCAATTTTGAGTAGTTCGCTTTTAGCGTGTCCTAAATGTCGCAAACTTCCTCTGCACGGAGAAACTCAATTTACCCATTAATGGGTACCTTTATATGCTATCTCTTTCTGCCTGCAGAAAAATTTACCCATTTTTTTTAGTTCGGCGGCATAACTCATTAATAGGTTATGCCGCAGAACTTCAAAAAATGGGTATTTTTTCTGCAGGGAGAAGGAATGGGTAGACGAAAATCTCCGTGTGTGGTTATCGCTTCGGCTGTTGTCGGGCTTGACGATGTTGTTTGGTTTGCCTCGCTCCGTTTTGCTTCGGTTCGACGCGCACAGCAGGCACTGCTTCTTTAGGCCCGATGCCCAATTGGCGTCCTTTCGACGCAGAATACACGTGGCGGTAAAACGACGCAGGTGTGCATCGGGGAAAAGCGGTAATGTAACGTCAACGCGCCGATGTATACCTGCGTTATTCTACCGCTGCGTGCACGTGGCGTTGAAAAAACGCTATGTGAACATCGGCCCTTAATATACAAAGAAAATCTTGTGGTGAATTAAAAGGCCAGTAAGTTACATGAAATTGAAGTCCGTGTTGGGAATGCATTAACGGGATTGGTTGGTTCGGAATTTTTTACTGCGTTGAATTGAATTGAATTGAAATTTTCAATAGTTTATCGTAAATAATCTTGAGTTTCGATGAGGCGGCCGGTAATAAAGTTAATCAGTTCAGTGCGTGTTTTCTCTTGTTTCGGACAGCAGAACGATCGCGCGATCTTGTGTTCTGCATTGCGCAGCCGGTCAGTTCAGTGCGTGTTTTTTCGGTGTAGTTATCGAGCAGGCGTTGTGCAGTGCGTGTTTTAGTCGTCGCGAAGTAGTTAAGATATCGAATCAGTCTTCGGGAAAATACGTAAGACACGCGTTGCTTTTCCGTTTTTCTATCATCATGAATATGGAGTCGTTCAAATGAAATAATTATTCGCTTACCAAGGCGATTTCCAAAATATTTCCTTCCCAAAGGAAGGACAAGAATCCTTGCAAAGGATTCCTCGGTCTCTTGTAGCAATGAGTGTCGAACTAAGCTCCGTTTTGTTTCGGTCTGTGAGGTTCGTTCGGTTCGACGCGCACGGCAGGCACTGCTTCTTTAGGGCCGATGCCCACGTGGCGTCTTTTCGACGCAGAATACACGTGGCGGTAAAACGATCCTAATTGACTGTGAGGACGTGGCTACGTCTTGAATCAAAGAAACTCCAAAGCATGTACAGTGAGAATAGCTTTATAGTCCCGAGAAAACTATTCAATTGGTGAGGGTGCATTATTTGTTGTTTTTCGGCCAATAACGACTAGCAACTACGATGGGTACAGTCAATCAAGCTAAACTAAGCTAATACAAAATCCTTGAAAAGCCATCGAAAGATGAAGACGCTATTAACATTCAAAATCTTACATAATATTGTTGGTTACGATCTCCAATTTTTTATTCTGATTAGATGCTTAGAAGCTCCGGGTAAAACGTTATCGAACGTCAAAAAAGTTACCGTGCTCAAAAAAGCAACTGGAAGTCGTCTCGTAGAGTTTGTCGAGAAATGTTGAAATCAAAGAAAGAAGCAACTCATATGAAAATCCTTCGCAATTCTGTTAAAGAACCATATATACTATACAGTTTCGGACAATGTCCATCAAAATAGACTTTGTAGTGAACTACGTAGTAGGTACTCGGTCGTAGGTACTACTCTATTTTGATGCAAATAATGACTGCTGGAGGGTCTCTAGTTAGCTTTACGATCAAAGGCATAGGATTGCCATTCCGGAGAAGGGGAACTCGATTCTCGGTCTGGTCTGGGACGTTTTAGGGTAGGAAGCATTCTCGGCAAACTTGGGGTTCAGTGCGAGATTTCTCTTGTTTCGTACAGCAGAACGATGGCGCGATCGGCCGAAATATTGTGTTCTGCTTTGCGCGGCCGGTAATAAAAATCAGTTCAGTGCGTGATTTCTCTTGTTTCGGACAGCAGAACGTTGTGTTCTGTATTGCACGGCCGGTAATAAAAATCAGTTCAGTGCGAGATTTCTCTTGTTTCGGACAGCAGAACGATGGCGCGATCGGCCGAAATATTGTGTTCTGCTTTGCGCGGCCGGTAATAAAAATCAGTTCAGTGCGTGATTTCTCTTGTTTCGGACAGCAGAACGATCGCGCGATCGGTCGAAATATTGTGTTCTGCATTGCGCGCCCGGTAGGCCGGTAGTTAGTTTGTACTACTTTTCGCGCCCGATTCATGGCTAGGTAAAATCACTGTGTATAAAGAATGGCACGGTCGTATCGCTTATCAGAGTGAATCCAGATCCAACGATGCCTACCAATTAACTGATAATCCTTCCTGTGGTTTTTGAGGAGACGCAGAGGTAAACACGGTCTTCAAATAGCAAAAACCACCTACTAATACTCCTTCCTTCTTCCTAACTGACTACAAGGACGTGGCCGGCGCCGTTATTGATCATTTGAATTTTAGAGTCACTGAAACTTGCACACTGAGAATGCTTGAACAATGCCAGTCAATCATTCAGTTGATTCTTTGTGCAATTTCACTGATTCTGGTCAATCACGGAGTAGCAACCATAGATATGTGTAGTCAGTCAAAGCTAAGCTAAGCTAAGCTAGCTAAGCTAAGCTAAGGAAGCATTCTCGACAAACTTGGCATAGTGTATCAATTGTGAAATGCTAATAGAACACAGTTGCAAAGCAGGCCACGTTCCAATTGGGATGTACAATTAGGATTAGGACGAATAATTTAGGGAAAAAAATCATAAATTTAAAACATTTCAACACGTAAGCACTTAAATGAGGCTTGGAACAAGCAAAGTATCGATGTTGCAGCGGTTGAATTATTCTAGTAAAGGCGTAATAAACTAAATTCGCCGAAATTTCGAATGGTTGATACGTCAACTATGAGATCATGGTGGTTTTATAAGCCATTTTATTGAGGTTTGAAGATAGCTAAAAAAAAAGACAGGAACACCGTCTTCGACCAGAGGTCGTACAGACTGAACACTTAACACCTAGACAACGGACAGGACACATAACACCCAGTGGGCCGGTGGAGAATTTTTCGATCACGAAAAGTTTTCTCCTTACCGGGGCGGGAATCGAACCCACGCTCCACAGCCCATGCGTCTAGACGATAGACGTCGCTTATCGCACGACCACGAATCCCACAATTAATATTTCGTGAAACGCACGTAGAAAAGATTTGCATTTTGTGTGTCAAAAAATGCTTTTTTTTTTAAGAAAACCAAGGTGAAAATAGAGTTATCGATGATGGTATTCCCAGCACAGGCTCAAAACCCAAACAAACAAAAATAATTTTGCTATAATTTCTTCGTAATCGTTTGTGCTTTCTCGAGAATTTACGATCCAGATAATAAATTCAACTTGAAGATGCAGTTGCTGCTTTAGCCGAACGCAATAGCTTGCCGGGAAAACCTGTCGATACCCTAAATCTCGTCGGGGGATTCCTGCAATGGAGCAATAGTTGAAGGCATATATTGAAGATGCAAAACAACTACCTACTTAGTTTTTTGGGTTTCAATTGTATTTAGATGTCAATAGTATATAAAATTCCTATTCATCACGTGCCGTAAAAAGAGGTCATAAAATGAAATGACGAATATGGAGGTTCCGTAAAAAGAGTTTTAGTGTGCTACAGCACAAATAGCTAGGCAAAAGGTTAATCTGGTTTCGGCTGCTGTTTAATTCTTCACTGTGATTTGTACGAAGGAACTCTGATTTATTGGATAATGATTCTCTGTAAATGCCTCACTGTATATAAAATGAGACTTTTGCAACGTTTCATATAGAAAATAAGATAAGATTCGATCACTACGACTTCGATGTCAATGCAATTAATTTTGGACGCCGATTAAGCAGCCAAATCCGTGAATAATATTCGTAAATAATGTGTTAGTTTTAAGCGATTGGAGTACGAGCGCGGTAGTCTAGTGGCTATCGCGTCTGTCTTATAAGCAGGAGGTCGTGGGTTCAATTCCAGGCTTGTCCTTTTTCTACTTTGTATTTCTATCTTAGTTCTTTCTGTGTTCCACGTTATATCAAAACGATTCCTACTGTCATAACTTTCCACATAATCCCAAAACCTCCCGTGGCACCTATGAGAGGTCGTAGAGTTCTCTGCATCTTTCTTAAGTAGGTGTCCTACAAACTATCCTTCCCCTTCCTCAGCATTCGCAAGGACGTGGCTAGGTCAGATCTCGACTATTGGAGAGTGCATTGCTTCCAGCCCGGTGGCATCCCTATCTCTCACAATAGGTTTGTTTTGCAGCCAACATTGCGCGACCGTATCCCACTGACAGTTCTGTATCCTAATGTGAATCAAATGTGATGTTTGTAAACAAAACATATACTATCATGAATTTTACACTGAGATGTTGGCTGCAAAAACATGGCGTCGTGCCACCCACCTGATTGCTTCCATCTAAGAGTTAGTGATTAGTCCTAAATCAATATCTGTGGTAACGAATGGAAGTGATGTTACTCTCATACAATAGTCTTGGCTTGTACCACCTACGAATTTGTGCGAACTGCTAAATGCTAATGCTAATGTTAGTTTTAAGCGATTGGAGTACCTTGAATGTGAATGTGACTATTTTAATGTGTTGTAATTGCGTAATGACTTTTCTCTACTAGAGTACTTCATAGAGACAGATGATGTTGTCAATGATGAAGATATACAAGAAAATAAATAAAATAAGAACCGACACTTTGGAGTGCGAGGCGTGGACACAAGAGATCGAAACTCCTTTAACTACATATGACGTCTATGTTAAATATTAAGGATCGTTTGAAAGTTTCTGTTCCTTGGCAACAGCATGGGCTACGAATTCACATGCTTCGATTCACGTGAATCCGTCTGTACAGCTATATTATGCAATCCAGACTACCTCGGAACCGATTATTCTTGCGGCCCAGGTGTTCCACATATGCCAAACAATGCTGCATAAATTAAAGTTTATTTTCGAACTGGTACTCGTTAGCAACAGGCACATCCTCCAGCTGGGTCCTACGTACATGATTTGCTTTTAAAATAAATTTCACACATTTACGGTCGCAATTCGGCAAAACGACTTAAATGCCAGTTTTCTTATTTTGTTATAAATGAGCCATTTCCACACAGCAGTAAAGCAGATATGTTGCATTCTGGCGCATACGCCATTTCACCAGATCACACCAGTAGAGGTTACTCGCCATTCAAACTGAAACCCATTCTTCTTTTTCTTTGTTTTCATCTGCAGAGGACACTATCGACAAATATCCGCTGATGGCATCGCCGGTGCCGAGCTCCATACTAATTGCGATCTATCTATATGTTATCTACAAATGGGGTCCGAGGTAAGTGTGCTCGGGGTTTTGAGAAATATTCCAAAATATGACGCACGACGGCGGCTGGATTGGACAGGAGACGGTTCAACGGTTTGTCATCTTTTTATTGTCACTTTCAGCTATATGGAGAACCGCAAGCCGTTCAATCTGAAGTGGATTATAGCTGCCTATAATATCTTCCAAGTGATGGCGTGTTCGTATTTGGTGCTGAACGTAAGTTTGCCACCGGAATACCAAGCAGGAGTTTCCAACCCGTTTCTATTCGGTTCTTTTTTCTCTCCCTTATGACTCGACTTGGTGACGAACGTGCTGTGCAGTACATCAAGGTAGGCTTCAAATTTAGCTTTATCGGAAGATGCACGCCAAAATTGCCCGTCGAGGAGTACGAATATGGCTACGATGCGGTGTATTATGGCTGGCTGGCGATGTGCCTCCGGATGGTGGAGTTCGCAGAGACCATCTTCTTTGTTCTCCGAAAGAAGCAGAATCAGGTGTCAGCGCTGCACGTCTATCACCACATCAGCACCTTCCTGATCGTATGGTGGAGCCTGAAGCTCAGTTTGTGTAAGTATGATCCAGGATGACAACCATTTGGTTGTTGACCGAGATGTTTATATAGGGCTTTCCAGAGTTGTGAATTTTGTATGAAAGAAGGTCGCGATCTGTGAACGAATCTTATATATAAAAATGAAATGGTCTGTGTTCGTATCCGCATAACTCGAAAACGGCTGGATGGATTTTTTTCATTTCTTCAGCAGAAACATTCGTTATAGTTTCCGACGGGTTTATATGATATTTCCTAATGCGAAAATTACGAGTAAAGTTAAGCAAATCGTGAAAAACTAAAATTGTGATTCCTATGCGAACTTTGCATGAGCAGTTCGGAATGCACATTCTCGCCTACTATGCAGGACAACGTCTGCCGGGTCAACTAGTATCCTATAAAACTCCTTCTTTTGTTCTTATTGGATAATTGGATAATAGAGTGCGAAATAAAAAATAAATAAAGACAGTTGGTAAAATCGAAAACTCAGTGTTTTTGAAGAATTTTCAATGGAAGCTCTAATAAGTATCATTTTTACCGAGCTTTGGAATAATCCTTCAAATATTAATTTAGCCACAAAAGAAGGGGGAGGGGCAGAAGAAGAAAGAAGAAAAATAAAATTAGTTCCCGCCTTATTATTCATTTTCTAGAACAATGTTGCAGTCACAGGAGGTTTGCGTAACAGTAAAGGCCTACCCAAACATGTACATCATTTTATTGTTTACCATCTTTCGTTATGGCGAAGCAATCTTTATGTAAAATTTTTATTCAGATATTTGGACAAAACCAAATGCTCAATCTTGCAGCAAGGAGACCATGTGATACACTTGTGGCACCTGCCTGTATAAAATCATAAATTATTTATCAAGTTCCTCTACTGCCTTTCTCGTATTTTGCCAACAATGAAACGAACTTTATTGTCATAACTTGTTTGTTCAACAACTGATTGCAAATAAATGAAAAAGATAAGTAAAATAAAAATTATTTATCGTCGAATGCAGATCTATAAAAAGAACAGTTAAAATACCACAGATAGTAAAGAGAGTAAAATTTCTGCAGGAGACGATTGTATACCAAAAATATCGTAAATATGCACGGCCCTACCTTTCTTAGCTGTGCGGTAGGATGCGCTGCTACAAAGCAAGACCATGCTGAAGGTGGGTGAGTTCGATTCCCGGGCATAAAAGGAATCAACGTGTAAGCCTCATGATATGCGAATGCAAAAAAAATGGTAACTTGGTATAGAAGCCTCACAGTTAATAACTGTGGAAGTACTGAATGAACATCAAGCTGCAAGGCGGCAATGTCCAAGTGGGGGATGTAATGCCAATATGAAAAATGTGAAGAAGAAAAAAGAAGACAAATGCAATATTGCATTTTGTTACCTACTCAAGTCTTTATTTCAGAGGTTTTCAGCCCTAGGCTGGCTCACCTCTTAAGGCGAACCTGTTAAAACCCAACTTAATTAACCTGGTAGTGATATTGCTTTTCTCGCATTTAGCCAAGACACCAACCTCATATGGTGCTTCTCTGGTGCGATCTACCATTTTCTTCATTTTATAACTTTTAAACATAACGGTCGGTCGTTACCAAATTCAATAGTGATCAAATTATCAGTTTAGGATTATTATTGAAAAGTAGTCTGTTTTTCTTAGCCTTTGTGCACACACACATACACACATACATACACACGGACATACAGACATTTGCTCAGCTCGTCGAGCTGAGTCAATTAGTATATTTTTTGTTGTTGTTTTGATTGGCTTTTTTCGGTGACAAATAATAATAATTAAATATTAGTATATGACACTATGCATCTCCAAGGCTTCTGTAAAAAGTTCGTTTCCGGATTGGAATGATAGCCTCTCGGTACAACCTTGTTGTTTCGAGAAAGGCAATAAAACAAACAACACACAGATATTACAAACTTCGTATTATACGAATTAAATATCCAATTCTTTACTTTATGTTAGGAGTACGGATACCTTCTCAAAGTAATATTTTTGACTTTTATTACGTGCTTTTATACAGCTCAAGTAAGACACCTCCGCAAAATTATATAATCATTTTGTTTTTTAGCTTTTCCATGGATTTAAAGTAAATTTCACAAACCTGTATCAATTTTCTCAGAATGCATAGCTCAGCTTGCTACATCACAACAAACTTCCCCGTTGTCTGTTCGTTTACAAATTATCGGCTTTTTTATTTGCTCAGCAAAGTTTGTACTTCTCAAATAAAAGAGAAAAACAATCCCAGCGTTCATAAATAAACTTTTCAGTTCCGCAAGGATGTTGCCGACTAAAAAAACACCTTTTTAAAATAGCTCTACAACATATATCACAAATGAGAACTCATTGCATTTTGCAACAGGACACAATTGATAGAAATATTAGAATATTTTCAGAAATACAACTTACGCTCTCCGTTTATGTTGAGATTTCCCATCTAATCTTCTTCCCTCCCGTTTTGCAGCCTATCAGGAAATGTCCATTATGGTGCTCAACTCGATCGTGCACATCATCATGTACTCGTACTATTTGCTGTCCTCGTACAAGGTGTTCCACCCGTTGACGAGCCGCGTGAAGCCCGCCATCACCATCATCCAGTTGGCCCAGCTGGTGACGATGCTGGTTCACGTGTACGCCGCGTTACAGCCGACCTGCGCCGCCAACAAGTTCATCTACAAGCTGCACGCCGTCAACCTCGTCATCCTGATCAGTCTATTCAGCAACTTCTACATACAGACCTACATCAAGAAAAGCCGCAAAGCCAAGCAAAGCTAACAAACCGATCTCGGGCCTCTTCTCTCTAAGTAATGCGTTGTTGTACCACTTTGTACATTGGATTATGTGTTTATCTATTGGTCATTCTGTTTTCCCCCGCGAATGACCCAATATGAGAAAAAAAGTGAAACTAGCAAGTCAATATTTGAACTTTAACAAGCGCGCTCCACTCTGATGCAATTACAATGCATCACCGTACAAGGAGATTAAACGCTGGTCTCAATCGTGACTTGTCCGGTTTCCTTGAATAACGCTTCCCAACGTCATAAGTAACAAGGTGTGATACCATGTTGTAACATTAAAGAAATAATAATGAATGTAGTGCTAAGGTATGTAGTAGATGTTAATTCACAGTTGCTGCCATATTCAGTGGTTAGGATAATGCAGTGAAACAATATAAGACCCGCTTGAAAATCATTCAATATCACACCTCCCTGCTACTTATCTGATCATACATCTTACGCCACTGGGGCGCTTCAAATACCTCTACCGGGTATTATCCGAAAAATTTCACGCACCATCGGGTGTTGGGATCAAGGTCGAACTATGGATGGGAGAAAGGCAAATTGGGGGCACTACAAAATGATGAGATAATCGATGTTTTTTTTAAATGTTTTCGCCAAAATATGAATGCGTTTGCGGTGAATGTTGAAAACGCAAGGGGATACTCAATGAGACATGCGATCAGCGACCAACACCGTCATTAACAAATATTACTCGGGGCATGTAATCAGACCTACGAGTTTAAATTTATTGCATGTGTTGTAATCCTACATCTTCAGAATCTGCCTGATCTTGGTGAATGGAATCTAGTAGGGGAAATATGATCAATATGCCGATGTACCCTTAAGCAAACCTCCCAATCCAACTCTTTTTTTTAACTTTATTAAAGTGATTTTTCTTAATTTCTAGAGTGCCTAATTTAATGGTGATTTCATAGGAAAAAAGTGTGTTTTCGAAGTGTTTATGAATAGTTCGACATATCAGCCATCATATATGATTTTTTTTTTTATGAAAAACCAACAATATTGTAAGAAAAGATTTCATTCTAAAATTGTGTTTTTTCATCTAAAATTATTACAGGGATCGTAATGTTCACTCATTCTCAAGAACGGAAATCTTAGTTTTAGTTTAGTCTTAGTTATCTTAGTTTTACTATCACTTGCATCAACACTAGACAGCTTCGCCATGTTTTTTTATCAGACGATCGGCAATGCAGACACGAGTATTTCGTAGCATGCTGTCAAACCAAACCAAATTTGCCGCTTGATCATTAATAGCCCAGGGCTGGTAGCGATGAATGGCGTTCAAAATAATGACTTTAGTGACCAACAATGACGAACAAAGTGAGCAACTAGTGACTTACAGTTGCAGGAAAAGTGACAAAATAATGGCAATTTATAACTTTTGCATTGTTACGGTGTAGTTCGTAGATTGGATACTAGTAATACTCATGTTTTCTTTCGATATCCTTACTGTGAATGCTATCAGAAATTTGATTTTGATTTTGTGGGGAGGATTGACAAACGATTTACAAAATCCACCAAAATGCAAATGTTACATTTATGCGTTCATAGGCAATGCAGCTTGAATTAAAATGGCAGAATGGTCTAAATAATTCCTAGGCAGAGAATTGTTTGGACTCACAAAGCATATAAATCTTTAACTTTAGGCCTTAAACTTTAAAAAATCAAAAATATGAAGAAATTTTTAAAATAAGATAATTCCGCTAACACAGGCGATGGCTTGAATAAAAACCTAACTTAATTCACCGAGTAGTGATACTGCCTTTCTCGCATTTAGCCAAGACACCAACCTTATATGGAACATAATATTGTTCGATGTACCATTTTCCTAATAACTTTTAAACGCAACGGTCGATTCTTATCAAATTCAATAGTGATCAACTAGGGTTTGCCCTCTGTCGAATGCAACTTGTTGCGAGAAAATCGGTTAAAGATTACTATATGAAAAGTTGTCTAATGTTTTTCTTAGCTTTTTGCACACACACACACATACACACGGACAGACAGACATGTGCTCAGTTCGTCGAGCTGAGTCGATTGGTATATAACACTATGGGTCTCCGAGACATATATAAAAAGTTCGTATTCGGAGTGAAATGATAGCCTTTCGGTACAACTTTGTTGTACGAGAAAGGCAAAAATTTAAATACAGTTTTTGAGATTTTGAACTTGACGTGGCTTGTCGAAGAAAATTGTTTACGCTCCAGTAAAATAGAACATGGGCTGCAAAATGGTGGGTTGACATCAAGGAAGGAGCGCCCAACAGAGCTCTGGTCCCCACAAGTCCCTATCTCACGCTTCCACGGGTCGTCCGATGACAAAAGACCGCCAGCTAAGGGTTGTGTCAAATATAGTAGATTAACAATATAGTCCACTTCGAGAATCCCCATATATTAGACAACGGACAGCACAATCATACCATCTTGCGTCACAAAAGGCAACTAACGTCTGGAACCGATAGCCAAGGGGTGTGATAATTGGAAAAATTACAATAGTTTAACAATTTTCAATAGTTTAAATTACATTTTTGAAAATTATATTTTCAAACTCAGATGTCAAAAAGGACCCATGTGATGATTTCTAGCACATCATTTAAAGCTATGTCCATTTAGAATCCGGAATAATAAAATCATCTGTATCTCGGTAACGGATTGACGTACAAAGAAGGTTAATACATCAAAACAAGGGTAATTTACTGTACTTTAAGGGAAAATTATTGATACAATTAATTTCTTCTTGTTTGTGAAGTGTAAATTCGCACCTTCTTCTTTATTCCTCTCATTAAAGGTTGCACACCTCCGGAGTCAACTTCCTTGGCACATTTGTTCCTCATTTTGGTCATCTGAGTCGCGTCTCGAGCTTTTTTTTCTCACTTTTTCCACTTTTCTTAAGCTTCCGCTGCATTACTGCCCAAAATATCTCGATGGGCCGGAGCTGTGGGGAGTTGCGTGGATTTATGTTTTTATCGATGAAATCTTCGTTATTATCGCTATACCACTGGATGACCTCCCGGCTGTAGTGGCAACTCGCCAAATCTGGCCAAAACTTCACGGGACCTGTATGAGCTTTATGGAAGGTCGACCGCGGTTTTTGAGACATTCCTCCTTGTACAACTTCGAGTCCATCGTCTTATTCGCCACAAACACTTAGGTCTTTGCCCCACAGTTACATATCCCATGCCAAAATCATCAGTTTTTTTTTGCAAGTTTGTCCAAAAATCAAACTTAAACCTCGCAGAACTTCTCCTCGTGCCATCACCGTGTAAAATTTTTGGCTAGGAAGCTGTCCGAAATCCATTTTGACGTAGGTTTCATCGACGATGAGCAGGATTATCAACGTGGGTGTGCAGACTTTTTTCTCTCCTGTCGGCATGCATCTGGAATAATTTTTGACACGCTGCCCGAAACTTCGTGAAATTTATACCACAGCAAGTGGGCGCCTAGGTAGACAAACCGCTGTAAAAGAATTCTTGCAGCGGTCACTTTCCGTGCCGCTGCAATACAATAAATGATTCCGGATTCTAAATGGACATGGCTTTAAACATGTCATACTGCATATTGCATCATACGTTTGGAAACCCCTCGACATATCTTTTCACTACACTGCTTGCCTTTTGTGACACCGCGGCGCCACTGTGTTGTCTTTCGAAATCAGCCAGAGTGGACTATATTGGTAATAGAGTATAGTTCAATCAAAGGTAAATGCCTATTTCCGGGGATTAAACCACCCGACTTGGACGTTAATTTACAATGTTATGGAAACTCATATGTGAATATGTACGTTATGTGGAAGATATTGATTTGAAAAATGTATTGGAGGTAACCACTTTCCCTTCGATGGGACTCGAACCCATGACCCTACAGTACGCTAGACTGGTGCTTTAACCAACTAAGCTACGAAGGACCTCCATCGGCCTTCGCAACCTAGCGGCTACTGAACGAGCTCGAGATTCCCAAATTGACGCTTGACGACCGACTGGCAAATGCTTACACAACCTCACTTGATCAGTACCGTTGCTGATGAAGAATGTGTATAGCCGCCAGACATTCTAAATACTCACGCTCCTCTAATGTGGACGTGTACAATACACATGTGGAAGTATTGGCTTGAGAAATGGATTGCGAGTGATTTGACTATGCGTCCAATTTGGGAATCTCGAGCTCGTTCAGTAGCCGCTAGGTTGCGAAGGCCGACGGAGGTCCTTCGTAGCTTAGTTGGTTAAAGCACCAGTCTAGCGTACTGTAGGGTCATGGGTTCTGAGTCCCATCGAAGGGAAAGTGGTTACCCAATACATTTTTCAAATCAATATCTTCCACATAACGTACATATTCACCTATGAGTTTCCATAACATCGTAAATTAACGTCCAAGCCGGGTGGTTTAATCCCCGGAAATAGGCAATTACCTTTGATTGAACTGAACTTGAGTAGCGTGCTCTTGCCTACGCAATGCGGTCGGGTCTGAGCATGACGACCGACTGGCAAATGCTTACACAACCTCACTTGATCAGTACCGTTGCTGATGAAGAATGTGTATAGCCGCCAGACATTCTAAATACTCACGCTCCTCTAATGTGGACGTGTACAATACACATGTGGAAGTATTGGCTTGAGAAATGGATTGCGAGTGATTTGACCATGCGTCCAATTTGGGAATCTCGAGCTCGTTCAGTAGCCGCTAGGTTGCGAAGGCCGATGGAGGTCCTTCGTAGCTTAGTTGGTTAAAGCACCAGTCTAGCGTACTGTAGGGTCATGGGTTCGAGTCCCATCGAAGGGAAAGTGGTTACCTCCAATACATTTTTCAAATCAATATCTTCCACATAACGTACATATTCACATATGAGTTTCCATAACATTGTAAATTAACGTCCAAGTCGGGTGGTTTAATCCCCGGAAATAGGCAATTACCTTTGATTGAACTGAACTTGAGTTGCGTGCTCTTGCCTACGCAATGCGGTCGGGTCTGAGCTTGACGACCGACTGGCAAATGCTTACACAACCTCACTTGATCAGTACCGTTGCTGATGAAGAATGTGTATAGCCGCCAGACATTCTAAATACTCACGCTCCTCTAATGTGGACGTGTACAATACACATGTGGAAGTATTGGCTTGAGAAATGGATTGCGAGTGATTTGACCATGCGTCCAATTTGGGAATCTCGAGCTCGTTCAGTAGCCGCTAGGTTGCGAAGGCCGGTGGAGGTCCTTCGTAGCTTAGTTGGTTAAAGCACCAGTCTAGCGTACTGTAGGGTCATGGGTTCGAGTCCCATCGAAGGGAAAGTGGTTACCTCCAATACATTTTTCAAATCAATATCTTCCACATAACGTACATATTCACATATGAGTTTCCATAACATTGTAAATTAACGTCCAAGTCGGGTGGTTTAATCCCGGAAATAGGCAATTACCTTTGATTGAACTGAACTTGAGTTGCGTGCTCTTGCCTACGCAATGCGGTCGGGTCTGAGCTTGACGACCGACTGGCAAATGCTTACACAACCTCACTTGATCAGTACCGTTGCTGATGAAGAATGTGTATAGCCGCCAGACATTCTAAATACTCACGCTCCTCTAATGTGGACGTGTACAATACACATGTGGAAGTATTGGCTTGAGAAATGGATTGCGAGTGATTTGACCATGCGTCCAATTTGGGAATCTCGAGCTCGTTCAGTAGCCGCTAGGTTGCGAAGGCCGATGGAGGTCCTTCGTAGCTTAGTTGGTTAAAGCACCAGTCTAGCGTACTGTAGGGTCATGGGTTCGAGTCCCATCGAAGGGAAAGTGGTTACCTCCAATACATTTTTCAAATCAATATCTTCCACATAACGTACATATTCACATATGAGTTTCCATAACATTGTAAAATAGAGTATATTTGGTTGTGTACTTAGCTGGTAGTGCAGCCTGGGCACTGTTGTCCTTCTGACATCAGCTAGAGTGAGAAGGTACACCTCGAGCGTCTGTTCACCAGGAGGTGCGGCTCAAACAGCGTCTGTCTGGTACCCAGCGGCTGATTAACGAAATGCTGTATCGCGTCAGCTATACCTAAAGTGGCAGCCCCATCATCGCGATGTAGCTTACTGAAGCCTCTCAAATACCACGAAAAATGGAGATAGAAGAAAAAGAGAACGTTTTTTTTTTTTTTTTTTTAACTAAATTTATTTGCTAATTATCTAATACATGCATTCATCTCTTAGACTAGGTGTTCCGTGTTTTCTTAACACTATCATCCTTATTTGCTATGTTACTTTTTAGTTATTATTAATACATTTCAATTGCCTCTGGCAGAATTTTTCCTCTGGTTGAATTGAACCATGTAGGAATTACAATCTTTTCAACTTAAACTAAACTTAACCTAATTTATACTAAGGGGGTATAAGGAGCTAATGGTTCCAATAGAAGATTGCAACGATTTTTGTCGAAAATTGAAAATGATTTTGTTAGATATTTGTTGCAATGTCTCAATATTAGAAATACTATGAAGTTCATTGGTACTAAACCACGGAGACAATTTCACGATCATTTTCAAAATTTAATTTTGAATCCTCTGAAGTGCCTTCTTTCTGGTATTGCAGCAACTAGTCCACATTGGCACATCATAAAACATGGCTGGTCTAAACATTTGTTTGTAAATCAAAAGTGATTTTCTGTTTATAAGTGGATTTAGACACTTAATATATTTGTTACATTTGGCTTGAATGCCTTCAATGTGACTTTTAAAAGTTAACTTTTGATCTAGCAGATGTCCTAAATATTTAGCTTCACTAGACCAATTAATTGGAACCCTATTCACAGTGCCAATATGTCTGCTAGAAGGTTTCAAATAAGAAGCTCTCGGCTGATGTGGGAAAATTATAAGCTGAGTTTTGGAAGCATTCGGGGAAATTTTCCATTTTGCAAGTAAGTGGAGAAAATATCCAAACTTTTTGCAATCTACTACGAATGACACGAAGGCTTCGCCCTTTGGCTGAGAGACCTGTGTCATCTGCAAACAAAGATTTTTGACACCCTGGTGGTAAATCAGGTATGTCAGAAGTAAAAATGTTATACAATATGGGCCCCAGTATGCTGCCTTGGGACACCAGCCCTTACAGGTAATCTATCAGATTTAGAATTCTGATAGTTTACCTGCAGTGAGCGATCTGATAAATAATTTTGGATCAGTTTAATGATGTACAGAGGAAAATTAAAATTCATCAATTTTACAATCAAACCTTCATGCCAAACACTGTCAAATGCTTTCTCTATATCAAGAAGAGCAATTCCAGTCGAATATCCTTCAGATTTGTTGAGCCGAATTAAATTCGTTACTCTTAATAACTGATGGGTGGTTGAATGCCCATGGCGAAAACCAAATTGTTCATCAGCAAAATAGAATTGTCATTAATATGAACCATCATTCTATTTAAAATAATCTTTTCAAACAGTTTGCTTATTGAAGAAAGCAAACTGATTAAGCGATAACTAGAAGCCTCAGCTGGATTTTTGTCCGGCTTTAAAATTGGAACAACTTTGGCGTTTTTCCATTTATCTGGGAAGTATGCCAATTGAAAACATTTGTTAAATAAATTAACCAAAAAGGATAAAGAGCTCTCAGGAAGTTTTTGATAAGTATGTAGAAAATACCATCATCACCTGGGGCTTTCATATTTTTAAATTTTCTAGTAATAGATCTCACTTCATCCAAGTTAGTTCCCAACGAAGGGTCAAAACATTATCTTGATTGATAATGTCTTCGAAACTCCGTGTAACCTGATCCTCAATTGGACTAGTGACCCCTGGACTAAAATTATGGGCACTCTCAAACTGCTGAGCAAGTTTTTGAGGCTTTTCGTCATTTGTTAATAAAATTTCATTTTCCACTTTAAGGGCTGGAATAGGCTTTAGAGGTTTTTTTTAAGAATTTTCGTTAATTTCGAACTGGGATTCAACTTAGAGACATTATTCTCAAAGTTGGGAATAGCGAAACGTTTTTTAATTTCATTTTTCTAATCTCGCCAAATAATTTTCAACGCGGGATCGCGAGTTCTGTGGTATTGTCTTCGCCTCACATTTTTAGGACGGATCAGTAGCTGAAGATCGTCGTCAATAATAATGGAGTTGAATTTAGTTTCACATTTAGGAATTGCAATGCCTCTGGCTTCGACAATTAAATTTGTCAAAGATACGAGAGCATTATCAATATCACTTTTGGTATCGAGAGGAATATCAACATCAAAATTCCTATCGACATACGTTTTATATAAATCCCAATCAGCTCTATGATAATTAAAAGTAGAGCTGATTGGATTATAAATGGCTTCTTGTGAGATTTAAAATGTCACAGGAAGATGATCGAGTCAAAGTCAGCATGAGTTACCAATTGGCCACACAGCTGACCTAAATCCGTTAAAACTAAATCAATTGTAGAAGGATTTCGACTGGAAGAAAAACAGGTTGGTCCATTGGGATATTGAATAGTATAATATCCTGCAGAACAATCTACAAATGAAATTTTTTACCATTGGAATTGCTTTGAGCATTATTCCATGAACGGTGTTTGGCATTGAAGTCACCAATTACGAAGAATTTTGATTTGTTGTGAGTCAGAATTTGAAGATCAGCTTTCAACAAATTCTTTTGCTGCCCATTGCATTGAAAAGGCAAGTAGGCTGCAATGAAGGAAAATTGTCCAAAATTTGTTTCAACAGAAACTCCCAAGGTTTCAAAAACTTTGGTTTCAAATGAAGAAAATAATTTATGTTTGATACGTCTATTAATGACAATGGCGACCCCACCACAGGCGCTGTCAAGACGATCATTTCTGTAGATAAAATAGTTTGGATCTCTTTTAATGGAGAGTCCTGGTTTTAAATACGTTTCAGTTATAATGGCAATATGCACATTATGAACTGAAAGGAAGTTGAATAATTCATCTTCCTTACCCTTTAGAGAGCGGGCATTCCAATTTAGAACTTTCACACAATTATTTAGATCCATTAAAACGGAGTCCGATAACAATTTTTTGTGTGTACTTTATACCAACCTGAACAGCTTCTGGTATGGTATTTGCTTTGAACATTGCATCAATCATGTGATGCAATTGTTCAGATAAAAAATCAAAATCGGAAGCAGTCATGCTACCTGAATCGGCAACATGACCGTTATTTTCCGTTGGGGCATGGGTATAAACCTCATTTTGAGAAGAGAAATTTTGTGTACCAGCAGCGATGTTTGCATACGTAGGTACATTCGAAAAATTGGAATTTACTGAAGTGCTTGCTACCCGTTGACGAGCGGCAACATTTGTTTGTGAATTGTGGTGGGTATGAATTGCTCGACCGGTAACCGGTTTCGAAATTTGAGCGTTTTAAGAATTTCTACCCGTCGAATCTAGGATCCGATTGGGATGTTCAGCCATCAAATTTGCACGGGAATTCACAACTTTTTTTCGTTAAGGGCATTCCCAGAAATTGGATTTATGATTCCCCCCACAATTTGCGCACTTAAATTTATTGGAATCTTCTCTCACAGGACATGCGTCCTTGGCGTGAGAGGTTCCACCACAAATCATGCATTTAGCACCCATGTGACAATGTTTGGTTCCATGACCCCACTTTTGGCACTTACGGCACTGGGTGGGGTTTTGGAAATGGGGTTTTGCGGAAATGTTCCCATGTAACACGGACATGAGACATAATACAGGCCTTTTCCAAACTTTTCATATTATTTAGTTCACTTTTGTTAAAATGAACTAAATAAAATTCTTGAGAAATGCCCCTCTGGGAAGTACCAGAGCGAGATTTCCATTTCATCTTAATTACTTGGACTGATGAAAATCCAAGTAATATGGAAATTTAATTTTTTTCTCATTCAGTGATTTATCATCTTTGGGGATACCTTACAAGACGACTTTGAACAATCGCTCAGTTTTGTCGTCGTATGTGAAGAATTTATGCCGCTTCTCACTTAAATACTGAAGAAGAAGTTTGCGATCGTCAAAGTATACCGGCTAAACGAGGCAGTCACCCTTCCTTCCAATCTGAAATGCAACCTTGATCCCTTGAAGGTTACTCAAAACCTTATTCCTAAAACTCAGCAACATATACCATAATTGGCGGAATCCTTTGCTTTTTCGCATGGATCTAATCACCTGGGCTAGAGGTAGATTCGATTTGCTCAATTTCGTCATGAATCAAGTAGAACCGATTGCTCAGTTCGATTGGAGAAAAAATTATTTCCGACATTAGAGTTTGAAGGAATGTCTGAATTCTCCAGCATCCTTCTATTTTTTCCGCGCTTTGGCAGGACGGTCTTGCAACCTTGTTTCTTTGAAAGAAGTGGAGAATTCAAAGACTCCCCTTCCTCTTGTTTTTATTAATACTCATTGCTGAGCGTGGAGACGTGACCTTCTAAGAGGTTTTTCCCAGAACGGTGTCCCTGCAGGATTACCACCGCTTGTCGGAATTTTACTTCCGCAAACGGGTCCAACGTAAAACGAAGGCACGGGTCCTTGCAAAGATCGTAACGGGATCAGTGGGTACAAATAGCGCTAAGAAGCACCGTTGAAATTAAAATAGCTTCGGGTAGTATTAAAAACTTCCTTCCGCAAAGAGAGAAAGAACCGCACAGCACGAAAGCACGATGCGGTCTGAGAAAAGAGAACGTTATTTTTGGCAACCGACCCGGCAACGAAATAAGGTCTATGATTGGAAACTCGGTACCTGGAATGTCAGGACCCTTAATGAACCTTGACGAGTGAGCCTTCTGGCTCGCAAACTGCAGAAGGTTGGAGTGAACGTGGTCGCTATTCAAGAAGTCCGATGGCCTAGATCCGGAGAACGTGAATTCCGAGCCGTGGACCCCACGACCAACACTGCATTCAAATATAACATCTATCACAGCGGCGGCAGAAAAGCAGAGCATGGAGTTGGTTTCGTAGTGATGGGCAAGCAGATAAAGCGAGTGATGCGGTGGAAACCCATTAGCGAACGAATCTGTGTGTTGAGGATACGGGGCAAATTCTCTAATTAAAGCCTATTAATCAACGTTTACGCACCAACAAACGATAAATCCTACGACGTGAAGGACACAAGGAATGTCTTCATAAAACCTATGTAGAGCGCTCAAAGCATGACGTGAAAATTGTTAACGCTCAGGTCGGTAGAAAGGGCGTCCCATAATCGGTAGCGAAAGCCTTCACTCCGCTACCAATGACAACGGCATACGGCTAGTAAATTTCGCTGCTGTCAGAGGGATGGCCATCAGTAGCAGCTACTTTGCACAAAAGAACATCCGAAAGCACACCTAGAGACACACAAATGGTGAAATTTTCAACCAGATAGACCATGTTCTGGTGGATGGGTGCCATTTCTCGGATGTTATCGATGTGCGGACAATTAGAGGTCCGAATATTGACTCTGATCACTACCTCGTTGCCAGAAAAATTCGATTACGGTTGTCAACTGTATCACAGCGAACGATGCGTTACAATATCCAGCGATTGTCGGCGGAAGGAGTATCGGCTGAGTACCGCCAGGAGCTTGAAGAACGGATAAGTACAATCAACGTTAGCGACAACACCAACGATCTATGGGAGTCGATCCATGGAGCGGTGAGCACAACAACACGAGAAGTGGTAGGCAATGCACAGAGGCGAACCAGGACGGGTTGGTTCGATGTGGAGTGTCAGAGAGTGATAGACGAGAAGAACGTTGCCAGAAGCCGGATGTTGGTGTCGGGTACCCGATCGAATAGAGATCGGTACAAGGAAGCAAGAGCAGCCGAAAAACGAACCCACCGTAGGAAGAAAAAAGAGTATGAAGAACAAGTGACTAGTTAGGCGCAGGAAAAAATGGATCAGAATGATATGCGGAGGTTTTATGAGACTGTCAATGGCGTGCGAAGAAAGACAGCGCTATTTCCCGTCATGTTCAACGCCCAAGAAGGGAATTTCCTGACAGATAAAACCGAAAGGGCTGCCAGGCGGAAGCAACACTTCGAGACTTTGTTGAATAGTGGAAGTGACGGTGCATCGGTAAACGGAATAAATATTAGCGACGATGGACAAGCTGTGGAGTCACCTACACTAGATGAGGTTAAAAAAGCTGATAAAGAGCTGAAAAACAATAAGGCTGCGGGAACTGCGACTGAACTTCTCAAAGATGGCAGTGAGCAGCTTTATGAAGTTCTGCACTATATTATGTCTAAAATATTGGAAGACGAGGAAATGCCTGCTAGCTGATTGGACGGCCTCATTTGCCCTCTTTTTGAGAAAGGGCACAGACTGGAGTGCGCCAATTACCGAGGAATAACCCTCCTTAATTCGGCGTGCAAAATTATGTCCCGTATTCTGTTCAACAGATTGAGACCGCTTGAAGGGTCCTTCATCGGCGAATACCAAGCAGGTTTTCGTGAGGGCCGATCAACGACGGATCAAATGATTACCCTGAGACAAATCCTTGATAAATTCCGGGAGTACAACTTGCAGACACATCGTCTATTTATTGATTTCAAGGCGGCGTACGATTTAGTGAAACGGAATGAATTATGGCAAATTAGGGCTTATTGCGGACTTCGTAACCAGCTTAAGTCCCGTAGTCTGCAAACGAAAACAAAACTCGCGCTGTATACTACTCTGTTTGAGCGTAAGGTGCTGCGGACAATACTCGGCGGTTAACAGAAGAACGGTATCTGGCGGCGTCGCATGAACCACGAATTGTACCAGGTGTATAAGGGCTGGATATTATTAAGCTTATACAACACGGCAGACTACGGTGGGCTGGTCACGTTGTTCGTATGCCTGAAGAACATCAAGCGAAGATAATATTTAGTAGAGAACCCGGAAGAGGCCGTAAGCTTCGTGGAAGGCCGGGTACACGATGGCTTTTTGCAGTTGAAGAGGACCTGAGGGCGCTCAATGTTCACGGCGACTGGAAGCAATTGGCCCAGTATCGAGTCCAGAGGAGAAGGATACTCCATTCGGCGTAGGTTCATCGAAGAGCTATAGCCCATCAAGTATCAATTATCAATATATAATGATTCTAGCGTTCTACTGTATGCATAACAAGGATGTTCAAAATATATTCTTATGATCTTTATAATATCTTTATTATGCTATATGAAGGTTTCCATCATCATCAGATGGAAAACATCATGCGCGGTGAGAAAATATAAGTACATCAGCTCAATGTCAGATTTCTAAAACCATTGCTTTACTCCCACTAGCTAGCTAGCTCAAGAGAATAAATTGAGCATCCCTACACACAATATTCATGAAAAGATGGCTAAGAAATTGGTAAAAACCTGAGGAAATCGGTTGCAAAACCACTGAGATATAGCCATTCGAATATTCAGTTACAACGATTTTTTGGACAAATGAATGCTAGTGTTAAATGTGTTAAATGCGCTAACACAGTGCCTTGTGAACACACAATTTTGAGTGATCATGTATTCAATTCAGAAATATGTAAATCCAGAATGATTCAAGTTTTCCAGCTTAAAGCTGTACTAGTAGAGTGATTCAAATTTTGACTTTTTTGCCCCCCGATGCTTAAACGATTTCACTTCACGATTTCACCCACCTAAATTTTTAGCAAATTTGGATGCAAATTGAGTGAGCATGCGCGGTTTGAAGTTTGTATGAAAATTGCTATGAAAACAGTAACTTTCATGGAAAACCGTTCCCCAACGCTACCCTTTAAGCTCAAACAATATATGAGTTCATCGGCAACATAAGAAATTTTACAAGGAAACAGGTTGTCTTTGTTGCGAAACGATTTGATGCTCGCAAGAAAAGTTATTAAGAAAATACTGAATCATGGGAAATTTTATTTAACACGCAAAAGAATAACATCAATATCAATAATGAGCATTTTTGTTTTCTTCATAACTTTGCTTCCAAACGAGAAATCGCTTCGCAACAACAACTGCCTTTCAGCTTGAGAAGTATTCTGTGTAAGAAATGTGTTGATTATATTTAACTAGTTCATGGGCCACCTCACAGAACGGTCTTCTACATAAGGGTCAGTTTTCACAGTAATTTCCATACAAACTTCAAATGACGTGTGCACAGTCAAATTACATCCAAAATTGTTAAAAATTTAGGAGGGTTATTAAAATGGCAAATGCAATCGTTTAAGCATCGCGGGGGCAAAAAAGTCAAAATTTGAATCACTCTACTGTACTAGCACACGAACCTAATATTACTGTCCCATGTTTGCTTGATTTCTTCCAAATAGTTATGAGGGATAGTTGCAAGAGTAATAAACGTCTATGGTTTACTTTTTTATGATTTTTTTTTGTTTAAAGGGCAAAAAAGTAAGTTACAAAAACGTAACTCAATTATGACGACACCACTCTATGTTTCAAAAAGCTCATCAATTAAGAATGTAGTTGAAACGAGTTAAATGGGTCTGGAAAATCTTGACTGGATTGAGCTCTGTATAAAAGTGGGACTCCGAAATGACAAAAATAACGAAATGCAATGTCCGATCGGGCCAATTTTCAATAGCAAACAATGGGACCTCATTCCCCATCGAATGCAACTTGTTGCAAGTAAATTGGAAAATGCTAAGTTCCAAAAAGTGTGTAAACATTTTGTACACTATAGATACTATAGGTTCCATAGACGAGCGCAAGCACGGTTGGGTTATTTCGATTAAGTGTGTTTTTCCACTTTCCACGCGAATTTGACGTCAATAGTGAAGTCATGCTCGTTTGGCTACACTAACTGACAGTTCGTTTGGCTACACTCGCCTTCGCCTCAGCTCGTCTATGGAACCTATAGTGTCTATAATACACACACATACAGATTACACCTCAGTTCGTCGAGCTGTGTCGATCGATACATAACACTATGGGTCTCCGGGCCTTCTATAAAAAGTTCTTTTTTGGTGTAAATGAGGAAGGGAAAAACCATTAGTATAGAAAAAAAGCAATGGGTAATGTTTTCAACATAACCGCGAGTAGACGTAGGACTTGTATAAACGAAACGTATTTACATTTAACTTTTGGATCTATGGAGTTTGATTATAGGTATTGATATTGGAAACGACAACTTCCATGCTGTGTAGAATTATTAGCAATTTGTTTATTCAAGCAGATGTAGGGCATTTATAGATTTCTTATTGATGATAGTATTTGAAGTTTAAAAATTCTATTTATAAAATTTTCAGACTTGGACAAAATGTGCTATTTTAGGGGAACTGTCCCGTTTGAAAGTAATTATTTTAATCAAATTTTTATTTTCATCAGTGTAGTTGATTTTTTTGACATAGGACTTACGTCTTTCTTTACTATACTGGGTGTCATTTAGATTTTTGGAAATCGAGAGCGTTACGCTGGAAGGGAAGATTTTGAATGCTACTAGCGCCTTTATCTTTCGATGGATTTTTAAGATTTATATATCAATCGACTCGGACACTCTCCACCATTTTGCCTTTTTCATTGAAACTTAAGATTATTAACGATAAGCTATTGGAAATTTTAATTCTTGTCAAAGCCAGTAAAAATTTCATATGTAACCAATCCCGTGCATTCCTAACATGGACATCAGAATGCGGTATGTCACTTCGCCTTCGAAGTGCGAGTTCATGAAGTGCGAGCCTCTCGTTTAATAAGCAATGTGCACTCGCTTGACTGTGGATATACAACAGTAAAGCACATGTGGAGATTGGACAAAACAAGCATCCGAAAGATAATAAATTTGCAAAAAGAGTGAGCCAACCGCGGTGGAGGTTGGTACTCGGATTCTGATGGCTTTTCCGCAAACGTGACCTTTAAGTGGTCTTGTTGTGTAGGGGTTATCACGCCTATCTAGAGAGTAGGAGGTTGAGGGTTCGAGTCCCTCCAAGACACGTGGATTCTTTTTCGCAAAATTCATATCAATTTGTCCATTTCGAAACATGTGCTGTGCATATGCACAGCCAAGATATTTAACAAAAAACGCATTTGAATTTTTTTGTTGTTATTGCAATATTTTGCAATATATCAATATTTTGCGTGTACAATATATTTTAAATGAATGTTCCACATGTATGATACATTAACAGACACGACCTGTTGATGATTTGAAAAAATACCTGTTTGGTTTTATGAAATATGGCGTGGGACTTTATGCCTTTATTATTTATGAACTAGATCGACTACCAAACTTGGACGTGCATGTTCATGATAGAATTAGAGGCGAAAGCATAGAATTGATAGTTCCGTTAGGATACGGCAGGCATGAAGAATGTTTTTATAGAAGTCGATTTGAAAGCGAGCGGAGGGCAATATTTGTTATGGCACATATCACACGACCTTCCTTCTGCCAATTTCCCGTATGAAGGGGGAGGGAAGAATATCAGTGTGGAAGCTGATATATCTTCACTGGCAAAAGGAAGGTGGTTTGACTTGCTCATATGCCATCGCGTGCGGAAGGATTTTCTATCGACGAGTACTGTCTCCGAATTTCTAATATGACATCAGCATTTAGTCGAAATCATTAGATTCTGGAGGAGAAGGACGCAGCGCGGGCGGTCGCGCTGCAGCAAGGTACCCGGCAGAACGTGGAACGTTATAGACGGAAGCGGAGACAGCAGACCCGCCTTTTTCAGGAGAAGAAACGCCGCCTGGAAGAAGCGGAGTGCGAGGAGATGGAACAGCTGTGCCGTTCTCAAGATACACGCAAGTTCTATCAGAAGCTCAACGCATCCCGCAAAGGCTTCGTGCCGCGAGCCGAAATGTGCCGGGATAAGGATGGGAGCATCTTGACGGACGAACGTGTGGTGATCGAAAGGTGGAAGCAGCACTACGAAGAACAATGGCGCTGAGAGTACAGGCAGTGAAAGTCAAGGCAGCGGAGGAGATGACTACGTCAGTTCAGCGGACGATGGAAGCCAACCAGCCCCCACCTTGAGGGAAGTTAAGGATGCCATTCAACAGCTAAAGACCAATAAAGCAGCTGGTAAGGATGGTATCGGAGCTGAGCTCATCAAGATGGGCCCGGAAAAGCTGGCCACTTGCCTGCACAAACTGATAGTCAGAATCTGGGAAACCGAACAGCTACCGGAGGAGTGGAAGGAAGGGGTTATATGTCCCATCTACAAGAAAGGCGACAAACTGGAGTGTGAGAACTTTCGAGCGATCACCATCCTTAATGCCGCCTACAAAGTGATATCCCAGATCATCTTCCGTCGTCTGTCACCATTAGTGAACGAGTTCGTGGGAAGTTATCAAGCCGGCTTCGTTGATGCCCGCTCGACAACGGACCAGATCTTTACTGTACGGCAAATCCTTCAAAAATGCCGTGAATACCAGGTCCCAACGCACCATCTGTTCGTTGATTTCAAGGCGGCATACGACAGTATAGACCGCGTAGAGCTATGGAAAATTATGGACGAGAACAGCTTCCCTGGGAAGCTTACCAGACTGATCAAAGCAACGGTGGATGGTGTGCAAAACTGTGTGAAGATTTCGGGCGAACACTCCAGTTCGTTCGAATCGCGCCGGGGACTAAGACAAGGTGATGGACTTTCGTGCCTGTTGTTCAACATTGCGCTAGAAGGTGTCATGCGGAGAGCCGGGTGTAACAGCCGGGGTACGATTTTCAACAGATCCAGTCAATTTATTTGCTTCGCGGATGACATGGACGTTGTCGGCCGAACATTTGCAAAGGTGGCAGAACTGTACACCCGCCTGAAACGTGAAGCAACAAAAGTGGGACTGGTGATGAATGCGTCAAAGACAAAGTACATGCTTGTGGGCGGAACCGAGCGCGACAGGGCCCGCCTGGGAAGCAGTGTTACGATAGACGGGGATACCTTCGAGGTGGTCGAGGAATTCGTCTACCTCGGATCCTTGCTAACGGCTGACAACAACGTTAGTCGTGAAATACGAAGGCGCATAATCTGTGGAAGTCGGGCCTACTACGGGCTCCAGAAGAAACTGCGGTCGAAAAAGATTCGCCACCGCACCAAATGTGTTATGTACAAGACGCTTATAAGACCGGTTGTCCTCTACGGACATGAAACATGGACAATGCTCGAGGAGGACTTGCAAGCACTCGGAGTATTTGAGAGACGGGTGCTTAGGACCATCTTTGGAGGTGTGTGGCGGCGAAGAATAAACCACGAGCTCGCCCAACTCTACGGCGAACCCAGTATTTAGAAGTTTGCTAAAGCCGGAAGGTACGATGGGCAGGACATGTTGCAAGAATGCCGGACAGCAACCCTGCAAAGATGGTGTTCGCTTCCGATCCGGCAGGTACAAGACGGCGTGGAGCGCAGCGAGCGAGATGGGCAGACCAGGTGCAGAACGACTTGGCGAGCGTGGGGCGTATCCGAGGATGGAGAGATGCGGCCTCGAACCGTGTATTGTGGCGTCAAATTGTTGATTCAGTGTTATCTGTTTAGATGTTAACTAAATAAATGAAATGAATGAATTTAGTCGAATAGGATTTTTATTGCACAGTTCTGTTTTCTCATTGCGTCCGTCTCTTCGCAACCAACTTAGCTGCCTCGGAGAGAACAAAGCAGAGAAAGGCACTGCTGCTGTACCGTCGACCAATAACAGCTGAATTGATGGATACCCCCATCAAGGGTAGGTTACTAAATTAATGATTACGTGTGTGTTACTTCTACGTGAAGTTAAACGATTTACAATGATATGCTACGTTGCTTATCAGAACTTTGAATTTATCCCCCTGTGGTAGGTGATTTTGAATGTACTAGTCACAGATTGAAATGCTTATTGATGAATAGCTAATGATTGAAATTACTACTCTGAATTAACGTGGAAACTGCTCTTTTGATCATCATTCGCTCCGGTTTAAAATTTTAGGAATATCCATAACACAAGAGATAGAAGAATTTAGGCATATAGTAGGTATGGGGCCGTCCAGAAACCACGTGGTCATATATGGGGGGAGAGGGGGTTTGGAAAATGACCACGATAAGCCATATGGGGGGAGGGGGGTGTTGCTCTCGAACCACGTGGTTTTTTTACACGAAAAACTTTTGATGAATAACAATAGCGGTGTAAAAATACAAATCATTAAAATTTAATGATTTAATCAATAAACGCAAAGCGCATCTTAGGGCCGATGCCACGTAGCGCCTTTTCAACTCAGCGTTAAAAGGACGTAGGTGTGCATCGAAAAAAAAAACCAGTAGCGCAGCGTCGGTCACAACGCCGATGCATATCTGCGTTATTTGACCATCTTATCCGTAGATCCTATTTCCATGAAAATAAACGAAAAATAGGTTGCAATTCAGTCTCAATTTCCACAAAAAAATTTGCCGCAGATGGTTTTGGCATCACGCCGCCGACACTTTTGCATCAGCGGACTGCAACTACAATTTTGAAAAATGTTCATGTTTTTACAATAATCCAAGAAAAAAATCTTAAGAAAAACTTCAAAAGAATTTCTTGTGGATATTCAGGAAAAATCCAGTAAAGAAATTTCCTGTAAAAACTTTGACATTACTTCATACAATTCTGATAAAGTGCTGGCATTCAGAATGAACAATTTTGCTACAAATTGTTAATGAAAAAAACAAAACATCTCCAGTGTAAGTTCCGAAAAATTTTCCTTAAAACTCCGATAAAAATTCCATGTGAATTCTGTCTGGCATAAAGCATTCAATTTATAACTGAGGAAATGCTAATAGAATATACTAAGTTATAAAGTAGACCAACTTCCAGTGGGAGTGTGGAGCCATAGAGGAAGCAGAAGAAGAAGACTTCTACATTTTCAAGAAAAATTCTTCTGAATTTCCAAGGATATTAAACAGCCAATGCCACATGAAACACTTTGATATTTCTGTTGATTTTTAGTTTTTGGATATATTTTTTTCAAATTTCCATATTTTTAAAAACATTTCCATATTTTTAAAAATTTCCGGAATACTTTTAATGCTCTTTGTGAATTCTATCACATTTTTTTTAATTTTCCAAGTATTTTTTTTCGAGGCATTATTTGAAATTTCCACAGAAGAGTCTATGGATTATCTCCAAAAGAATCTTTGGGTTTTCAAAAATAAATCTTGCCCAGGATTTTGAAATTTTGTTTAGAGATTCTTTAAAAACAAGTGAGCTGGAATTTTTTCTAATTTATACTGGAAATTCTTCGGAATTTGATGTTTATTGAATTTTCATCGTAAATATGCATTTACGATCCTTCTACGGATTCTTCTAGTTCTTCAAAATTTCTATCGACATTTTCGGAACTCTTCCACAGAATTTCGGAAAAAATGTCGTTGAAATTCTAAAGATTTTTCCGTGGAGACTCTGAAGAGTTTCTCGTCAATATTCCGAAGAGTTTCCTTGCAACTTCAGAATAATTATTATTGAAAATTCAGAAGATATTGGAATTTAAAATTAATCCTAGCAATAAATGTAGGCAATAATTTAGGCTTAAGAAGCCTAGTTTTTTATGATATTGAACAATTGGGATAACTGATCGAAATATTTAATTATGCACCTAAATTTTCTAAATGCACGAAATTCTAGTAGTGCGTATGAAAAAGGTCATGTCATGACATAGAGAAACTTGCATTTGAAAAATCAACATGAAGTTCTTAATAAAATGCTTTTTAAATTGATAAAGGGTCTTAGAACTAAGGAGATTCCTGCGATATGAAAAAGAGGCAATGTTCCAGAAAAAACACTCTAATTCCTAAAACAATGTAGGTTAAAAAATAGTGTTATAATAACGATTGAAATTGAATTCCAAAACAAATATCAATCATTCCAGGACGGATGGGTCATATATGCCCAGCGTTTTTGATTGTCTATAAAATCCCAAAAGAGAGCTAGGCCACCATTTTCTTTAGCAAAATTATTCATCTAGATACTTGCTTTTACAGAAAAATATAGGAGCTCAAATTTGACTGACCCTGAAAACTCAGTTATCTGAAACCTTGGGAAGATTTCGATTCTAAGAGCATGCAAATGAAGTTGAAATGTTTGAATCATTCTGAGCACTGAGATAATATGGGTCATCCTGAACGTTAAGCCAGTGATGAATATTCAGGCATACGAGATGCTCAAGGTACTCCAAAACGTTCTCAAGTTCAGCCCACGATATCTACCAGATCAATCAAGACATTTGCAATGTCCTCATCATCGGTATATACCCAATCCGATGCAATAAGCATATGATCCTAGTTTCTATTTACATGAGATCCAAGAGACAAGGTACCCAAAATTATCTTGAGTCAACATCAAGTTGCACAATGACAATGAGGTTTGTTCGCAAACTTTTTTGTAGGGCCTTATAAGCACTGGGTTCACGGACTTGAATGATTAAGTAGTTCAAACATTACGACTTCCTGGACGTTTTGTATAACCTAAAGTGTCTGTAGTAGTCGATACCAGAATAAAATTTCAATGAAGAATTATAAATGTTGAGAAATGAGCCAGCTCTGGACTGAAAATCTCTTTAATAAAGAAAAAAATAGAAATTTTCCATAACAAAATAGGAAATTGCCAATATGAAATCAGGGTATGAGTATTAAATAAATATAAAATTCCATAAATAGTTGAAAAATTTCCACAAAATAATAATAAACTAGCAAGCAAAAATTGCAATTATGAAATAAGAATTTTCCATAAAGAAATCAATATGTTCCACGAAAAAAATACAAAATTTTCATTAATAAATCAATATTAGCAATAAACAATTACAAAAATTTTCACAAAATAAATATTTTTTTCAACAAAAAAAATATTTTTTTCCACAAAATCTCTATATAATAAAAATTAGATTTCCTTCCTTACGATTTAACTCGCGAACGGGTTGACCGATTTGTAAGATTTTCCAGTAATCGATTCGTTTTGGGATCCGCAAGGTTTGTATATACAAAACGTTGGTGAATTTAACGGGGAAATGTAAAAAGTAATTTAAATACAATTTTGGGTCAGCTGTTGAGGAAAACAAAACAAACGCACGGAAATTGATCTAGAGTGCGGTGCTGCAAATAGTTCATTGTGACAATTGCAACACTTGAGCAATGCTGGGTTTCTTTCACATCAATAAAGAGCAATAAAAAATAAGAAAATTAAAAAAATACTAAAAAGCAATTAAATTAATAAAAATTCTCCATGAGCTTCAAACGCTTTTAAAGAAGAGGTAATCTATGGACAAATGCTCAATTTTATTGCTTTTTATATTCTTTAATGGAAAATTTCCTTTTGGTTTCAATGCTTCTTCTTCTTCTTCTTCGTGGAAAGGTTTTAATTATTTAATAAAATTTAATAATTTAATAAAAAATTAATAAAAAATATTTATTTTGTGGAAAATTTTGTAATTATTTATTTCTAATATTGATTTATTTATGGAATGTTTGTATTTTCCGTGGAACATTTTGATTTTTTATGGAAAATTCTTCTTTTATGTTTGCAATTTTTGGTTTTAAAAGTGTTAATTTATTTTTGTTTTGTGAAAATTCTTTATTGTTTATTGTAATTTTGCATTATTTGTAGAAAATTTGATATTTTTTATTTCTCATACCATGATTTCTTTATTGGAAATTTCCTAATTGTCATGGAATTTTTAAATTTTTAGGCTTAGTAATAAATGAAATCGCATCGGCTCAATGGACCTGCTTGGATGCTTAGCGATGCACGGATACATCGTTCAGGACTTGGTTGATCGGGTCGTTCTAAAACTCCGTAATATCATGTCTTAGGACATTTTGTTTCTTGACATGATTTTTGATACTTTCGAGGATATATACTTCAGAGCAGTTTGGCCTATGACACCCGAAAAAGTACGACTTTTCAGTTCTTTTTATACTTTTTATACTATAGGGATATTCAGTGATGAACTTCATAATTACCTATTTTAAAAAATCACCAAAACAAATCAAAAAAATATATATGGGGATATTTTGGAAAATTTCTAAACCATTACAAATTACATTGCGAGTTATAGTATAGATATCCTAATACCTGATACACATTACAGCATGATATCATCATCAAAAGGTTCGAATTCATGAAAATTTATAATTTCCATGCTGGGTTTAGTTTGATTTTGAATCAGTTGAAATCGTCTATCTTAAAATTGATCGGATTAACCATATGTTTTAGTTAATTGAGTTTTTTTAATTTTTGTACTTTAAAAAACCACGTGGTCAAAGGGGGAGGGGGTCTGCCAAATGACCACGATAGACCACATGGGGGAGGGGGGTTGAAAATCTTAAAAATATGACCACGTGGTTTCTGCATGGCCCTATGGTATCTTCTAAAAAATAAGATTTCTTTGAATATCATTCGAAAAATCATGTACAGTTTCGCTAGATGGAAAACATATAATATTTTACATGTTTACAAACAGATGAGATGGGACTGTTATGCTGCAATTTATAAGATTGGACAAAATGACTTGATTTGATTTTTTTTTTCAAATTTGTTGAACAAACTGCCCCGTTTGATCAAATACTCATAAAGTTTGGATTCCAACAAATAACTAAAAACCGTTAATCTGTCAAATGGGACAACTATGCCGCACATGACAGCTCAGTTAATAACTGTAGAATAGCTTAGAGAGCACTAAGCTGCAGTGCGGGATGTAATGCCAATAATAATACGAAGAAGCCATTGGAAGATTACCCAATTTTTCTTCTAAGATTCTGTATAGCAGTCTGATTCAGTTCACATCGTATCGGATGTCCCTCAATCCCGTAGCTGAAGATAAAGTATGCAAGTAAAAGGATGAGATTTGTTTCATTACAACGTTGTACCTCCTAAAAATTTGCCTTCAAATGACTGGATTAAAAGTAGATTGAAACTGATTGTGGCAAATCAGTACATTTGTTATATTTCATTGCACATTTGTAATGCATATTATCTCGGTAAGCTACATTCAAAGCAAAGACTCTGTTGCTCTCACGTGTTGCATACCTGCATGATAAAAAAAGGAAATCGAACACATACTTAATGCAAGTTCATATGCTTTCAATTATATCCTTAAGCCTTTGACCTTAACTCGACAGCGAGGAAGTTTCATGTACTTTAATGATAAGTTCAATGGGATTTATCCTTCGGCTACTTATGAGCATTTCTCATACAGTAAGAAACAGTGGCACTATTCACCTACGCCGGGGTGCAAATGGCCGATAACAGCAGATGATAAGAACCCAAACAAAAAAACTTAGTCTAGGTACATACCGTATAGTAGGACAGCAGTCCAGCATATTCATCCAGCACGAACCAGCGATACTGCCACCCCTTCATAACGTTTGTCCACTTGGAAAGAGTTCCCTCCAGCATTGCCATTGCTGTTCTTTTTTATAGTCCTTGCTTGTGCTGAAAAAAATACAAACAATACCCGACGAAATCTCCGAAATTCACACAATTTTGGCCAGAAAAACACTGCGCGGAACGAAATTGGACGAAAATTTCACAAAAACTTGTCATCCGACGGTGGGACAGAAATTGACGGCAGTTCGCGGCGAGAAATGTCAAAGTTTGTTGTTTTGTTTTGCTAAGCAGTGGCATGTGCTAAAAGTGGGAGCTCATGCTCTATCTGTTAAAAAGGCGAATGTTGCAATATATGATTATTTTTGTCGCTCGTCGACCTCACTTCTTTATATTTAAACAAAAGTGCGATATTCGCCCCTATTCCATCATGGAATTTCATCATGTGAAAAGTGGTAGTCTAATTCTACCAGAATATGAATATTGGTAGAATTGAAAGGGAAATGATATGAGCGGTCGAGCCAACACGGAGAAAAATATGTGGTAGAATCAACCTGATTCTGCTTCAAATCAACAATATTTTTGCATTGATTTATGAATAACAATATTTTTGGTTGATACAACCACAAATAGGGTTGAATCAACCATACGCGATAGTTGATTCAACTATCGGATATATTTGTTTCAACCATGCTTTTCAGCTGTCACTGTCAAATGTTACATCAGAAAACAACTATTTTTATGGTTGTTTTCACTTTCGAAAATGCTACGAAACTACTTTATCGACACTACGATGACATCAACAAAATAAGAAAATGTGACAGAAGCAGAATCGAACTAGTTACAAGGGGAGTAAAGAGCCCCGCACATAGGATACGTTTGCGTTGCGTTTGACACATTTCCCATGGGAAAACTGTCAAACGCAACGCAAACGTATCCTATGTGCGCGGCTCTTAAGAGTCATCCATCTTACCTCTGCTCCATACTTACTTCTTGTAGACAGAATGATTTATGTTGATAAGTTTCTACAGTGTTTTCATATTACGAAATAGTTGCCAGAACAACGATATTATTATTGTTTCAATCATGCGATGCAGGATTGAAACAACAATAATATTCAATTGAAAGAAGCAATGAATCATCGTTGAAACAACAATGTTGAAGATTGAAACAACAATATGCACGTAGTTTGGTGCAACAATCGAAATAGTTGTTTCAATCTTGCAAGATTCTTCTGCGTGAATAATAATATTGCTTTTTGCATTGAAACTTGTCGTTTTGTCTTTGGGTCTGTTCAAATATTACGTAACGCAATAGGGGGTGGGGGGTTGTTTGATTTTTGTTACGCTTTGTTACGCAAAATATAGGGGGTGGGGGTCCTTTGAAATATTGTTACGCGTAACAAGTTTTTTCAAAGGGAATTTTTTTTTTAAAATTGAAAAATAGGGTAAAATGCCCGATAGTGGACCCCCTAGTCCTAGTAGCGGAATTTTGATCTTCCTGTCAGAAGGCTTAGAAATTTTCAACATATTAACTCTGCTTGGTATCTAACAACAAGCTCTGCATCCCCTCTTCATGATACATACATAAAACACCCAAATACACGACGTTATTCGTTGAAATTAACATTTTAAAGTTTAACTGAATTTGCCCTATAGTAAACCCCTTGAGGGTCCATAATAGGAAATTGCTTTCCTATAGTCGACACTTCATTTGATTTTCATGTCCCGTTTCGGGACGTTCTTCTTCCCTATTATGGACCCCCAAAAATATTCCTATAATGGACACTCTCGTGTTTATTTTTTATAGAATTGTAAAAAATCATCTAATTTGACTTTCCATAGAATTTCCAACGCATGTAATCAAATAATAGGACTGTAAGGTAGGTTCTCCCGATAGAATTTCATAGCGAAAAGTTGACATTGTGCAGTAATAATGCAAAAATGGCTGAAGGGTCCACTATTGGTTGGGGGTCCACTATTGGTCATTTTACCCTATTCATTATCTTTGAAAAAGTATGAAATATACAAAAGATAATAATTTATTGCACCGTACTTCAAATTCTACTAAAATTAAGATCTATTTAAAAAAAATCGCATTTGTTACGCGTTACGCATAGGGGTGGGGGTGGTTCTGAAAATGGTTACAGATTGTTACGAGGGGGTGGGGGGTTCTTAAAAACAACATTTTTCTTGTTACGTAATATTTGAACAGGCCCTTTGAAAACATTGACACATGTCTTCAGCGACTGCATCCCCGATAGACCATTTGTACTAGGGATCCTATAATGAGAGATATGCGAAAGCGGCCATTGTAAGCCAATCGAGCATTGAGAACTGTCAAAACGTGAGCCAAATGAACGTTGTTATTGTTGCAGATTGAGACGAGGTTGAGAGGTATTGAGATAGATTTTAAGAAAAGTTTCATCGAAAAAACAATTTGTTTCACTTTCGCGAGTAGAAGTAATCTAGTTTATGTATCGTGTTTCGCCTATTTAAATTGCACTTTTATTTTAGTGATAAAGCTTATTTAAACACTGTTAGTGGACAGACAAACATATTCCAAATTGTTATCAAATGCAAAGTCATATACAAGCTTCAACATTTTGCGCTGGGGCAAGTGCTGGAAGCATTTGCAAACAAAAGTAACAGCGTTGCTAAATCGTCTGGAAAAGTATTTGCATATCTCTCATTATAGGATCCCTAATTTGTACATGTTGTTCATTCATACATAAATAACACTGTTAAAACTTGCATTTGATAATAAAAAAACAAACAAAAGCTCTATTTTTTGACATCGGAGCACTCACGCAACCAATCGACATTAATTGTCAAAAATCAGGGCTACCAATTTTATAACTACCGCCATCGGGGGTGACAATGGGTCTGGGAGGTGAGAATGGGTCATCGCTCTCATCGGTAGCCTGGAGGTCGTAGAGCAAAATCGTTCAAAAAGGTCTCTTATATTTTATACTAATGACACACTGGTGGTACAAGTACCATGGTACAAGAATCTTGAAATGAGTTCCGTACCGATTATTGTCTTTATCAAAGATAGTCTTGGAATAATTTTCTTGTCCTCTTGTACCATGGTACAAGTACCACAGGTGTGTCCTTAGTATTAGTCTTCTTGCCCTGTATGTATTCAATCCATTCTATACAAGCATTCTACACACTTAATCAGCATTTCAATGTTCGGTATTTTGTTTGCCGAGTACCAACTGCAATATTTCGTTTTTTACTGTACTACTAGTTTTTTAGTGGACCACCAATGATTGTCAGTAATAAATTCCCGAGATTCGGTAAAAAGTAATGTTGATTATTCTGACGTTTACTCATTTTTACTGAACAAATCGTTAAATTCCTAAATTGCTGAACAGCACAAAAATTCGGTACAAATCCACCAGTGAAAAATGAAAATTAACCGACCAGCCATTAAAAAAAATGCTGAACGCTATTATAGAGGCCCTCGATATTGTTTTCTTGATTCTTTTCCTCCGGTTGAGCTACTCGAGCTACTCTTTTGAAAATTATTTCCGTCGTGCTGGTTGACGCGTTTCCAAAAGTGATCTTTTTGTCTGAAAATTGAAGTTTTCATCGCACAACAGTACAGTCGCGATTCGCTGGTTGGGCCACGACCTCGACCCAACTAACGAATTCGATTTTTTAGTTGGGCCAACTGACAGCCATTTGAACACGTGTATTTCGACTTGAACGTCACAAATGATGTCCAGTGACGCCCAATCCCGATTTCCGTGTTTACATTGAATTTTGACGTGCGGTTGCTTTTTAGTTGGGCCATGACCCAACCAGCGGAGGCCCAACTAAAAAGTGACCCAAGTATTAAAATCCCAACCAGCGAATCTCGACTGTAGTGCTGTCCAATGAGAGCTTGAAGTAGCTCGAAGTTTCTCCCTGTCCTGCTCATGCAGATTTGTTGTCAAAAAAGAACGAGCAGGACGGGAACAACTTCGAGCTGCTCATTGGACAGCACTAGTGTAAAACAAGTGAAAGACATTATGAGGGCCTCCTACATCTGGGAACTTTTTAAAAAGAATTTATCATGGAAAATAGCCTCTCAAGTTATCGAATACGGTTATAACCAGAGGCTTCATTGCGCATCTTCTTTCGACGGCTCTTTCGTATGATAGTTTGCATGGTTTGCTCGCTTCGAGTCGAGATGCGCAATGCCACCCCAGTTTGCAAAAACATCTTTCATGGTATGCTAAGCACCGACGATGTGTCGGTGTGCTAAGGATGATGTTAATAGTGCTGTCCAATGAGAGCTTGAAGTAACTCGAAGTATCTCCTTGTCCTGCTCATGCCCGTTTGTTGACAAAAAAGAACGAGCAGGACGGGAACAGCTACTTCGAGTTGCTCATTGGACAGCACTACCCGGATAAACATTTACAGTAACTTGTATGACATAACCCATTGAAATACAATAGATGTGGCAAACAATACAAACTATTGTACGCTTATTGTAAAATGGTCACGGTTGTAAAAGATCTTTATTGTACGTCCATTAAAATAACAATATATTTAAATGTTACCGATACATTCTATTATATTTTTTTTGTTCGCTTATGTTTAGTATTGCTCATCCAAAAACTAAACAAATTTTAAAAGTATTCGGTTTGGATGATCTGGAAATCCGTCTAATGTAATTGTATTAATATAATTTTGGAATATTTCATGGATTTATTATATTGATGAAATAACAATTGAAAACAATAAAATTACAATAGCTTTGCTTATTAATTGAATAAAAATGTTATACCGATTCTCAAGTATATATTTTCATATTGCAGGTCTAGAAATGTTATGCAATAAAAAATTTAATTCAAAAAAATGAAAGGGAACAAAAACTTTTGCTTATCATTTTACTCGGAGAATGGCTGAATTCATTTGAGCGTGTACAGTTTTGTTTATAATTAGTGATGTTTAGAGATGAAAATAATGAAACTGTATATGGTGCAAAAAGTTTCTTTTTCATTACAGTTTCTGCTTGTAGTAATACAACACCACACTAAGATTCATATTTCAAACATGTATAAAATGTGTACCCTTGCACAAACCCATAAATTAAACACTTCCTCAATCCGACACAGTTATTTGCCTAAATTCCGACCACCCGTACTTGACCTAATGAGAAGGTCTCACTAGGCCAATTTTACACGTATCGTATTTACTCTTCGTTATTATGAAACCTCCAAATTATTACCACATGTGCACAACAAGCACCATGTGCATTCACGCTGTTTGTTAAACACACCGACCGTCGTTTGCTCACTCCTCGTTCAACCATTATTTCCTAGATGATAAGTTAACTTAAGAAGTTTGGAAAAATACAGAAGACACTTGCAACTAGACCTTCTCCTCGTTAAGTTCATTCTATCCGAACAACCTACGGCAAGCTCGTTACATGGCTGACCGTAACGGAAAAAGTGATTTTTGGTGCAATGTGTAATTACCGACTATAACGGAAAATCAGTTGAATAAATTCAGTGATAATGGGTGCGAGTGACTCCAAACCGTCTGAGTCAGGAATGACACAAGAACAAATAGTGAATATAATAAACGCAAGCAATGCGAAAACTAAAGACCATGCAGAAAGAACAAGTGTTTCGACGGAACTTATTGCATATACGCTACTAGTGACAGTCACAATCGGAGTAATTTACATAGCGTATAAAATAATAACGAACTATGAACGCATGAGAGCGCAAACACGATTGAACAATTCAGTGAGTCTGAATAATTTAAAAACAAGTGTAGTTTAAAAGTTTAAAATTCACATTAACCAAAAATGTTTCAAGAAATCGCGATATTCGGTGCAGCGTTAGCTCTTATGCAATTGACAATATACTTATGGTGCAAGATGATCAAAGAGCAACTGGAAGGAATGTCACTCTTCCAGTAGACGAACAACATAAATGCAGTCCACCTAGCTGGGATAGGAAGAAATAATTATACCAACGGGTTCGATGGATGTGATATGTGCAGTTAACAAAAATCGTGGCATCAGCAGTAGCAGCAGCAGCAGCAGCGTAAAGAAGAAAGTAAAAAGGAAGCAATCCTGATGGATGTATGGAAGTGACATATGCGTAGCAGTGTACTAAAACGGTAGTTGGAGTATCATCATAAATGTATGTATTAATTTATAAGTGACTTTGTTATGTTCCACACAAGAAAAGAATTCAATATTGTAGAAACTCAATCTTTAATAACAATTTCTAGCTGTCCTTCGCTAAAAGAAGCTATAAATGATTTAAGAAGAATTAGGGATAATCTCAAAAAATCGATTTACAAACAAATTTCTATAAATACATTGGAATTTAACCTAAATTTTGCTAAAGAATTAAAAGAAGTGATCGAAAGTTGTTTAAATGAGAAATACCAGGAATTGCCATCTCAAGAATTTAATGAAATTTGTAAACAAACCAGAGATACTTTTTGGGAGATTAACGAAATAACTAAAAGGAAATTAGCCAGCCAGAACAGCTCTAAAATGACGACAACAGCAAATTTTGATATAAAAACCGCTATTTCATTGGTGCAACCATATGATGGTTCTCCATCGTTATTGGAATCATTTGTTGACGCAGTAAACTTGCTGTCGGAACTAATTAAACCAGAGCAAATGCTTACTGCAACAAAATTTGTAAAAACAAGATTAAGTGGGAAAGCTCGCCTAGCTCTACCCGCTAATGTTACAACATTAAACGATATCATTGACGCCGTATCGCAGAATTGTAAAAGTGCTGAATCCCCAGATACAGTATTGGCGAAATTGAACCAATTGAAATACAGACATTCAGAAAATTTTTTGGAACAAGTAGAAGCATTATCTATACAGTTAACTTCCTTGTACATACAAAGCAAAATTCCATCAGACGTCGCCACTAAAATGGCAACGAAAGCTGGAGTTAATGCGTTGATAAACGGAGTAGCGGATAACGAAACAAAGATTATTTTAAAAGCTAATGAATTCCCTACAATTCAATCAGCTATTCAGAAGGTAAACGAGAATATTGGTTTATCTACACAAGTATTGACAGTAAATTCCAGAAGAGGATTTCCGCGAAGAAACAATTTGAACCATAACCGTGGAAACTATAGTAACAACATCGTTAACCGTGGTTACAAACAAAATAGTTATAATAATCGACAAAGAATGCAAGGTAGAGTTCACAATAATGAGACTTTCAATCAACGAAATTACTATTCTCCACGTGGTCGTGGAAATTTTTACAATAGTCGTGGATTTTTCCACAATTCGTCACAAAATAGCCAAAGAAATCCGCGTGTTTATTGCATGCAGTCTGACCCAAATTTTATGAACCAACAAACCCAACTTCTGCCGAACATTTCACGTCAGCAATCAAACTCTTCACGAATTACCCCACAGATTGAAAACATTCAAAGTATCCACCCTTTAGGCGGGACGCAAGGGCAGTTTACACAATAAATGTAACCGCCAGCAATTTTGTTTCTCTCGAAACAAATGTGACTAATCAACCCTGCACTTTTATCGTTGACACTGGTGCAGATGTATCAATTTTTAAACCCAAACTTTTATGCACAAAACTATTTTACAATCCTGAAAATCAAAGTGCACTACGTGGCATCACAGACCAAGAAATTTTAAGTCTTGGTAGTGTAAATATTAATATAATTGTAAACAATCTTAATTTATCACATGATTTTCAATTAGTAGATAATTCGTTCCCAATACCTGCTGATGGTATATTAGGACGAGATTTCTTAGTAAACTTTAGGTGTAACATAGATTATGATTCTTGGATCTTAACAATAAACTGTAATAACAATTCTCTAATAGTGCCTATTCAAAATAATTTAAATGGTACGATTATTTTGCCAGCACGTTCTGAAGTAATCAGACACATTGGCAATTTAAAGCTAGATAATGATGCTTTAGTGGAATCTTCAGAGATTTCACCGGGAGTGTTTTGCAGTAATACTATAATATCAAAACATTCACCATTTATTAGAATAATTAACACAAATAGTGAAATTATAATGTTAAAAGATTTCAAACCACGTATAAATCCACTACACAATTATCACATTTACAATATTGAAAATAATGGTAAAATTAATAGAGTTGCAGCCCTAGAGAAAGAGTCAAATTTAAGTAACGTTCCATGTTCCATAAAAAAACCATTGAATGATTTATGTAATGAGTACAACGATATTTTTAGTCTTCAAGATGACTTCTTGACTTGTAATAATTTTTACAAGCAGAAAATTCGAGTACAGGACGAAACTCCTGTCTATATTAAAAATTACCGAAATGCCCATAGTCAACGAGACGAGATCTGTCGTCAAATTGATAAATTAATAGAAAATGACATTATCGAACCATCTGTTTCGAATTACAATTCTCCAATTCTTCTGGTTCCTAAAAAGTCTTTAAATGATGAAAAAAAATGGGACTTGTCGTAGATTATCGTCAGTTAAACAAAAAGTTGTTAGCTGATAAATTTCCTCTACCGAGAATTGATGACATTCTTGATCAACTCGGCAGAGCCAAATATTTCACAACTCTAGATCTAATGTCTGGTTTCCATCAGATTGAGATAGATAAAAATTCAAGAGAATTCACTGCGTTCTCATCACAAGAACGTGGCCACTTTCAGTTTAAAAGATTGCCGTTTGGATTGAATATAAGTCCAAATAGCTTTCAGAGAATGATGTCCATGGCACTAAGTGGCTTGAGTCCCGAGTGCGCATTTTTATATATTGACGACGTGATTGTTGTAGGTTGCTCGGTATCACACCATTTAAAAAATTAAAAAGTCTTCCAATGCTTCAGAGAACGAAACTTGAAATTAAATCCTGAAAAATGTTGTTTTTTCAGCCCGAAGTTACATTCTTAGGGCATAAGATTACCGATAAAGGCATTTTACCCGATGATTCCAAATTCGAGGTAATAAAGAATTACCCATACCACAAAATGCTGATCAAGTTAGAAGTTTTGTGGCAATGTGCAACTATTATAGAAGATTCATTCCGAATTTCGCTACTATTTGTAACTGCTTAAACAAATTATTGAGAAAAAATACAAAATTTTCTTGGACAAAAGAATGTCAAACTGCTTTTGTTAAACTTAAAAATAACTTACTCTCACCCCATATCTTACAATATCCAGATTTTGAAAAAAAATTTATTGTTACAACAGACGCATCTGACTTTGCGTGCGGTGCTGTTCTATCTCAATTACATGGCAACGATGATCTGCCTATTTCCTTCGCCAGTCGCGCGTTTACAAAAGGCGAAATAAATAAACACATCATCGAAAAAGAATTAGCTGCTATTCACTGGGCGATAATGCATTACCGACCATATTTATTAGGTAGAAAATTCATAGTGCGTACTGACCATCGACCTTTAATTTACCTCTTTGGCATGAAAAACCCTTCCTCGAAGTTAACTCGGATGAGAGTCGACCTCGAAGAGTTCGACTTCGAGATAGAGTTTGTCCCAGGTAAAAGTAATGTCGTAGCAGACGCTTTATCTAGAATTAACGTAAACTCTGATGAATTAAAGAATATGAATATCTTACAAATGCAGACAAGGTCAATGACAAGCAAACCTTGCCTAGCAAAAAGCAACGAGAAAAATAATAAAGTGAAGCCTGATCATCTTCACATATATGAAGCGATAAATAATGAACAAATTTATAAATTACGTAAAATCGCATTCAAAATATTGCAAAATTTAAATCCACCGGTGGAAACATAAGCTTATTCGACAAAAATATAAAAAGGCCTAACTCTAGCGTTAGGACTAGAATTTACTTTGAAAAATTTAAAAAACATTTTTCATATTATTAATGATTATTTCCAACAATCCAAAATTGAAAACATTATAGCAATTTCGAAAAACGATGATATATTCAATTCTATACATCTTAATGATTTCAAACAAATTGGAAACAAAATTTTAAACAAAGTTCAAATTATTATTTTGAACCACCTAAATTTCTATCAGATAGCACTGAAATACAGAAACTACTGGAATTAAATCATTGTTCACCAACTGGAGGACATATTGGTATATCACGACTATACAAAAAATACGAAATTCATATATTTTTCGCAACATGAAGTACATTGTTAACAAGTTTGTTAAATCGTGTGAGTCATGTAAAATAAACAAACATTTCACACCCGTCAAAGAAAAAATGATGAAAACAACGACACCTATCAAAACTTTCGAAATTGTTTCAATTGACACAATTGGTCCATTTAGCTTAACCTCTAACGGCAACAGATATGCTGTGACCATGCAATGTGATCTCAGCAAATATACAATTATTATTCCAATTCCAGACAAATCATCAGCCACAATTTCCAAAGCAATAGTTGAGCATTGTATCTTAGTTTATGGTCCTATGGGTGCCATTCGCACGGACCAAGGAACCGAGTACAAAGGAATATTTGATAACATATGCGATCTTTTAAAAATTAATCATATTTGTTCTACGGCATATCACCCTCAGACAATAGGATCATTGGAGAGAAATCATAGGTGTTTGAATGAATACCTACGATCATTCATCAATGATCTGAAAACTGACTGGGATAATTGGCTTCCATTCTATAGTTATTGTTACAATACAACTCCAAATTCATCACATGCATACTCACCTTTCGAAATTCTCTATGGCAAACCTGTACACAAATTCGATCACATAGACTTAAATTATATAGACCCAATTTATAATTATGATTCATACTTACAAGAAATAAAACACAAATTACAAGTGATACATAGATATGTCTTTAATAAAATAGAAAAAACAAAACTCTCTAGAATACAGAAATTAAACAAAAACTTGAATCCAACAAATCTGAGTTTAAATGATACAGTATATTTGAAAATAGAAGGCAGAAAAAAGTTAGATAACGTACATAATGGACCCTTTGAAATAATAAAGTTAGATGGAAGTAATGCTGAAATTAGGCACAAAATTACAAATCAAACCATAACCGTTCATAAAACAAGATTAATAAAACACAATCATTAAAAAAAAAACGTAATGTCAATACAAAATGATGAATGAGTAAACGACAGAGTAACCAATTTTTTTCACATTCGAATGGTTCCACCATTCTTCTAAAGGAGGGAGGTGTAGTAATACAACACCACACTAAGATTCATATTTCAAACATGTATAAAATGTGTACCCTTGCACAAACCCATAAATTAAACACTTCCTCAATCCGACACAGTTATTTGCCTAAATTCCGACCACCCGTACTTGACCTAATGAGAAGGTCTCACTAGGCCAATTTTACACGTATTGTATTTACTCTTCGTTATTATGAAACCTCCAAATTATTACCACATGTGCACAACAAGCACCATGTGCATTCACGCTGTTTGTTAAACACACCGACCGTCGTTTGCTCACTCCTCGTTCAACCATTATTTCCTAGATGATAAGTTAACTTAAGAAGTTTGGAAAAATACAGAAGACACTTGCAACTAGACCTTCTCCTCGTTAAGTTCATTCTATCCGAACAACCTACGGCAAGCTCGTTACATGCTGCTAGGCAAGCGGTAGAGCACTATACGGCTTCTGTACCGTGGTAAGTATTTAAAGTGTTAGTGCGCGTTAGAGCATCTTTACTGGGAGCGAGTATTTTGATCAGTGCTGTCATTTTAGATTAGTCACTCTTTTTCGCATCGGTCACTATTTTCGGTTATCATTTTGGTGGCTGCATTCCGTACCGGTGACGTTCGACGTTTGATAGTTCATCAAATAGCAGCGCTGTTAAATTTGGTCACCTGTCAGCTGCGCTACTGTTTTAGCAGCGCGTTTAGTAGCGACCGGTAAAGTGTCAAGTAATGATACTGCGCTGACAAACGGTTTATACTCACCACCGGTAATCGTAATCTTAGGGTGCGGCCAGAGTAGACGCGAAGCACAGACAAACAGACATAACACATTGAACATTCACTCATCAAATTCATCGTAATTTAAACACTAACGACATCTGTTGATTTTAGTTTGTTGGGCAAATCACGAACCAGATGGCGGTAGTGAGCAAATGTCAAACTCGAGCAAATCCGATGCGCGCGCCACTAGTGACCGATTGGCCAACTAATGATTTTTTGAATTGACTAGTAAATCAGTGAACGATGGAAATTTGACGAGTGTTATGTTTGTTTGTCTGTGCGCGAAGTGTGATGCGAAGCGAAGCGTCCATACGATTTGACAGCTCCTTATTTTTGATTGTTATTCCCTTGCGTACAATTTTCGCGCGGCGTCGCGTAGACGCGTCTACTCTGGCAGGCACCTTATACTTCATACAAAAGTACAATGCTAGAGTGCTTTGAAAATAGGTCGTATGTGCAAAAGAGAGTCTCTCTTTGGATCTATTCTCTTTCGATTATTACGAAACTATACAAAAGTTTACTTCGAATTTCTTGTTAGATATCCAAAGACAATAGCTTTGTTTATCATGCTGAAGTGGAAATGTAGCAAAACATGCAAAACTAGCCGATATATTAGCCTAAGAGAGCGTGACCAAAGAGAATCTCTCGTTTGCACATACGACCTATTCTCAAAGCAATCTAGAATGTACATAATGAAGGCAGTGGTTCATCCCGAACAAAAAATAAATAAAAATTTTATCTTCATAATACCTGATGACATACCTGCTAACGTATCCTTGTTCCTTTACAGAAATGAAGCTTATGATAAATAAAATACTGCTGCTTGCTGTTCACTGATTCAAGATCGTTCAGTGGCTACCATTGGCCAATCTTACCAACGGGATATAATAAGAACTGATGCAGGTAATTTTTTCTTTTCTTATAAACTTCTAATAAAACTGACATTCTTTAATAATTTACATTTTTCACAGGTTTATACACCCGTAGCCAATGCGAGTTAAAATGAGTTAAAATCAAGTTTAAACTGAATTAAAATTAATTTGAAAATAAAAAAAATTGTAAAACAATTAATTGAATTGTATTTTTATTGTAATATTGGAGTATAATGTATTCTAAATCCTGTTGTATTTCTATTGTAAAACAATAGAAACAGTAATTGAAAACATTTAAAACACAATGTTTTCTATTGTTTTGTCGCTCGAAATCATCCCATTGAAGAACCGTAAAATCAATTGTTTTGCTCCGAATTTTGTATGGAAATTTTTCGATTTTTTTATTGTAAAGATACATAACAACCCCCCTTTTTAATTGTAAAAGTCCCATTTACCATTCACTTTATCGTGGAAAACCATTATTTCTTATGTGAATTTATTGTCAAAATTCCATTATATTCAATGGTAAATTAATGTTTTAAATGGTGTTGTAACAATAAAATTTATGATATTTTAATGATATTTTTTATCCGGGCAGTATTTCATTATATGATAATTTGAAGCAACTAAAATAATAGTTTCTTTCTCTGTTAAGTCGTTAAAAACAATAAAACGATACATAATTACTTTGCACGGCTAAAATAATAAAATAAAAGCTACTTGTAAATTAAATTACAGCACCATTCATACTTGTAAAAGAAACTACAAGCCAACGCTAATAATTTGTACTTCCACTTCGTTTCCACTTGTAATATTAAGTGCGGTTTACTTGTAATATTAGTCTTGTAAATTCATACTTGTAGATTCATTATGCAACAGAAAAATACAAGTTACAAGCGACTCTACTAATATTATTAGTAAAATTTCGATTATGCTACAGGCCCCAGGTTACCATTTTTGCATTCGTATATCATGAGGCTAGCACGATGATACTTTTATGCCCAGGGAAGTCGAGACAATTTCCAATCCGAAAATTGCCTAGTCCGGCACAGGGAATCGAACCCAGCCACCCTCAGCATGGTCTTGCTTTGTAGCCGCGCGTCTTACCGCACTTTTTTTTTGGTGTTTTTACTGGAGTGTATTTTCGGCGCAAGCGCTCCTGTGGCTCTGGTGTGCATTTTTTTGACAGTTTGACATGACATTTAGAAAATTAAAATATCCTTCTATTAGTTAAACTTACTTAGTCAAGACTATAAAATCGTTTAGATAGACTAAAATCAAAGAGCAGAATTGAATTTCTTATTGTCATTTTTCATGTCAAATAACTCTTAACTGATCGTAATCTGAATAGGCTACAAGTAAGGAGAAATAAAGACTTTGGTGAGTTAAAATTTATTATTGTCAAACAGTGAATTGGATCCTAAACAAAAAGAGAAAATCCTTCACTTATTACCCGGATAAAAAATATCATTAAAATATCATAAATTTTATTGTTACAACACCATTTAAAACATTAATTTACCATTGAATATAATGGAATTTAGACAATAAAATCACATAAGAAATAATGGTTTTCCACGATAAAATGAATGGTAAATGGGACTTTTACAATTAAAAAGGGGGGTTGTTATGTATCTTTACAATAAAAAAATCGAAAAATTTCCATACAAAATTCGGAGCAAAACAATTGATTTTACGGTTCTTCAATGGGATGATTTCGAGCGATAAAACAATAGAAAACATTGTGCTTTAAATGTTTTCAATTACTGTTTCTATTGTTTTACAATAGAAATACAACAGGATTTAGAATACATTATACTCCAATATTACAATAAAAATACAACTCAATTAATTGTTTTACAATTTTTTTTTATTTTCAAATTAATTTTAATTCAGTTTTAACTTGATTTTAACTCATTTTAACTCGCATTGGCTACGGGTGTATAAACCTGTGAAAAATGTAAATTATTAAAGAATGTCAGTTTTATTAGAAGTTTATAAGAAAAGAAAAAATACTTGCATCAGTTCTTATTATATCCCGTTGGTAAGATTGGCCAATGGTAGCCACTGAACGATCTTAAATCAGTGAACAGCAAGCAGCAGTATTTTATTTATCATAAGCTTCATTTCTGTAAAGGAACAAGGATACGTTACCAGGTATGTCATCAGGTATTATGAAGATAAAATTTTTTGTTCGGGATGAACCACTGCGTTCATTATGTACATTCTAGATTGCTTTGAGAATAGGTCGTATGTGCAAACGAGAGATTCTCTTTGGTCACGCTCTCTTAGGCTAATATATCGGCTAGTTTTGCATGTTTTGCTACATTTCCACTTCAGCATGATAAACAAAGCTATTGTCTTTGGATATCTAACAAGAAATTCGAAGTAAACTTTTGTATAGTTTCGTAATAATCGAAAGAGAATAGATCCAAAGAGAGACTCTCTTTGCACATACGACCTATTTTCAAAGCACTCTAGCATTGAACTTTTGTATGAAGTATAAGGTGCCTGCCAGAGTAGACGCGTCTACGCGACGCCGCGCGAAAATTGTACGCAAGGGAATAACAATCAAAATAAGGAGCTGTCAAATCGTATGGACGCTTCGCTTCGCATCACACTTCGCGCACAGACAAACAAACATAACACTCGTCAAATTTCCATCGTTCACTGATTTACTAGTTAATTCAAATAATCATTAGTTGGCCAATCGGTCACTAGTGGCGCGCGCATCGGATTTGCTCGAGTTTGACATTTGCTCACTACCGCCATCTGGTTCGTGATTTGCCCAACTAACTAAATCAACAGATGTCGTTAGTGTTTAAATTACGATGAATTTGATGAGTGAATGTTCAATGTGTGATGTCTGTTTGTCTGTGCTTCGCGTCTACTCTGGCCGCACCCTAAGATTACGATTACCGGTGGTGAGTATAAACCGTTTGTCAGCGCAGTATCATTACTTGACACTTTACCGGTCGCTACTAAACGCGCTGCTAAAACAGTAGCGCAGCTGACAGGTGACCAAATTTAACAGCGCTGCTATTTGATGAACTATCAAACGTCGAACGTCACCGGTACGGAATGCAGCCACCAAAATGATAACCGAAAATAGTGACCGATGCGAAAAAGAGTGACTAATCTAAAATGACAGCACTTATCAAAAACTCGCTCCCAGTAAAGATGCTCTAACGCGCACTAACACTTTAAATACTTACCACGGTACAGAAGTGCTCTACCGCTTGCCCAGCAGCAGAAACTGTAATGAAAAAGACACTATCTGCACCATACAGTTTCATTATTTTCATCTCTAAACATCACTAATTATAAACAAAACTGTACACGCTCAAATGAATTCAGCCATTCTCCGAGTAAAATGATAAGCAAAAGTTTTTGTTCCCTTTCATTTTTTTGAATTAAATTTTTTATTGCATAACATTTCTAGACCTGCAATATGAAAATATATACTTGAGAATCGGTATAACATTTTTATTCAATTAATAAGCAAAGCTATTGTAATTTTATTGTTTTCAATTGTTATTTCATCAATATAATAAATCCATGAAATATTCCAAAATTATATTAATACAATTACATTAGACGGATTTCCAGATCATCCAAACCGAATACTTTTAAAATTTGTTTAGTTTTTGGATGAGCAATACTAAACATAAGCGAACAATAAAAATATAATAGAATGAATCGGTAACATTTAAATATATTGTTATTTTAATGGACGTACAATAAAGATCTTTTACAACCGTGAACATTTTACAATAAGCGTACAATAGTTTGTATTGTTTGCCACGCAATCTATTGTATTTCAATGGGTTATGTCCTACAAGTTACTGTAAATTTTTATCCGGGTGTGCAATAAGAATAAATTTCTCGTTCCGATACAGTCAACTTTCGCTCGTTGGGCTAAGCTTATAGCCCATCTTGTGAAAGACTTTCGTTAGCTGGGCTGAGATTTCATCTGTCAAATCAGCGAATACAATAGAAATTCAGAGCTGCCAATTGCGAAAAAGAAAAAAAAACTGCCGTTGATGTCATAATTTGACGTCCACCTTTGTTTTAAGTGGGCTACAGCCCAACTAACGGGCGCCCAACTAAATCGTAGCTTATCTAAAGATAGCCCAACGAGTGAAATTTGACTGTATAACACTGAGAATTATGAAACAAAACTTCTCAAAAGTGGGTTGTTTTAGCTCAAATCCGTACTTTGGACCAAAAATCAAATTTTGAGTGAAATGAGTTTCCTAACACAGTAGTTTAACTTAATCCACTCAAAAGATATTAACCAAAGCTGAGTTTAGTTTACCCAATGTTGACTTTATTCATCTCAAAATTGAGAATATATTAATTTACTGAAATTTATATTATTGTTTTATTGTAGTATTATTGTATTATAATACTAAACAATCTCATTTAAGACCATGCATATTGCTTTATGTTTAACGACAATCATGGGAAACAAAAGAAAAACTACCTAAAATTCTGAGTAGAATTTATTACAATATTTTCATCAGTTAGTAGTTTGAGCTAAAAAAGAAATCGTCCAAATTTCATAATCGAATTAGAAGCAAAACCTAAACCCGCGTAAGTCTCACAATATACGTAAATCGAACCCTCTACAAAAACCCACAACACAGAGAAACAGACGTCTCACTCAACATATGTTCCATCGTACACCTTTTTAACGGTTTATTTAACTTTTTGTAGGTGGTCAATCGGCCACCGATGGCGCTTTCATCGATTTTGCTTGTGTTTGACGTTTGCACACTACCGCCATCTGGTTGCCGCTTGGCACTCACCGGGATTTTAGCATTGGGGGATAATGTTTTCGTGACGATGATTTTGATTGCATTTTGTTCTGAGTGAGACGTCTGTTTCTCTGTGCCCACAACAAACAAGTCTAGCGGGATTCGACTTGTCATGGAGCATACGTTCGCGTAACTTACAAATCGCCTTAATTAAAACTTAAGTCAATCCCAAAGACCACGTAAAAACGACTCCAATGTGCATTACATTGGCTTCGTTAAAAACGCCAATACCACGAAGCCGGCTTAAACCATGGAATCAATTAATTTACAGAGAGTGTTACGTGCATACCTATCGTAGTCAAAATATATATTCTATCCACAAATTTGCAAACAAACGTAAACAAATCGTCTACCTCCGCATTGACAGTGAACTGTCGGATGAATTTTGACAGGTAAATGAACCTGACGGACTTGTAATTTCAACCTTACTAATAATACAAGTACTAATATTATTAGTTGGCGAAACATTATTATGCGACGCAAATTACAAGTACTTGTAATTTGTTGACTTGTAACTTGTAACTTGTAGCTAATATTATTAGCACAGAGAAACAGACGTCTCACTTAGAATAAAATGCAATCAAAATCATCGTCACGGAAACATTGTCCCCCAATGCTAAAATCCCGGTGAGTGGCCAAGCGGCAACCAGATGGCGGTAGTGTGCAAACGTCAAACAGAGTGTATGTAATTAAGAGTGGCGACATGTGCCGCATTTGACAGGTCTCCTGCTCGTTTGGAACACGATTTTGTATGGGAATGACAGATGAATTTTGTTCCAATTCTGACAGTGTCGCCACTCTTAATTACATACACTCTGACTCAAACACAAGCAAAATCGATGAAAGCGCCATCGGTGGCCGATTGACCACCTACAAAAAGTTAAATAAACCGTTAAAAAGGTGTACGATGGAACATATGTTGAGTGAGACGTCTGTTTCTCTGTGTTATTAGTCTTATGCTACAGGGCCCTGGCTTAGAAACATCGCAGTTAATAACTGTGGAAGTGCTTAAGGTGATTATAGAATCACAGACAAACAGACATAACACATTAAACATTCACTCATCAAATTCATCGTCGTACAAACACTAACGACATCTGTTGTTTTCACTTAGTTGGGCAAATCACGAACCAGATGGCGTTAGTGAGCAAACGTCAAACTCGAGCAAATCCGATGCGCGCGCCACTTGTGACCGATTGGCCAACTAATGATTATTTAAATTAACCAGTAAATCAGTGAACGATGAGAATTTCATGAGTGTTATGTCTGTTTGTCTGTGATAGAATGAAGCCCGTGGTGAATTTCAAATTCACCACACATTTATCTACATACATTTCCAAAACCCCAAATCTGGCGTAATAGTTTTTGTATAGTGCCGAAACTCAAATTATGATTGTTCAGCATAACTAAGCAAACGATCTACCATTATTTTAGCCCCATACGCGTTATGGTTCTTTCATGTCGTGCTCTTGAAAAAAATATTGGAAAAGCACGTGGATTACAAAATGGCCGATTTCTGGCTTTATTCTATAATCACCTTAAGGTGATTATACAATCAAGCCATGTGGTGAATTTCAAATTCACCACACGGTTTTGTACTCCTATTATCAAAAGTTCAAAACCAGCGTAATATTTTTTGTACAATGCTGAAATTAAAGTCCATTGCTTAGCATGAGTAATAAAACGATCTATAGATGTTGTGATACCCATAGAAGTTGTTGTTCACTCAATTCGTGCTCTTGAAAATCACTAGAAAAAGCACGTGGTTTCCAAGATGGCCGATTTGTGGCTTTGTTGTATAACCAGAACACTAAGCTGCGAGGCGGCTCTGTCCCAGTGCGGGGATGTAATGCCAATAAGAAGAAGCTTGAGCTTGAGCTTGATAGAAGAATCCAAGTAAAAATAAGAAGAAGACACACGACGGTGTTAACTTTGACAGATCCTACAGCTCAGCATAGGGAGATCATTTTAAAATGCTTATAATAAATTCTAGACAAATTGTAATTAAAATCTGATTGATGTACGGTACGGAAAAAGTTCCGAATTACATATCTGGAAGCTAATCTCAATTTTTTGATTTTTTTCCAAAAATGTATCTATCATACAGTTCGGAACTTTTTCCGTATCATATTTACATCAATCAGATTTTAATTACATTTTTTCTAGAATTTATTATAAGCATTTTAAAATGATCTCCCTATGCTGTACTGTAGGATCTGTCAAAGTTAACACCGTCGTGTGTCTTCTTCTTATTTTTACTTGGATTCGTCTATTGACTGCTCGTAGTTGCTACTCCATTATGACCAGATCAGCTGTTCTTGCACAGGGAACCAACAGATGTTTGCTTGGGACTAGCACACATCTTCAATGTACAAGAGTAATGCCAATAAGAAGAAGCTTAGAAAAAAAAGAAACAATTATGTTTATTGCAAACTAGATACGAACTATCTTTCTATGATAACCATCGGATTATTTTACTGTCGAATTTGATGGCGTTTGTGTAGGTGAAACGTCAAATTGAATCAGGAATACCAAGTACATGGCTATGGCAGCGAGTATCTGAAATGAAAAAGAAAATTGATGTTTTAATCGGATCAATGTTAGATTTATGTACCTACATGTGGCGGGGCGGCATGTTTTCAATGCGCTAGAGCAGATGCTACGCTTAATCAGCTCAGTCAAGCTGATTAAGCGAAAAACGTATTTTTAAGGTGGTTATACAACAAAGCCACAAATCGGCCATCTTGGAAACCACGTGCTTTTTCTAGTGATTTTCCAAGAGCACGAATTGAGAGAACAACAACGTCCATGGGGATCACAACATCTGTAGATCGTTTGATTACTCATGCTAAGCAATCGACTTTAATTTCAGCATTGTACAAAAAATATTACGCTGGTTTTGAACTTTTGATAATAGGAGTACAAAACCGTGTGGTGAATTTGAAATTCACCACATGGCTTGATTGTATAATCACCTTAAAGGAACTGATAACATGCAAAAATTAATGCTTGGTGGTTACTTGTGTTGAATCCACGCGAAAGGGTTCGCGTGGCGTTAGATTTTACAAAACTTAATAGATTGATAGGTACGAGAGAGAGGTAAGGTAAGGCGGGAGATTGTGCTACAATTGGTCAGTTCTATGGCGAAAAAAAATGGAAGGCGATAGTATGTATCCGAACGGCAATACCTGGAGGCCTAGTGGTTGGTTTAGCGTTTATTCGATATTTGCTCAAACATCAATATTTTTTTTAGGAAGTTCATTTTGCGTTAGTCTATATATGGATGTGAAAGTAGTGTGTCAATTCACTCTGATAAATCTACCTTGCAGTGAGGATGAGTTAGTTTCATTTATCACACTTTGCCTGTTTGGTGCTAAAGCAAAACATTTGACAACATGTTATATCTGCGTGGAAAGTGGAAACGTCACAAAGTCTATCGAAAATGGCCGCCGCAATGAATTGTAGTACTTCATCACGCGACTTCAAATCTACAGGTATAAATACCTACCGATGCGAATAATGGCCAGTCAAAATGAAATAAGCCACATGAAAAAGCCACGTCTCGCATTTTTATCTGTAGTCCAAAAGTTGAAAGCTATAAAAAAGTAATAAAAAACGAATATTGTTAAAATTTGAATATATTTTAATTACACGTAACTGAAAACAACCATAGCAGAACAAGTCAGACAAAATTGTTGCAGCAACTTGAATATTACTTAATCGTGCACATATCAGTTGCAGTCACCTGTGTGCAACATGTGTGCTGCTAGGGTAATTATTGTTCAACCCTAGATTTGATCATAAATAAATAACAAAAACTCTTCTATGACAAGTGTGTAGCTAGGAAAAAGATTTATTTAACCCTTTCAGGCCCACGGGGTCCTATATGACCTCAACAAAAAAAAATTGATTTGTTTTCAGCAACATTGCTTGAAATTAACTACCGTGTCAGGGAGAAATGCCAGGCATGGGCGATCAAGGCTTTACGATAACCTAGAACGGCATGGACACAGTGAAGTTAGGAAAAAGAATATATTAGCAGCGGATTGTACTGTTCCAAAATAAGACTTTTATTCAAACGCATCCGTAGAGTTACACACTTAAAATAAATCGCCGAATTCGGTAAAATTTTGCAGAACTGTTCGGTAAATAATTTTACTGATTTTCGGTGTCTTTGACAGTTGAGCAATGGAAAAAAATACAAAAAAATCTGTAAAAAAAAAATTACCGAACAGTTCTGCTGTTGAGATTTCGGTAAAAATTACCGAATACTGTGAAATGAGTTAAGTGTGTACCGTGATGTACTATAAACACTTTTTAATATTCCCTAGACGTCCTAGGCCATCCAAACTATCCTTGAGTTTGGGACTTGAGATCTACAGCTGATTAGTACTCAGTACTAGTACTCTGGCACGGCAAATGCTGGGTAAAGCGTACCATTGCACAGTGTTTTATTTCGTCATTTTCACGATCGAAATTCAAAAACTTGAAAAGTGTTTATTTTGGATATAGGGTTTGTTCACAGAAGTTTCAAGATATTTAGGAGCGCATCTTTTAATAAAAACAGTTTGATGATTAATCCCCCTAAAAGTGAGTTGAGAAAATTATTTTTCCACCAGAATGAGATAGACACGTAGTGTCTTCCGAAAAGTTGTAGCAAATGTTAATACGAGCAACTTTGCTAAACATCCCAAGTTTCTATCTCTTATATATAACAAACTTAAGTCGTTTTATGTAAAAACCCCATTAAAATCTTATTTTTCATTCTAACTCTTTCCAATGATTTTTCCCATTTTCCGTCTCTTCTACAAAGTTGTTAAACAAGCAAAATTACATGTTTTTGCTGAACATTGTAACATTCCATCTCACATACAACAAAAGTTATCGTTAAATTATACATATTTTTAGAGGTATCTCCACTTGTGATTACTCCCTTAATTGCAAAAAGTCGCAAATTTCTTCACGATATGCTGAAAATCGCTTATTTCATTTTTATACGTACATTGAAAACTTTTGTCGACAAGAGTCTTCACGAATGCTGTGTTAAATACTTGTAAACCTATGAAAAATCATAATATTTGAATAATTTTTGTTTTATAAGAGATAGAAAGTTACAATGTTCAGCAAAAACATGTAATTTTACTGGTTTGACAACTTTGTAGAAGAGACGGAAAATGTGAAAAATCATTAGAGTTAGTTTAATTTAAGGGAATGATTTTAAGGGGATTTCCACATAAACCGTAATAATAAGCGTTTCAATTTGATTAAAACAGCAGAAACATCTGCTGCAGGTAATTTTTAGGACAAACGAGGAACTAACGCATTGATCACTGATATCGTTGGATCCCGTTGTATCAATAGCCAAAGAAGTCGAAGGAAGTTGCTTCCAGAAGATACTAAACTGTTTTAGTGAAAGTATGAAAGTGATGACAAAGAGAACAACGAATACAAATCTTGTTGAATTTGGAAACAACTTTTCCTTTGGTATATTTAGAAAAACTTTACATTTCACGTTATAACAAATGCGGCGATGAAGCTGAGTTTCTAAATTATTGATTTAACAAACTTAACATGGTTTATGTGGAAATCCCCATAAAATCATTATTTTAACTTAAACTAACTCTAATGATTTTTCACATTTTCCATCTTCTACAAAGTTGTCAAACCAGTAAAATTACATGTTTTTGCTGAACATTGTAACTTCCTATCTCTTATAAAACAAAAGTTATTCAAATATTATGATTTTTCTTATGTTTACAAGTTTTTAACACAGCATTCGAGAAGACTCTTGTCGACAAAGGTTTTCAATGTCAGTATAAAAATGAAATAAGCGATTTTCAGCATATCGTGAAGAAATTTGCGACTTTTTGCAATTAAGGGAGTAATCACAAGTGGAAATACCTCTAAAAATATGTATAATTTAAAGATAACTTTTGTTGTATGTGAGATGGAATGTTACAATGTTCAGCAAAAACATGTAATTTTGCTTGTTAAACAACTTTGTAGAAGAGACGGAAAATGGGAAAAATCATTGGAAAGAGTTAGAATGAAAAAATAGATTTTAATGGGGTTTTTACATAAAACGACTTAAGTTTGTTATATATAAGAGATAGAAACTCGGGATGTTCAGCAAAGTTGCTCGTATTAACATTTGCTACAACTTTGCGGAAGACACTACGTGTCCATCTCATTCTGGTGGAAAAATAATTTTCTCAACTCACTTTTAGGGGGATTCATCATCAAACTGTTTTTATCGAAAGATGCGCTCCTAAATATCTTGAAACTTCTGTGAACAAACCCTATAACCAAAATCAACACTTTTCGAGTTTTTGAATTTCGATCGTGAAAATGACGAAATAAAACACTGTGCATTGGTACTTCGCGTACCTGAAGGAATAAAATAGACCCCATCTTGCGGTCCTTAGCCTCTTACCAAGCTACTCCTATCCCTACCTCCCCGTGGTGCTGGCCGGGATACGAGCAACCTTAGGGAAGATCGGGTAACCAACCCCGGTGGGAACTATGGTCGTATGCTGACAGGGAAGGGGGGGCGGGGTTTGCTCCTCTTCGGAGGTGCAAATCTCACTGAGCGTCTGTTCTCCACACACTTTTTTTTCTCGAGCTCGGCAAAATCGGGCACCGCTGTACCTCAGTAAATTTCAGAACTGAAATTCGGCAGAAAAATTGGTTTATTACTGATTTTCTGGAAAATATTTACCGTATCTCAGCAATTGAAACGTCACTTTTACTGAGATCTCGGCAAAAATCATGATTGCTGAAAATCGGCGGTGCCCACCTCGGGAAAATAAACAAAAAATGCTGAGATCTCGGAGCAAAAAAATTAAGTGTGCATGTCAGGATCGGCTCACAACAGCGTCTGTTCTCCATGTTAGGGGCGGCTGATCATCGTCCGAGTGCCAGCGAGGGACTCTAAGTGAAACTGTGCACCATGGTCCACGGGAATAAATAGGAATGGTCCTCCGAAAATTTAGGGGGTTTGGTGTCAGGCCCTGCAAGCCAGCCTTTAAAAAACATAAGCAACGAACAATCAACAAGAGAGTACGGACCGGAACCATCGGCGAAGACCACCGCAACTAAAAGGGACTAGCGATTGGAAACTCGGTTCATGGATCTGCAAATCTCTCAACATCATCGGGAGCACACGCATACTCGCCGATGTGCTCAAGGACCGTGGATTCGGCATAGTAGCGCTGCAGGAGGTTTATTGGAAGGGATCAATGGTGCGAACGTTTAGAGGTAATCATACTATCTACCAGAGCTGTGGCAACACACACGAGCTGGGAACAGCTTTCATAGTGATGGGCGATATGCAAAGGCGCGTGATCGGGTGATGGCCGATCAATGAAATAATGTGCAGGTTGAGGATCAAAGCCCACACTCCGGAAACACTGATGATGATAAGAACGCATTCTACGCGCAGCTGGAACGTGAGTACGACAGCTGCCCAAGCCACGACGTCAAAATCATTATAGGAGATTTGAACGCTCAGGTTGGCCAAAAGGAGGAGTTTAGACCGACTATTGGGAAGTTCAGCGTTCACTGGCTGACGAACGAAAACGGCCTACGACTAATTGATTTCGCCGCCTCCAAGAATATGGCCATTCGCAGCACTTCCAACACAGCCTCCCGCATCGGTACACCTGGAGATCACCACTGTAGACAGAATCACAAATCGACCACGTTCTGATTGATGGACGGCACTTCTCCGACATTATCGACGTCAGGACATATCGTGGCGCTAACATCGACTCTGACCACTATCTGGTGATGGTTAAACTGCGCCCAAAACTATTCGTCATCAACAATGTTCGGTACCGACGACCGTCGCAGAACGACCTAGAGCGACTGAAGCAACCTGATGTCGCCACTGCATACGCGCAGCATCTCGAGGCAGCGTTGCCGGAAGAGGGTGAGCTCGATGGGGCCCCTCTTGAGGACTGCTGGAATACAGTCAAAGCAGCCATTAACGACGCAGCGGAGAACAACGTCGGGTATATGAAACGAAGTCGACGGAACGATTGGTTCGACGAAGAGTGCAGACAGATTCTGGAGGAGAAGGACGCAGCGCGGGCGGTCGCGCTGCAGCAAGGTACCCGGCAGAACGTGGAATGTTATAGACGGAAGCGGAGACAGCAGATTCGCCTTTTTCTCGCTCAACGCATCCCGCAAAGGCTTCGTGCCGCGAGCCGAAATGTGCCGGGATAAGGATGGGAGCATCTTAACGGACGAACGTGTGGTGATCGAAAGGTGGAAGCAGCACTACGAGGAACAGGTAGTACAGGCAGTGAAAGTCAAGGCAGTGAAGGAGATGACCCGTCAGTTCAGCGGACGATGGAAGCCAACCAGCCCCCACCTTGAAGGATGCCATCCCACAGCTAAAGACCAATAAAGCTGGTAAGGATGGTATCGGAGCTGAGCTCATCAAGATGGACCCGGAAAAGCTAGCCACTTGCCTGCACAAACTGATAGTCAGAATCTGGGAAACTGAACAGCGTACACTCCAGTTCGTTCGAATCGCGCCGGGGACTAAGACAAGGTGATGGACTTTCGTGCCTGTTGTTCAACATTGCGCTAGAAGGTGTCATGCGGAGAGCCGGGTGTAACAGCCGGGGTACGATTTTCCACAGATCCAGTCAATTTATTTGTTTCGCGGATGACATGGACATTGTCGGCCGAACATTTGCAAATGTGGCAGAACTGTACACCCGCCTGAAACGTGAAGCAACAAAAGTTGGACTGGTGGTGAATGCCTCAAAGACAAAGTACATGCTTGTGGGCGTTACGATAGACGGGGATACCTTCGAGGTGGTCGAGGAATTCGTCTACCTCGGATCCTTGCTAACGGCTGACAACAACGTTAGTCGTGAAATACGAAGGCGCATCATCTGTGGAAGTCGGGCCTACTACGGGCTCCAGAAGAAACTGCGGTCGAAAAGATTCGCCACCGCACCAAATGTATCATGTACAAGACGCTTATAAGACCGGTTGTCCTCTACGGACATGAAACATGGACAATGCTCGAGGAGGACTTGCAAGCACTCAGGTATTCGAGAGACCGGTGCTTAGGACCATCTTTGGCGGTGTGCAAGAAGACGGTGTGTGGCGGCTAAGAATGAACCATGAGCTCGCCCAACTCTACGGCGAACCCAGTATCCAGAAGGTAGCTAAGGCCGGAAGGGAACGATGGGCAGGACATTTTGCAAGAATACCGGACAGCAACCCTGCAAAGATGGTGTTCGCTTCCGATCCGGCAAGAACGAGACGGCGAGGAGCGAGGTACAGGCCAGGTACAAAACGACTTGGCGAGAATGGGGCGTATTCGAGGATAGAGAGATGCGGCCTCGAACCGTGCATTGTGGCGTCAAATTGTTGATTCAGTGTTATCTGTTTAGATGTTAACTAAATAAATGAATGAAATGAACCTGTCATTGTCAACTGCGTTTTTGTGTTCTTTTAAACGGTCAAGCGTGCTCGGCCAATATACACTGCAGGATAATCTTGGCATGGGATTTCGTATATGTAAGACAATTCTTCCTTCGGAGTCTTATCATCCTTCGAAGCACATAGGATTGCAAAGTATTCCCACTTTTATAAACTGCCCGGAAACCAAGCGGCTTAAGAGGAAGGAAGGAAGGCCCCTCAAGCTTTCAAGACGGCCTTGATATTTAGGAATATGTTATGGATATGGTTGAATACATATCCAAGCGTGGATTGGAGTGACGAAAAAATCTAGCATGGTAACTGTAGATCGCAAGTTCTGGACTCAAGGACAGTTTGGATGATCTAGCTCATCCCAATATAAACATATTTTTCAACTTGTTTTGTCATTTTTCCATTATTTATAACGAAATCAAATGAAAATATCAAATATATTGGGTAAAACCGCCTTAAACAAATTTGGGTCTGAAATGGTTAAATTGTTGAGTGCTGTTGCCGGTTTTGTTGTTGTATTGTTTTATGAGATAAATTTTCTGCGACGCTTTTGCACTTTAAGTAACTATTTAGCTTGGAACATACCTTCTCGATTATCGCTTCGTTGAATGTTTTTTGTTTGCTTCTAATAATTTGATGCACCACGTCCCCAGAGCTGTGGATGCACAGCAAAAAAAAAAGTAAAGTGCATCGACGTAATTTGAACGATGTACCGAAATTACGATGTGATGACAAAATTTAGGTGCATATTGAGATCCATTTCGATGTAATATTACATCGCCTGCAAATTACACTGAAACGGATTCACTATTTTTCATTTACATTCAAGTTGTGTAATATTTCAATATAAATTCATTTAATATTACACCAGTAAAGCATGCAACCAAGTGATTCAGATTTAGTTATGTGCTATTACACAAATCCAGTGTAATATCACATTCAAAATAATATATTTTTCTCGCAACACTGTTTAATTTGTTCTGACTGCGGTGGCGGTGTAGCAGCTGCCATGTTGGTAAATAATTGGAACGGCAGCGGAGAGAAAGTTTTTCAAATGTTCAAGGGAACAAAATTACCGTGAAATTAGTGTACGGCAACATCTCAACGGTATCCGGCTCTATTAGGAAGGAAACTAGTAAGTAAGTATCAAGTATTTTTGCGTAAAAACCTGTGCTTGAGGGATTTTTTTTAAAACTTATTCGACATTAATTTGTAAATAATTTTCTTTTCGACAATCTTCAGAGTCCCAATCCAACATCGCTGCTGCTGAAGGTTCCCCAATGCGGATGGTCCATAATCAATTGCTGCGCGACGAAGCTCTTATAATAGTTTTAATCGATGAAGGACCGGTTGCACGATTGCACTCTTCAGGTTCCGTAACCCTCATCAAAATAATAAAGCAACAACGGTTGCTGGAACCGACGGTTTTCCAAGGAATAAAAATATGAACGGTTCTCAGAGAAGCTGTCGGATTGATCATTGATCTCCAAATATGAGGGAAGTGTTTTCCCAGTGAGGTAAGTATAAATCGGGGCAACCTGGGGCAACTAATTGACTGCTATTTCGGAGGGGTATAAGGGGAAAGAGAAAGTTTAACCAATCATTTTCAAAAGCAGAAATTCTAATAGTTAAGGATTACGCCGTGAATTTCATGGACTCCGACGGGAATCCTTTGGGGATTCCGACGGGAGCGCTTCAGGGATTTCGACGGAAATCCTTTGGCGATTTCGACGGGAATCCTTTGATGAATTCGACGGGAATCCTTTAGGGATCCTGACGGGAATCTTTTGGCGATTTCGACGGGAATCCTTTGATGAATTCGACGGGAATCCTTTAGGGATTCCGACGAGAATCCTTTAGGGAAACCGACGGGAACCCTTTAGGAATTCCGACGGGAATCCTTTAGGTATTCTGACGGGAATCCTTAAGATATTCCGACGGCAATCCTTCAGGGATTCCGACGAGAATCCTTTAGGGATACCGACTGGAACCCTTTAGGGACTCCGACGGAAATCCTTTGGCGATTTCGACGGGAATCCTTTAGGTATTCCGACGGCAATTTGGCGATATCGACGGGAATTGACGATTCCGACGGGAACCATTTAGGGATTCCGACAGGAATCATTTGGTGATTTCGACGGGAACCCTTTAGGTGTTCTAGTAGGAATCCTTTAGGGATTCTGACAAGAATCCTTTGGGGATTCCAACGGGAATCCTTTAGGAATTCATACGAGATTTTTTTTGGGATTTTGACGGGAATTCTAAAGGGATTCCAACAAGAGTTCTTTAGGGGTTTCGAAGGGAATCCTTTAGGAAATCCGACGGCAATCCTTTAGAGATTCCGACGCGAATCCTTTGGCGATTTCTAAGGGAATCCCTTAGGTATTCCGATCGAATCCTTTAGGTATTCCGATCGAATCCTTTAGGTATTCCGACGGAAATCCTTCAGGGATTCCGACGAGAATCCTTTAAGGATACCGACGGGAATAATTTGGCGATTTCGACGTGAATCCTTTGGGGATTCTGACGGGAGTCCTATAGGGAAACCGAAAAGAACCCTTGAGGAGTTCCGACAGGAATCCTTTAGGGATCCTGGCGGGAATCCTTTAGATATTCTGACGGGAATCCTTTAGGTATTCCGACAGGAATCCTTTCCGACTTCGGACGGGAATCCTTTGGCGATTTCGACGGTACTCCTTTGGTGAACTCGACGGGAATCCTTTAGGGATCCTGACAAGAACCCTTTAGGGATTCCGGCGGGAATCCTTTAGGGATACTAACAAGAACCTTTTAAGGATTCGGACGGAAATCCTTCAGGCATTCCGATTTTGACGGGAATCCTTTAGGTGTTCTAGTAGGAATCCTTTAGGGATTCTGACAAGAATCCTTTGGGGATTCCAACGGGAATCCTTTAGGAATTCATACGAGATTTTTTTTGGGATTTTGACGGGAATTCTAAAGGGATTCCAACAAGAGTTCTTTAGGGGTTTCGAAGGGAATCCTTTAGGAAATCCGACGGCAATCCTTTAGAGATTCCGACGCGAATCCTTTGGCGATTTCTACGGGAATCCCTTAGGTATTCCGAACGAATCCTTTAGGTATTCCGACGGAAATCCTCCAGGGATTCCGACGAGAATCCTTTAAGGATACCGACGGGAATAATTTGGCGATTTCGACGTGAATCCTTTGGGGATTCTGACGGGAGTCCTATAGGGAAACCGAAAAGAACCCTTGAGGAGTTCCGACAGGAATCCTTTAGGGATCCTGGCGGGAATCCTTTAGATATTCTGACGGGAATCCTTTAGGTATTCCAACGGGAATCCTTTAAGTATTCCGACAGGAATCCTTTCCGACTTCGGACGGGAATCCTTTGGCGATTTCGACGGTACTCCTTTGGTGAACTCGACGGGAATCCTTTAGGGATCCTGACAAGAACCCTTTAGGGATTCCGGCGGGAATCCTTTAGGGATACTAACAAGAACCTTTTAAGGATTCGGACGGAAATCCTTCAGGCATTCCGATTTTGACGGGAATCCTTTAGGTATTCCGATTTTGACGGGAATCCTTTAGGTGTTCTGACGGGAATACTTTAGGGATTCCAACAGGCACCTTTTCGGGATTCCGACAGGAACCATTTAGGGATTCCGACGAGAATCCTTTGGCGATTTTGACGGGAATCCTTTAGGTGTTCTGATGGGAATCCTTCAGGGATTTTGACGGGAATCCTTTAGAAATTTTGACGGGAATCCTTTAGGTGCTCTGACGGGAATACTTCAGGGATTCCGACGGGAACCCTTTAGGGACTCCGACGGAATTTTTTAGGGATTCCGACGGGAATCCTTTGGCGATTTCAACGGGAACCCTTTAGGTGTTCTGACGCGAATCCTTTGAAAATTCCGACGGGAACTCTTTAGATATTCCGACGGGAATACTTCAGGGATTCCGACAGAAATTCTTTAGGGATTTCGACGGGAATCATTTGGCGATTTCGACGGGAATCCTCTAGGAAGTCCTTTAGGGATTCCGACGGGAACTCTCCAGATATTGCTTTAGTTCAGATATTGCTTCAGGGAATGCTTTAGTGATTCCACCAGGAGTCCTTTAGTAATTTCGACGGGAATCCTTTAGGGATTCTGACGGGAATGCTTTAGGGACTCTGACGGGAATCCTTTTGGAATTCCGACGGGAATCCGTTAGATATTCCGACGGGAACTCTTTAAATATTCTGACAGGAATGCTTTAGGGATTCCAACAGGAGTTCTTTAGGGGTTTCGTCGGGAATCCTTTAGGAAATCCGATGGCAATCCTTAAGAATAAGAATCATTTGGGTATTCCGACGGGAATCCTTTAGGTATACCGACGGAAATCCTTCAAGTATTCCGACAAAAATCCTTTGGCGATTTCGACGGGAATCCATCAGTGATAACGACGGGAACCCTTTTGGGATTCCAACAGGACTGCCGTAATCTGAAAAAGTGACGTATATGCCATTTTCCAAACATGGTGTTAAAGAGTACTACTCATCGAGCTCTCTAACAGAAAAATAGAAAACATGCATGTTGTAAATTAGCGCTTACGTCACTTTTCCAGATTGCGGAAATCCGACGGCAATCCTTCAGGAATTCCCACGGGAATCCTTTAGGGAATCCGACGGGAATCCTTCAGGGAATCCTACGGGAATCGTGTAGGGATTCCAACAGGAATCGTGTAGGGATTCCGACGGGAATCCATTAGGGATTCCAACGGGAATTCTTCAGGGATTCAGACTGGAATATTTTAGGAATACCGACAGGAATCCTTTAGGGATACCAACGGGAATCCTTTGTGCGATTTAGTCGGGAATCCTTTAGGGATACCGATGGGAATCCTTTCGGGATTCCGAGGGATTTTTTTTAGGAATTCTGTCGGAATACTTCCGTTTTTTGACGGCAATTCAACGGGAATAGTTAAAGGATTCCGACGAGATCCTTTGAGGATTCCGTCGGAAATCCTTTGGAAATTTTAAAGGGTATTCTGACGGGATCGTTTTAGACGGAATCGTTTGAGAATTCCAACGGGAATCCTTTGGAAATTTTGACGGGATTCCTTTAGAGATTCCGACGGGAATCCATTACGGACTGCGATGCTAATCCTTTATGGATTTTAATCCTAATCATTCAGGCAGGGATGCTGATGGGAATCCTGTAGGGATTCCGATGACAAATCCTTCTTGGATTTCGTCGGTAATCATTTAGGGATGCTGAATGGAAAAAAAGTGGATCATTTCGTACGAAAAACGGCCTCTGGTCTCATTGTTTTGTCAGACACTGTATAACTATTCCCCTTGATTTGCCAATCTCCTAAAACCACCGATATACATGGTTTTCGAAATTAAAAGTTCGTCCTGGGCATTTACGGGTTAATCGAAGAATTTACATTCATTTTTATTTGTAGGTGACTTTTACGGCTGGCCAGTAACCTGCGAATTGCGAATAACCTTCCGCTATACTGCAGGACTGTCGAAATTTACGTCAATTTTATTCAGTTCACCAGGATGGATGCCAGAGATTACATCGAGATTGAAGTGAAACGCGGAGTTTGGTTGCATCCACGTGAGACTCATCAGAATGTCATCAATAAATCGAGACGCAGGAAAACGATTACCATCTACCTACCGAAAACATGCAATCGGACAGAACGGTGATTGTTCGCACGACATCGGCTTTCTGGTAACAACATGGAAATGGTTAAAAGCAGCCTTGACGACATAACTTTGTAACTATCGCTGAGTTGTCCTGGAACTGAGTGTCTTGGAGATTTGACACTTTGCCGCTCGTTCACCTTCGTTGATGTTTCAAATTATTCTCAGGTAAGTATTTCACAGCAGAAATAGTCTACCGTCAATTAACACACCTTTCCCTATAGGGTACCATCAACGACTCCGGTCTGGGAGTAGCCACTGGCGTACAATTTTCTAGTTAAACACGAGCGACCTTCAACAAGTGTACATCTAAATTGTGTGCGAAGGAGGTGGTTAGAGTCTGCCGAGCATCCGGATATGGAGCATGGACACCGATCTATAGATAAAAACAATGCTTTTTGGTTGAATCTATGGGGCCGTACACTGATTACGTAAGCATTTTTTCTAGGTTTTTCAAACCCCACTTCCCCCTTTGTAAGATTTTACCCATACAAATAATTTATTATTTATATGGAACGTAAGTAGATGGCAGACAACCCCCCTCCCGTCAAAAGTGCTTACGTAATTAGTGTACGACCCCTATATATAATTATTATTGATTTATACAAGTAGATTTGTTCCAATTGATAGGGATGTAAATAAAATAAAAAAATATTTCAATACAAAACTCGAGTTCACAAAAGAAACGAAGAAAACTCAATCACACACCATGTACATCGCACTGTTTTACATTGAATATTTTTACATCCCTTCGATTACATCGTTTGTTTTGTACGTCGGAATCATATTACATCGTTCCTCTTTATTACACAGAAGGTACTCGAGTACATCGTGCAGTGTAATATTCAACAACCGATGTATTCAGTTGGTTGCAGCGGATTCGATGTAATATTCAACAACTTTTTTTGCTGTGTGGCATCAATGGTACTGGACGCTGCATGGATGATAACCAGAATTGTGACCACGTAATAAATAATCCAAAATCCGTTGGCAGCCGCCATCATTTGAAAACGAACTGATGTGACGTTGAATGCCCTGTAAGAAGATTTTTTATAAACCGAATAGACTACACAGAACCATGTTTAAAACCCGATTTGCATTTGTTCCATTTTAAGCAGATCCAATATGTTCATAGCAATTAAACATCTGATTTTTCTATGAATCTTCTAGAAATTTTGGAATGTAGAATGGATTTTGGTGGTAATTAGAAGACAAACAATTAAAAACACGAATGGGGAATGTTCAGAACAGAGTTCTGTGTTGTTTTACATAATTTATGGTGTACACACATACACACGGACAAACCAACATGTGCTTAATTCGTCGAGTCCAAAGTGTATTCTAAAAAGTTGCGCGAATATTGAAGCCAAATCTATCTATTGCACGTCTACCTACCGACCATAGTAAACAAATGCATGTTGGTAAGGCGAAAGTATTGTTGTTGCTCAATGATTATTATGGGCAATTAAAAAACACAATGAACTAAAATGAAATAGGATTGTTTTACAAACAACCTAAAAACACCTCAATACAGTCTCCAATAAAGTAGCAACATTGCTTTCAGAAACTTTGGTCGAGCCAACACGATTGTTATAAAACACTATGAGTCTCGAAGCCTCATATGGAATTGTCGGGCTAACTCAAAATGATAAATTTGTTTTTCGAGGGAGGTGAAAAATTATTAAAATAAATCCTAAAATGTGTTTTAACCTCCGGGACTCACATGGTCCGCATGGACAAGCGTGCTTTTTTCCGGTGCGAGCTCCGGAAGGTTAATACAGTTGCTAAATACTAAGTCTTTACATGAACATACAATCTGAAGTATTTAAATATATGAAAGGTCTGTATACTACAAATACGGGAACCATTGTACCGTCAATTGCCAAATAAAAATAAACAAATGACAATGTGTATCGATGGACGTGTAAAAATTACTAACTATTTTCCTTTTTGATAAATTACCGCCAACGGGGGTGACAATTGGTCTGGGGTGAGAATGGGTCATCGCTCTCCGGCAGCCTGGAGGTCGGATAGCGAAATCATTCAAAAAGGTCTCTTATACTTCAGTCTTCTTTCCCTCAGATACATTCAATCTATTCTACAAGCATTCTAAGTACCCATTCTCACCCCCATTTGACCCATTGTCACCCTCGACGACGGTACTCTAATTTGTGTTAACCAATAATTGTTAGAATATCTCACTATTTAAAAACCTTATAAGAAATACCCTTCATTAAGCTGAAAAAATAATAATTTAAATGCCTTACTTGTACATTGCGAATAGACCAAAAACTAGAAACAAGAACATTGCTCCAAAATGAAGCATTAGCTGGAAAGAGTATGTTCGATTGATGAGCACTACGCTTTCACAAGCTGAGTAGTGGATGTTGGATAGATTTTCGATAAACGTGATGATCTCTGAAGACAACGAATGGCGACCAATTTTGAGCTTCTTCAGTTGTCTAAAACAAGAGGCGTGAATTTATTATCCAATACAAGATTATACTTCAAACAAATCTTACATGCTACTATCTTTGAACGGGTTGAACAAAATGCGAAAAGTCTTGAAAAGTGTATTTTTCGCGGTAGGGTTCACGTTAGGCTTCTCCATGACAGGTTTGGTATGTTTTTTGGATTCTTCTGATTTACCATAAATGGTGAATATTTCGTCGTATGCTATAGTTGGGGTCTTTACGTTTGGATCGCCTAAATTATTATCGAAGTCATCGAACAAAAGTTGTTTCATCAATCGGTTGAGAATAATTACTCGAGCCTTTATAGTGAAGACGAAAAATATATATTCCGTTGCAAACACCAACGATGTCATGTTAACGATGTAGTACGATGTATACAAGAGTTGCGTTTGTGTTTTCAGCTGAATTGCAAGTAGATAGTAGTATCCAAGAATCACCAACAGTAAAAATATATTCTCCGACAAAAAGATCATGTAAAATCGACTGGAAATTGATGGTTCATGTGACTTTATTTCATTGCTATATTTTATTTGCACTTACATTTGACCCACTTTATGTTGGACGTTTACAAAAAAGTCGTCTACCAGTGATTCGTTGATATCGTTCAGTACTTCTATAAAAGTCCACTTTTTCTTTCGCTGGATAATGTTTACAATACTCATTACGAGAGCTGAAATGATTCAATGAGCAAAGATAAATGAATCGATCCTTAAGACAAACACATGAAACTACAACAAATTTCTGCTACAATCAAAGAAAATGGCCTCACGTAGATTTTTTAGCATGTTTTTCGCAGCTGTTGTCTGTTTCGAGCGCGCTGAAAAATATGCCACTGAAATCATGTATTTTTTTGTCGTTTTCGGGCGTCTTCATTGCGACCGAAAGTAGGCTCTTACGCGCTCTTACTCTTGGTCCTGATAAGGACCGTTTGCTCCTCGATTACTGTTGGCCCTGAAAAAAGGGCCGATTGTTTGGTTGTTTGATGCTATGTCTGCTGACGTCAGGGTAGTGGACCGTCCCGTTACTGCTCTGGCTTCTCTTTGTCGCTTGATTTGCAACACGTCGCCGCTTTGCTACCAGATGACACCAAAACGATCGGTGTTCGGGAGCGTGGGAGGTATTGGAGGGTCACCCTGTTGCTCTGACTAGAAGTCACCGCTTTGACGCCAACCGACGTCGAAACGATCGAGAAGTCACCACTTCTCTTCACTGCCGCTGGGTTGGGAATGAATTCGGCTTGCTACCAGCCGATCGCCACGCTGCCGCCAAAAGTCCGTTCACGCTCTGGATGAGTGAAGTAGCCTTTACTCCGATGCTCCGTATGCGGCTTCCGAATAGTAAATGAGCTTAACAAATTAGTTAAAATTAATTTATTTTCCATTATTTTGTCTTACACATTATTTTTATAGCATTTCAAGTGGTTGGCCTCTTGACCCTTCATCTTTATCTTAGTTTCTAATTTTAATTGTTTTAATTTTAATTTATAAAAGTTTATCTATATTTTCAAAGTAGCCTAAAAGAGGCACCGGTTATTTTTTTAAAATTTGATAACCTAACTACTATTTACACAAATATTTACAATCATGATTTGATAACCTATATTGGAACAAGCGCCCTAATCGCAGCTCGGTTCGAAGATAAGCAACGAACCCCAAACCGATCTTTACACTCACCAAAGCGCTCTTGTGTTCTAATACCGGCCAGACGGTGGACCTCAGAAGTTCGAGTCCTGGCAGGGGTGTTCATGATCATCCTCAGGAATTTGCTCTGCACTCTTTGGAGTTTGAGGTGATGAGTTGATCAAAGGGTACAGCAGTTTCAACAAAACGTTACACTTTGTCACCGTCTTGTCAACCTGTTGCCGAAAAATAAGCTTGCTGTCTAGGATGAAGCCAAGGTAGTCAGCCTCGTTGGCCCATTCCACTGCCGTGCCATGAGGATGATGCAGTCCTCAGCCGGAACAAGCCTGGAGGATTTCGACTGGGAGAAGATGATGCTCTGGGTCTTCGACGCGTTGATACAGATCTTCCAGCTGGTGAAATCATTTGTCAGGACATCCACTCCTCGTAGGAATTTTGCCACGAGCACTCGAATGAATCGTCTCCTGTAGACTATAGAGGTGTCATCTGCGAACAGTGACAAAGTGCCGCCTTCTTGAGGTTCTGGCATGTCGGAGGTGAACATGTTGAACAGCAGGGGCCCGAAGATACTAACTTGCGGGATGCCTGCGGTAATGTCGTGCGCATTGGTACTTTCTCCGCTGATTGAGACCGTCAGATAGTTGCGGACGATTTTCACCAGGTAGCTGGGAAGATTGTAGCAATGTAGTTTGTACACCAGACCATCATGCCATACATTGTCGAATGCCTTCTCGACATCGAAGAAGTCCATGACGGATGTGTGAGAGACATGCTTGTTCCGTCTGAGGACGTTGGTAACTCGGGTCAGTTGGTGTACGGTTGATCGACCACGTCGGAAACCAAACTGCTCATCGCGCCAGGTGCTATGTTGTTCGGCAGACTCAAGTAGGCGGTGGTAAATTGCGTTTTAAAACAGCTTGGATAACCCTGAGAGAGGACTGATGGGACGATAGCTTTTTGAAGAGTAAGGATCCTTCCCAGGCTTCCTGATGGGAATTACTTTCACAGACTTCCAGGACGATGGGAAGTAGCTGAGTCGCATACATTGATTGAAGATCAGAGAGAGCGGTGCTCAAAGAACGGAGCACTCATGTGGGTGAGCTCGAGATGGGTGAGCCTTCATGTTTTTTGATGATTCGATATAGGCCGTCAGTTCGCCAGCTGAGATCTCCAACTCCTCAGAAAAGTCGTTTGGAGTCAGATGGATGTTGTTCGCAGGCTCGTTAACGGCTGCTTCATGTGGACTGATGATGTTCTGTCCAAGATTGTGTGAGCTGACGAAATGGCGACCTATTTCGGCTGCATTCTCTGCAGGAGTTATCAAGCGATCCTTAGAGTCATTGTTGTCTAGTGGGATCAAAGGTGGAATGGGCCGAGGCTTGGATTTTAGAATTTTAGTCAACTTCCAGAACGGCTTAGTCTGGGAGAGCGCGGATCTTATTGGAAAAATCACTATTTCTGAGGTCCACCATTCTGGCTTGGATAATTTTAGTCATGCGATTGCACCGGGTCTTAAGCGCAGGCAGCCCAGTACGTTGGTACTGCCTGCGAGTGACATTTCGCAGACGGATCAAATCTTTGGTGAGTGTATCAATGGTCAGGGTGTTGCTTACCTGCTGGGCCTTTGGTACATTCTGCTCGCGGGCTAGGGAGAGCGCCTCCTGGATGGCGTGCAGCTGCTCGTCGACGTCTTCGGATGACACCGGATGCCGCTGGTAATCGATGTTCTCGTCCACGCACCGTTGAAACCGACCCCAGTCGACTTGGTGGTAGTTTCGCCGGGTTAGCTCGTGCCGATTCACCGAAGTTCCAACTTCCGCCACCACCGGATTTTGGTCCTTGTCCACTCGACGACAGTGATGTGCCTTAATTTGCTTGAGGTCCTTCATCGTGGTAGTACCGTGCTCCAGGTGTACCAGGTAGAGCTGATCACGGTAGGTCCGGGAAGTGTCATGCCGGCGGATTTTGTAAATGTTGGTCAGCTTCAGACCACTTTCCTCCAGAGCTTCCTTCAGCTCCTTTTCGTCCACTTCATCGAGGCCACGCAGCTGCGACTGCTGCCGGGAATGTCGTGGGTGTAAAACTGGAACCGCTTCGCATTCAGGTACTCCTTGTCGAAGTGAGACCTTCCCTCGGTCATTAACCTCACACCTTCGACGCACAGTCAAAAGGTGCACTTCTGGAGATCGGGGCGAAGGTCCGACGGGTCCCCTTTCACGAAAATCGGCGGCACTTCTCCTTCCCCTCTGGTGATTTATCGTGGAGCAGAGGCTGTTGCTTCTTCCGTTTTTCGTGGTACCCAGCAGATTGCCGGCGTCATCATCCTTAAGCGAGGAGTACTTGTTGCTCAAGAGAAGTTTGTCACTTCCCTCGTCGGGAGCAACCTCCTTCGATGGACGCTTTCGCGTTTTATTCGCGACCTAATTTCCCGCGGTATCTCCCATGACAGGTCCGGGAGAAAATAACGCCAACGCGACGAAGCGAAAACGTTAACAGCGAACGAACGAGCTATGGATTGTGAAATTGTAGTAGATCTGCTTTGTGGGTGGCGTCCTATACCATCGAATTGAATAACCGAGCAAGCTGGTTTGGGTACACATCGATGATTGCGAAGAAATGTTACTTTCAAGGATTATCCGTATCGCTGAATTTTTGTGAATTTTGCATGTTCTGACTGGCATCATATAGAGGAGTTTTCGTATTTTTTAGTGGATTTTGGCGCATACGTGGACGTGGCCCATCTGGTTGACGAGTTTAAAGATGCAAGAGGCAGTGTTATGCTTGAGGGGTGGAAGAAGCGCTTAGAAGAGATATTGAGCATGAGCATGAGCAGGATAACCGTACAATTCGTAGTTGCTACTCCGTGATTGACTAGAACTTGCGAAATTGCACAGGGAACCAATTGAATGGAGCTTGGGTTTAGCTATCATTCTCAATGTGCAAATTTCGGAAATTTAATGCATTTTACTAAGTCAATTACGGCGCCGGCCACGTCCTTACGGTCATCAAGGAAAGGAAGGATTATTAGTTCAACTCTCGTTGCTACTAGAGACCGAGTATACCTCTGCATCTCCACGATCGTCTTAGGATAGGATCTTTGTTTTACTAGCTTCGAGGGAGATGTACATTTTTCACTGATCGAAGCACCTTCTCCTCTAGTGAAATCGTCCATTCACCATCCTCCTCTGTTAATAGACATAAGCGGGGTTTCGCATTGTTTATTTTCCGATCCAGTTGAAGCAGTCTACTACGATTTTAAGAATGGCGATTATACAAAAATGAATGAATTTCTCACCGGCATTAATTGGAATACACTCATCAATCAGGACCTTAATTCGTCAGTGACAACTTTCTCTAACATTGTTTTGTATGCAATTGATCAATTCATTCCAAAACGATTAAGCAACCCTCCGCAAAATCCACCATGGGTAAATAACTCTCTAAGGCGTCTGAAAAGTCGTAAACGGTCTGCTTTGCGTAGATTTTCAAAGTTTAAAACTCACCAGTATAAGCTTCACTATAACTTATTGAACGGTCGCTACAAACGCATGAACAAAAGGCTTTACTCCTCTTACCAACGAAAAATACAACTGAAATTACGTCACAACCCTAAAGGGTTCTGGAACTTCGTCAACCAACAACGGAAGGAATCTGGTCTCCCTACTACCATGACTAAGGGTAACACTGAATGCTCATCAACTGAAGACATCTGTAATCTGTTTCAACAGCAATTCTCGGGTGTATTTACTAATGAGTCCTTGGATTTACTTCAAATCACTGAAGCCGCTAGCAACGTCCCTGTTCGTCCTCCAGTTGGAAATCACCCAATCGTCGATACAGACACAGTAGCAAAAACTTGTTCTACTTTAAAAGCCTCTACTAGCTGTGGTCCAGATGGTATACCCGCCTTCGTCCTGAAAAAATGTTCCAGTAGTCTGTCCGTCCCTCTGACTAGTCTCTTCAATACTTCGCTTCAAGTTGGACTTTTTCCTGAGCATTGGAAAAAATCCTACATTTTTCCTGTTTTTAAAAAAGGTAACAAGCGTGAAGTTAGTAACTACCGCGGAATAGCCGCTTTATGTGCCACCTCAAAATTATTTGAACAAGTAGTTTACAAATTTCTGCTCCACAACTGTAAAGATTTTATCTCTGAGCATCAACACGGTTTTATGCCGAGGCGTTCAACAAATACGAATCTGACAATTTACACATCTTTCATCGCGCAATCTCTTCAGAAAAGATGTCAAGTAGACGCAATCTACACTGACTTTTCGGCGGCATTCGATAAAATTAATCACAGGATTACAGTTGCTAAGTTTGAACGCCTAGGATTTTCTGGATCTTTTCTGTGCTGGCTTCAATCGTACCTAACTGGCCGTGAAATGGCCATCAAACTAGGAGATACCATTTCACAATATTTTGACGTTTCCTCAGGTGTACCGCAAGGTAGTCACATAGGGCCATTGATATTCCTAGTTTACCTCAACGATGTGAATTTAATACTTGATTCATTCAAGCTTTCGTTTGCCGACGATTTTAAATTGTACTGGATTATCAACGATACTCAAGATGCACTCTTCCTACAAAGTCAACTGGACGTTTTCGTTAAATGGTGCGAGATAAATCGCATGGCCCTCAATGCTGAAAAATGCTCGATAATTTCCTTTTCCCGTAAACACTCTTTGATCGACTTTAGTTACAAAATTGGACCCATAGTTATTAGAAGAGAATCTGCTGTTAAAGATCTGGGGGTGTTATTAGACACTAGATTAACCTTCAAGGATCACATCGACTTCATTACCTCAAAAGCGTCTAAAACACTTGGATTTATTTTTCGCATAGCAAAACACTTTGATAATATTCAATGTCTTAAATCATTATACTGCGCGTTGGTCAGGTCATTATTGGAATATTCATCTATTGTCTGGGCTCCTTTCTACCGAAACAACATAATGCGAATTGAAGCAGTACAGCGCAAATTCGTCCGTTTCGCCCTGCGCCGTCTTCCCTGGAATGACCCAAATAATTTACCTAGCTATGAAGCACGCTGTCAGCTTATTAGTTTAGATCTGCTTAGTGATCGTCGAGACGTTTCAAAAGCCCTTTTCATCTCGGATCTATTGCAATCAAGAATTGATTGCCCGGCTTCTCTCGCAGTTGAACGTTAATATTCCCTTTCGCCAACTTCGATCAACTCCTTTATTTACTTAAGAGGTGCACGAACGAATTATGCCCAAAATGCACCTTTCGCTAGTATGTGTCGCATATTCAATTCCTGCTCGAGGATATATGACTTTCACCTTTCCCGCAGTACCCTCCGAAAACAGTTTACTTTACAACTCTCTGCTTCCCACAACACACACCAGAATAGGTAGTTTAACTAGGACAGTATTTTAATGTAGAGTTATTGATAAGTTATATGTAAGAAAACTATGTATGTATCATTTGGAAACTATGTATTTCTGTTGATATTAAAAGATGAGGAGGTTTTGCGCCCATTTGAGAAAGACCACAAGAGCAGTTCTACTCAAATGGGCTTTTCCCTGCTCCAAATAAAGAATAAAGAATAAAGAATATTGTGTTAGTATGAAGGGATATATTATCTGGATTCACTTTGGTAAGTGATGCGATCTATGGGATAGGAATATATGAATGAGAATTAGAAGTACTAGAGTAATGAGAAAGTATTAAAGTGAATTCTAATGGGATTCATTTTTACAATTAGAATTTGAATGCTATTGGATTCTAATACCACGCACACGTCTACCACACCATCGCTACCCGCACATCAACCTCACACATTCTCACTTGTATAGAGGCCTGCACGAGCGTAGCGACCGTATATCAGTCGTATGCGGGTACAAATGAATACCAATCTATTTTTACATTTTATTTACTGCTACTAAGTAACAGGCAGCTTTTTATAACAATTCTATATTTAGAATCATACTTGCTAGCAATGAGAATTTGATTTGCAAAGAGATTGAGTTATATGATTAACGAAATTATCTAATAGGAAATTGGAAAGGGCCAGAGATCAAACCCTTAATCTCCTGCTTATGAGGCAGAAGCAGTGACACAAGGCCACCAAGCACCCCTTGGAAGAAGCGCTTAGAAGAGATATTTGAGGAATTTAAAGACACTCGATTGCAATTGGAGGTATTAAATGACTTCCAAAATGATTTGAAGCAAAAACTGGAGGCAGACTAAAACAATCTCAAACGAGAGCAGAAGTTCAACCTCAATTGATCGAACAAGTAAATCGAGAGGCACGAGCTTCATTCGAATCCACTTATTTAAGACTAAAAGGATTCATTTTGTCCAAAACTCGTACAAAGCGGGTTTCTTAGAAGTTTGAAGATGCTAGAAAAGGCGAGAGAACAAACGGCAAACTGGAGTACTTTGCTGGAGTTTTTACCCACCAGAAGTCAACGCTGATTCCTAGCTACACCGATCTCGTGAATTTCCTGCGCAATCATAGTCCCGTCCTGCAATCCTTTGACGCGTCCAAATGCCGATCAACCGATTCCTCTCGCTCATTCACACACTTAGTACTTTCCGCCGTTACCGCTCAGAAGTCATGCCACTTCTGTAAACAGTTAGGCCACTCATCCTATCAATGCGAAGTATTTCTTAAAATGACTCCCATCCAACGATTTGAAGCCACAAACAAAAACGCTCTCTGAATCAATTGCTTGTCACCTTCGTCAAGGCCTGTACAAGTGGTACTTGTCAAGTCTGCCAGCAAAGACATCACACAATGCTGCACCAAAGCTAATCAATTCCACCCACCAAACCAACAGATCTCGCATAACTTTTCAAAAGTACCTAAGTAACATTTTTTTCATGAATTAATTTGAGTACTGCAATCAACAGAACAACATGAAAGCTATTGATTGCAGTATTCAAATTAATTAATCAAAAAATGTTACTTAGGTCCTTTTGAAAAGTTAAGCGAGAGATCCACAAATTTCGTCTTCGTATTAGCAGATCCAACATTCGGTCGACCTGGTACAATCGATCTAATTCTCGGCGTTGACATTTTCTATGACCTTCTACGAGATGGTTAAATAAAAGTCATCCAAGACAATTTGCTCTCTATTGTCCTGAGATTCCAGATGTCGCAGTTTGTTATCATCGCTGACATTGAAAAAAAGTACCAACAAATCAGGGTGAGGAAGTCTGATCATCCATTACAACAGATTCGATGGAGAGATTCCTCAACCCGGCAACCCAACTGCTGCAAACGTTTCAACTCACAAGGGTTACGTACGGAACATCTTCGGCTCCTTGGAAACAAATGTGTTCAGTAGTTAGATGAAGATGGGTTAAAAAATCATCCAGTGGCAGTAGTGGTTCTAGGGAGAGATGTTTATATGGACAATATGCTCACCGGGACAGATTGCATCGAAAAAAGTCAGGTGCTTTGTCAGCAGCTAATCGACCTGACCATTTCCTACGGTCTATCCCTGCAAAAATGGGCGTCAAACAATGCGACTGTTTTAGCAGTCGTTCCACCATATTTGATAGATGAACTACTCGAACTCGACTCAGCTGCCGCGCGCTCCCATAAAGGTGGATTGCAGTGGGACACTAATTCAGATTAGTTGCAGTACAATGTTCCGAAGCACAGGTATCAGAACGTCGGTTCAGGAGGCACGTTCCCCTCAATTTGGGAGATTTGTGCCATCGCCTTCACTGGCCTTTCTCATCATTTACCTGACGGAAAAGGAAGTGAAAAGGGGAAAGGAAGAGGAAGTGAAGTTGGAAAGGAGAATGGAACCATTTATAGGAAAGCCAGTTATGTGGACTCACACGCATTCAGCTAGGGACTAAAGAGAGGTCACAAAAACACAGAGGACGTAACAATGGACGAACGTCAAAGACGAAACACAGAGTGCACTGTGAAAAACGCATAATGCGAATCCATATAGGTGACAATCACAAAATATATTGTAAAAATCGCATAATGCGAATCCATATAGGTGGCAATTTGTTGAAAACTAAGTAAAACACATATTCATAACCCATTCTTATTGAACCTAACGTTGAGATAGAACAAGAGTAGCCGAACCCGAACGTCAAGAACGAAACACAGAGTACACTGTGAAAAACGCATAATGCGAATCCATATAGGTAACATGCACAAAGTACATTGTAAGAAAACGCATAATGCGAATCCATATAGGTGACGATTTGTTGAAAACACATATTCATAACCCCATTCTTATTGAACCTCACGTTGAGATTGAACAAGAGTAACCGAAGCCGAACGTCAAGGACGAGACACAGAGTACACTGTGAAAAACGCATAATGCGAATCCATAAAGGTAACATACACAAAGTACATTGTAAAAAAGACGCAAAATGCGAATCCATACAGGTGACAATTTGTTGAAAAAAAAACTAAGTAAAAAAAAAACATTTTCATAACCCCATCCTTAATCAACCTCAAGTTGAGATTAAACAAGAGTAGCTGAAGCCAAACATCAAAGACGAAACACAGATTACACTTTGAAAAACGCATAATACGAATCCATATAGGTGACAAACACAAAGTACGTTGTAAAAAAACGCATAATGCGAATCCATATAGGTGAAAATTTGTTGAAAAACTATGTAAAAACATATTCATAATCCCACCCTTATTCAACCTCAAGTTGAGATTAAACAAAAGTAGCTGAAGCCGAACGTCAAAGACGAAACACAGAGTACACTGTGAAAAGCGCATAATGCGAATCCATATAGGTGACAAACACAAAGCACATTGTAAAAAAAAATGCATAATGCGAATCCATATAGGTGGAAGTTTGTTGAAAAACTAAGTAGAACACATATTCATAACCCCACACTCACGTTGAGGATGAACAAGAGTAGCCAAAGCCGAACGTCAAAGACGAGACACAGAGTACACTGTGAAAAACGCATAATGCGAATCCATACAGGTGACAATTTGTTGAAAACTAAGTAAAACACTTATTCATAACCCCACTCTTATTTAACCTCACGTTGAGATTGAACAAGAGTAGCCGAAGCCTAACGTCAAGGAAGAGACACAGAGTACACTGTGAAAAAACGCATAATGCGAATCCATATAGGTAACATACACAAAGCACATTGTAAAAAACGCATAATGCGAATCCATATAGATGACAAATTGTTGAAAACTAATTAAAACACATATTAATAACCCTACTCTTATTTAACCTCACGATGAGGTTGAATAAGAGTAGCCGATTATCTCGGAGAAGTAAAAAGTCAACTACGCCATAGCTCCGGTTAGCGCAGCGAGGGCTCAAATACTGTGAAGGGGGCCCTGGTGCTTCACAGGCTCCGTTTGCGGTTAGGTTCTTATTAGACCCCCCTAACCATTCATTCGTAGGCACGGTAAGCATAAAGCCGCATCACACCGAAAATTAGGGGTCACCTGTATGGTGGACTTTTACCACTGGAACAGGCAATCCGTAATGTTATTCTCAGCCAGATAACCAGCTGCCGACACCACACGGCTATCTAGGCTGTTCGTGGAGAGAAGTTGACATTGACTTTACGTCAACTCTCAATGTGGCCGAACAGCCACCTGAAACAAATGTGTTCAGTAGTTAGATGAAGATGGGTCAAAAAATCATCCAGTGGCAGTAGTGGTTCTAGGGCGAGATGTTTATATGGACGATATGCTCACCGGGACAGATTGCATCGAAGAAAGTCAGGTGCTTTGTCAGCAGCTAATCGACCTGACCAATTCCGTTGGTCTATCCCTGCAAAAATGGGCGTCAAACAATGCGACTGTTTTAGCAGTCGTTCCACCATATTTGAGAGATGAACTATTCGAACTCGACTCAGCTGCCGCGCGCTCCCATAAAGGTGGATTGCAGTGGGACACTAATTCAGATTAGTTGCAGTACAATGTTCCGAAGTACAACACACACTTGCTAAACTAATAGTACTTTCGGATATCGCTCGTTTATTCGATACAAGCTGATACAAGCAAAGTTGATTCTCCAAGATGTATAGCGAGATGGCTGGAACGACGGCCTTCCTACGAGACAGGAGGTTTGCGCAGGCCCAATAAGCCGTCTGGAAAACCAATCATTACGAACAATATAAGAGATAATGCGACTCGATATAATCGGCGAAGACCTAGGCGACGAATACAGGATCACGAACCGGCTTCATAGTGCTGGGTAAGATGCGCCAACGCGTGATTGGGTGGCAGCCAATCAACGCAAGGATGCGCAAGCTGAGGATGAATGGTCGTTTCTTCAACTATAGCATCATCAACGTGCACTGCCCACACGAAGGGAGACCCGACGACGAGAAAGAAGCATTCTACGCACAGCTGGAGCAGACATTCGATGGATGCCCACTGCGGGACGTCAAAATCGTCATCGGTGTCATGAACGCACAGGTAGGAAGGGAGGAAATGTCTAGACCGGGCATCGGATCTGCACACCGTATCGAATAACAACGGCCAACGATGCATAAACTTCGCAGCCTCCCGCGGAATGGTAGTCCAAAGCACCTTCTTTCCCCGCAAAAATATCCACAAGGCCACATGGAGATCACCTAACCAAGAAACGGAAAACCAAATCGACCACGTTCTAATCGACGGTAAATTCTTCTCCGACATCACGAACGTCCGCACTTACCGCAGTGCGAATATTGAATCCGACCACTACCTCGTTGCAGTATGCTTGCGCTCAAAACTCTCGACGGTGTACAACACGCGTCGAAGTCGGACGCCGCGGCTTAACATTGGGCGGCTACAAGACGGTAGACTAGCCCAAGAATACGCGAAGCAGCTGGAAGTGGCACTTCCAACGGAAGAGCAGCTAGGCGCAGCGTCTCTTGAAGATGGCGATCCGCCATTGGTAGCACCGCAACCGCTGCACTAGGCACGGTTCCCCGGATCAGAGAAACGACTGGTATGACGGCGAATGTGAGCAGTTAGTGGAAGAGAAGAATGCAGCATGGGCGAGATTGTTGCAACACCGCACGAGGGCGAACGAGGCACGATATAAACAGGCGCGGAACAGACAAAACTCGACTTTCCAGAGGAAAAAGCGCCAGCAGGAAGATCGAGACCGTGAAGAGACGGAGCAACTGTACCGCGCTAATAACACACGGCTAGAGCGCTGCACTGGGTCATTACCAAGATTTGGGAGGAGGAAGTTTTGCCGCAGGAGTGGATGGAAGGTGTCGTGTGTCCGATATACAAAAAGGGCGATAAGCTGGATTGTAGCAACTACTGCGCAATCACATTGCTGAACGTCATCTACAAGGTACTCTCCCAAATTTTATGCCGTCGACTAGCACCAATTGCACCAATCGCCATTCGCCAAATACTGCAGAAATGCCGCGAATACAACGTGCCCACACATCATCTATTCATCGACTTCAAAGCCGCATATGATACAATCGATCGGGATCAGCTATGGCAGCTAATGCACGAACACGGTTTTCCGGATAAACTGACACGGTTGATCAAAGCGACGATGGATCGGGTGATATGCGTAGTTCGAGTTTCAGGGGCATTCTCGAGTCCCTTCGAAACCCACAGAGGGTTACGGCAAGGTGATGGTCTTACGTGTTTGCTATTCAACATCGCTTTGGAAGGGGTAATACGAAGAGCAGGGATTAACACGAGTGGTACAATTTTCAATAAGTCCGTCCAGCTATTTGGCTTCGCCGACGACATAGATATTATGGCACGTAACTTTGAGAAGATGGAGGAAGCCTACATCAGACTGGAGAGGGAAGCTAAGCGGATCGGACTAGTCATCAACACATCGAAGACGAAGTACATGATAGGAAGAGGTTCAAGAGAAGACAATGTGAGCCAACCACCGCGAGTTTGCATAGGTGGTGACGAAATCGAGGTGGTAGAAGAATTTGTGTACTTGGGCTCACTGGTGACTGCCGAAAATGACACCAGCAGAGAAATTCGGAGACGCATAGTGGCTGGAAATCGTACGTACTTTGGACTCCGGAAGACGCTCTGATCGAATAGAGTTCGCCGCCGTACCAAACTGACAATCTACAAAACGCTCATTAGACTGGTAGTCCTCTACGGACACGAGACCTGGACGATGCTCGTGGAGGACCAACGCGCACTTGGAGTTTTCGAAAGGAAAGTGCTGCGTACCATCTATGGTGGGGTGCAGATGGTGGACGGTACGTGAAGGAGGTGAATGAATCACGAGTTGCATCAGCTGTTGGGAGAACCATCCATCGTTCACACCGCGAAAATCGGACGACTGCGGTGGGCCGGGCATGTAGCCAGAATGTCGGATAGTAACCCGTTGAAAATGGTCCTCGACAACGATCCGACGGGCACAAGAAGGCGAGGTGCACAGCGGGCAAGGTGGATCGATCAGGTGGAAGATGACTTGCGGACCCTCCGTAGACTGCGTGGCTGGCGACGTGTAGCCATGGACCGAGCCGAATGGAGAAGACTCTTATATACCGTACAGGCCACTTCGGCTTAGTCTGAATAAATAATAATAATCCTGTGCAAAAACGAGCGCCGAATGAGCTGTTTTCGTTGTATTCCACATACTCTAAGCTCGTTCGAAGCGCAGCTTGGTTACAAACATTTGCTCATAATGCAAGAACCGGAGATAGAATATCTCTTCGTAATGGATATCTCTCGACCGCGGAGATCAACGTTGCTACCCTACTACTTGTCACACTCTCTCAACAGGAACACTTCGCCCAAGACTTGACGGAGATCTCTCGAAATGGACAAGTTAAGTCAAATTCTTGAAGTTGCTGTTCCCAATCCTGGCGCCCACGTTCCGTACGACTAACGCCCCCCATGCCCCCCCCCTATAACCCTGCCAGACAAGCATTGTCTCACAGAAATGATAATAGTGCACTACAACCCCGTACGCATTGGACTCAGCGACGTAACAACATAAAGGTCAGTGGTTCTGGTGAAGGAGGAGAACCTTCCTCCACTAAAGTGGAGAATAGAGTGCATCACGAAGATCTTCATGGGAGATGATAATTGCATTCGAGTCGTCGATGTGCGAATGAAAGACGACGAATACCGCCGAGGAATATCTAAAATCTGTGTATTGCCTGATCAACTCGATGATGGCGGCACCGTCGACCAACCTTCCACCAATCGCAGTGCGCCAAAGCTGGAAATTTACTGTTTCAATGTAAGAATGAGGACGCTGTTACTGCTTCAGACCCTAAGGCATGGGCTTCCGGAAGTACTTGAGTAGCATAGTAACGGGTGGCCACTAAAAAGCGGGAATGGAAAGAATGGCTCGGGAAGAAAACTACAAAGCAGTACAGTTAAGAAAATTATTTTGAGCATTTTAGTGGAAATACGTATCTGTCAAAATGCAGAAAATCTTAAACTTTGTTTGGACTAAGAACAGTTGGTTTGAAGTTATTATTCAAATTTACCAACCCATAGTCTAGCTTGATGAAACGCGCTTACAAGCCGTAAATGGTCAAAAATTCAAATTAAAAAATAGATATTTAAATTAAAGTAAATGTTCACAGTTTAAAGTTTATTGGATGCCCTCGATTATTAAGATTTTGCACCGAAATTTTCTCAGCCTTGCAGCCGATTTATTTAGCATTGAAAATTTATTGTTTTTTTATAGCATGACAAGCAAGCCAGCTTTTTTAAAGTTTTTTTTAATTTGTAAAAAACCTTGGACAAAAAAATGTTTTTGGTCAATTGGTAATTGTAATTGACTGCATGAGATGTTTCACTCCGATGATAATTTGTTCACATATCGTTTTGTTTCATATTACCCATTACTAATCCATTGATGATGTGCGTTTGCAATCCGTATTGCAGAATTGGGGACTCCATCTGTTGCAGATATTGGCCCCACAGCGCGCCACTACTGTTAACGTAGATACAATATCCTATTCCGATGTAGACCACCGCCAAGTACAATACACTCCACACTGTAAATCCCGGAGATGATCGCATCAAGGTTTGTGGCCATTGGCCTGATGCTTTAGACATATAATACAAAGGTGTTATAAAGCTATAGTAGTTTGGTTTCGTGTCGCTCTGGCTGTCTTTTGGAGATGACTTCGCCATTTCGGATGTTAGTCGCCGACTGAATTATTTTGGTTATGCAACGTGATATCTTGTGGGAAAGTGATATTTAAGGTCATAAAAAATTCAATTAATGATACGAGATACGCTAATCGATGTGCGTTGTCATCTATATTTAATTATTTTCGTAATTAACAAAAAACGTATATGTTTACCGTTTGAAAGAACATAGAGGTTAACATTCACCTTTATGGAATAATTGTCATTTGAGGGGTTGGGATGAGCACGAATGGAATTAATCTATATATTCACACAGCTAGCCTATATGGAATGTAATCTTTCTTAATTGCTATTAGACTGAAGTTGCGAACACTTTGTTGTACAGCCACATGCCAAAGTAGTAGAGAAAAGCACCGTAGATAATCGTCTTGCAAAATTTGTCAACAAACCACATTCTGAAAAGACAATAAAAGCGTGATTTAAATTGGTTTACTCATCATGAACAATTCAATTTTGATCCCTTATATGAACACTTACATTCTCATGTGTCGTCTTGCAGCGGGTACTGACTCGTCCGATTCTTTTAGAATATATCTTCTTGCACCCCAGATGCAATTTTCGAAATACTCGTTAATTTCAACACCTGAAATTTTTATTACATTAACAATGTCTCCTTAAATACATTTATACCATTATATAGCTATAATTACCTCCGGCGTCGATTTTGAATTTAACTTTCTCTTCTTCGTTAATTTGGTCTCTCAGGTGGTTGATGCCGCTGTTGTCAAAGTCCCACTGATTGTTGGCGTAGTATTCAAACACTTCAAATCCGTTGGCGATCCTTCGGTGCACACGGCAAAGTCTGAAACAATTTATAATAATGAGCTGGTATTCAACCGTATGGAAGCGGTTAGCTGTTCATGTGGAAGGTTCTGCACCATAGATGCAGATAGTCACATTCCAAGTTTGTACAATTCGGATCAATGGAATTGTGGTTTCCAGATGGGCATGGCCAGAAATAGTTATCCTTTCTTTTGTGTCATGGATAACTACTAAAACTACATAAACGATGCATTTTAAATTAACAAAACAATTCTCGGTGACATTGTAGAAACAGAGAAAATTACAGAATAATATCGAATAATTTCCAGAAGAAAGTAAAAAGTATTATAACTCAAATAAAATTTCTCTGGAAAACAGGAAAATATCACGTAAAAATTACTAAATAGGAAAAAAAATCAGAAATCAGAAAAATTTCTTTTGGAAATTAGGAGGGAGATAAAAGATTTTTCCAATCAAATTAAAAAAACAAATTCTAAGAAATTCAGAAGTGGAAATGTGGAAACACAGAAAAAAAATCCTTTGAACATCAGAGACTTTGTGGAAATTCGGAAGAAAAAAAAATCGTGGAAATTTAGAAATACTCTTGAATACTTCTCTTGAAAATTATGAAGTGTTGTTCATACAAATTCATAAGAATATCGCATAGAAAATTAGGAGAATTCAAATGGTAAAATGAAAAAAAGCAATTTTCCGTGAAAATTTGGGAAAGTTCCACGAGTAAATTAAAAGAAAATCTTTGGATAATAAGAAATCTTGAAGAATATCCCTTGGAAGTAAATAAAAAAACTTCCATGGAAATTCAGAAGAACAAACTAAAAAACCTCACTTGTCATAAGACGAGTCAATACCATCCCATTGAATTCCACCACTTAATTGTATCTTGACAGATACGTATTTCGACCTCAAAGGTAAGGCCGTCTTCAGTGTCTCGTACTTGACTCGACTCGAGTCGAGTCAAGTACGAGACACTGAAGACGGCCTTACCTTTGAGGTCGAAATACGTATCTGTCAAGATACAATTAAGTGGTGGAATTCAATGGGATGGTATTGACTCGTCTTATGACAAGTGAAGACATTCCACTAAAAAGCTCAAAATAATTTTCTGAAAAACCTGCCAATTCATAAAAAAAATGTAGAAATTTATTGGAGTTCATTGTGTAAATTCGATGAGTAAGTTTTGCCGAGCAAACATAAAAGAAGTGGGAACTCAGAGCTTCTCGTGAAAATTCTATAATCCGTTGTAATTGTGGATAAGCAATGGAAGGAAACTAAAATCGTCTGGCCATTGATTTCGATACTTATGTAAATGCCATTCTCGAATACATGGGGATTAACAATTTCGATTAACAATCGAGTTTCATTACCTATTTAATCGAAATCATTGCTAGATTTTCCATTTTTCACGATTTAAACTCTATCAAAACAATCATAACACATTTAGAAAGTAACACCGCCGACTGTATGCAGCTCATCGCTTTATCACTTACACTGGTTTATATCCTAGAACGTACAGCAAGCAGTCTATTAGCACCGCCGGTATCCAGTGGAAGAAAAGAGCCGCCAGATTGTGCTGCCATCTGTACTTCTTCATGTTGCCACCCGGGTACCAGAAGACTCCATTCAAAGGCACTTTCTTGGCTACAATGGACTTACCTAGGTCTATGATACCTTCCCACGATACTCTAATCTCCTGTGAGCTCACTAAATGAATAATGTTTCGCGAATAATCCCTGCGGGGAACGTGTGAGATAATGAGCATTAATTAAATTAAATTATCATGACCGCATCATGGCGCTGGAGGCAACAACACAGTTGAAAGTGAAACCGCACGTACTTCTGGTCTACGTAATTCCAGGTACCGACGCAGATAGCGCTTATGCCGAAATCGACTGGGAGGTAATCGCCGTAGCCCGTGGAGTTGCAGTACATCGAACGAATGACGCCCTTTCCGGCGCCAATCAAAAGCCCCACCGGTCCGTTGATGTTGTCCGTCCAGCCGGATACCGGTTCCCGCCAGGTGGGTACCACGATTGAGGGGCGGAAGATTACTGCGGGAATGTCTTTCATCGCTTCGACGACAAGAGCTTCACCGAGAGCTTTGGTGTAGGCGTAGGTGTTGGGACATTCGCCAAGAATTCTGGAAGTAAAGAGTGATGAATGCTTTATTTATTGTAAATAAAATTGACTTTATCACGACTAATATTATTGTTTAACGATATCATATTTTTGCATCTTAAATTTGCAACATTAGATTAAAATAAATATTTAATGTTGGAAGTACACTTGCCATAGAATTATTTCATTTAAGTCCACTACTTGGTTGTAGTTTTCTAGATACATCAATTTCGTGAAAGTGTTTAAAAAAGTAAAGAACACTGATTGCCATTGCACATTGAATAAGCTAATCAACGATATAATAAATAACTGAAGAAAAAACTATTTAGAATAACATAAAGAAACAGAAGCAGTGAATGATGTGCAATCAACCATTCGAGCAAATCAAATTTTGACTTTTTTGCTCCCTGAAGCTTAAAAGATTGTATTAGCCATTTTAGTAATCCTGCTACATTTTTCTGCTAATTTGGATATAATTTAAATGTTCACACGTCATTTGAAGTTTGTATGGAAATTACAATAGAAATCGTCACTTATGTAAAAGACTGTTTCGTGAGATTTTTTTTTTTTTCTTGTGCGGTATATTTTATTACTGCGACCATTTTTTTGATCTATTGTAATATATTCCCCTTTTTTTTCTTGCTATGTCATTATGGCGTATCGCTATTGGAAGTGATCGTCATTGTTTGACTAACAGCTTCTCCCCAACACGGCTCAGCTTTTCGAATGAAATGCACCACCGAATTGGGATTTGTTCTACCAAGCTCAAGTGGTTCTATAAGCCCCTTGGTGAAGAACTTTTGTCTTGTTCGGAAATTGCGGGACAACGGCATAACAGATGCTCGAATCTTCTTTTCTATGTCGCAGAAGCGACATAGATCATTCTGAAGTTTCCCTATAAGCTTTAAATGATATCGATTCGGACAATGACCTGTATTGAGATCTGTATACGTGCTTAGGTATCTTTTAGACAATTCTAACATGTTACGAGTTAGGGAAACATTTGGAATAATAAAACGTTTCGATTGCCTGGGATTATGCTGCGTTCCTAAAATTCGTTTCTAATTTTATAGTTTCCCTTGCCTTTAGCTCGATACGAAGATAAGTAGTTGATAAGCTGCAAAAAGGTTCTGATTCAGTAAACCAGCTTGATGTTCCGAGTCTCGCCATCACATCGGCTTTTTCATTACCATCTATTCCACAGTGTCCTGTAACCCAATATAGATTGACTTGGTTACGACAAGACCATTTTGTACTGAACTGAATGCATTCTCAAAATTGTTTTGAAGAGCATGTTGCCGACTTAAGAGCATTCAAAGCTGCTTGGCAGTCGGACATTATGCATATATTTGAGTGTCTGTAGTTCCTACGCAAACATATTACAGAACACTCTAGAATTGCGTGAACTTCCGCTTGGAATACGGATGGCCAACTTCCCATGGGAATCGATATGTCTATCCCAGGGCCAGTAACTCCTGCTCCCACATGGTTGTTCAATTTTGAACCGTCAGTATAAAACGTAATTGATCCTGAACGAAGTGTTGGTCCTCCATTCAACCATGTATTGCGCCCAGGATCAATTACTTTGAATAGTCTATTGAAATAGTACTTTTTCTCCATCCAGTCTTCATTGTTTATTACTAGGGAGTTTATACTGAAGATTTTTAGAATGCTAAGATGACAATCTTTTCAGCTTCTAATTGTACAATTTGATGCAGAGGAAGCATGTACAGTAAAGCATTTAGTGCACTCGATGGTGTACTGCTCATTGCACCTGTAATTAAGATAGTCGCTAATCGATGAAGTTTTTCAAGCTTCATCTGAGCATTCTTCTCTTTCGTCTTTGGCCACGAGACCAAAGAACCATAGGTAATTCTTGGTTTTACTATAGCTGAATATATCCAAAGGATCATTTTCGGCTTAAGTCCCCATTGCCTACCAAAAGTTCGTTTACTAATCCATAGAGCATTTGTCGCTTTATTAATGGCGTGTTCTAAATGCATGTTCCAGTTAAGTTTGCTATCAAGAACTACGCCAAGGAATTTGACTGTATTTGAAAGTTCCAATCGTGTACCTTTCAATATCATGTTGTTTAGTGAGAATTTCCTCCTACGCGTGAAGGGCACAATAGTGGTTTTGGACGGATTTACACTCAATCCTTCTCTATCGCACCATGTGGAGACATAGTTTAAAGCAGTTTGCATTCTGTTGGCGATAATGTCATTGTATTTGCCTCGTACTATTATGACAATATCGTCAGCGAAACCAATTACTTCGAAGCCCTGGGCTATAAGGTATTTGAGAAGATCATCTACTATTAAAGACCACAATAAAGGTGATAATACGCCTCCTTGTGGGCCCCCTTGATTGCTCTAACACTAATGTGAAAATTTCCAAGGTTAGCTGATATTTCTCTTTTTGTTAACATTCCTTCAATCCAATCTACAATGCATTTATCGAAGCCACAATTTGACATTGCCTTTTTATGGAATTATGAGAAGTGTTGTCAAAAGCTCCCTCTATATCTAAGAAAGCAGCAAGGGAAATTTCTTTTGCTTCAAAAGATTTTTCTAATTTTGTAACAACTGCATGTAATGCGGTTACTGATGACTTACCTTCCTGATAAGCGAATTGGTGTTTGCTTAACGGTAGTTGGGTTAAATATGATGACTTGATATGTTCATCTATTATGTTTTCCATTGTTTTCAGTAGAACGGAGGACAAGCTTATAGGCCTAAAGGATTTTTCGTGAGATAGTCCATGAACTATTTCAATGTTAATAATGCGTTGACTTGATAAAACAAACTTCCCAAGTTGGCAGATAGTTGTTGTTGTGAAGCGATTGACCATTTGCAAGCAAAGTTAAAAAGAAAACAAAAATGCTAATTATTGATATTGATGTTATTCTTTTACGTGTTAACCTTCTGGGAATTTGCATGGTCCTGGATCACTCGTGCCGCTCTTGTGAACGACAAGAGTGCTTTTTAAGAATGTGATGTACTTTTTACAACGGTACGAGTCCCGGAAGTTTAAATTAAATTTTCCACGATTCAGTATTTTCTCAATAACTTTTCTTATAAGCATCAAATCGTGTCGCAATAAAAACATTTTTTTCTTACTATTTTTTTCTGTTTCCAATGCAATCATAAATTTTTAAAACTCAATTGGAAGTTTTGTGGAACGGATTTCCATAAAATTTATTGTTCCTAAGTTACTGCGTGTGTTCACTCGAATTACATCAAAATTAACTAAATTATTTAACTTGAAAATGAACGAATGAATAAAAACGAATCATCACATTAAACTAATTAACACACAATTAATTTAATAATGTTAACAAACAAGCGAATGAATTTTCTCAATTTATCCAACAAATTATCGAATACATTTTTTCATTTATGGATTTCAAGAAATCCTTATCTGGTTACTGGTTTTCGGACTTCCAGAAATTCTTATCAACCTTCAAGCCATTACAACACCAAGCTATTCTAGCGAAGCTTTAAGTTATTTATTTTAATCTTTATGTTGGTGAAGTTGGGCAATTTGTGTCCAGTTCTTCATTAGTATTCTTATTTGATCAAAACTTGTTTTGGCACTTTGTTTTAGTGGGCTTCGTGGTTGTGCGGTAAGCGACGTCAGTAGTCGTCTAGCGCATTTACGTGTCGTGAACTGTTGGTTCGATTCTCGCCTTAGTATGGAGAAAATTTGTCGTAAAGCAGAAAATTATCTACCTGGTCTACTGAGTGTTGTGTGCATGCCCGCCCGTTGTCTAATGCTAGGCAGGGACTGAGTCCAAAAGAGAATGAAAAAAGCCTCTCTCATCATCCATGTATACATTTACTATATGTCGCATACCGTGAGAGACTTTTTTTTCGTAAGCTTTCAAGATAATAGTAGTTTCTGCAACAAGTTGCAAAAAGATGATTTTTTCAGCACGAGTTGTACGTTTATCCATTTGCCGTTTATCCGTTTATTTATTGCCAAGTAGATAAATACTACGAGTGCTGAAAAATTTGAGTTTTGCAACGAGCTGCACACGCTATTTTTTGCAATGACGAAAAATGGGCTTCAATATGGTAAACTTGTAGCAAAACGGTACAAACTGATTTACTCCATATGATCATTTTCACCAAATAAATCATGTTGCTGCAGAGAACAATCATATTCCATGTTATCGTGCCACATTGCATAGGTCGACAAGCCTTGAAGCGATAGATGAACTTGCCTTTGGAAATTATGATGTCATAGCCATCAAACTATTTCATTTATTACGCGACGCAGCGAATACACTATTTGATCAGTTACCCAAGCTTGATCAGCAAAATGTAGTCATGTTCTGTTCTGATGTTGGTTTTTCATTATAGCATCCAAATGAGTGCTATAATGGATTTTTTGCAATTCCTGATCATAAAACCTGGTTTATAGTTGTCATTTGAGTGATAAAACGGCCTACTTTTCCATACCAACAGAATGGGTGCTTTAATGATTATTATGCAACTCAAATGGGTTGCATAATATTCATTATAGCACTCATTTGGGTGCTATAATGAAAAACCTACATTTGGACAGTAGTTATATGACTACATTTAGCTGAATTAGTTTGGGTGAGTGTTTAAATAGTGCACTCTAAGCGTCTCGTAATAAATGAAGGTTTGTTGGACATAACATCACAATTTTCCAAAGGCAATTGCATCCATCGCTTCAAAGCTTTTCAAGCAATGCAATTTGGCACGATAAGATGGAATCTTATTGTTCTCTGCCGCAACATAATTTATTGGCATGAATGATCATGTGGAGTAAATTCGATTGTACAATTTTCGTAAAGATTTATCATATTAAAGCCCATTTTCGTCATTGCAAATAGCGTAATGCAACTCGATGTAAAACTCGATTTTCAGCACTCGTAGTATTTATCCAACTCGGCAAGCCTCGTTGGATAAACGTACAACTCGTGCTGAAAAAATCATCTTTTTGCAACTAGTTACACAAACTACTATTATGCAACCCATTTGAGTTGCATAATGGTCATTAAAGCACCCATTTGGTTGGTATGGAAAAGTAGGCCGTTTCATCACTCAATGACGTACTGTAAACCAGGTATTATGATCAGGAATTGCCCAAAAAATGTTATAATGGCTTGTTATGATTCGGAACAGTTTTTGGCTTTCTTTTATCATTGATCGTTATCCATTGAGAGCGATTTCTGCAAACCCTGATGCTAGGTGTTAAGTATTCAGCAGGGTTTGCATAAATCGCTCTCAATATATAATGAATAACGATAAAAGAGAGGCAACAATCCTTGCAAAAACCTCTTCTAATCATAACAAGCCATGAAAACAAATCTATCGCATTTGTATACGAGTTGGAGAAAGCTGATTCGGATAGCTCGGCCCCCACCAAGGGGGTTTTGAGTAGAGGTGTGCGCCGGTCCGATATTCGTCGGCGGCGGCGTTTGTCAGAATTTTGGTCGGCGGCGGCGGCGTTTTCGGCGTCACGCCGAAAGCCATTTTAGCCGGCGGCGGCGTGAATCGGCGTGGCGATTTTTTAATTACGCATCTTCAAAAAAAATACATTTTTTCGGGATAGACTTTTATTTACAAAGGAAAAATCTTTTAAAATTCGCATGAAAAATCTAATGAACTTCTTCTTAAAATTCTATAAGTTTTTCCTAAAATTGGAAATATTTTTCTGATTTTCCACGGGAACTTTGAAATTCCGAGAAATCTTCGGAATTACCAAGAAAAGCTCTTTAGAATTAATAAATAAAATTGTTTGGAATTTCAGCATCAAATTTGTAGCTATTTACGAAAATTATTATTTAGTATTCTTCGAAATTTACTCAGACAATTCTTCATATTTGTAGAAGAGTACGGCTAGTAGAATGGGTGTTTTAACGTTTGCTTCCTCAGTCTAGAATAATTAAGACGGATAATTTTGTTCCACGGGACACTCCAAGAAGTTTTCAAGGAAAATTCTCTGGAATATTCACGGAATTTGAACGGAAATTTCTTTAGAATTTTGTGCGAAAAATTGTTCAAAATTTAAGATTTCAATAAAAAAAATCTTTGGATTTCAATGAAAAATTGTTCGGAATTATTGGATTTCTACGGGAAATTCTTTGTACAGTAGACGTTCGATAACTGAAAGTCATTTAAATGCAATGCTTTTAAATGCAATTCGATAGTTACATCAGTTTTGCAGTTCTCGGACAGCTGAACTTCAAAACGATTTAAAAGTCGATGATAGCTGCATTGCGCTGCACAATCCGGTGCGTTTCGAAAATGCCGTTTGGTCGAAATGATCGTTTGACAGAATGGGCCATTTGTCCGAAAATATCGCTTGGGCCAACAGGTTATACGGCCAAATGTCAATAAGTGAACTGAATAAGTCAAAAATATCCATCCGTTTGGCCTAATAACATTTACGGAAAAAGGCCTTTTTGTCAAACGACTGTTGAACGAAATTTCGTAACCTCTCTACTTTTTAAGTCGATACTGGCTTTTAAGCCAAAAGTCATCTAACCAAATCCCATTAAGCCGAACTGAGCGAAACAGTTATCATGTCGTAAATGGTTTGACCAAGAATGTAGTTTGACCGAAAGCGACATACAGATGAAATGGACATTCAGTCGAACTGGTAATTTGGCCGAAAAAATCATTTGACCGAAAATGCCCTTTGTCATTTGGCTCACAAATATCTTTTCTGCAAAAAAAAAACCCTTTCGGCCAAACGGCATTTTCTGCCAAATAACCTATTCGACTAAACGTCATTTTGGCAAAATGATCAATTTAGCCAAACGACACTTTTCAAAAAAGGTGGCAGAAAGGTCATTTTTGGGCCAAATGGCTTTTTCTGCCGAATGGCAATTCTTACCAAAAGTCTTTTTTGGTCAAATGGTCTATTTGGTCAAACGACATTTTTGGCCGAACGGCATTTTCAGCCAAATTACCTGTTAGGGTAAAGACTTTCTACAAGTCCGGCCAAATGTTTCTTTTGGCTGTACGTCGCTTTCGACCAAACTACATTTTCGGTCAAATCAGTTTTGACCTGATAACAGGATGCTGGGTCATTAGGCCGAAGGCCATTAGGCCGAATGGTCATTAGGCCGAACGGTCATTAGGCCGAATGGCCATTAGGCCGAATGTGAGAACTGGGGAGTGAGAAGTGAGTAGTGCGCAATGAGGAAGAAGTAGAAAGGAAGACGGAGGAAGTAAGAAGGTAGAAGGAAGAAGGAAAAAGGAAGAAGGAAGAATGAAGAAGGAAAAAGGAAAAAGGAAAAAGGAAGAAGCAAGAAGGAAGAAGGAAGAAGGAAGAAGGAAGAAGGAAGAAGGAAGAAGGAAGAAGGAAGAAGGAAGAAGGAAGAAGGAAGAAGGAAGAAGGAAGAAGGAAGAAGGAAGAAGGAAGAAGGAAGAAGGAAGAAGGAAGAAGGAAGACGAAAGACGGAAGACGGAATACGGAAGAAGGAAGAAGCAAGAAGGAAGAACCAAGAAGAAGAAGCCAGAAGGAAGAAGAAAGAAGTAAGAAGAAAAAAGGAAGAAGGAAGAAGGTCTGGGAACTGGGGAGTGAGAAGTGAGTAGTGCGCAATGAGGAAGAAGTAGAAAGGAAGACGGAGGAAGTAAGAAGGTAGAAGGAAGAAGAAAAAAGGAAGAAGGAAGAATGAAGAAGGAAAAAGGAAAAAGGAAAAAGGAAGAAGCAAGAAGGAAGAAGGAAGGAGGAAGAAGAAAGAAGGAAGAAGGAAGAAGGAGGAAGGAAAAAGGAAGAAAGAAGAAGGAAGAAGGAAGAAAGGAGAAGGAAGAAGGAAGAAGGAAGAAGGAAGAAGGAAAAAGGAAGAAGGAAGAAGGAAGAAGGACGAAGGAAGAAGGAAGAACAAAGGAAGACGGAAGAAGGAAAAAGGTAGAAGGAAGAAGGAGGAAGGAAGAAGGAAGATAGAATAAGGAAGAAGGGAGAAAGAAAAAGGAAGAAGAAGGAAGATGGAAGAAAGAAGAAGGAAGATACAAGAAGAGAGAAGGAAGAAGGGGTAAGGTGAAGAAAGCACTTCTCATTTTTCACTTCTTGCTTCTTTTACTAATTCGGCCTAATGAGTTCGGCCTAATGACCATTCGGCCTAATGACCTTCGGCCAAATGGCCTTCGGCCTAATGGCCTGACACCGATAATAGTTTCCGTTAAAAGTTTAATTTTGCTAAGTGGTACTTGGCTAGATGTCTTTTGGTCTAAAGGCCAGCATCGAGTTAAAAATAGAGAGGCGCTACGAAATTTTGTTCAATGGTCAATTGAAAAGGCCATTTAGCCAAACGAGTGGCCATTTTTGACCATATTACCCGTTCAGTCATTGACATTTGGCTAAATGGCCCATTCTGTCAAAAATCCATTTCGGCTAAACGGCATTTTCGGCCAACGATCGTTTCAGCCAGACGACCTGTTAGGGCAAACGGCTTTTACCAAATTACCAGTTCGGTCGTCTGTCGCTTTCGGTCAATGGAATTTCCCAAAAAGTTCTCGAATAGAAAGAATTTTCTGAAGAAATCCAATTTTTTTTAAAGTCACCGAGCTATTTTCCGTTGTTTTAAAGTTGGCTAAGCCAAACTAGCCGTCTTGAATAATCTAGATTGAGGAAGTCAACGTTAAAGCATCCTTTTCAAAGAATACTCAACAGAAATTCGATAGGAACTTGGATATATTGAATATATTGAATATATTGAATATTTTCCTGTAGAAATTTGAAACAACTTCCCGTAAAAACTCTGAAGAGATTCTCATGTAAATTCAAACAATTTTCTCTGGTAAATACAAAGAGCTACTCTTGGTAATTCCAAAGTGTTCTCGAAACTTTAAAGTAGTACCCGTGGAAAATTTGAAAAAAAAAATCCAAATGAATATTCAGTAAAAACTTGAACAATTTTCTGGAGAAGTTCATCAAATTTTCGAGGTGAAATTCAAAAAATTCTCCTGTCAATGGCTTCAAAATATCCAAAATGTCCCATTCAGCCGAACGACATTTTCGACCGAATGTCCTTTCGACCAAACGGCTATTTCGGCCAAAGGGCATATTTGGCTATTGAGCTATTTGGCCAACGGATTTTTTTCAGCCAAAGGAACTGCTAGACCAAATGACATTCATGGCCAAATAACTTTAGGCTACATACTCAAGCAAAGTCGGAAAAAATAATGTGAACATATTTTCATCTCATCTTCAATTGAATGATATGACTTATATCAAACTGTGTGCTTATTTTGTTGTCGGAAGACAATATCAAAATTATTTTTCGATTTGTTTTCATCGACAGCAGGAATAGTTTTTAATTTGGTTTCACGGTAAGATTTTTCTGCTATCCGTTTTGTTATTTTTACCGTTACAAGATATCAAATTAAGTGAACATAATCGATGATTTAAAACAAGTTATCGATTTGCTCTCAAGCTTTCCGCGGGAAGCCTTTTTCCAAATAGTCTTTGCGGTTAAAAGACATATTCGGCCAAACAACTTTCAGTCTTCGGCCAAATGGATTTTTGCCGAACGACTCTTTTCCATTCGAAAATTCAATTCCAATGAGATATTTTTGGATATCAACGGAAAATCCCTCGCAGTTGTCACACGAAGCTTTGCTTAGTTTTTACGGAGAGCCTTTCAGCCATACAAGAAATTGTATGGAATTTTCATGAAAAGCATTGATATCTTCACAAAAAAGCCTCTGAAGTTTCAACGTAATGTTGTAGAAATCTATCAGTAAATTATCCAGAAATTCCACTGAATCTTCAAAATTTCCACTGAAAATATTGCGAATTTCTTCAAATTTGAATCGGCGTGGAAAATTATAGATCAGCGGCGTGAAAATTTTTAAACGGCGGCGCGCCGACGCAAAAATGTCGTCGGCGGCGGCGTGCCAAAAACTATCGGCGGCGGCGGCGTGTCGTGGCGGCGCACACCTCTAGTTTTGAGGTTTTGATAAAACGCTTTGTTCACGCTCATTTTATGTTTTTTTTATTCTCCTTTGGATTCAAACCCTGGCATTCAGTTTTTGCGACCTTTGGTCGAAGACGGTGATCCAGTATTTTTGTTATTAAAGGCCAGGGAATTTGTACAACAATCATGCGGTGATGAAAATATGGATATCGTAAATAGTTGAAATACCACGCGTCTCCATGTGTTTGCACTTAGATGATCATTTCAAAGATCCCTGCTCTATTGTTATACTTTTTAATGTCCTGGAAACTAGCACGGTTGGATTAATAACAAGGAGACTGAATTGTAAATCATATTCATCGGATTCAGAGGCTTGTATAGACATGATGAGTTGTCTTAGGTATTGTATCGGGCGTAGTTGATCTGGAAGATTGGTCAAATGATTTCGAAAAAGACAAAAATTCGAAAAGGACAAAAGGTTGGTCAAGAACAAGTCGATAATAAGTTGGGTGTTCCTTTGGGATTTGTGAAATGCATTTAACTTCAACCAGAAGTAATACACTCATCTCATCTATCAAAGTTTGAGAATGAGCAATTTTCAAAGAAGAAATAATTACTATGAAACAATATCACGTATTACACAATATCATGGAAAAAATCGTCACGCTGCTCCCGGCTAAAGTGTTGTTTGCGAGGAAGCTGCATAAATATGAAGAAAACATAGGTTCAGAAGAGAAATCCTGCGATACCGGGATTTCAAAATTAATCTTCTTCTTTCTATATAAAACTCAATTTATATGTATGTTCCAGAATAAGATCTGAACCGATTTCAACCAAATTTGGAACACACATTTTTTTACCTTTACCCTATCACCTGATAGGGTGATGGGTGTACTATGGGAAAGGGGAGGGGGTGAGTGGGTAGGTGTATTTATAAGAAAACAAGCAATTTAGTTTAATTTTTGAGCTCCTTCACCGATTTCCACCAAATTATAAACACAACAATATGGGGTTAGGGATGCTATTCAAAATATGGGTCTCCGGGCTTCCTATAAAAAGTTCGTTTTTGGAGCGAACATATAGCCTTTACGTATACTTTGTATACGAGAAAGGCAAAAAGAGAAAAGTGTGGGGGGAGGAGTATTGTTTAGTTATCCTTCAACTCAGTGTAACTTCTGAACCCCTTGGCCGAATGTAACCAAATTTGGAACACACATTCTTTATCTTAAGGAGACGACGATAGTGGGATGGAAAAGGGGAGGGTGTGAGGAGAGGTATTGTTTAGTTATAGATGAACTCAACCCTTTATCGAAATAATGGTTTGCCCAGTGAAAACCAATGATTAATATGTTTCCTTCTGGATGGTGAATGTGATCCCTTCTTTAAAAATAGACATTTGCGCGGAATAATGCATCGGTGGATGTTTTTCCTTCTTTAGAAATAGAAGTTTGCCATCTTACTATTTGCTTCTAACTATTTTAAAAATCGAAAACAAAAACCGAAAAAGTGCTACACGTGTGAACCGACCTGAAAAATTCACCCGATGCGATGTTCGTTCAAAATTGTATACGAAAAAGGCAAAAATCAATAATTGATTAAAAATAAATGAATAAAATCCTGAAACTGCGCATGAAAAAGGATATGCCATGGAGAAGCTTGCGCACAAAATCAACTAACAATTTTGGGTCTCTAGTAGCCTTGCGAGAAAAGGCGTAGGATTGCCAATCCGGAGATGGCGAGTTCGATTCTCGGTCCGGCCTAGTATGTTTTCTGGTAGGAAACATTCTCGACACCTTGGGCATAGTGTATCCATTGTACTTGCCACACAAGATATATACTCATGCAATGGCGGGCATAGAAAAGCTTTCAATTAATAACTGTTGAAATGCTAATAGAATACCAAGTTGGAAAGCAGGCCAAGTTCCAGTTGGAATGTAGAGCCATTGAAGAAGAAGAAGAAGAAGAAGTACAATTCCAAATAATAATAATACTTCTCAAATTCATAGAAGCGTCTTAGATATTATAGGATATAAAAAAATGCCGCAGTATTTCAGAAAAAAAACACCTAATTTTCTAAACTCTAAAGCAATCTAGGTTAAAAATAATAGTTTTATAGCAACGATTGAAAATGTTGGCTTTCGACACCTCAATCCTTTCAGAATTTAATGAGAACTTTAGAAAACGCCTTAGTTTCCGGGTAGGGTACAAATGTACATTCGATGGCCACGGAACAGGTTCCGGAAATCCGAAACTTCCGGTACAAAAGGCCAATATAAAACTACATACACTCAACCCTCTTTTTACGGCAGATTTTTATACATCACTTCGTTTTACGGCCTCCTTTTTACGGCACGTGACGTAAAAATAATTTGAAACATTATTGACATCCAAATGTAAGCCTATAAGAAGGCACTCTTAGAAACCCAAAGAAGAAAGTAGATGCTTTGTTTATTCATCATTTGCCTTCAACAACGTTCCAGGTCATCCAAGAATTTCCTGGAGTCTACACGCGTAACCAAGGACCTAAGGTCCACAAGCGTAGCGAAAGAGCTGTTATCTCTTGTAAAAAATGGTTTATGTCCTATTTGATATATTAAACCAAATTCCGTTCCAGGTCATACAAGAATTCCCTGGAATATAGGTCTTGAGGTCTACCCGCCCAACCCAACTATACCATATATACCATATATACTTCTCCAATACTAAGGACCAACGTAGAACTACTAAATATCGTAGCATTCCCCGTACCCATATTGTATAAGTGAATCTCGAATTACTCCAATACTATTGATAAGCAATGCAGTATCGGTCTCGTATACAGTATGCAGTTCTCTCAAGAGGATCATGATTGAAACTACACTATTACTTCTTCTTCTTCTTCTTATCGGCATTACATCCCCACACTGGGACAGAGCCGCCTCGCAGCTTAGTGTTCATTAAGCACTTCCACAGTTATTAACTGCGAGGTTTCTAAGCCAAGTTACCATTTTTGCCCAGGGAAGTCGAGACAATATCCAATCCGAAAATTGTCTAGACCGGCACCGGGAATCGAACCCAGCCACCCTCAGCATGGTATTGCTTTGTAGCCGCGCGTCTTACCGCACGGCTAAGGAGCGCTATTACTAGGCTAGGCTATATACGAGTTCTTTTTTTTCCATAGCCACTGAACCCCATAACAGAGATATTGCCACCTCATAGCTTAATATTCTCATCTAGAGGAAAAATTCAAAGTGTCGTTAGATATCTTTGTAGTAGTGTAGTATCGTGTAGAAGTTATTTGCAAAACAAAAAAAATCGGGCTGTACTATTTACATTAAAAAAAGTCAAATCCGGGTGAGATGCCACACCTCAGGGGGAGAACACGCACGTGGAAAGCTTACACTCGTCGACAGTAAAAATGTATCCGGGAGGCTCATGTACTATATTTGTATTTCACGGCCTTAGAAGTTGACTGGTGATTATCCGTAGCTAATAGACTGAATTCCGAGATTATTTGGTCTTTGATTCGATCACAAAGCGGAGAGGTTCATCTCTTATCCTCGACGTTGACGTTATCTGCATGTTTTATGTTAATAGAAGTTATAATACTAAGTTATCTCGACAAACTAATATGTTTGTGTCCTTATGACCGTTTTTCAAGAGAACATTGGCCTCCCAGATGGCAGAATAGGAAAGGACATTCAAAATTGTCATTATTATTGAGGCACATGATCATATGGAGACGCATGGTGCATTTATGCATAGGTTCATTAACACTTACGTACCGTAATCCGGGAGAACATTGATCAGTTTCACCACTTTCAAGAAATGGATAAAATATTATTTCCTTATATCACAAATACTTATTGTGAGTAAGGTATCTTAATCTTGACTAAATTTGCTGCTGAATGATATAAGCTTCGGATGAATTTGCATTTATTTTTCGCCAAAATTTGAACGCGCAGAAAGCTGCCAAAAAAGCATTCAAAACAAGTATAATAACAAAAAATTAAGCTCGTACCTATAGTTATGTGATAAGCAATCTTATTTTCTTGGTTTTTGTTTCGAAAATTTGTTATATATTATAGAAAAACCAGATAATTCCACTAGCGGTGATGATGTTTTGCTCGAAATAATCAATGCACATCGCTTCAGCGTAAGAGATTTCAACTATAATTGCCTACCTTAAGGCGTTTGCATACGCTTTCTCTATAGATAAATGATTGATCAAAGTTACCCCAAATTGAAAAATAAAAACGGCAAAAACCATTTTTTAAATAAGTTTAAAATTATCATTTGATAATCAAGAACAACAACCTTATAGGATAAGACGGTATAATATGTCCCCCCTGCTTGATAACTTTTTACTTTTCAACGCAATTTATGCAAACTTTGTGTTATTTGCTAGTCCAGGAAGTCGCAAATGTATTGCCCGTGAGTAGTAATATAAAAATATTACAGATAACACATTTTAAAGCTTTTTTGAAAAGTCGTGAAAAAATGGATTTCAAAAAGTGCCTGGGCAATACGCCCGACCTTAAGTAAAGACGTTTCTTAGCCCTTCATTAGTATTTTATCAATCCCATAATAAAAAGGTTACAAATCTTTATGTGCTTGTCATTAAAAAACCTACGTAAGTCCATTTAAGCAGTTTGGAATTACATTTCAAAAGTTTCTATATAATTTGGTAGCAACTGCTGCAAGCCCGCCGCGCTCGTGTTCAGTTGGTAAGGGCATATCGTCCTGGCTACACTGGGGCGTTTTGGCCAGTGAAACATATTTTTGAAAAACGTTACATTTTTTAAGAAGGAAGCAATTTTATATCATATTAACCACTGAGAAAAGTTATTTGGTTGCCCAACTGAGTGTTCCAGTGCAAGCTTTGCGGACAGTATGTTAGCGTCGCACCAGAATGTTGAGCAAACAAACATTGGAAGTTACATCAAAACTGTAACTTTTTGTATTTTTCTATTAATTTTATTACGTAATACAAAAATACTCCCATATTCACATAGGATGATGGTTTTACAAATATTTATAGGTACCAACTAATTTTGACACTTAGTTAGTTATAGTTTTCTAGAAATCAAAATGGGGCGTTTTGACCAGGTGGGGCGCATTATACCGTCTTACCCTACGTTCTACATGTAGCAGTACTCGATTTAAAAATATGAAAAAAGCTATAATTTCACTTACGGGGGAAATATTTACAAAACAATTAAAATATGATTACGGCACCTGATCCCCGATTTCACGTAAAACCAAATTTTCAAAATGATGGTTCTCAGCAGTCTTGCTTCGGAATTCTGTTCTGTTTTCTGCAATCGATCACAAAATTCCTATAGTTCCAGGATCATCTTTTTGAAAATGGATATTGATCTGGAGATATTGGTGGTAGTACTGGGGTAACCCCCCGGTCCGGAAAAATTGCCACTGCTTGATCAAGCCGTTCGACGTGTAAAACTTCATGATTTTGCAAAATAAGTTCATAGAAATGTATTCTGAGGGTATTTGGCTCTTCTTGTTATATTCTGGGACACCCTGGAATGCTGGTTCCCAGGGCGACGTGGCCACTTTTCGGTTAATTCCGAAACCTGGCTTGCGACATGTCAAACTTCATGATTTTCCAAAACAAGCTCGACGGAATGTGTTCTGAGGGTATTTGGTCCATCTGGTCACATTCCGGGATGCCCTGGAATGCTGGTTCCCTGGAGGAAGTGGCCACTTTTTGATCATTACTGAAACCTGGCTTTTTTGTTAATTATTTGTTTATTAAGGCTCAGACGATTCTTAAAACTCTACGGAGCCGAATACAATTAAAATAAAATTATTTATTAATTTTCCGTGAACTCTTCCTTGGTGGAGCATGCTCGGTGGATCCTCTGAAACCTGGTTTGCGACGTATCAAACTTTATGCAAAACAAGTCCATAGGAACGTGTTCTGAGGTTATTTGGACCATCTGGTCACATTCCGGAACACCCTGGAATGCAGTCAGGTTTCAGTATTGATCAGAAAGTGCCCATTTTCCCCAGGGAACCAGCAATCAAGGGTGCTTCGAAAACATTGTGGGTTACAAAGTTGATCAATGGAGAAATAGATGCTCCAGAACTGCTTTCGATGTTGGATTTCCGGATACCAAGCAGAACATTGTACTGCCAAGTTTCAGTATTAATCACAAAGTGGTCACTTCCCTCAGGGAACCAACATTCCAGGGCGTTCCGGAATGCGACAAGATAGACCGAATACCCTCAGAACAAATTTCTATTGATTTGTTTTGCAAATCATGAAGTTTGATACGTCGCAAGCCAGGTTTCAGTATTGATCAAAAAGGTGGCCACTTCATCCAGGGAACCAGCATTCCGGAATTCGATCAGATGGACCAAAACCCTCAGAACAGAATTTTCAGACAAAAGATCACTTTTGGAAACGCGTCAACCAGCACGACGGAAATAATTTTCAAAATAGTAGCTCGAGTAGCTCAACCGGAGGAAAAGAATCAAGAAAACAATATCGAGGGCCTCTATAATAGCGTTCAGCATTTTTAAATGGCTGGTCGGTTAATTTTCATTTTTCACTGATGGATTTGTACCGAATTTTTGTGCTGTTCAGCAATTTGATTTGTTCAGTAAAAATGAGTAAACGTCAGAATAATGAATAGAGTAGGTCGGGAGAACGGCGCGAGTGTCGTAGTGCGTGTTGGTGGTCCTTTTATCGGATTTGTGATGGTTCCGTTGCCGCGGGGTTGATTCTAGTGAGTGTGCGAGTTGGGTGCCGCCGCGGAGGAACGGAGTTTTTTTTCTCGTGGAGTTCGCGACCGTCAGCCATTTTTTGTTTTTTGGCTGGGTGAAGTTTTCGATTTTCTGCAGTGCAATGGGAAAAGCGCAAAGATGCCAAACAGCAAGAATTGCCGATTAGTATCAATTCGCGAAGAAGATGAAGATGGTGGTGACCGTTGGTGGACGACATTCATAATTTAGAGAGAATTATGCGGGAAAAATATAACTGAATTATATTGGACAAAAACAGAGAATGAAGAGGAAGATATTTGACAAGAGAAGCAGAGTGTCTTCACTGAACAAATGATATCCGGTGAGTTTGTTCCAATAGGAAAATAAGGAAAATAACTAAGCTTTTTTATCACAGTGCCAAGCCCAATTATTACAAATATTGTTTGTACACTTTCTTTTTGTTTTGAAGTTAGGCACTAAAATATTACAAAACGAAAATATTACAAAACTGGCATCACTAGACTCTGGTTGAATGATGAAAGGGTGATGATATAGAGAGAGACGATTCCTACAGATATGAATAATAATTGTTTCGTCTCAGTTTGACATGTAAGCTGATACGAAAATGTGTGAACGCGGTGTTGAATGATGCATGAACACCTTGATGTTACTCACCGGTGAGTAATTTTGTATTGCCATCCCTTTTTTCCCGCGGAGATTTTCGCTCAAATTTTGGTTCTACTTTTTATGAGAGGTGAGTAGAGTATCTGAATCGGGAGAGGGAGGCGGGGGTGTGGGACTGCTGACTGGTGGTTGAAGTCAGAATGAGCGAATAGGACTGCTAATAACGGAACTATTGGCCCTGACGAAAGCGAGAAAACAAAATGGGGGCTAGCTGATGCTTTTTTATTTCACCCAGCAAGGGATATAGGACGTCAATTCTAAAATGGTTATTAAAGCGTTAAAACACATTTTAGCCTAAAATTGTTCACTTTTTTAGGTTAGAAATTCAATTTACTTTCATATAGGTAACACGAAAGTTGAATTATTTTGATTAAAAAAACATGTGTAGATGAGGAGCTTAACATGTAGTTTTTCAAAATTCTAACCCTACGTATTTGAAAGTTTTCAACATATCACTGCCAATAACATTTTAAAAGCATTTTAAAATATACTTCCTATACTTCACCATGTTGAAAAACAGTGATTTCACGCACACGTCCGTCGCCGCTAGATGGCAACAGCGTGGCTGCGTCAAAGCGAATGTAATCTACTACTTTTGTTATAAAAACTTCTCAGTTACCTAAGCTGTTGTAGACAAGTGCATGAGTACGGTTCCCGTGTCTAGGCGCGGGAGAGTGTAGGCTTTGTCCTCATAAGATACCACGGTACACTCGTCAGAGGACGAGAATTGATTTCTAACAAATTAAACTTACCGTATTTTTACAAACAATTAAATACATGAATCTCATTAACCACTGTAAGACAAGGATCATTCTTCCCGTTTCGATTTGTTTGTTTATATGTTTTGATCGAACAATAATTGACTTATTGACTCCATTCTCTTTCGATGTACTCCGCAAGAATGAAGTGAAAGAAACCCCGAACTAGGCACACTTATGATGACCGGTAACACAGTGGTGTTCTTTTTCCCTCTGGTGTAAACATTCAAAGGTATAAAATCCTAATCAACATGCGCGACGAGAATCATGCTAATACAGTTCCTTCCTCCCTTAACCATTATACTGCTCAGTTACCTGAAAGAAAGAATACGCTCTTCTTTTTGGTGACCCCGGACCCGTTATATAGTCCAATAATCGAAAACAGATCCAGTAGAAGAAAATTAGCATCAAATTTGAAAGTCCCGTATAATCTACCAGGAAATTCATGGAGGAATTCAACATTAAACTGCTGCTTAAATCAATCTGATGCACTTATTATGCTTTCATAATTTGCACGATGCACTTATTATGTAGGGGCGCCAAATGTTGAACGGCTGAAATTCTTGCCTATTGTTGAACGCCCATAAGAAATGCACTTGCGTTCGACATTTGGCGAATCAATTAGCCGTTCAACATTTGGCGAATTACCCTATTCATATTTTCCTATGTTCATATTTTTATATTTTCATATTATCTTGTTTTCATATTTTTGTTTCTTCGTGCTTTCATATTTTCATATATTTATGTTTTCATTTATTTATATTTTCATATATCTTTATTTTCATATATTTTTATTTTCATATATTTATATTTTCATGCATTTATTTTTCATAAACATTTATATTTTCATATTCTCACACTTTTGTTTTCTCATATTTTTATTTTCATAGCATGCATATATATAATAGTGTGGAAGTGTGAAGTTATTTTCATATTTTATACTTTCTTATTATTTCTTTCTATCTTATGCTTTCATGTGTAATATTCTCATAATTTTGCTTATTCAAATGTTTATCTCTTATATTTTATATTTCAGTTATATAACATATTTCCATATGTTCATGACTTATATTCTGCTACTTTCATATTTTCAAATTTATATATTTTCATTTTGTTATATACTCATATGTTTATGTTTTCATCTATCTTCTAATCTATATAATAAAAATGAAATGGTCTGTGTTCGTATCCGCATAATTCAAAAACGGCTGGATGGATTTTCTCCATTTCTTCAGCAGATATGTTCGTTATCGTTTCCGACGGGTTTATATGGTATTTCCTCATACGAACATCACGAATAAAGTTGAGTAAATCGTGAAACACTAAAATTTAGAATCGTATGGAAATTTCGCATGGGTATTTTCGCCTACTATGCAGGACAACGTCTGCCGGGTCAACTAGTTTTTTAATATTTATTTTTATTATAAATGTACTTTTTTTCATATTTTTATATATTAATTTTCATTCCCTTCATATTGCCATATTTTCTAATATCTATTATTCCACATTTTCATATAAATTTTTATTAAAAACTAGCAAAAAAATACCCAGCTTCGCCCGGGTTGCATATGTCACATACTGGACTATTTGCAGCACCGCACTCTAGTTCAATTTCCGTGCGTTTGCTTTGTTTTCCTCAACAGCTGACACAAAATTGTATTCTAATAATTTTTTACATTTCCCCTTTAAACTGACCAAATTTTTCTATATGCAAACCTTGCGGATCCCAAAACGAATCGATTAGGGAAAAAATCTTGCAAATCGGTCAACCCGTTCGCGAGTTAAATCGTCAGGAAGGAAATCTCAACTCATTTTTATTATATCAGATTTACTAAAACTGGTTCACTAAAAAATACAGGAAGATTGAGAGGGCATCATTTACCTAGGACGTTATTATCTGACAAAACTTTGATAGGTTCGGTGATATAAAAACGGGAGGAGCTGACAAGATACAATTGAAAGGTAACATTTCCAATACAATAGAAGAAACATATTTATTTTAATAATTTTTACCATATTATTTTATTGACACACGGTGATCTGGTGACGCTGATTTCTTGAAGCTGAGGTCCTTCGATCAGGGACACTGAACTATTTTCCAAATAATGAAATCCCAATCTAAACATTAATATTTCTTTTTCAGCTGAAACAAGTGTTGCTGGTGAAGTTTATTTCACACTAAGGATCAATTTGCTCTCCTTTAATTTTCATAAATTTCAACGGTTTTTCTTTACTTATTCTAAATATTTCCCAGAGCGTTAATGAATAAAGCTTCCAATGAATAATTAAATTTGTTATGATTGAATAATTAAATTTTTGACAATGATTAATGATTATGATTAATGAATAAATTTATTTTTGACAATGATTAACGATTATGATTAATGAATAAAACGATTGAAGTATGATTAACGATTAACGATCGTGATTAAATGTTGACACAATATGTATATGATAAATGATTAACGATCGATATGATTAATGATTAATGATTATGAATAATCAAATTGAAAGATTTGCATAGTGATCAATAATCAAGTAACCTTTCTACCAAATTGGGTTATTAAAAGGTATAAAAAATCTATGATTATGATTGAGGATTAATTTATTCATTAATGTATGCAATGATTAAAATTGATGAGTAATGAATAAACTATAAACAATTATGAATATGATTAAAGATTAGTGATTAAATGTAAAATTCTACGATTAACGAGTAGTGATTAATGATTAAATCATATTTTTTGCATGATTATGATTAATGAATAATAATTAAATAACCCATTATTCATTAATCATGATTAAATCTATGATTAATCACTAATGCTCTGATATTTCCATACCACGGAGCTCCATATATTTTAAATAATCTCGCATAAACATTTATAAACAATCATCTTGTCAACGATTTACCTAACTAAATGACAAATATTGATCTTCATTTTCAGAAACATTGGGTGCTGACGAAGATTCTGAAGCAGCATCACACTACAAAGTCTAATACTACTACAATTTATTATTTCAGAAATATGCGGCAGATTGCAAAATCAATGCAATTGTTTTGTCAAAATCTATTTATTCATATTACATTCAAGAACAAAACATCACCTTTTACAATATCAATATCAATAAAAATATAACATTTACGCTTTTTCGCCAAGAAAAGCACCCCTTAATAACCCATCCAAACTCCAACTCCAGAAACCTATGAAGGTCGCGCGAGTTCTCCGCATCTTCTTAAGTAGGTATCTAATCAACCACTCCCACCCAAATCCTGATCGTAAGGACCTGGCCAGGTGTTGAACAAAGGGATCGTTGAATGGAAAACATGCCAAGCCCCAGGTTGTTTTTCTAGCGCATCTAACGTCCCTATCGACAGCCAACCCAGGATAGTGTGCGGTCAGATGTGCTATGCTATGCTATGCTATGGACCAAAAACCCTCAGAACACATTCCTATGAACTTGTTTTTCAAAATCATGAAGTTTGATGCGCCGCAAGCCAGGTTTTAATATTGATCAAAAATTGGCCACTTCCCCCAGGGAACCAGCATTCCAGGCTGTTCCGGAATGTGACCAGAATGACTAAATACCCTCAGGTCACATTTATATGGACTTGTTTTGCAAAATGATAAAGTTTGAAATGTTATAGCCTATTCAGATTGGGCTATTTATGACTTTGTTAAGTGAGAGGGTATCCAATTATTACGAGGTGTTCAGACTGCAGCAAGATAATATATCTTGACGTTTCCATGTTTCCTCATTTGCACGCTAATACAGGGTTGAATTCAAGGAGAGTTTTAAAATTTAATTTGCGAAATCAAGCATTTGTGTGGCGACAATCGAACATTTTTTTCTGAACAAAGTTTCTACGAAAAAAAATATTAAAAAGAAATATGAAAAGGGATTAAGGATAATGAGCGAAGCTACATTCATTAGTTGGGTGCGCCGTTCTTCGGGGAATCAGACTATTCCTCAATTTATTTTTAAGTTTAAAAAGTATTTTGATTCTGTACTATGATCGAACGGAGATTTTATAGAAAAATTGAGATGCTTTTGGGAATTCTCACAATTAAATAAAAAAAAGGACGATTGGGCCAATTTTCAAGAAATATTATCGAACTAAAATGTATTTCCACCAGTATCTCCATGTATGAAGGGCAACTCAGCAATTTAATTTTTTTTCAAATATGGATACTGAACCATTGCGTTCTACTTGACAATCAATGATACAGCTTCTAACAAAATCGAATCGTGTGAATGTGATATAATTTAAACTGGATTTTGGATTGGAGATTAATGCATTACCAATCCATGTTTTATTTAAGGTTATTCTACTTTATATATACATCCCATTCAAATCGTACAGTTGTCCCACGTGAAAAATGTTGAAATCCAAAGTATATTAAGCCATTCAAGGAGCAGAATTGAAACAATTTATGAAATCATGTTTATTCATCAAATATATTCGTTTTACAACCATTCCTACGTTTTAAATTGTCTTCCGCATTGGCCCTTGAACTTTGAAAATTTATTCGATTTGTTCTATTAAATCTAGGTTTAAGTTAAATACTTCATGTTAATTCTAGAGGGCATCTGGTTTTTAAACAATTCATGTTGAATAAGTGGAGAATAAATAATTATCATCATTATTTTTCATCATATAAAATGCTTTCCACAAAACCATCACAATCCGAGTTATTCTTCAGCGCTCAGAAGATTTCCGTCTAACATGCGTTCGACCCTGCTGCGACAGAAAGAGTATGACTGTCAACTACGAAACGAAATAAAAACAGAGAGAATTTTCTCTCTGGCAAAGAGAGCGTGACGCTTGTCAGTTTTGTTTTGTTGAATTTCTCCCTGCATCCCAGTTAGAACGAAAGCTCTCTCGTAATAATTGTTCGTAATAAATTCTTTATGACTCTTTTTAGCGGGTATCTTTTGACAGCGCAAAATGTATGGAATATTACGTAAATAATGACATCATAAAGCGTATTTACCCTGAAACACCAATTATTATGTCATTAATGGCGTAATCTGAATAGGCTATTACAAACCAGGTTTCAGTATTGATCAAAAAGGTGGTCACTTCTCCCAGGGAACCAACATTCCAAGGCGTTTTGGAATGAGACCAGATGGACCAAATAAACTCAGAACACATTCCTATGGACTTGATTTGCAAACAAACCAGCATTTGCAAACAAACCAGCATTCCAGGGCATCCCGGAATGTGACCAGATGGACCAAATACTTATTGTCCATTGTTATTTTATGAGATGGACGAACACATAAAAACATTAGTTCAAATATTTCCATAGCGTGTAATTTTCTACTGTGTACAGAATGTTAGCTGAAAGCCGCGAGAAAACTGGCAAAGTTATTACCATTTCTTTGAAGTTTTAGTCCAATTAGTGACATAGCCCTTTATCATAAATGGTGCCATTTAGCTCCATGTTTAGTCACACATTTTTACTATAAATACTTGCAAAGAGTTTAGCACCGCTCAAACGTTGACCGATTCAGCTGAAATTTTGTCCATAGCATCAGGGCATCAAAAAGAACGGAATACGGCCCATAAAAAAATAAAAGTTTTTTTTTGAGCCACCTTGCGCTTATTCAGCGCAGACACAGACTTGCGCTTATTCAGTTGTTTGAATGATTCTGTGAATTAGGAATTAGGCTCTCTAGTAGAGTTTTGTTTCCGCGGTTGATATCGAAACTTTTAATACCGGTAACACAAGTTTTGATTTTGTTGACGACGACGTAGTTTATTGGATTACTAGCTTTATGTACCCGGCGTTGCTCGGAATTGCCAGTTTGATTCGCAGTTTTTTTTTTTCACAATCGGAAAATGAATAAACCAATTGGTCAACAGGATAATTGCGTTATCTTATCGATACTTCATCATTTGATCAAAAGAAGGCAGATTTCATTTGAAAACATTGACTGATTTTGGAAAAGGGAGCGAACCCATAATCGCCATATTCCGGGCAAACGTCTATTTCTAAAGAAGGACAAACATCCACCGATGCCTTATTCCGAGCAAACGTCTATTTTTAAAGAAGGGATCACATTCACCATCCAGAAGGAAACACATTAATCATTGCTTTTTACGTTGGGCAAACCATGATTTCGATAAATGGTTGAATTGATCGATAACTAAACAATACAATAATGGGTTCAGAAGTTAGGCTGGAGCACACACAAACATACAAACATTGAGTTTTATATATCTCGGCAACTTATTCAAAACGACGTATGTGATTTTGTAAACAAAGATGCATACGTCGATTTGTCAAATATGATGACACTCCACGCAAACCAATACAACGAACATGTAGCCGAAACCTCCCCTACCTGTATGTGGCGATAGTTTGCGTGGGAGTGCTATCAGATTGCAGAAATCAACGTTTAAATTTTTGTTTACAAAATCACATACGTCACATACGTTGAATAAGTATCCGAGATATATAGATAGCTAATAGCTATATGTATCCGGCTTTGCTAGGGACTGAAAAGTAAATTATAGAATTAAAATATCAACTGCTGTAGCACGAAACCCACAGAGGTAGATCTACCGCTCATAGAATTGAACCTTTGTATCAATATATTTTTATATCTTTGTTTGGCCCTACCTTTTCAATAAACATCTTCCAAAAATAGAGAATAAGTGTACCAAATCTGGTTGGAATTTATCCTGGGAGTTACACTGAATTGCTCATTTTTAAAGACAACCCTTCCCCCATAACTTTCCCTTTTCCAAAATGACCCTTCTACCTTCTTTGTTATCTTCTCCTTAGAATAGAAAATGTGTGCACCAAATTTGGCTGAAATTGGTCCTGGGGTTGGGTGTTACACTGAATTGCTCTTTTCTAAAGACAACCCTTCCCCTTACCCTCCCCTTTTCCCAATGATCATCCCACCCTTTGTTATTTTCTCCTTAGGATAGAGAATGTGTGTACCAAATTTGGATGAAAGCGGTCCAGGGTTCAAAAGAAACACTGAATTGCCTGTTTTCTGAACAATACCCCTCCCCAGACCCTCCCCTCTTTCCCAAATTACACTTCCATGTGATCGACTTCTCTTAGTGAATATGTGTACAATATTTGGTTGATATGGGTACTGGAAGTTGGGAGTAACACTGAATTGCTCGTTTTATAAAGACAACCCCTCCCCCATACCCTCCCTCTTTTTACAATGACCGCCCCACCCCATTTGTTATCTTTTCTTTAGGGTAGAGAATGTGTGTATCAAATTTGGTTGAAATCGGTGCAGGGGTTCAGAATTTACTCCTAAATTACCCGTTTTCTGAACAATACCCTCCCTCCAGACCCTCCCCTTTCCCAAAATCTCTCATATGATTGTTTCCTTATAGTGAATATGTGTACAAAATTTGGTTGAAATCGGTCCTGGGAGATGAAAGTTACACATAATTGTTCGTTTTCTAAACAAAACCCCTCCCCCTTTCCTAAATGACCCTCCCACCCCCTTTGTTAACTTCCCCTGAGGATAGAGAACGTGTGTACCAAATTTGGGTGGATTCGGCCTAGTGGTTCAGAAGTAGTTAGCGAACATACATACATAGATTGGTTTTTATATATATAGACTAGCTTTATGTACCCGGCCTTGCTCGGAGTTGCCAGTTTAATTCGCAGTTTTTTTCACCATCGGAATTGGAATAGGTCAAAAGGATAATTGTGTTTTCTTATTGATATTTCATCATTTGATTAAAAGAAGGTAGATTACATTTGAAAACATTGACTGATTTTGAAAATGGGATCAAACCCAAAATCGCTTTATTCCGGGCAAACGTCTATTTCTAAAGAAAGAAAAACATACACCGATGCCTTATTCCGGAAAAACGTCTATTTTTAAAGAAATGATCACATTTACCGTCCAGAAGGAAACACTTTAATCATTGCTTTTCTCTGGGCAAACCATGATTTCGATGAAGTGTTGAGTTGATCGATCCCTGTCATCTTCGCCTTCTTAAGAAAAAGAATGTTTGTTCCAAATTTGGTTGAAATCGGGCAAGGGTACAGAAGTTATGCTGGAACATTGGATCATTGCATACCTTGCTTTTATTTATTAATCTTGAATCATTATCATATAATTATCATACCTTTTAAAATTTGGAATAAAGGTTACTCGATTATGGATCACTATGCAATTTGATCATTCATAATCATCAATCATTAATCATATCGATCGTTAATCATTAACCATACACATAGTGTGTCAACATTTAATCACGATCGGTAATCGTTAATCATAATCCAACGGTTTTTCATCTATTATTCATAATCGTTAATTATTGTCAAAATGAATTTAATCATTAATCATTATCAGTCATCATTTTCAAAAAATTATAATTCATTAATCATAATCTTTAATCATAGAGTTGAATGATTTAATCATTTAATCTGCTTAGAATTGGTCCTGGGGGTCAGGAGTTACACTGAATTGCCCGTTTTCTAAAGACAACCGCTTTCCCTTTACCCTTCCTCTTTTCTCAACGGCCATTTCACCCCCTTTGTTATCTTCTCCTAGGGATAGAAAATGTGTGTACCAAATTTGGTTGAAATCGGTACAGGGGTTCAGAAGTTACACTAAATTGCCCGTTTTCTGAACAATACCCCTCCCTTCAGACCCCTACCCCTTATCCAAATTTCCCTCACGTACGATCGGCTCCTCATAGTGAATATGTGTACAAAATTTGATTGAAATCGGTCCTGGGGTTGGGAGTTACACTGAGTTGCTCGTTTTCCAAAGACAACACCTCCCCTATACCCTCCCTTTTTCCAATGACCATCCCATCCCTTTGTTATCTTTTCCTTATGATGTAGAATATGTGTACCAAATTTGGTTGAAATCGGTACAGGGGTTCATGATTTACTTTGAATTGCCCGTTTTCTAAACAAAACCCCTCCCTCCAGACCCCTCCCCCTTTCCCAAATCCCCTCCCATATGATTACCTCCTCGTAGTGAATATGTGTACAAAATTTGGTTGAAATCGGTCCTGGGAGTTGAAAGTTACACAGAATTGTTCGTTTTCTGAACAAAACCCCTCCCACCACCCCTCCCCCTTTTCTACATGACCATCCCACCCCTTTGTTAACTTCCTCTGAGGATAGAGAATGTCTGTACCAAATTTGGTTGAAATCGGTCCTGGGGGTTGGGAGTTACACAGAATTGTTCGCTTTCTAAACAAAACCTCCCACCGCCCCTCCCCCTTTTCGAAATGACCATCCCACCCCCTTTGTTAACTTTCCCTGAGGGATAGAGAATGTCTGTACCAAATTTGGTTGAAATCGGTCCTGGAGTTGAAAGTTACACAGAATTGTTCGTTTTCTGAACAAAACCCTCCCACCACCCCTCCCCTTTTCTACATGACCATCCCACCCCTTTGTTAACTTCCTCTGAGGATAGAGAATGTCTGTACCAAATTTGGTTGAAATCGGCCAAGTGGTTCAGAAGTAGTTAGCGAACATACATACATAGATTGGTTTTATATATATAGATTAAGATTATTGATGCTTTCGAGTGGCTAACGTTACTTGTAATAACATAAAACGCGATTCTTGGTGGAATTTTTGAAATTTGTGTGATACCTCTCACAAGTTTAGCATTTTTATGAACTTGAAACATCACTTCTGATGCTTAAAAGAATCTGAAGGGGAAAAAAACTGTTTCAATGCAATTCATTTTTTTGTTGGATAGTATTGGAATGGAAAGTGATGAAATTTATATCTGTGATGGTAATCAAATCGTTTTTGTTTTGTTTTGCAAATCTGATTAAATTGTTGTTAAATTAAATTCAAATAATTGTCTTCATGATAAATCGTCTAGCTCAAACCTTTGTAGGATGGCAGGACCATCATCATCATCATTTACAAAAAATATATATACCTACATACATAATTATTCTACTGAGCTTCCGACTCTTTTATTTTTGTATATAAACATATGTTTGATATTTATATATTACTAGCTTTATGTACCCGGCCTTGCTCGGAATTGCCAGTTTGATTCGCAGTTTTTTTTTCACAATCGGAAAATGAATAAACCAATTGGTCAACAGGATAATTGCGTTTTCTTATCGATACTTCATCATTTAATTAAAAGAAGACAGATTTCATTTGAAAACATTGACTGATTTTGTAAAAAGGAATCGCCTTATTCCGGGCAAACGTCTATTTCTAAAGAAGGAAAAACATCCACCGATGCCTTATTCCGGGCAAACGTCTATTTTTAAAGAAGGGATCACATTCACCATCCAGAAGGAAACACATTAATCATTGCTTTTCACGTTGGGCAAACCATGATTTCGATAAATGGTTGAATTGATCGATAACTAAACAATACAATAATGGGTTCAGAAGTTAGGCTGGAGCATACACACAAACATACAAACATTGAGTTTTATATATCTCGGCAACTTATTCAAAACGACGTATGTGATTTTGTAAACAAAGATGCATACGTCGATTTGTCAAATATGATGACACTCCCACGCAAACCAACACAACGAACATGTAGCCGAAACCTTCCCTACCTGTATGTGGCGATAGTTTGCGTGGGAGTGCTATCAGATTGCAGAAATCAACGTTTAAATTTTTGTTTACAAAATCACATACGTCACATACGTTGAATAAGTATCCGAGATATATAGATAGCTAATAACTATATGTATCCGGCTTTGCTAGGGACTGAAAAGTAAATTATAGAATTAAAATGTCCAATGCTGTAGCACAGAAACCCACAGAGGTAGATCTACCGGTCATAGAATTGAACCTTTGTATCAATATATTTTTATATCTTTGTTTGGCCCTTCCACCTTTTCAATAAACATCTTCCAAAAATAGAGAATAAGTGTACCAAATCTGGTTGAAATTTATCCTGGGAGTTACACTGAATTGCTCATTTTTAAAGACAACCCTTCCCCATAACTTCCCTTTTTCCAAAATGACCTCCCACCTTCTTTGTTATCTTCTCCTTAGGATAGAAAATGTGTGCACCAAATTTGGCTGAAATCGGTCCTGGGAGTTGGGTGTTACACTGAATTGCTCTTTTCTAAAGACAACCCTTCCCCTTACCTCCCCTTTTCCCAATGATCATCCCACCCCTTTGTTATTCTCTCCTTAGGATAGAGAATGTGTGTACCAAATTTGGATGAAAGCGGTCCAGGGGTTCAAAAGAAACACTGAATTGCCTGTTTTCTGAACAATACCCCTCCCCCCAGACCCCTCCTCTTTTTCCCAAATTACACTTCCATGTGATCGACTTCTCTTAGTGAATATGTGTACAATATTTGGTTGATATGGGTACTGGAAGTTGGGAGTAACACTGAATTGCTCGTTTTATAAAGACACCCCTCCCCCATACCCTCCCTTTTTTACAATGACCGCCCCACCCCTTTGTTATCTTTTCTTTAGGGTAGAGAATGTGTGTATCAAATTTGGTTGAAATCGGTTGCAGGGGTTCAGAATTTACTCTAAATTACCGTTTTCTGAACAATACCCCTCCCTCCAGACCCCTCCCTTTCCCAAAATCTCTCATATGATTGTTTCCTTATAGTGAATATGTGTACAAAATTTGGTTGAAATCGGTCCTGGGAGATGAAAGTTACACATAATTGTTCGTTTTCTAAACAAAACCCCTCCCCTTTCCTAAATGACCCTCCCACCCCTTTGTTAACTTCCCTGAGGATAGAGAACGTGTGTACCAAATTTGGGTGGATTCGGCCAAGTGGTTCAGAAGTAGTTAGCGAACATACATACATAGATTGGTTTTTATATATATAGATTAATTAAAGATTATTAATAGGGTTGCATGGTTCTAATTTTCAAAAAGTTTCAGATAAAAGTGGTTTTTTGCTTCAAGAGATCTATTTTACAATTACATCAGATTTTATGATTATATTAATATAACAGTAAGACATTGCGCTCACCATTATTCTAAAGGACATCACCGTGACTGAGTTGCTAAATACTGAGAGAATAAAAGTGAACATTCATAACGTTCGTTAAATAGGTACGTACTCATAGTTGTTCTCGTACATTAGCACCACTTTTTTGTTTTGATTTTAATATTAAATCTGCAATGAATGTTTTCTCATCAAATACTTACTTCCTCGTGATACCGTCAACGACGTCATCCTCCAACCATTCCACTGCTTTAATGACTTTATGCGGATCCGCTGGCGGTGGATAAGGCTTTTCCATTAGCAGTTTTTCATTAAGATGACAGTATGACGTCGAAACATATCCAAACATCTAAAAACGCAGATCGTTAATCATCTTGAACATAAGTGGAAAACATACCGGCAGTCGTGTTACAATGCAGTACTCACATCTAGCTTTTGACACTGTTTCGCCAATTGCACCATGAACTTTGTGCCTCGGGTGTTGAGCATGACTGCCTTCTTGAGCGCCTCGTCGAAGCGGATTGTCGCCGCACAGTGGTAGATGATGGACACATTTTCGACTATCCGTTTCCGGTCCTCCGCCGATATGCCGAGCTCGGGTTCGGTGACATCGCCCGCTATCACCACGCATTGTGCCAGCAATGTGTTGAGCCCTCGCAGTTCGATTACTTTGGCGAAGATCTTGAACGATTTGAGAACAGGTATTAGGTGGACCTTGATTTCCTTTTTCAACGAAAAATAATAGAAGGCCAATATTTAATATTTATTAGATTTTTTTCTATCATTTTTACACTTGGTAAGGAAAACGGATTTTATTTATCTCGACCCCCTTGTCAACCTAGTGTTTTTCCGAATTTGCCAATTTGCAGTTATTAATTGGAGGTTTTCGGAACTAAACTTTCCAACTGAGAAACTTGCAGTAAAGTGTGTATATGCGATACAGCCCATACGAAATAAAATGTTACATTAGGCCGCAGTTCGCTATAATAACTATTGCGTGAATTTGTATCATGTAGTTACAAGCAAATTGAATATTTTTTTCTTTTTTCCTGGAAGATTATTCCACCGGAAAATATTTTTGACCGAAGCGTTTTCGCGTTTGAAAAATTATATATGAATTTTTTATATAGATTGACACATTTCTCGGAAAATAGGAAAAATAGGTAAGTAATCTTTCTATAGAAAAATCAATCAATGAATCAATTGCTATTATTCTCCCCATGAGAGCATTGCAGACCCTTATAGATAGGAAATCAAGGGCACCCCACTCGATACGGAAGCAACGCACAACTGTCATTTTTATTTATTCAGCTTTGCTGCGTCGCAGCATGCGTGAAAAAATAAAAATGACAGTTGCTTCCGTTATCGACGTTGCTTCCGTATCGACTGGTGTGCCCATGAAAACGCGAGTACTTTGAAAATTGGATTCCGTCAGGAGTGACCTTAAGTAAGTCTTGCGACCAAAAGCGTAGGATTTGCCAATTCGGAATACCGTGTTCGATTCTCGATTCGGTTTAGGATGTTTTCGAGTGGAAAACATTGTAGACTCCCTAGACATAGCGTATCCATGCCTAACAATATACATAATCATGTATGAAAAAACTTTCGATTATTAACTGTGGAAATGCTAATAGAATTCTAAGTTTAAAGGCAGGGGCAGGTTTCAGTTGGAATCCCAAGTAACATTTTTGGTTTTATAATGGTCATGAAAGCCAATATTTGCTCTAGATGACTTCCATAAAACCAGATTAAAACAAAAATGATACTGGGGATGTATAGCCATTGAAGTAGACGAAAATATGCCAGTTATGTTTGTAGCGACAGTATTCATAATCAATATTTATAATCAATATATTAGATTCCATAGGGTCTCTATTTAACCTTGTGAGATCGATTCTAGGTCCGGTCTAGGATGTTTTCGACTGGGGAACATTCTCGACTCCCTGGGCATAGTGTATCCATTGTACTTGCCACACAAGACACATGGCAGGCATAGAAAAGTTTTCAACCAATAAATCTGCTAATAGGCTGTCCATATACCACGTGGACAGTTTAGGGGACGGGGGTATGGCAAATGTCCAAAAAATTAAAAAAAAATGTGAACAAATATCCACGCTGGGCGAAGGAGGTATCTAAAACTGAATAAAGCCTGTCCACGCGGTATATGGACAGCCCCTAATATGCTAATAAAATGCTAATAAGAGTTGAAAAGCGGGCCAAGTTCCAGTTAGAATGAATGGTCAGAAGAAGAAAGATCCCATAGGTCGATACTTCCTTGCCAGATTCAAAATATGAAGCGCATGTCAGCTGACAATGTTAATGGGTGTTGTTCTTTTAATTTCTCAAAACAATACATTTCATTTATCTCATCTGGCACTCGATTTTCATGATTTACAATCATTACTATTACGAAACCTAATAATAAGCTAATAAATAAATAACTAATGATGTCAACATGAACTAGTGAATTATCGATATAGTAAGACAGTTCTAGCTCTCATATATGTCAAGTTTCCGCACTAGCGAACGTTATTATGAAACGGTAAGCCAGTTAATCGTGCTAATTATGATGACGGCCAGGCGACCGTAAAGACACTTTCGTTTTTCCATTAGATGTGGTTTCCTCTGTATCTAGCACTTTTTGTAGGGCAGGTGATGTTGGCTCGATGTTCATATCGCATTTAGGAACTTCGATATATACTTTTTGATTTTAAAGAACTAAAGAAAATTCTCATTAGTTCATAAATCATTTTAAGTGTATCGAATTAATAATGACTGAAACATGAGATCCCACAACACCCCAGTTTCTCTGCCGTATTGATTATAGCAGGCAGTTTGACCTAGTCCAACTATTAGGATAATTATTCATAATTGTCGCTTGGTCGGTAAGTTGCTTACCGGTGCCAACTAATGTTGTCACGAAACCAATCGCACCGCACAGCACCAGAAGAGCGCTCCAGATGAGGCAAACCTGTCAGATCATTTGGGCCACTGCACGTCGTCGTAATTCGATGATAAAACTGGTCTCGCCTTTCCGAATCTTGCTTAGAACGAAGCTAGGTATGCGACCTACATTTTTCGCAATGCAGCATGAAGCAATTCAGCTATGCTGCAACAATACGCGCCATGTGCGTTGCGCTGATCATACTGCCCGATTCACCGTGTGATTATAAATCATTACTTGATGTTAGCGGCAGATAAAGCACTTACTTGATGATTACAAAGCGCTGTAAGCGTTTGTATCTTTCGACCTGGAGACTATCAATCAGCTTAGACGTTAGTTCGAGGAGGACGTTTGTTGTATTATGAATTAATCGTTGGTCGCTTCTGTTTGATTGTACATTTCCACGCTAGAACGATAACGTGCGATTAAATCTATAATCATGGAGATATCATGACGAGAACAGTCATAGTTTAATTGAATATGGAGAAATGCTCACAGAAAAAAAATACGAAAAATTATCAGCGAAAAGGGTAAGTGCAAAATTACAAAAACGCTAAAAATTAAATACTCAAAATTGAGTCGAATCCGACTCATTGTCATTAGAAACGAGACTACTGCTTCAATAAAATGATTATTGCGCTTAAACTGATTGCTTTAAATTGCACACAGATTCAGATAGAGGATAAACTTGTTTCCCATCAGTCGAATAAAAAAAATGATGGAAAGCCATGCTTAACTTTCACGAAATCATCATTTTATTGAAATAGTATTGTTTTCTCTAATTTTGAGTAGTCCCGTTTTAAATCAAAATGGGTCGGATTCGACTCAATTTTCGGTAGCGTGTGGTTATATTCAAACAAGTTTTCCTCAGACTAGTGTAAAAATGCAAGTTAAATTGCATACATTAGGGCAATGAATCGAATATACGCTGTTTTTGGCAGTATTCTTAAGCGTATTGTTTTTCGTGTACATTTCAACAACTTTTTCTATCTGTGCTAAAAATCCTATAACAAGATAATAACATAAGGTTTTTTGTTTTCAATTAAATCTAACACGATAATTGTTGTTATTATTTTTGCAAATTCATTGCACAATTACCTAATACAGTATTTAGAAAAGCATCATATTCGACTACTACAGAAAAGATAAACTGATAAGATAAAATCAATCTTGCTTCAACACGATGCTTAACTGCCCATGATCGCATATGTGTAACATTTTAATTTTTTAAATTTTGATTTAAGACACTAGAGCCTAGAAATCAGATGAAATGTACTAAAAACTTGCACAAACTACCAAACTAGTTGTTTCGTAAAATTGAGCAATATTTGGTCTCATTCTAGCTTTATCACTTCGTAATTTTGGAGCGTCGAATTCAGGTTTTCAGGTGTTTAATGTAACTGTTAATGTATCAGCATATATACAGTCATACTGAAGGAAATATCGAGATGCGGAATAGCAAATATTTGGCAAGCTGTTTGAAGGAACCATCATAGTAAACCAGACAATATTTATATCGGATTACAGAAAGAGTGTCAACTTCGTTAGATGGACTGAAGCAGGATGATGCGATTTCGATTTTATTGGTCATCATTGCACTTGAGAGTGGGATTAGAAGATCTGGCGTTCAGAGGAACGGTACTATCCTCTCACGGCCCCATATGCTCCTGGGATTTGTGGAATCGATCGCAGGGCAGTACTGAAACCAAGGCAAGTCCAAACAAGAAAAAGAACATGGTTGCGGGTAGAGACAGTGGTAGACCGGGTGTTGATGGTAGTGCTTGAGAGCACACGTTTGTTTACCTTAGAACACTTGTGACATGTGACAATAACGTTTCCCGTTAAGTGAGATGACGAATTGCTGCATCGGATAGGGCTTTTCACGGCTCATGTAACATGAAGACGGAAACTCTATATAACTCCATACATAGGTGTAACCAACCAGGTATCCAGGTAAAGTAAAGTCTCTAATGTAATAACAATGGATGGTTCTCCCAATAGCTGTTGCAACTCGTGGTTCATTAACCTCCTCCATATACCGTCTTCCATCTGCACCCCACCATTGATAGTACGTAACACTTCCCTCTCGAAAACTCCAAGTGCACGTTGATTAGTCTCGTGTCCGTAGAGAGCTACCGGTCTAATCAGTGTTTTGTAAATAGCCAGTTTGGAGCGGCCGTGGACTCTTTTCGATCCAAGCGTTTTGCTGAATCCAAAATACCATGCAAATTCAAACTTCGGACGCATAAGCCCTTTTTGCTATGAAATTAATCTGTTAACACACATTTTAAGTCTCACCGGTTTAATTACCATCATAATCATAAAGCATATCGCTTATCTTTGTAACACGGGATTAACATGTACGAATTATTGAGTAGAATCCTTGAGATTAAAAAAAATGTCCGGCTTCTGTGCGTTGCGTTGCGTTGCGTTGCGTTGGTAACGGAGTATTTCGTAGGTTGCATACTGATAGCTGTCATGTATATCTTTAACTTCCTTACTCCAAATGCTTATGGAATACTATTTGGGAATTAATAGCAATCCAAATGGAGGTCCGAGAAGAGAAAGCATGAAAACTACCATTGCTGGCCACGCCCATCTTCTCCGTTACAAGGAAAGGGAAGGAAATGATGATATGACATCTACTTAACAAGAGGCCAGCGACTCACCGACGCCCTCATAGATGTCAAGGAGTTGGATGGTTGGGAGGGATGTTGTACGGGAATCATCACTATAAGCAAGTGATAACAGAATGCATTTCGTAAATACGTTGGGAGTTACGTTGCTAAGAAAGTTATTGTAACTCCGTTTTCCTTTGTCGTCCTGGGATGGGGCAAGGTATTTAATCTGTGCCCTGGCTAATAAGCCTAGGTTCAAGCGCCATTGATCGCTCAAAAAAAAAAAAAATGTCCGGCTTCTGTTTTACTCAAACTCCGGACAGCAGCTTACATTGGATTCATATTTCGGACACAACGTTTCAAACTTCGGACATCAAATTACACAATATTGAGAAGAAATATTGCAAATAATTATTACTAGATAGCTCAAACTGACATTGAATTATTTCGTCACATTGAATTAACATGGATTACTAGAATGAAACTATCCTAAATTAAGCTATGAGCCCTTTCAATTCAGCTGGATAAAACATTTCAATGACATATTTCTGAAAACCTCGCATACAAATTGTAGTGTCCGAAGTTTGAGTATGTCCGAATTTTGAGTCCAAAGTACGCACGATTTCCTGTCATGATGCGTCTTCGAATTTCTCTGCTGGTATCGTTATCGGAGGTCACCAGTGAGCCCAAGTTTACGAATTCTTCAACCGCCGACCAGTAGATGGTAACAGTTTTTTTTTTACAATTACAGCACTTTTTTTATAACAGAGGCTATCATAAAACATGTACCATTAGTAGTTAAAATTAGAGGTGTGCGCCGGTCCAAAAATCGTAGTCGGCGGCGTTTGTCAGAATTTTGGCCGGCGGCGGCGTGAATCGGCGTGGCAATTTTTTATTACATTAATATTTTTTTCAAGTTTTTTTTTGCATTTTTTATAATTTCAAAAATTACGGAAGAATCTTTAGAATTTCACGGGAAAAGTCCTAAATACTTCCCCACAAAATTCACTAAGTTTTTCCAAAATATTCACTTGGAAATGATTTTCGAATTTTTCACGGGAACTACTTTGAAGTTTTGAGAATTCTTTAGAATGTTGAGCTTCCTTTAGAACTCACAGGAAAAATTATTAGTGAAAAATATCTTCAGAATTTCTACGAGAAAGGGGGGGGGGGGCAACTTTTTTAGGTCTTCTGAATCGTAGTTTTATTCTATTTAAAAAAACACATGAATATTAGTGCTTGGCACTATTTCCTTCTAAGTTCCAAAAACTTTGAAACCAAATTCACTACCAACAGTAAAGACCGTATCACAATAGCGCGTTGCGCGGAGATTTTTCTGGAAGAATAGCCGTCGAAATGTCTAGAAGTAAAACTTGGAGAGAAGAAAAGAAATCTTCAAGGTATTTCCCCATGAATTTCCTAAAATAAAAAATTAGTTAGGGGTTTCTAGATAAGGAGGAAATGCAATTACATGAGAAGGATTTTCGAAAGGTTTTCAGAGGAGTTTGTGGAAGAAACTTAGAAGTTCACAGTGGAGCTTCTAGAAGGATTCTAGAAGGATTTCATAATTTCGTAATTCTTTTAGAAGGATTTAAAGGAGAATTCTTGAGCCCGAAATGCTTCGACTTGCTTTGAACTTTCATATATGATGAATCCTGGATACACTAATATGTTTTTGGGAATCTTTTGAGTTTCAACCATTTATTTCTGAATATGATTGGATCGTAAAGTGCACATGTTTAAGGGAATTCATTTCAGTACCCGTTCAATCTTTCCACCATTTAGGGGGGCGACGGCCCCTGCCTTCCTCTGGCTACGCCATTGCAAAATTCTACAGGAGAATGTTCAGAATATCCCGGTAAAGTTTTTCGGTTTTTCTGTTTAATAATTTTCAAAATATACACAAAAAATTCTGCCAAATATGCGCGATAAACTTTAAGGAGCTACCATGGAATAATCTATAGAATTTTCATGAGATGTTCCGAAGTTGTCACGGAAAATTCTACAGAGTTTCCACGGAAAACTGTTCGGAAGTTCAATAGGAAATTTAATGGAATTTGCATGTTTTATTTTTCAATTTCTACACATGTTAGAACCAACCATACGGTCCATACGCGATAGTTCACTGGTTTGGTTCTTGAATTACACCAGAACAGACTAAACACAGTCTAGTTGATGTAACTCTCGTATATATTTGTTTTAATCATGCTCATGTAATGCTCACTCATTCTCATGAGCAGAGAATGCTCACTTTCGCGGATTTTCACCGAGAAATCATGTTGCGGGGAAGAAAAAAGGCCTGGTGAGAGAAAGCTATTTGTCCCGTAATGTTCGAGCCGCGAATAGTTGATTTGCTTGTTTTCTCACTGCCTTCACCAATGCAAACAAGAGTAGCCTTTATGAAACAAATTCCTATCCCAACAAGCAGTCAACGTGGAGGCATGGCTAAAGTGAGCGCAACCCAGTGCTATTTTTTGTTGGTGTTCTAGGTTCGAATCCCAGTGCGGTCATTTGGTCAAATCGACAATCGGTTGAAAAAAAAACCGTAGTCTCCAACAGGTTGCTGGCTGAAATTGTCATTCGGCCGAATGAGTCAACGACTAAAATAAATACTCCCCCTAAACAATTAGAAAATTCCCATAAGAAAATAGAAAATTGCCAATAAAGAAATCAGGGTATGAGCAATAAATAAATATAAAATTTCCACAAATAAAACAAAATTTCCATAAACAATTAAAAATTTTCCACAAAACAAAAATAAATAAGCACTTTTAAAAGCAAAAATTGCAATTATAAAAGAAGAATTTTCCATAAAAAAATGAAATGTTCCACGAAAAAAAAAACAAAATTTCCATAAATAAATCAATATTAGCAATAAAAAATTACAAAATTTTCCACAGAATAAATATATTTTTTCCATAAAAAAATGAAAATTTTCCCTAAAATGATCTATAAAGAGCAATAAAAAATTAAGAAAATTTCCATAAAGAAATATAAAAAAGCAATCAAACTGTGCTTTTTTTTTCATAGATTACTCCTTCTTTAAAGCGTTTAAAGTTCATGTAAAATTTCATCAGCTTTATTGCTTTCTTGTATTTTTTTATGGAAATTTTATTATTTTTTTATTGCTCTTTATTGATTATTTTGTGGAAAATTTTGATCTTTTTGTGGAAAAGAGAATATATTTATTTTGCGGAAAATTTTGTAATTGTTTATTGCTAATATTGATTTACTTATGGAAATTTTGTATATTTTTCGTGGAACATTTTTGTTTCTTTATGGAAAATTTTTCTTTTATAATTGATAGTTTTGCTTTTAAAAGTGCTTTTGTTCATGGAAATTTTGTTTCATTTGTGGAAATTTTATATTTATTTATTGCTCATACCCTGATTTCTTTATTGGCAATTTCCTTATTGTTTATGGAAAATTTCTAATTTTAAATGGAAATTTTATTTAGCTGCCATGAGTCAACAGACCAAAAATGCCCTTTGGTCGTAATGGTCGTTTGACAGACAGTTTGACAAACCTTTTCGGGTAAAAGACCCTTGACCTATTTGACCAAACGACTTTTTTTATCCATTTCGTTAGATGACATTTTCGGCCAATATGGATCTAATGATTTATTTGGCCAAATACCTTTCGCCCAAATGGCCCTTCCTATCGTTTGGTCGAAAGTCATTCGGCGAAAAACCAATGTCGAATAACACTGTAAACCGAATTCCATTTGGCGGAATTATGTAAACGTTTGTCCAAACGGTTGTTGGGTCGAAAATGGTTTGACCGAAAATGTAATTTGGCCAACAAAGTTTTTTGAGCTAGCAGCCCTGTAAACTGAAACTGCCGTTTGATCGAAATGATAGAAATGTTTGGCCGGAAATGTCGTTTTGCCGAATAGATAATTTAGCCGTAATGACCTTTCTGCAAAACACTCCGACACTTTAGGCAAGATGTCCATTTCGGCCAAATGACCCTTTCTGCCAAACGACCATTTCGGCCAATTGAGCTATTCGGCCAACGGATTTTTTCAGCCAAAGGAACTGTTCGGCCGAACGACATTTTCGGCGAAATAAATTTAGACTAGATGGGCTTCGGCTTCAAATGTCATATTTGGCCAAACAACATTTGGATTTCGGTCAAATTTCTCTCTGTCGAACAACCCTTCTTCGTGCAAAAAGTCTATTTCAACGAGAAATTCTTTGAATTTCAACAGAAATCCTAAAACTATACTAAACGAGTAATCCTTCAGAATTAGTAATTCTTCTTAGTTTTTTCATGGAAATAATTGGTATTTTCACGAAAATTTGAGTGGAGTTTTAACGTGTCTATCTATCGATTTCTATCGGAATATTCTGCGGACTTCTTCGAATTTCGATCGGCGTGGAAAATCATAGTTCAGCGGCGTGACAAATTTGAAACGGCGGCGCGCCGATGCAAAATTGTCGGCGGCGGCGGCGTGCCAAAAACTGTCGGCGGCGGCGGCGTGGCGCGGCGGCGCACACCTCTAGTTAAAATAACAAAAATTGAAACAATTTTTTTTCTATGTTTAACAAAAAAGTTATTAAATATGTTATCAATTGAACAAAAATGTAACTCGATGTGTTGTATTAAAAATCCTGATTGATCCACCTAGCGGTGATGGTGCCTTTCTCGTGCATATAAAAATGGTATTTTATCCATAGCTTCCGAGATCATAAATCAATCTGACCAATTTTTAATATGAATGCAATGCGACAGGATTCTGCGTCGAATGCGACTTGTTGCGAGCCAATCGGTTAAAAATAAGTGTTCCGTACGGAATGAACTAGATGAAACTTCTGCGAGCAGTGAATTTGTCAACAACACGCTGAGCACTGAAAACGACCAAACCACCCATCGCCACCCACCGAACGACTGCAACATCAAAACAAATTGCGATGATAGGTAGCATCAGTCATGTATATGACAGGAAACACTGTTGATGGTGCTAACCATCTGAATGAACATGGCCCGAATGAATGACATTTACGTGAGTGAACGTGAGCTACTCTTCTCAGGCAGTGCAGCCAAATCTTCTTCCTATTTTTCGAACATTCCAGATAATTCCCGTTCTTAAAATTTAAGTATAAATATCCAAGCTCGATGCATAACAGATCAGTTATTTTTCTACCGTCGCGAATATACCTCGTAGTGTGTAAATTAAGTGAAAGTAAAAATAAAGTAGTGATTAAGTTAAAGTGAAATCTGATGGTGTTGAATCTTTTATTCCGAATCCCGAAATACAGTTCATCCGACCCAACCGGAGTTGGTCACGGTTATAGCGCCAACATAGTGGTCCTTCGAACCGGATCCAGTGCCGCCTTTGAAAAGTGACATCACCATAACCGCCAGACACGTTTGTGTGGTAACGTGTATCCAACGTGTCGACCGTCGCGTGTGAATTCATTTCGAAATGTTCCGTGGAAAATCCGATTCAATAGCGTTTCCGAAAAGTGCTTTATGAGCAACGTCGCGTGTGAAGTAGTTTCGAGAAGTTCCGTGGAAAATCCGACCCGATTGCGTTTCCGAAAGCAACATCGCGTGTGAATTTATTCAAGACTTCCGTGAAAATCCCTATTATTGCACATTGTGAAGTGTTTAACGTTTCCGAAATTCTCGCCACTATGGATCGCACACTTATGACCAGGTCAGCTACTAAGGCTGAAGCCGAAAACAGAAACTACAAGAAAGGTGTACCAACTGGGAGACATCCGCAGACGCAGTAACGCTGAAGGAGCTGTCATCCCTTTCCCGCCAACGAGATCAAGTAAATCTGAAACTAGCGAGAGTGCAGAGAACACTTTCTTCTGCCCAAGATCATATTAGTCTTGCTCAGCTCAAAACCTACATGAAGAAAGTGGATGATGCTTATTCCGAATTCAGCGCTGTGCATACCAAACTCGTTGCAGTGATTCCGGATGAAGCATTTAGACAACAAGAAGAAGTGTACATTGCCTTCGAAGATCGTTATGATCATGTGCGAACAGCTATTGAAGAATTGATGATGGCATATGAATCAAAAACCGTTAAAACCCAAAGCTCACAGCCCCAAGTAATAGTGCAGCAGCAACCATTAAAAGCGCCTATTCCCACATTTGATGGATCCTACGCCAATTGGACAAAATTTAAAGCCATATTCCAGGACTTGATGGCTAATTCAGGAGACTCGGATGTTATTAAGCTGAATCATCTGGATAAAGCTCTTGTTGGTGCTGCTGAAGTCCTTGATGCGAGTGATAAACGAAGGAAACTACCAGCAAGCGTGGGACATTCTCACCGAGCTATGTGAGAATAAAAGGATCATTGTGGAGACGCATATTCGTGGCCTTTTCGACATCCTGAAAATGTCTTCAGGATTCTGTAAGGAGTTGCGACGTTTGCTAGATGAATGTACGCGCCATGTTGAGAGTTTGAAATACCTTAAGCAGGAGTTTCTAGGCGTTACCGAATTGTTTTAATACATATTCTTACCTCCACTACAACAAGGATGGCGTGGGAAGCAACACAGAAAAAGGTGAGCAACCAAAGTATGCACAAACGATAACGTTCCTTCAAGCAAAATGCCAGACGCTGGAAAAACTGTGAATTAGCGCTTACGGAACTTAAACCGAATCCTAAACAACAAACTACATCGAAGGCAATCAATATGAAAGTTCACGCCGCAGCAACAGAACCAAAAAGGGAATTTTGCGATTTTTGTAAAGGTTCGCATTTTAACTACCAGTGTAACCTTTTAAATACACTGCCGTTTGACAAGAGAATGGAGAAGGTACGTGCCTCCGGTGCCTGCTTCAACTGTCTTCGTAAAGGACACGGTTCCAGAGAGTGCTTATCGACAAAATCATGCCAGAAATGTCAGAAACGGCATCATACGCAGCTTCACAATGACGAGGTAAAGCAAGAACCGAAACCCAACGTATCCGTTTTGGTCCAAGATGCCCAATCAGATCTGACCAAGGAGTCATATTTTGGATCGTCAGCTGCAACAGAAATTCCAACCACATCCTTCTCATGCAATTATGCACATTCTACAAAAACAGTGTTCTTGCTAACTGCTGTTGTGAACGTATTAGACAAAAACGATCAACCGCATTCGTGTCGTGTTCTCTTGGACAGCGGATCCCAAGTCAACTTTGTTACAGATGAGTTTGCAAGCCGCATTGGAAGTCAAAAGCACCGTGTATCTGTCTCAATTAGAGGAATAAACGATGTCAAAACGGTCGCCAATGATAAGGTGGTAGTCAAGTTCCGATCCCGCATCACAGACTATCAAGCACAAGTGCAATGCCTTGTAACGCCAAATGTGACTGGAGTAATTCCTGCATCAAAAGTAGATACTTCGTCATGGAATATACCATTCGGCGTGCAACTAGCTGATCCGGAATTCTACAAACCGAAAAAAATAGATATGCTTTTGGGTGCAGAATTATTTTTCCAACTACTCCGTCCAGGGCACATAAAACTCGACGATGAATTTCCGGATCTACATGAAACAACCCTAGGATGGGTGGTGGCTGGCGTCTTCAGAGGACAATCAAGGGAAAGCCAAGTTCATTCATAGCATCCTTGGATGAAGTCGAAGAAGCTATTCAACGTTTTTGGCAGATTGAAGAAGTGCCAACCGTAAGTCCATTAACCAGTGAGGAACAAGAGTGCGAAGCTCATTTCGTCGCCACTCATCAACGGACAAGCGACGGACGATACATGGTAAGGCTGCCTTTTAGAGCAAACGTCAAGGAGGTAAGTGACTGCCGGTCAGTGGCTTTGAAGAGATTCCAAATGTTGCAACATAGGCTTCAACGGGATTTAGATTTGAAAGAGCAGTATATACAATTCATGCGTGAGTATGAAGAATTAGGACACTGTAGAGAAATCCAAGAGGAAAAAGATGACCCGAATCAGCAATATTATTATCTTCCGCATCACGCTATACTACGTCCGTCCAGTTCTACTACCAAGTGCAGAGTAGTATTCGATGCTAGTGCTAAACCTACCGAGGCTAGTCTGTCGCTTAACGATGTGCTTCAAGTGGGTGCAACAATACAGAAGGAGCTATACGATATAATGCTGAAGTTCTGTACGCACCGGATCGCATTTACTGCCGATGTGCCAAAAATGTATCGACAGATAAACATGCATCCACAAGATACACCATTTCTACGTGTCTTTTGGCGAGAGCAACCATATGATAAACTTCGGGTCTTGGAGCTTACAACGGTAACGTACGGGACAGCAGCAGCTCCGTTTCAAGCCACCAGGTGCTTGAAGCAACTAGCTGAAGACGAATCATTCGATTTTCCTGTCGGTGCAAGAATTGTCAAGGAGGATTTTTACGTGGACGACGTTCTTTCTGGGGCAGATTCACTTGCAGCGGCCATCGAAGCAGCAGATCAACTGAGGGGCATCATGAAGAAAGGAGGATTTTCTCTTCATAAATGGTGCTCCAATTCAAAACCCTTCTTAGAACACATACCAAAGGATCAACAAGAGCAACTGAACGGTTTGGAAGAAAGCGGACCAAACAGCGCTATAAAGGTACTTGGTTTACTATGGGATCAAGGGATGACATTTTCCGCATAGCTAAACCCGTTCAACGTGACATACAACATCGTGCTACCAAAAGGATCATATATTCCGAAGTGGCAAAACTATTTGATCCGCTAGGACTTATCTCACCAGTAATTGTCGTCGCTAAACTCCTTGTCCAGCAACTGTGGAAATGTAAAGTTGCTTGGGATGATCCAGTGAACCAGGAAATTCAGGACGCTTGGGACAAATTTTCAAGTGCATTATCAGCTCTGGAGAAAATTTCAATTCCTAGACGGATAACGTTCAACGATGCAATATGCTATGAATTACACGGGTTCGCCGATGCATCCGCTTTGGCGTATGGTGCGTGTATTTATATCAGAAGCATTTTCGCCGATGGATCAGCTAAATTAAAACTTGTCACTAGTAAATCGAAGGTTGCACCGTTACATGAGCTGTCGACACCCCGGAAGGAATTATGTGCTGCTTTACTGCTAACCAGGCTGGTACAAAGAGTTATACCTGTCGTACAAATGGATTTCCGTTACGTCGTTCTTTGGTCAGACAGCCAAATAGTTTTAGCTTGGATGAAGCTACCCACGCATCGACTCAAGGTTTTTGTACGAAATCGTATCCACGAGATTAACAGCAACACAGATGGATATGAATGGCGCTACATACGATCCAGAGACAATCCAGCTGACATTATCTCTAGAGGACAACTTCCAGACGATTTGAACGACAACGAGCTTTGGTGGTACGGACCGAATTTTTTGACGAACCGTGAATATGAAGCAGAACCTGTAGTAGACATCCCTGATCATGTCTTGCCTGAAACAACAAACTCTGAAACAGTTGCAATAGCAGTAGAAGAAGAATTTCCATTATTCAACCGATTCAGTGACTTCAGGAAAATAGAAAGAATCATGGCTCTAGTTATTCGGTTTATTTGCAACACCCGGACAAAGGACAAATCCAAACGAACAATACTGCGATATGTCACGATCAAAGAGCTTCGGCAAGCGAATCATACGATACTTAAAATGTTGCAGTATTCTGAACTAGCCGAGGAAATCTGTCGAGTGGAAACAGGGGTTCCGTGTCGCAAAATAGGAAATTTGAATCCAATTCTCATCGATGGAGTGCTTCGTGTTGGAGGACGTCTTCAGCAATCTAACTTGACAATGAACCAGAAACACCCAATAATATTGCCAAGCAAACATCGTCTCACAAAATTGATGATTCAAGCTTTGCATATCGAACATCTACATCTAGGTCAAAATGGATTGACGTCTGTAATCCGTCACAAATTTTGGTTGTTAAACGCCAGGTCAACCATTAGACATATTACAAGGACTTGTGTACGATGTTTCCGCACAAGGCCACAGATGGCGACGCAGCTTATGGGAAGCCTTCCACCATCTAGAGTTACTCCATCACCTCCTTTTGCAGTGAGTGGTGTAGACTATGCGGGACCACTGTGGATCAAAATGGGAAATTATCGAGCACGATACACAAAGTGTTATGTGGCTGTTTTGTTTGCATGGCAACTAAGGCTATACACCTTGAGGCAGTGTCCGACCTAACATCCGATGCATTTATTGCAGCACTTCAACGCTTTGTGAGCCGTAGAGGAATGATCCATCAGTTGCATTCCGATAATGCAACAAATTTTCGTGGAGCACAGCACGAACTACACAAGCTCTATAAACAATTCCAGGACCAATGCTTTAACGAACGTATCCAATCCTTTTGTCAACCCAAACGAATTGAATGGCATTTCATTCCTCCCAATGCTCCAGAATTCGGTGGCCTTTGGGAGGCCGCTGTAAAATCAACAAAAAGGCATTTGATCAGAGTTATCGGAGATTCTAAGCTATCTTACGAAGAACTCGCAACCGTGCTCACAGAAATTGAAGCAGTGCTTAACTCTAGACCACTGTTCTCAATTTCTACTGATCCCGCAGATGATGAAGTAATAACACCAGCACATTACCTGATTGGGCGTCCACTAACTGCAATTCCAGAGCCCTCATTCGAAAATGTACATGCTAATCGGCTGAAACGGTGGAAACATCTTCAAAAGATGCGCGAGGATTTTTGGAAATCGTGGACTAAGGACTATGTTTGCAGTCTTCAACCAAGATCGAAAAATATAAGGAAGGCAACTAACATACGTCCAGGAATGATAGTGTTGATTGAAGACAAGGCACAGCCGCCACTTAATTGGAAACTCGGACGTATATCTCAAGTTTATCCAGGTCCAGATGGATTGGTGCGAGCAATCGACGTATTTTCAGGTGGAGCAACGTTTCGACGATCAATCAACAGGATTGCTGTTTTGCCGATCGAGGACAACAGTTCTCTTGCAACTTGTTGAACTTTCGTGTCAACCGGGGGGTGTATGTTCCGTACGGAAAAAAACTAGATGAAACTTCTGCGAGCAGTGAATTTGTCAACAACACGCTGAGCACTGAAAACGACCAAACCACCCATCGCCACCCACCGAACGACTGCAACATCAAAACAAATTGCGATGATAGTTAGCATCAGTCATGTATATGACAGGAAACACTATTGATGGTGCTAACCATCTGAATGAACATGGCCCGAATGAATGACATTTACGTGAGTGAACGTGAGCTACTCTTCTCAGGCAGTGCAGCCAAATCTTCTTGAATATTGCAGATCTTTCTATTTTTCGAACATTCCAGATAATTCCAGCTCTTAAAATTAAAGTATAAATATCCTAGCTCGATGCATAACGAATCAGTTAATTTTCTACCGTCGCGAATATACCTCGTAGTGTGTAAATTAAGTGAATGTAAAAATAAAGTAGTGATTACGTTAAAGTGAAATCTGATGGTGTTGAATCTTTTATTCCGAATCCCGAAATACAGTCCATCCGACCCAACCGGAGTTGGTCACGGTTATAGCGCCAACAATAAGTGCCTGAAAAATGAGTGACACTTTTGCTACATTTTGTTGGGTGGATGCGCACACAAACACACCCACACACACACACACAGACATCACCCCATTTCGTCGAACTGAGTCGACCGGTATATAACACTATGCTGCCGTAATCTGAAAAAGTGACGTATACGCCATTTTCCAAAAATGGTGTTAACGAGTACTACTCTTCGAGCTCTTTAACAGAAAAATGGAAAACATGCATGTTGTAAAATGGCTGTTACGTCACTTCTCCAGATTACGGCAGTATGGGTCTCCGGGCCTTCTATAAAAATTTGTTTTTGGAGCCATCATAAAGCCTTTACGTATACTTGGTATACGAGAAAGGCAAAAATGATGAAAATGACTAAAATTATTCCTTTTTTTTGTCTTTATTTTTGAGGTTTTCAACTTTATGCTGGTTCACCTCTTCGAATACGTAACTAACAATTTGATTTTTTTTGTTGTTGTTTTAATTGGCTTTTTTCGGTGACAATTAATTGTCACCGAAAAAAAACCAATTAAAACAACAAATAAGTGTCCACGGTGATTAAACCTCAGTCAGTAAATCTGATATTTTTCAAGAAATTAAGAACTTTTGTCTCTTCCGCAATGTCATTGCACAGTACGCTTCTGATACTAGAGAGAAGATTCAACCTTATTCGGATATCCTCATATTTTTTTACAGTGAAGAGCAGAATGTGTTCTACAGAAAGAAGGACAGAGCAGATTTTTCATTTTGTTCTAGGGGAACAGACGGCTTTGGCAGGTTTTGTTCTATTATTGGCAGGGGGGTTTTTGTCGACCGATTTTTATGAAATTTGGCCACAATATTCTTTGATATGCAAAGAAAGTTTGAACCAAATTTGAGCATAATCAGTCATAAAAACCCCCCTGCCAATAATAGAACAAAACCTGCCAAAGCCGTCATTACCCCTAGTTGAGTTAGTTATGTAATACGAGATGGTAATTCTAGTATGCCCTATTCTCAAACGGGATGAGGATTTCTGTTCGATAAGGTTCTGTCTGTCTTTCCATTCTGAAAAGGAATTCTTGATTTTCTTAGGAATAATGGGACGTATGAAAGAAAAGTAGTAAGTTCAACTTTACTACATTTTCAGTAGTAAACGTCACTTGTGGAACATGTTCGTATGAATAAAAGAGACTTTACTACACTACACAATTCGAACATACTACAAACAACTGATTCGGTATGAATAAAAAAGAGTTTACTACTAATTTCTTGTAGTCTGCTAAAGACGTTGCTAATCATATTTCAAATGCAGATTATTCTTCAGATTCGAAGCGAATCGGCTTTGTTCTTGAAAATAGAAGTCCAATTTGAGGAAAATAAACAAAATAGACATGTCTTTTGGTGGTAAGCTGCAAAAAAAAATTAAGAAATCATCATCCTCATCATGGGGTATATTTTGTTTTGATGTTTCTGCATGTAGTAAATGGTAGTAAACTGTAGTAAAGGATAAGTTCGAATGTAGCACACGGCATAAGTTCGAAAATGTTTTATTCATATCAAACATGTAGTTTTCTCTGTGGACTTTATTTTTGTGTAGTTACTACAAGCGTTGAGTTTTGCTACTTTTTATTCATACGACCGAATGTCTTCGCGGATTCTCACATATGATGCCATTTGTCAGCTATTGCGTCGCGAATGTTGTTAAAGTAATGCTTTTTGTATTAATTATATCAAATTGTGTTATAATCATGTTATGAAATGTTTCTTCAGAGAATATACAGCAAAATTATTACAGATATTGTTTTTTTTAATACATATGAGCCGTTCAGAAACACCATGGTTAAGTTAGGAGGGGGGTTGGAAAATGACTACGATAAGGCACATGGAGGAGGGGGTTGCGAATGTAACAAACGTTAATTTTCCCTATAAACTCGGAAAAAATTACATGGGAATTCTGTCTGAAAATTCAAAGCAGTTCCGTATGAAATACAAATAACTTTAAAAAGATAGTTCTCATTTTTTTTTATTTTTATCGAAGATTCTAATGAATTTCTTTACGGGAATTTCTTCTTCATTTCCATGAGATGTTCTTCAAAAATTTCAAGGAGAACACCTCTAAATTTTTAGCCTCTAGTTAGCCTTGCGAGCAAAAGTGTAGGAGATGGCGAGTTCGAATCTCGTTCTTTCTAGGATGTTTTCGGCTGGGACACATTGTCGACTCCATGGGCATAGCACAGACAAACAGACGTAACAGCTAGAACAATTTGTTTTAAAATCCATCGCCCAGCTACTTTACCACCACCTAACGTGCATGTTGTACGAAACAAAGTTTAGTACGACAATGTCAACAGAAGGCGCTAGTGTGAGATGTCAAATTCAAAGGTATACGATGCGCGCGCCCCTGGACGTGAAACTCGCAAGCAGTTGAATTTAAAACGACCGTTGAGCTCATGGTCGATGGGAATTTCCTTAGTGTTACGTCTGTTTGTCTGTGGGCATAGTATGTCCATTGTCCATTGGAATCCAGTTGGAATGTGCAGCCATAGAAGAAGAAGAAGAAGAAGAAGAAGAAGAAGAAGAAGAAGAAGAAGAAGAAGAATAAGAAGAAGACTTCTAAATTTTCAAGAAAAATTCTTCTGAATTTCCAAGGGATATTAAACGGCAATGCCACATGGAACAATTTGTAATGTAGATTTTTTTTCTGGTTTCAACCAGAAATGCATTAAAATTTTTAAGTGAAATTTTTCCGGAATTCCTATTTCTTGTTCTTTGGGAATTCTATCACAAATTTTCCGAATTTTCCAAGGATTTGGCATTATTCAAAATTTCCACGGAAGAGTCTATGAATTATTTTCAAAAATTCTTTTCAATTTCAAAGAAAAATCTTTAGAATTTTCACGCTTTTTTTGTGAATTTTCTCCACAAATTCTTTCGAAAGTTAATCGGGAATTCATTCATCTCCGGGAAGATATTTTGATTTCTTTGTAGGTTCAGCTGAACATTGCTTGAAATCTTTACCATGCGGAAGTTGGGCGGAAAATGATTAATAAATTTTAAGTAATTTCCACAGGAAATTGCCAAATTCATCGGCAATTCTTTGAAATTTTCATTTATTTTTTTAAAGGAATTCCTACTGGAAAAAAGTACAACCGCCAATTCTTTCGTTATTTCCACTTGGAAATTCTTCGGAATTTTCTCGGGAAAAAAACATTATTGGAGATTCAGATAGACTGTTTTCAAATTTGAAAATTGCAGAAGTTACCATCGGAATTATTTTGGCATATTTCGAATAATTTCTTTTGGAAATTTAAAACGGGCTTGGTAGTCATATTGCTACTGCTTTTGCCTCATACGCAGGAGGTCGTGGGTTCAATCCCAGGTCCGTTCCATTCTCCTACTTTGTATCTTTCTCTATATTTCTCATGTTCTAGCAATCGTTAGAACTGGAAATGGACTTCCATACCGTTTCCATTTCTATCCTATACCTTCAACTTGACTATTCTAGCAGTAGCTGCTAGAATTGGAAATGAACTAAACAGCTCGTTTCGCTTCATCCAATTAGAAATTCCATCAAATGCTTTCTCCTATCCATCACATTGGCAGCTCGTTAACCAAGACGGACCTCTGCCTCTCGAACCTAACCCAAAAATTCCAATAAATTCCGTATGATCTCGTGGCAAGTGCAGAGGTATATTCGGCTTGCAGTGGGCGAGTGTAGCATCATCATTTCCTCCCCCTTCCCTACATTGACTTGCTTTCTGACGTGGCAGGCGCCAGTATGACCTAACAAATGAGATCACCAGTACTTGTACATTGAAGATGAGTGCTAGTCCCAAGCAAACATCTGTTGGTTCTCTGTCCAAGAACAGCTGATTTCTTTTGGAAATTTAAAAGAAACTCTTTTGGTAAATGGAAAAATTTCCATTGGAAATTTAGAAGAATTCCCTTTGAAGATTCATAAAAGTTTCCCAGGATATGAAAAAAAATCTTTGAAAATTCTGTAAAAAATCAGTTAGACATTCCTTCTAATTTTGACTGGAAATTCTTCGGAATTTGACGTTTATTGGAATTTTCGTCGTAAATATGCATTTCGGATCCATCTACCGCTAGTTCTTCGAAATTTCTACCGAACATTTTTCCCAATTCGTCCACGGAGTTTTCGAGAAAAATGTCGTTTAAATTCTAAATATTTTTTTTCCGTGGATACTTCCAATATTCTATAGGATTTTCTAAGGGCATGCAAGATTAATTAAATAATTATTATCTGAATAAGTTTTTATGACTAAAAGCTCTTGCAGAACAACAGATTCGAGTACAAAGAAAAAGGCCATAGAGGAAAAATTGATCGATCTTGAAGAAATAAAGGACTATGTGATTGAAGATGCCTTCGATATCCAACTTTTTAGACCTTCAAAGGCCTTTCGTAGCCTCATAGTTCCTTGCCAACCCTCATACACTTTCGTGGACCTTCACGGATCTTCACAAACCATCACAGTCTTCCTGAACCCTCGTAAGCCTTGCAGACCTTAATAGACCTACCCCAGTCAACACAAAATCATGTACATGATGCAACATAAGATGCCAAAGTGGAGGCGATATACGAACATATTGTTTGGGGAAGTACCTATATGGCCTCCAGTCTCCTTCTTGTGCTTACTGCGTCATAGACTTCGACGGATCTTCATGGACCTTCTTGGATGTTAACAGACTTCTGATAAACTTGGAATATTTTGCGGATCTTCACTGAAATTTTCGGATTTTTACGAAACTACGCGAGCACTTGTTACACTTTTATATCTTAAGGCCTTAATCTTTAATTCTTGTAAAATTTAGAACGTTCTTATAGTATAATACTGTAAAGAATACTTATTACGCTTGTAGATGCAAAGGCATGTATTTAATGGAGTTTTCTGGGCCAAAACAAAACAAAACAATATTCTTAGGCCAGTTACTTGTATTGAGCCGCCTCATAGTAATAAGCAATGTAAAAGTGCTCTCGCGAAGGAAGCTTTCCCAGAAACGACGCGTGGATGCTCTATACAAAAGGATTAACAATATGCGCAAGAAAAGCTTGCCATCGCTGGTCATAGTCAATAACATTTCCGGAAATCTGTTGTTATTTACATGGAACATTATCTGGAATCAAATTGATATTTATTTACACAAGAAAACCGAGCATTGAAATTTAATGTCTGAAAGTGTAATTTTATGTTTTCATGCGTGTTCCTCAGATGTGCATTAATTTCGATGCAAAATGAAATGACGAAATGTGTTCACATTTATTTATTATCAAATGTGCTCTCATTCACATGAAATTGAATTTTTATTATTTTTTGCTGCGTATAATTTTTTTTTCTATTGATTTACATTTTCTTTTAGTATTTGTGTTACTATTTGTTTTGCCATTGTCATTTAGTAGCTTTCTTCTCTCGAATTTTCTCCCAGCACTTGACTGTAAATAAATCTTCTATATATCAAGTTTTAAATAATTATTTGCAGCGTTCTATGAATAGATGTCGAGTTCAAATCTCGGTCCGGTCTAGGATGTTTTCGGGTGGGAAACATTCTCGATTCCCTGGGCACTTACCACACATAATACATACTCATGCAATGGCGGGCATAAAAAAGTTTTCAACAAATAACTGAGCAAATGTTAACAGAATACTAAGTTGAAAAGCAGGCCAAGTTCCAGTTGGAATGCCATTATCTTCTTTTTTAAATCTCTTCTGTGCGAAACTATTCTGCCCATGATCGCATATTTGTAACATTTGCATTTTTGTCGATTTTAAAATAAGCTCATGAAACATCAACAAATCGCTAGTTCTTCCGGCTGGCCAGGTGAATTAAGAAAATTTGTTCCAAAAAACTCGAAAAAACTACCAAGTTGTTTTGTAACATTAAGCAAAGTGACCGCATAACCGTAACACTGGAAATTTTTTTCGCCAGTACGCCATGTGCTGTGTACAAAATTTTTCGAAATTAGTTTGCATTCAAACACCAAGTAATGGAAATGTTTCTACCGAAGATTCCAACTGGATAAATGCTTGTGTAATTTTTGGGAATTTTTAGAAAATCATTTAGATTTGCATACTTTTGCATATCACATGCCTACTTTTGTCGATTGTTACAAATATGCGATCATAGGCAGTATTGGTGTAATATACTTGAAAGCTGAGGTTGAATTTTTTGAATGCAGCTATCGGATAAATTCGGATTTGCCTCTACGCATGTTACAATATCATCCGCGAAGGACACAGAACGTTTTAGGCTTTTCGGACGGATCCGATGGATCGGGCAGGATAGACGAAATAGCCGAGAAGCTTCGTCTCGAATCTAAGCGTTTTGGTGGTACCATGACGACGTAGAAACGTCATAAGCATCTTCTTTTTCGACGCATACAAGACGGAACTCATTATGCCACACCTACTTGGGAGGCCGAGAAAGTTTGCTAACTAATTTCCCTAGATTTGAACAATTTATCACCGCCGATGCTTCACAGTTGTGAGGAGACGGTTGTGGTAGCATAAAATAATCTGAACTGTGACCACAAATTACATGGATGCATTTTCCAATTTAATAAAAAAAATAAACAGCCACCGATTGTGGAAGCCGAGCCAATCTCAGCATTGTACGTAAGACGTGAGCGATCTCCGCACTCATCGGCAGGCGATCTCAACGGCTTTCATGCTCGATTGGCGCGTGGCTGGCTGTGGCGATGCGCGTGATGATGGTGGATGGGCAGGCCCGCAGCCAGTCAGTCAACCAGCGCAGTGCCAAGATTGCTTCATTCATCGATTGAGTTTGCTTTTTCTCTTCACTTCTTGTGCAATTCAAGGTTACTCGGGTGGTTCATCGCAGTTTGCGTTGAACATGGAGTACAGTGCTTTTCATTATGTTGTGTGCATGTCTATCGACCTTGGCCCACTTATTTCCAGACAAGCCCCTATCCTCCTTCCCCCCAAAAGGCTTCAGGTCAATGCTTGAGGATGTAATGATAACCTTGCATGTATGGTTTATATTCGCCTTAGGTGGTAGATGAAAGAATATCTTGTACTTACCGGATTCGAAAAAATGTCTTCTAATCGCGCCTTTGGTGATTTGCCTTTCTTTGTTCGGACTAGTAGGTAGATTTTGCCAACTTCTGTACATCTAGGATACATAATCACCAATTACTTTAAAAAGTTTTTGTTGAGCTTTAAAAATATTTCACCTTAAGAGTTTTTCAATTAAAGCTTTTCCCATAAACCCAGTCCCTCCAGTGAGCAGCACGTGACGATCACGGAACATCGGCCCGATCCGGTCTTTTCCATCATTGATGTCTACATCCATCTGAAACATGAAGATATAAAGAAACCCGTCAACCTTTTTGATTCATTGCTAGTAATAAATAATGTTTTAAACTGATAAATCAACTTCAAACCATTAGTATAGAATGCGAAAAAATGTACCTAGTATAATACATATGTTATTGCACTTGACGACTACCTGTTACAATGTTGCATGTATACCATGCATTGGAAGGTAATTAAATAGACTTGCAGACAGCTAGCGGCGTAGTACTGAGCATCAATGAACGAGGACTAATCATTAGTCGTTCCGCAAAACCGCGTTTGGGGTTGTATGGTTTAATTGATTCTCAATTTGCTAAAACATAGATAGACAACAAAAGTTAATTTATTGCTAACGAGTAAGCGACGATTGTCATTCTTTGGGTGGAATTCATGTTCAAAGTGTTTATCTCATCCATTAAGGCAGATTTTCGTGTGATGTCCTCCACTGGCTAGTACTTGACCTGAAATGCTGTTTTTTTCTCATTTGCTACATGATAGAACAGTTCGTCTTGAAGGTTGCCATCTATGACGACGATGACCAGTCCGTAAAACGAGTCTATAAAAGTGGCGCAAGTGCTGGTCACTAGGCAAGGTTTTGTTTTAGTAGATGGTTACGCTATAAAAGTGAGCAATTCAAGGATTGTTTTAAGATAGTTCATCGGACTACCATCTCAGATATCTCCTTAATTGTTTTTTTTTTCGTAGGAATAATGCACGTCATACAGGCATAAGAGATACGGAAGAGGGTACGTCATTCTGCGGATGTGAGATATCTGAAAAAGGGCCTTCGAAAATGTTTAGATTGTGTTTTAGACGTTTTGAACACGAAAGACTTTCCGGACAAAAGTCCGAAAAGCGAAACATTTTCAAAAGTAAAAATTGGACAGAACTCCGAATATTTCACCATGCTGTAGGTATGCCTTTACTGTCTATCATTAAATGTAAAGGAAAATGCATGTCTGCAAAAATGTATCATACACGTCTGTATGTACATAATAGTAATGCACATACTCATACAGACATCACCTCAGTTGAACAAGTTAGCAAATTGCAAAAAAATGTATATTTATTTGTAAACAGTAGTTTTCAAACAGGTTTTGGGTAGGTTCTTATACAGAATTGTAATGATATCTTGCATGCACTGGTTTAGAGAATCGAAAAAAAAATCGAGTTGTCGGTCAAGCGTTGTGTTTACTTTGGAACTGGAATATTGTTCGGAAAATTCATATAATCTATAAATCGATTTAAAAACAATTAGGGGAACAAACCCGTTTAGTGAATACAAAAAATCGAAATAATCCCAAAAATATGTGAGATTCTTTCGTCTAGCCTTATATAATTTAACAACGTCGTTTCATATATATATAAGCTGCGCAAGACATTTCGTGCTTAATGTATCTGCGATTTCAAATAATTCCATAAAATCATTGAATTTGAAAATGGATGAAAGGACGAAAGACAAAAGATCGAAGGGACAAAACGTCGAGAGGACAAAACGTCGAACGGAACAAAAGGTCAAAAGGATAAATCGACGAACAGAACAAAAGGTCGAAAAAGACAAATGTCGAAAAGAAGACAAGGTCGAAAGAGACAAAAGGTCGAAATAGACAAGAAACTGAAACGGTGAGATTCAATCTCGCACAATACAAATTTTATTCATTTCTTAAATCAACAACCTTTTCCATCACTAACAGAAGCTTGATATTCATAATATTGTTTCGTAGTAATTACTTTTTCTTTGAAAATTGGTCCTTCTTGAGATAATTGTATTACTTTTGCTTGAAGTTAAACGCATTTCAGAAAATTCCTTTGGAATACACCCAAATTGATATCAATTTGTTCTTCATCGACCTTTTATCCCTTTCGGTCTTTTGTCCATTTCGACCTTTTGTCCCTTTCGTTTTTTTTTGTCCCTTTCGACGTTTTGTTTTTTTTTTGTACCTTTTCCCGAGTAGTGGTTTATGATAAGCGTGTAGCTTGGGTTGTCTTTTCCACCTTTTGTCTCTACATTCCACTTGAAACATCGCCTGCTTTTCAATTTAGTATTCTATTAGCATTTTCTTCTGTTATTAATGGAAAGCTTTTCTATGCTCGCTATTGCTTGAATGTGTATCTTGTGTGGCAACAAGTACAATGGATACACTATGCCCAAGGAGCCGAGAATGTTTCCAACTCGAGAACATCCTAAACCGGATCTTAAATCGAACTCGCCATCTCCGGATTGATAATCCTACCTTAATATCTTAATAATGTAAATAAAAATAAGATCGGGACAAATATTATTTTCATCTTTTGATTCACATCAACATTTGTTTTGGAGAGCATTAAAAATTTCATTGGAATAATAATGAAAAAGTATTGGCGTAAATAAGGGGGATTGTGCAGGGGGGCCTGACCCCATCCAGACCTACTTGTGGCCCCCAGAAAATTTAGAAAAATAATTCCAACTTGGTCAATTTTAATTTCATTTACATATTTCCTACATGTTTCTGAATTTTATTTTTTAATTCTAGAAAAACATTTTTTTGCTTTGAATAATATCACATCTATGACCAACTGTTCAGCAAAGCTTCGAAATTGTTGCTGCAAAATGTAAACACAGAGAACAGACGTTCATCTTCATTCGTGCAGTTGTGCAAAACTTTGCACTGGTCATTTTGAAGTACATATGTCGTTATGTACCACCTCCGCCCCCCCTCCGTTGAGCGGTGTTAGTGTGCTGATAAATATGGTTAAAATTTGCCGTGTTTTACTTTTTAGTGCTAGTGTTCATTCCGAATCGTCTCTAGATGATAGCACCATCTTGTTTTTTTGTAACGGAAGCCAATGCCATCGCTTAGTGAGATTGAGTTTGTGTTATATAACACGCTTTTGCTTAGAACTGTTTTCGCATAATGTGCTATACGCCATATATACTATTCAACAGTTATTATTGTGCTTTCCTTTTGCATATTATTCGCATATAAGATTGTCTCGTTTATACTACACTATACATCCATCACTATTGTAACATGCTCTTTATGAGTGACTATTATGAAATAAAATTAGATCTTCTACAGTTTTTCTCGGGAGGCAAAATCCGTGCTTTATTTGCTGAGAAGTAGCAAACCACTCTGCCCACAGGTTATGGGCCTAGCGATCGCTAGTAGAACTTGAACCAGCGCGATGGACTACCCGTATCAGTAAACCGAAGAGGACAAGTGGATTGTCCGTGCGACCCATCTTTCCATGAGATGGAGCAACACTTCCCCATTTGGAAGATGCGGGTGGAGATGGCCCTGCGAAGAATGGGTATTCTCGCAGTTGTCCAGAAGGAGCTAGAGATGTCGCAAATTAATCGATTACTTCGATTAATCGATTCATCGTTGTGATAATCGATTAATTTTGAATCGATTATTACCCAACGATTAATCGATTCAATAATCGAGATGAATCGTGAGTAATCGATTAATCAGAATTTTACGACATCATAAGGATGTCGAAAATTAATTGATTATTTCGATTAATCGATTCATCGTTGTGATAATCGATTAATTTTGAATCGATTACTATACAATGATTAATCGATTCAATAATCGACAAGAATCAAGAGTAATCGATTAGTAACTAATCGATTAATCGGGATTTTACGACATCTCTAAAGGAGCCACAAAACGAGGAATATTGGAATTGGAAGGCACCGGCGAACGAAGACAGAGATGCTAAGAAATCTAGACTGGCGAAAATTGATGCGCGTCAGAAGCAAGACGATGCAGCCATGGATCTCATCTGCTCATGGATGACGGATGTTCCTTTGAGAACGATCATGGGCAAATCAACAGCAAAGGCAATGATGGATACATTGAAAGACCACTATGAGAGGAAAGGAGTGAATGTCTCCTATGGACTCAGAAAGAGGCTGTATGGGTTGAAGGACGTTTGCTTCAACTCATTGAGTGAACTTTTCACTGATCATCATGACGTGTTTTATCAGACAAACAAAGGCAAAGTTCAAACACTACTCAACGCATTTCCGATGAAGTACAGTAGTGTGTTGAATGCCCTAATGGTAATGAAGCAGGAGGACTTCGATGCATTGTCACTAGCATCCATCAAAAGGAATGCACAATAATAACTGTTGAATTGTATATATGGCATAAAGCACAGTATGCGAAAACAGTTCTAAGCAAAAGCGTGTTATATAACACTCTCCCTCAATTCAACATCCTTATCTGTTTCAGAATATATTCTAACTTTTGTTTACCTAACGGTTTTGTCATGAAATCGGCTTGTTGTTTATCTGTTGGTACATATTGTACCTTCTCTAATTGGTCAGGATTCAGCCAAACCGCACCAAGTGGCTTATGACTGACTTGTGATATGTTGTTCGTACAAGGACAACGGGAATAGTTTCATATCAATATAAACGTACATTTGTAGTAGGATATCCTCAGTTATGGGGTTGAGGGATATTCGATACAATTTACGATGAATTAAATCTGCTAAACGAAAGTTTGAGCAGAAAAATCAGTAATTTTTCGTTGGCGCTTGGTGCGTTTTGGTTGAACCCCGATCAATTTTCTCCCTGACAAACATATATTTTACGTCCAGATGCTTCAATCGCTGATGTGGTCAAGGTTCTTCTGCAACACGTATTGCCAGAACATTGTTCTCGAAGATAGTGAGTGGCATTGTCTCGATGGACAGTTCCGATAGTAGATTGTGACTGTGACTGTTATGAAATAAAATCAGATCTTCTACAGTTTTTCTTGGAAGGCAAATTCAGTGTTTTATTTGCTGAGAAGGAGGAAACCACTCTGCCCACAGTTTGTATGTCGGGCCTGCAAGAAGAAAGGCTTTGATGTTTTATAATTTTATGTTTAGTTTAGTTTATGGAAAGTACATTGCACTATAGTCCAGGATACAGATTTACGCGGAAAGATGCATTTTACGCCTAAACTATATTTTTTAGAAAAAAAAACTGTTGTTCTACAAAATTGTTCGAAATAATAAGGCCATCATTATGGTGCTATAAAAAAGGGTGGTCCATCATATAAAAAAAATGAAAATATTTTTTTTTATTTCTCGGAATGTTATGTTCTACAAAGTTGTAGCACAGCTTCTTCTTCTTCATTGGCATTATACATCCCCCACTGGGACATTGCCGCCTCGCAGCTTAGTGTTCATTAAGCACAGTTATTAACTGCGAGGTTTCTAAGCCAAGTTACCATTTCTGCATTCGTATATCATGAGGCTAACACGATGATACTTTTATGCCCAAGGAAGTCGAGACAATTTCCAATCCGAAAATTGTCTAGACCGACACCGGGAATCGAACCCAGCCACCCTCAGCATGGTCTTCCTTGTAGTCGCGCATCTTACCGCACGGCTAAGGAGGGCACAGCTTATTCCAATCAATTTAGCTGAAAAAACTTTTTGTGTAGCTCTTGAGTTGTCTGATTTAGAGCAATTTTACCTAATTGGATTAAGGTGTACCTCCAAAAACAGTATTTTTGATCTACTTTTTTGTTTTACATTTCTCGAAAAGTCGTCTTCAGGTAACTTTTAGATCTCCAAAATGCAACTTTTGATGGGCAAATATGCTCAATATATGTTTTCGATCAAAAGTTATAATCGTTTTTCTGTCGAAATTACATTTTTTCCGTTTAGTTTAGTTTAGTTTAGTTGATGTCTCCGGTTAGGGCAGACCAAAAAAATATATTTACCCAACATTTGAAAGAGAAATTCATATTCTTTATTATGTAAAAAAAATTGGGGATATGTTATTTTTTTATCTCAAGTTTTACCAAAACGAGTGTTTTGCTATAAGAATATCGTCTGTATCTTCTTCTATGTCTTACTTACTTATGGATCCTGTACACTTTCGGTGGTGCAAAGGGCCGACTTGAAAGATCTCCATCCTGAGCGTTGCCCGGCTATCGCTTTAACCTGTTGCCAGGTTAGATTTCGGTCGACTTCTTTTATTTCTTTATTGAGGCGTCGCCGCCATGAGCCTCTGGGTCTGCCTCTGCTGCGATGTCCCGCTGGGTTCCAGTCTAATGCTTGTTTACAGATTTCGTTTCCGCCCCTACGTAGAGTGTGGCCGACCCAGCCCCACTTCCGATCCCGAATTTCTGTTGCTATCGGCCTCTGGTGACAACGACGATGGAGTTCGTTGTTTGAGATCCAGTTGTGAGGCCACCAGGCCCGAATTATATACCGCAGGCATCTGTTAATGAACACCTGCAGCCGTTGAGTGTTCTCCACTGATACACACCATGTTTCGCTAGCGTATAACAGCACAGATTTCACGTTACAGTTGAAAATTCGTATTTTGGTGCGTTCACTTATCTGCCTGTTTTTTCAGATATTTCTTAAACTCGCAAAGGCAGCCCTTGCTTTCTTTATCCGTGCGCCTATGTCGATCTTGGTACCGCCGTCTGACGCCATTTGGCTACCAAGATATTGGAAGCTTTCAACATTCTCCACTGGTTGCCCGGCTACTGTGAAACTGGAAGGAGTCACCGTGTTTACATCCAACGATTTGGTTTTGTTGACGTTGATGACTAAACCTGCCGAAGAGGAGCGCTCGGCAAGATCGTTGAGCTTACTCTGCATATCAGAGCGCCGTTGCGCGAGGAGTGCAACATCATCCGCCAATTCGAAGTCATTTAGGTGCTCCATGGTTATAGGCTGCCATAACAGCCCGCGGTTTGGTTCACGGTCAATCGCATCTACCAGAATCTCGTCGATTACGATGAGGAACAGTAACGGTGATAGAATACATCCTTGCCTCACACCAGCTACGACCCGGATAGGGTCTTCTATGTCGAGTTGTATCAATTTATTTGAAAAAACATGATTTTAGTAAAATTGGTAAAACTTGAGGTAAAAAATAACATATCCCCATTTTTTTTACATAATAAAGAATATGAATTTATCTTTCAAATGCCATGTAAATATATTTTTTGGTCTACCCTAACCGAAGATATCAACTTATAAAAAAATGTAATTTTGACAGAACATCGATTATAACTTTTGATCGGAAGAAGATATTGAGCATATTTACCAAGATATTTACCCATAAAAAGTTGCATTTTTTGAGCTGAAAATGTCACTTGAAGACCACTTTTTCGAGAAATCTAAAACAAAAAAAGTAGATCAAAAATACTGTTTTTTAAGGTACACCTAATCTAATTAGGTAAAACTGCTCTAAATCAGCCAACTTGAGAGCTACAGAAAAATTTATAGCAAATTTGATTGGAATAAGCTGCGCTACAACGTTGTAGAACGTAACATGTCATTATTCCGAGAAATAAAAAAGAAATTAAAAACAGTTTTTTTTTCTAAAAAATATAGTTTAGGCGTAAAATGCAATCTGTATCCTGGACCATAGTCCAAGTCCTGGTGTTAGGTGGGACGCTAAACAGCCCTGACACGACGGCCCTCCGACGAGACAGGAGGTTTGCGCAGGCCCAATAAGCCGCCTTTAAAAACAACTATTACGAACGACATAGAAGATAATACGACTCGATACAATCGGCAACGACCTAGGCGACGAATAAAGGATCATGATTGGAAGCTTGGAACATGGAACTGCAAGTCGCTAGGCTTCGCAGGTTGCGATAGGATAATCTACGATGAATTACATCCCCGCAACTTCGATGTCGTAGCGCTGCAGGAAATCTGCTGGACAGGACAGAAAGTGTGGAAAAGCGGGCATCGAGCGGCTACCTTCTACCAAAGCTGTGGCACCACCAACGAGCTGGGAACCGGCATCATAGTGCTGGGAAAGATGCGCCAACGCGTGATTGGGTGGCAGCCAATCAACGCAAGGATGTGCAAGCTGAGGATAAAAGGCCGTTTCTTCAACTATAGCATCATCAACGTGAACTGCCCACACGAAGGGATATCCGACGACGAGAAAGAAGCGTTCTATGCGCAGCTGGAGCAGACATACGATGGATGCCCACTGCGGGACGTCAAAATCGTCATCGGTGACATGAACGCTCAGGTAGGAAGGGAGGAAATGTATAGACCGGTCATCGGACCGGATAGTCTGCATACCGTATCGAACGACAACGGCCAACGATGCATAAACTTTGCAGCCTCCCGCGGAATGGTAGTCCGAAGCACTTTCTTCCCCGTAAGAATATCCACAAGGCCACATGGAAATCACCTAATCAAGTAACGGAAAACCAAATCGACCACGTTCTAATCGACGGTAAATTCTTCTCCGACATCACGAACGTACGCACTTACCGCAGTGCGAATATTGAATCCGACCACTACCTCGTCGCAGTATGTCTGCGCTCAAAACTCTCGACGGTGATCAACACGCGTCGGAGTCGTCCGCCGCGGCTTAACATTGGGCGGCTACAAGACGGTAGACTAGCCCAAGACTACGCGCAGCAGCTGGAAGTGGCACTCCCAACGGAAGAGCAGTTAGGCGCAGCATCTCTTGAAGATGGCTGGAGAGATATTCGATCCGCCATTGGAAGCACCGCAACCGCTGCACTAGGCACGGTGGCTCCGGATCAGAGAAACGACTGGTATGACGGCGAATGTGAGCAGTTAGTTGAGGAGAAGAATGCAGCATGGGCGAGATTGCTGCAACACCGCACGAGGGCGAACGAGGCACGATACAAACGGGCGCGGAACAGACAAAACTCGATTTTCCGGAGGAAAAAGCGCCAACAGGAAGATCGAGACCGTGAAGAGACGGAGGAACTGTACCGCGCTAATAACGCACGAAAGTTCTATGAGAAGTTGAACCGTTCACGTAAGGGCCACGTGCCACAGCCCGATATGTGTAAGGACATAAACGGGAACCTTCTTACGAACGAGCGTGAGGTGATCCAAAGGTGGCGGCAGCACTACGAAGAGCACCTGAATGGCGATATGGCAGACAACGGTGGCAGTATGGTAATGAACCTAGGAGCACACGCGCAGGACATGCGACTTCCGGCTCCGAATCTCCAGGAAATCCAGGAGGAGATCGGCCGGCTGAAAACAACAAAGCCCCTGGAGTTGACCAACTACCAGGAGAGCTGTTTAAACACGGTGGTGAGGCACTGGCTAGAGCGCTGCACTGGGTAATTACCAAGGTTTGGGAGGATGAGGTTCTGCCGCAGGAGTGGATGGAAGGTGTCGTGTGTCCCATCTACAAAAAGGGCGATAAGCTGGATTGTAGCAACTACCGCGCAATCACATTGCTGAACGCCGCCTACAAGGTACTCTCCCAAATTTTATGCCGTCGACTAACACCAGTTGCAAGAGAGTTCGTGGGGCAGTACCAGGCGGGATTTATGGGTGAACGCTCTACCACAGACCAGGTGTTCGCCATACGTCAGGTATTGCAGAAATGCCGCGAATACAACGTGCCCACACATCATCTATTTATCGACTTCAAAGCCGCATATGATACAATCGATCGGGACCACCTATGACAGCTATGCACGAAAACGGATTTTCGGATAAACTGATACGGTTGAACAAGGCGATGATGGATGGAGTGATGTGCGTAGTTCGAGTTTTAGGGCCATTCTCGAGTCCCTTCGAAACGCGTAGAGGGCTACGGCAAGGTGATGGTCTTTCGTGTCTGCTATTCAACATCGCTTTGGAGGGAGTAATACGAAGGGCAGGGATTGACACGAGTGGTACGATTTTCACGAAGTCCGTCCAGTTATTTGGTTTCACCGACGACATTGATATCATGGCACGTAACTTTGAGAGGATGGAGGAAGCCTACATCAGACTGAAAAGCGAAGCTAAACGGATTGGACTAGTCATCAACACGTCGAAGACGAAGTACATGATAGGAAGAGGCTCAAGAGAGGTCAATGTGAGCCACTCACCACGAGTTTGTATCGGTGGTGACGAAATCGAGGTGGTTGAAGAATTCGTGTACTTGGGCTCACTGGTGACCGCCGATAACGATACCAGCAGAGAAATTCGGAGACGCATAGTGGCTGGAAATCGTACGTACTTTGGACTCCGCAAGACGCTCCGATCGAATAGAGTTCGCCGCCGTACCAAATTGACTATCTACAAAACGCTTATAAGACCGGTAGTTCTCTACGGACACGAGACCTGGACGATGCTCGTGGAGGACCAACGCGCACTGGGAGTTTTCGAAAGGAAAGTGTTGCGTACCATCTATGGTGGGTTGCAGATGGCGGACGGTACGTGGAGGAGGCGAATGAACCACGAGTTGCATCAGCTGTTGGGAGAACCATCCATCGTTCACACCGCGAAAATCGGAAGACTGCGGTGGGCCGGGCACGTAGCCAGAATGTCGGACAGTAATCCGGTGAAAATGGTTCTCGACAACGATCCGACGGGAACAAGAAGGCGAGGTGCACAGCGGGCAAGGTGGATCGATCAGGTGGAGGACGACTTGCGGACCCTCCGCAGACTGCGTGGTTGGCGAAGTGCAGCCATGAACCGAGCTGAATGGAGAAGTCTTTTATGTGCAGCACAGGCCACTCCGGCCTTAGTCTGATGATAAATAAATAAATAAATCCTGGACCATAGTGCATTGTTGTTAGGCACATGAAAATGAATGTGAAATGTAATCAATGATCCCAACCATTTTGATCATTTGTATCAATATTGATAAATGTGCTGCTACCTTAGTGAACTCGAGTTTTGCTAGTTGTTCTATCAATTTCATTATTTATTTTTGTATTGCAGTATTTTTTTCATGTCGTTTTATTCAAAGATTTTAACCTCGCACAGTTGTAAAACGTACAAAACCTTTGAAAAAAGTACGCATTTTGTTTTTTCTCACTCCAGGATCATATGAGTTCCGGTAGAATAAGTGATTAAAAATGCTTTAAAAATATGTGGATAAGATTTTGCTGCAGCTAAGAAAGATTTGTGTAGATTCTAAAACAGCTAGGGTAACTGTACCAGTTTTGGCCATGTTCGTAATTTGGCCAGAAAATTAATTTTTAAGGGTTTTATTAGCTCTAACAGGAGATATATCCCTTATCTTTCTTCGCTTTTGAATCTGATCGATATATTTTTTTTAAATATACATTTTTCAGGGTTGGCCAAATTAGGCACTAAGATGGCCAAAGTTTGTACAATTTCACTGCTAACCAATTTTTCGATTTTATTTAGTTATTTTATTTAGTTATTTTATTTACAGATTGAGGAGAAACTTCAAAACTTTGTCAAAAGTGCTACGTACAAAACTCGGAGGGAATATAGCAAATGCTGTGTGGTACACACGAATGAATCAAGAGCTGCATCAATTGTACTAAGAAGAAATTATTGTGAATCGTATGAAACAAGACCAGGCTTTAGTGGGCTGATCATTTAGTGTCAATGTCGGAAGAAAGAATATCGAAAACAATATTCAACAGAGAACCGGATAGAGGTCGGTGACTTCGTGGAACCCGCTGGCTGTACGTGGGGGAATCGGACCAGGATGCCTTAAACATTCAAGGGAACAAGAGGAATATCGTTAAGGTCGACGATTATAGAGCTCTACAATAGGCCAGACGTAGGTATGTCGACGTTGTAGCCAACCATGTATCCAGTCCAGGTAGGTATATGGTCGCAGTGGCACAACGAACAGGAATAAAAAAAAAGGTTACCACTATTTACAGCCTTCAAGAAATAACCTTAACCTACTCTCTAAGGTGGTCCTTAATCAGTTCCGGCTTTAATACAAATGTAAGATAATACTGGCTTTGACCATGAAATTCAAAACTATTTTTTGCTTCTTCTTATGAGTTCTGAACTCGTTTTTGTTCAGAGATCGGCATTTCGACAGCGTTTGACCTTTCGGAATCTCACTTTTTCACAGAGCTCAAATCAGTAAAAGTTCTCAGCAGACCCACCAAATTCTTATCCGCTTCATTCCTAATTAATGTGCGTTCTGGATTAATATCGTACGCTTCGCAATAAAAGATAGGAACACCGTCTTCGACCAGAGGTCGTACAGACTGATCACTTAACATCTAGCAAGAGACAATGGACAGGACACATAACACCCAGTGAACCAGTGAAAAAAATTTCGATCACGAAAGGTTTCCTCTTTACCGGGCCGAGAATCGAACCCATAGTATATGCGTCTAGACGATTGACGTAGCTAACCGCACGGCATCGAAGCCCGCAAACCTAAAAATCAAACTAAAGTTCATTAAATAGAGTTTTGTTTTTATAATTTACTTCCTTATTTTTTTCAACTGTCATCCACGACAAAAAAAATATGAATTAGAGTATAGTTTTGAAGATTTTAATCCATAGCACACCACATAAAGGTGTGGCGTTACGGGAATGCATAGATTTTAGCCTAATGATAAATAATAACACAACAGTGCCAAAAGGCACTGTTCTGACTAAAGACAGTAATCAGCTGGAATGATCTAGGCCCTAGGGAAATTAACACCTGGGGTTCCGATGGGATGCCTACGAATCCAAAAGCCTATATTTCCGTAGTTTTATGTTTTAACGAACTAAAAATATCGAAGACCTGTTATACTAATGAATAAAATTATCTTCCCTAGCATATCAATTTGTTCACCGTTGGCGGATTCTCAACCTAGGTGCCTAAATCCGTAAGGGATAGGCAAACTTGTTTCTCTTGTTTTATTTTTGTTTAAACCGGATTAGTTTAGTCCAAGTTTTTTTTTTACGACGCGAACTCTAGACGAAAGGTATTTATGTAGGGATTTGTTCTTGGATTGCAGATCGTGTTTAATTTCTAGGGATTTTGCATATTTTGATCCGTTGTCATGAAATATCTACCATCTGGAAAATCCCGTCATTTATATTAACCTTCGAGAAATCGCTATGTCATGTTTTTCGTTTTAAATCATTTGTTTGAGAAACTATATGAGTGCCTTTCTAAAAAGCAGCGAGAGATTAATTTTTAAGCAAAATGGCATCAAATCTACTGATTTATTTGATACAGACATATGCTGTATATTTGTCCCATTAGAATAGGAAGAAAATATGATATGCAATTACAGGCAGTACATAGTAATTGACGAAACTGCATTGCACGGTGGCTAAAATCGTGTTTTCAGCGCGTTTATTAAATAGTACCTTTACTATGTGATTTGGCGTAATGGTGTCTTTGAGACATCTTATCAGTAATCGACTCACTTCTTTGGAGGTATTCAGCCTTATGATCAATCTCCCTAAAAGTGATAATAAAATTTATTTTTTCCACTTTACAACATGGAAGACATATACCGTCACGAGAGTTGCAGCAATAATTCTTCTAAAAAACTTTGTCGAAGACACCAAGTTCGTAATTTCATTACTTTTGGAGATTTATTGCTTTTTATGCCAACAAGCTTTGTACATGTTCGATGTACAAAGCTACAAAGCATACAAGGATATGGAGACGCATGGTGCATTGGTACATCAACTCCTTCTGATGGGCCTTGCATAGTAGGAAATGGTTTGTGATGAAACATTTCTTACATTCGCTTATAACTCTATCAGGTATTAATTTAAAGTTCATTACTTGTACTTTGTTATGCGTATGAGATTGACTGCCGCAATTTGCCCGTTGTCAAGTAACTGCAACTATGATCAACAATCAAATATGATTAAAAAATCCAATAAAACTGTTAAAACTTTTTTATTTTTCAAGTTTTCAAGTCGTAATAGACACCATTCGGCGTATTTTAATATTATCTAAAGCTTTCTAGAACATGCAAAAAATGTAGGACTGAAAATGAAAAATATATGATAGAAAAACCTTTTATAAGAGGTTGTCTGCATAAAATGTAAAACATCTTCAAAAGTAACGGAATTACGAACTTGGAGCCTTCGACAAAGTTTTTCTGGAGGGCTTTTGCTACAACTTTTATGAAGAATCAAACCTTATAAATTGTGAAGTGGAAAAAACACGATGTTAGCCATTGTGCATTGGCGTAAATATAAAGGAGGGTGCAGGGGGGCATCTTCATATCATGAGAATTTGTACTCATCCTAAATTGAATTTTCATCACAATACTTTTGTATCCATTGATTTCTATAACCATTTATTCCGCAAAGTGTCTAACTTTTAATAAAAATAGTAAGTGGAATAAATGTAGACTAGAGCAAAGTGGGGTAAGAGTACGCTCTTAGTTTTCAATCGAACATATAGCCCTTATGAAGCAATCTTCTGTATAGCAAATCCTTTTCGATTAATTCCTATTAACACAAATAAGAATTAATCACATTTATGGGCTTCGGGCCATGCGTTTAACAACGTCAATCGTATAGATGCATGTGCTGTGGAGTGTGGTTTTGATTCCCGCACTGAAAGGAGAAAACATTTCATTATAATAAAAATTCTCCACTGGTTCATTGGGCGGTGTATAAATGTCCTGTCCGTTGTCTCATGCTAGGTGTTAAGTGCTCAGTCTGTACGACTTGTGGTTGAAGTCGGTGATTCTGTCTAATTGCAATTCAAAGTGCGTTTAATAAATTGGGTTACACAGCTGCACAACCCTAAATGAAATCATTTAAACACTTATCATAGAAAAAAAATCCCGATGATTACCAAAATTTCCACGATCTTGGCATGATTCTTATTCTAATTCACCTACGTTGAACTCCATTTCAAGATCAACCGGATCATTCACACACTTCCAATCACTAGAGCGCTCCAATTTGTTATTGCTAATGACAACACTTGATCGTTCATAATGCATTGACCCTCTTTAAAATATCGGAGAGGAAGTATACATAAACCGGTACCAGATGGTAAAACTAAAAGCCATGCCGTTTAACCTTAATTAACACTGCAGTTATTTATTTTGTTATGAATGTTCAATGTGAATCATGTTGCTTACACACATTATATGTTAAATACGTACCCTAAATTTAAAGACTATCATTTTACATATTACTATTCAATGTTAACTGATTCAGATATGATCTTCAAACTCTCTGAGCTAATATACATTATACGGTACATAAATCGAAACATTTTGATACAGGTAAAGATAAATCATTTCTTCAACTACTACGTAAGGCAATTTTCAGACTCATCAACATACAATATAATACGGATTTAACAATAGCCACAGACAAACAGACTTAACTCTTCATATAAACTGTTTGGAAAGTTATCGTAATTCGTTTTACAGAAAATACTGCTGTCATCTATTGGGAGAATCGCTAGAAACACCTTCGACCATGATAGATTCTCATTTGACGTTTGCTCCTCACGCATACTTCTACATCAGCGGTTCTCAACCTGGGGTACATGTACCCCTGGGGGTACCTTCACTGGCCCCAGGGGGTACCTTGGGGGCAGCAGGGACAGCAGGGACAACATGGACCATGTCCAAGGGCTTGACGACCCCACCCAGCTGTCTGCGTGTCAGGGAGAACTGCCTAGGGCGTGGTGGGATTTAGCAGTGGGCTCTGCTAAAATCCCTCCCAAAAAACCACAAGTGCCCGTAATCAGACTCTATCAAAGCGACTATGTGCCGCTTTAAAAGCACAAGCCCAAGGAGTGCCAATTGGCATGGGGAGTGTCCCTACTCCGGTAGGGTAGCGCGTGAGCTGCTTCGGCAGGGAGTGAGTGATCTGTTTGTGCTGAGGCAGGAGTGTCATAGCGCGTCACCGCTAAGGTAAGGTAAGAGTGTCGTAGCGTAGTATCGTTGATTGGTCCCTACATACCGCTATCGACACCTCGAGGCATGGCAGTGGAGTGTTAGAGTGAGTTGGGAAGTGTCCCTACTTCGGTAGGGTAGCGCGTGAGCTGCTTCGGCAGGGAGTGAGTGATCTGGTTGTGCTGAGGCAGGAGTGTCATAGCGTGTCGCCGCTATTGTCACCTCGAAGCGCAGCAGAAGTCTGAGTATGGACTGCACATGCTGAGGTAGGAGTCGAGGTACCCATCGACACCTCGAGGCATTGCAGTGGAGTGTTAGAGTGAGCACCCGAGAAAGGGTCACATGGAGCGAATGGTCTTTGGAGAAGCTGCTTCGGCGGCAGGGTAGCAGTGGGTTGTACCCACACACCTACAGTTGTGCACATGTGGTGCATGGGGAGTGTCCCTGCTTCGGCAGGGTAGCGTGTGGTCTGCTTCGGCAGTGGTGTGATTGATCTGCTCGTGCTGAGGCAGGAGTGTCGTAGCGCAATATCTGTAGGCCCAGGCAGTTACCGCTATTGACACCTCGAGGCATGGCAGCGGAGCGCCCGGGAGAGCATTCAAGTAAGACTCAATGGAGTGAATGGTGTGCGAGCACACAAGTCAGTCTCGCGTGGGACGAGTGCCTGTGTGAGCGATAATGAGCGAGTACGCTTAGTACTGCCATCCCCCAGAAGTAGTACTGGGAGGTAGTTCCTGGGGGAAACGATGGTGGAGCCCAAGGGAGTTTAGTCGGTATTACCGGTATGGTCGAGTCCGACACTCCAGTACACTTCCGTGTGGTAGTTTGGCAACTACAATGCACGTGTACTGGGTTAGTGTAAATGCATTCTCCCTTGTAAAAAAAAAGGGTACCTCGGACAAGAATGCGCAATGGCGGATGTATTACAATTCCTATCAAAACTTATTGATAAAGTTTAGATAATTCTGTATTTTTTTTATTTCAAAACTTTGTCTTGTGCATAATATGCATGGCGATTAGTGAATCAAAGCCTATGTAATTCTGCCCTTCAAAACTAGCATAGTTAATGAAGGGCTGTGTGGCAAATGATCAAAAAGATAAAACGTTGAATGAACAATTATAAATTAATAATTATAAAAATCTTCAATGCAATCTACCAATCCGAAACAAAATATATTGATTAATATGTTAACAACATACATCTGAACTAAAATCTAAAGTCTGAAGGTACGGAAGTCTCCATTTGAGAGGCATAAAGGCTCAGTTGCTTCGTTGCAAGATAATTGGAAGCATCCTTCTACGCTTCTCGGAAGCTTCCATCCAAGCAGCTCGAAGCCTCCTTTATAGAGGCTCGGAAGCCTCTTTTCAAGAGGTTCGGAAGCCTCATTTCAAAAGATTTGAAAGCCTCCTTCAAGAGATTTGAAAGCTTCCTTTCAAGAGGTTCGGAACCCTCCTTCAAGAGGTTTGAAAGCCTTCTTTAAAGTGGCTCGGAAGCCTCTTTTCAAGTGGCTTGGAAGCCTCTTCAAAAGGCGTGGTAGCCTAGTTTCAAGAAGCTCAGAATTATGTTTTCAAGAGGCTTAGAAACATTATTTCGAGATGCTTAGGAGCCTCCTTTTTAGTGGATCGAAAGCTGCCTTTCAAAAGGTTTTGCCTCCCTACAAGATGCTCAAGAGACTCGGAAGATTTTTTTTTTTCAAAACGCGAGGATTCCTACTTTCAAGAGACTCGGAAGCTTCCCTTCAAGAGGCTTAGAATTTTTCTTTCAAGAGGCTTGGAAGCATACTTTCAAGAGGCTCAGAAGCCTCTTTTCAAAAAAACTCAGAAGTCTCCTTTTAAGTGGTTCGAAAGACGCTTTTCAAAAGGCTCTGAAGCCTCTCTTCGAGATACTCGGAAGCCTCACTTCAAGAGGATCGGTAGCCTTCCTTCGAGAGGTTCGGAAGAATCTCTTCAAGAGGCACGGAAGTCCTTTCAAAAGGCTTGAAAGCCTCCTTCAAGAGGCTCGGATGCTTCCTTTTAAAAGTCAAGAAATTCTTCTTCCAAGAGGCAAGGAACTGTACTTTCAAGATACTCAGAAGCCTCCTTTTGGGTGGCTCGAATACCGCTTCGAAAATGCTATGGATCCTTCCTCCAAGAAGATCGGAAGCTTCCCTTGACGTCCCTCAGAATTCTTCTCTCAAGAGGCTCTGAAGCCTCCTTTTAAGGGCTCGAAAGTTGGCTTTCAAGAGGCTCAGAAGTCTCCATTCAAGAAGTCGGGAAGCTTCCCTTGAAGAGGCTGACAATTCTTCTTTAAAGGGGCTTGGAAGCATACCTTCCCTTCGAAAATTCTCGGAAGCCTCCTTACAAGAGGCCCGAAAGCCTCTCTATTATAGGCTTGGAAGCCTCCCTTCAAAAGGCTCGGAAACCGACAATAGTTAAATAAGGCCTGTAGGAAACTTGATGTATAAATTTTCTTTCAATTGGAATTTTTCACGGTATGATGCAAATTTCAGCCAACTTCATGGAGAGCTATACATCCCGTTTGTTTTCAGGTCCATTTTTCATATATCTTTTCTACGCTTATTTTTATTTAAGTACAGCAGAAATAATAGGTGGTACTTCAATTAGTGCAGAAGTTCGAAAAAGGGACCTCTCAGAAAAAAAGTTGAGTACCGCTGCTCTACATGAATCATCATCATCATCGTCATCAATGCAGAAAACATTCAGCCGCATGTATACTAATCCAATGTCAAAACGATTGAACGCTAGCGCCTCTCTTGGTACAATCGTGTAGCACAGATGTAGGGGAAGGGGGGCAATATGCCCTAGCTAAGCAAACACTGCTCTATTGTTTTATTTGTAACGCTATTCATGGGTATTTTTACATTATGCATCAGTTAAACAAGATAGCTAGTTGATGCCATTCAAAAATTGTCAAAAATCTCAACCGTATTGATAATATTCACATTTCATAAAAGTGGTGATATTCTGTTGCCGGAAAACTCATGAGGCAAAACGCCTTTTAGCTGGCAGCTCCTAGAGAACAAAGTACCACGCGTCGGCGAATCAGCATTCTAGTATAAATAGTCCGTGGAGACGCAAGTACTTTGTAGGTTATTGCCACTAGGGCGTTTTGCCTCGCCAAAATGTTAGATGTTTCTTCAAAATGTGGAAATTTTCGGTTTTTCCGACCTTCCCATGCACTATTTTGAAACTTTCTTCGCCTATCCTACATAATTTTAGATCTAGTTTTGTTACGGACATCTTAATGACGGTAAATATGAGGAAAACCACAAAAGGCGTTTTGCATCGGGGGGCGTTTTGGGGCCTCTTCCCCTATTTCAAATCCTCCGTTGAACACGTGAACAATGTTGCAATGACAAGTGTTACGTCTTTTTGTCTGTAAACATGCCATTGAGCGATAGACATTTTTGGGGGTTGCACTGAGCCGCGTTAAGTTTACTGAGAATAATTTTTCGTATTCTGATTTGGTTGCTGTATATCTAACGATGATTGCATGCATTTAGGAGTTGTTGCAACTTAAACAGTATTTTTAACTTGAGCATTGCTTGGGACGGTAAGACATTTTTTGTCCTCACAAGTTTGCTATAGTGTCAGATTAATTTCATTCGCAAGCGTTTTTCTAGTTTTCAATTAAAATGACTCGCAGAGTCACTACACACTATACTATTTTCCATGTCTCTTGTCTCATTCGAACTTTAGCACCTCGTTATTTTAGAGCGGCGAATTTCGGTTTTCAGTTGTTTGATGTAACTGTGAATGTGTCAGCATGCATATTATTGCGAGTAAGCATACACCAGTGATACTTTTTCAAAGTCATATTTGTTGTAGAAATAAGGATTAGGATCGATAATGAAAATGATGATGATTTAATGATTGTTCCCGTATTGGTTCAAAACTAATTTATCATCCATCGGCGATAAGTGATGCCGCTTTTTTGATACAATCAATTGACATCATTTTTTGATACATTGATGGTGATACCAATTGATTACCTACTTTTTGGTTTTTACTATTAGTTTATAACGAACACGGATTTCCGGATAAACTGACACGGTTGATCAAGGCGACGAAGGATCGGGTGATGTGCGTAGTTCGAGTTTCAGGGGCATTCTCGAGTCCCTTCGAAACCCGCAGAGAGTTACGGCAAGCTGATGGTCTTTCGTGTCTGCTATTCAACGTCGCTTTGGAAGGGTAATACGTAGAGCAGGGATTGACACGAGTGGTACAGTTTTCAATAAGTCCGTCCAGCTATTTGGCTTCACCGACGACATAGATATTATGGCACGTAACTTTGAGAAGATGGAGGAAGCGTATATCAGACTGATCAAGCGGATCATACTTGTCATAAACACGTCGAAGAAGAAGTACATGATAGGAAGAGGTTAAAGAGAAGACAATGTGAGCCACCCACCGCGATTTTGCATCGGTGGTGACGAAACCGAGGTTGTAGAAGAATTTGTGTACTTGGGCTCACTGGTGACTGCCGAAAATGATACCAGCAGAGAAATTCGGAGACGCATAGTGGCTTGAAATCGTACATACTTTGGACTCCGCAAGACGCTCCGATCGAATAGAGTTCGCCGCCGTACCAAACTGACAATCTACAAAACGCTCATTAGACCGGCAGTCCTCTACGGACACGAGACCTGGACGATGTTCGTGGAGAACCAACGCGCACTTGGAGTTTCCGAAAGGAAAGTGCTGCGTACCATCTATAGTGGGGTGTAGATGGCGGACGATACGTGGGGAGGCGAATGAACCACGAGTTGCATCAGCTGTTGGGAGAACCATCCATCGTAATCACCGCGAAAATCGGACGACTGCGGTGGGCCGGGCACGTAGCCAGAATGTCGGACAATAACCCGGTAAAAATGGTTCTCGACAACGATCCGACGGGCACAAGAAGGCGAGGTGCGCCGCGGCAAGGTGGATCGATCAGATGGAAGATGACTTGCGGACCCTCCGTAGACTGTGTGGTTGGCGACGTGTAGCCATGGACCGAGCCGAATGGAGAAGAGTCTTATATACCGCACAGGCCACTTCGGCCTTAGTCTGAATAAATGAATTATAACGAACCATGCACGTTCGGTGTATATTAGTCAAATACTAAAGCGACCCAAAAAACATAGGAATTACAATCGAAACTTCTTCAGCTAAAACAACTAGCTTATTCAGCTTCAATTGTTTGTTGGGAATGGTTTGTGCCATGGCTTAACAGAACAGTAAATAAATGCGCAATTCTTTTTTTATTGTGTGCGCCATTATTTATAATTTCAATAGACGATTTTATCAGCTTCGAATGATTTTTATGCCTACTGTGCAACACATACACACGATCATTAGGGTGGCTCAAAAAACACTTTTTCAAATTTTTTGATGGACTCTAATCTTGTCGCGGTTTTCTGCATAACATTCTGTATTAAATTCTCCAAGATCTGAATGAGTATGATAGTTCTTCATCGTAAGTTGTGTAGTCCAACTGCAATTCACTGTTTTTTTTTATGTTTCTGCATACATTTTTGTATATAAACTTCCAACTAGTTTAGCACCGCCCAAACGTTGACTGATTTGGCTGAAATTTTGTCCAGAGCATAAGGGCATCAATTAGAACCGAATAAGAGGGCGGCCCATTAAAAAAATTTAAAAAAGTTTTCCCCATACTAATTTGAGCCACCCTAACGATCATACAGACGTATGCTTATCGAACTGAGTCGATTAGTATAAAACGCTGAGTTCCGGGACTCCTATAAAAAGTTAGTTTTTGGAGTGAAATGACAGCCTTTCGGCAGAACTGTATGAGAAAGGCAAAAAATTAGAGACCATTATTAAACATGATATTATTCACGTATGTCGCTACAGATCAACAAGGTACTGGTTTTATAAATAATTGTCTTCTTTTTTTAAGAGAACTTGTTAAGCGAAATGTCTACCAATTAATCAATTTGATGGATGTACAAACGCTGCCTACTATTTATATAAATTTTTAAAAAGTCTCACATCTTTTCACAATTGTGCAATTCCTGAGCATTTTCGTATTATCCTCTTTTTCCACATGATTTATCGTTTCAGTTTAAACAAGCTGGAATCTGAAATACCAGTTTTATTACGTCCGGATTAAGCAGCTGATGATTGCAAATGTTTGTCACTTTACAATATTATTGGTTACTAAAATGCTACGGATACCATTTTGCCTATGAATTATTAGGCGTTATGCAACAAATGGTTTGCGATAGTGCACTGATCGTTATAGACAATTATAATAAAATTTGTTTTTCCAATACCTCTCAATAGCAGCAGAAGCAAGAAGTAGAACGTCGGTTAAATTAAGTTAAATAAAGGATAAATTAATGGGTGTATCCATGAAATGCAGAAAAGGGTAAAAAATAAAAAAGACACACTAAGAAAAATAGAGCAAATCAAATGGGACATGGTGAAATGTGAATGGGAATACATATTCGTAGTGACTTAAATATTACTATTACTTTTGGTTAACTAAACTAAACTAACAACAACTAAAATACCTTATACCTTTTTAAAACCAATGCATATTTCTTCATATTTTATTTTAAAATATCCATTCAACAACATGTTCCCTTGATGTTTGCCACCGCACGGAATGATACGAATGTCATATTCACATGCAATCCATCAAGCGAAACCAACTCCGTCATCACCCAATTTCCACTATCTGGTCTCGCGGAACAATCTCTTATTGGTTGTAGTTTATGTCGGCAGTCAGGTGTCATTCGTTAAGGTAGCACTCGACAACCAAAATTCATCGCCCATGGAAAAGATATGCGGAACAACAGTTTGCTCGACAATGACCGTCAAAAAGCGAAGCTTAGGCAACCGCTCGGAAAGATTGACGTCGCCCGGAGGCGCAGAAAGGTCGCCGATCTGATTCGCTGCAAAACGCACAATTCGACCAAAACATACCATTAATAAAACAAACACCAATAAGCCCGGCCCGACTGGTCAGACTGGCGACTAGTGACTGAGGGGGCGATCATGGGTTTTAGGGTTCCCCTTGCAAGGGCAGACGGCATTATTGTGAGAGGGGTGAGGAGCATTCTCTGCAGCCGAAAAAGACAACTTGATTCATTTCGGACATCAGGCGCAAAAAGCTTCGGAAGCCACCACCACCATTCATCTCGAAGCGAGATGCCTATTTCAATAAAAATAGATTGGAAGTTGATCTCTCTGGCTTTGATGGTGGCGATGAGTTTGAAAAGCACGAATTATCACACAATCTAATATGCAGCATCTGCATAGAGGAAGATGCTCTGAACGCAATGAGGATTATTTTGAATGAATCATAAAGAAACAGAAATATTTTAATGGTATTCATTGAAAACAAAAGAAGTTTTTTTTTAATAACTTGCCATTATCCGCCACACCAAAAATCTTGTATAGAGCACCTTGGTTGTCGAGGCAATGATCTAAGCTTATTTTTTTACATTAGAATATATCGGTTTGACTATTTATATTAGCTGAGAAAAATACAAAATTAATGCATTCCAAGTCGCATCCATCTTAAAACATCATTTTAAGTTCGAGTACGTTGGTTATTAGATATGACTGTAAACATCATTATGGCTCCGTGAAGTGTTACAATTGCCATTACTGAAAAAAAGTGACATTTTGGAAATTTTAAATTTTCCGGTAATGAAAATCGCAGGTTCTATCTAATAAGATCAAGAAAACATATTTAAAAAAACTATTAAATTGGTCTAAAGACTAATTAAAGACTATTATGGGTGAAAGAAAATTTATATTTTGTTGACTTATTAGGTACTGAAACCAATCATTTTTTGCTGACGCGCTCATTTATCCAACTTGTGAAGTGTACCCCTGTATCCGTATCGAAAACAAAGAAGTATTCATTGAATCGGGAACAGGCAAAATTGGGACGTGATAAAAATCGTGCCATCACTTTATTTTGTACATATTCATTTTTAGAATAAAGCTATGGAAATTTTGTGGCAATATATTAAAAATATTTGAAAAGAATAAATAATCAATCATTGTATATTGGCATTACATCCCACACTGGGACACAGCCGCCTCGCAGCTTAGTGTTCCTTAAGCACTTCCACAATTATTAACTGCGAGGTTTCTAAGCCAGGCTACCATTTTTGCATTCGTATATCATGAGGCTAGTACGATGATACTTTTATGCCCAGAAAAGTCGAGACAATTTCCGATCCGAAAATTGCCTAGACCGGCACCGGGAATCGAACCCAGCCACCCTCAGCATGGTCTTGCTTTGTAGCCGCGCGTCTTACGGCAAAGAAATCTACAGTATCTTTCAGAATATTGAGAATGTAGATAATATTATTTCATGTTCTCTTCCTATTCTGAACCACTTGACCGAACTCAACCAAATTTGGTACAGACAAAGGGGCGGGAGGGTCATTAGAAAAAGGGGGCGGCTGAGAAGACGGGTTTTGTTTAGAAAACGACCAATTCAGTGTAACTTTTAACTCCCTGAACCGATTTCAACCAAATTTTATACACATATTAACTATGAGGAGACGATTATATGGAAGGGGAGTTGAAGAAAGATGGAAAGTCTGAAGGGTAGGGTATTGTTCAGAAAACGGACAATTTAGCGTAACTTTTGAACTTCTAGACCGATTCCAACCAAATTGTGTACACATTTTCATTATGAGGAGACCACAAGGGGCAACTCTAAACTTTGCGATAATATTACTAATTGTCCAGTAATACTCTCTTTTCTTGTCTTCTGGGGCCCTCCGTTCATATTGACTCTGTTGTATTTAGTGGCTGTTGTGATTACCTGAGAAGTAACCAGCAGCAGTCCGCAATATTTGTGTTTTTCTCGAGACGCATAATAAGAATTTAAAGAAGACAGAAATCATGTGTTGCCTAAAATTGGGTGGACTGTATTGACTGGGTGGCGTTATGCTTCATGCTTTCCCAACCAGGGCTCTTCGATCAATTTACATCAGATATTTATTTATTTATTTGATGCACCTTGGGAGACGATTACATGGGAGGGTGATTGGAAAAAGGTGGATATGGAGGGAAGGGTATTGCTCAGATGGGCAATTTAAGTTCTGAACTCCTGAACCGATTTCAACCAGATTTTGTACACACATTTTCTAATATACGAACATATGGAACGAACAATTTAGTGTAGCTTCTGAGCCCGTGGGCCGATTTCAACCAAATTTGGTGCACATATTATTTATCTTGAGTAGACGATTGGTGTGGTGGAAACCTGTTCAATTTGGAACCTCTCAACCGATTTCTACAAAATTTGGGACACAAGTTTTCATTTCATATTTAAATGTAGAATAGAGTTGTCCAGGAAAGAAGTAGTAGAAGAAGGCAGAAGGAATAAGTGTAAATAAATAAAGATTTTTTCGAAACCACAATAACCGTATATATGTTTATTCTTGCAACTCCATCAACGATTTGTGCAAGGGTTCTATGTTATGAAGTAAATAAATAAAAATGGAATGAAAATGTAAATGTATGAGGAAAACGAAAAAAGTGGAAGAAAGAGGAAAGTGGGGAAGGAAGAAGGAAATGAACAGGAAAAACATAAGGAAGAAAGAAAAAAATGAAGAAAAAGAAAGTGGATGGGAGAAGAAAAAGAACAGAGAGTTGAGTTTGTAGTATTAAGTTAAATGGCCCAACGCTAACACCAAGGAGAACACAAAGACAAACCTATTCAGTCACCCTATTGAAAAACCGATTACAATGTACACACCGGGTTGCATCTTTGGATCGATTCATATTTCGTCAATTTCTACTTATGCGTTTGGTACTGCAAAACGACATTTGATTGCATACTTAACTTTCAAACCCGAGCAAAGCCGGGTACATAAAGCTAGTAAGTTATAAAGCTCGAAATCTGAACACACTATAAGCATCATTAGTACCCTCATCACTATTTAGAAAACCAAGAATGTTTATCAAACCAGAAGAAGAAATAGAACATGTTCCATCAAAGGATAATCGTTTAATAGGATCAGCATTCTATGTATAGAAGGAATATTTAGACAAGCCAAACCCTATTCAATTTTTTACCAGGGTCTTCATATTCTTATAAAGGATAAACAGTAGAGAATTAGATTTCATAATAACTTTCCCAAAAACCACAAATGCTTATACCTGGTGAAATTCGTTTGACAGTAATTTGAACCACAATTTGTACAAAACAATATTCCCGGTTGCGACCGAGGGACTAGTGGTAAATAGAAGTGCATTAAGTCGGAAACTATCCGGGCGATTAGATACTTAAAATTGTCAAATATGGTCCTAAGCACCTGTCTCTCCACTACTCTGAGTGCTTGCAAGTCTTCCTCGAGCATTGTCCAAATTATATGAGCGTTGTGTACATGACACATTTGGTGAGGGTGTGAATCTTTTTTGACCGCAATTTTTGCTGGAACCCGAATTAGGCCCGACTTCCACAGATGATGTGCCTTCCTATTTCACGTCTAACATTATTATCAGCCGTTAGCAATGATCCAAGGTATATGATCGCGACAGGGAAGCAGTGTTCCGAAAGTATCCCTTTTCTAGGTGGTCGATGAATTCGTCTCCCTTGCTAATGTCTGATAATAATGTTAGTCGTGAAATGCGAAGGCACATCACCTGCGGAAAGCGGGATTGAAGGATGAAGGATTTCCCGTCGAACGCAACTTCTTGTGAGTCAATCACTGAAGGATACATGCCAGAAGTTTTTAAATTCATTTTGTATATCAAAATTGTTATTTTGGGCATACCTTCAGAACCCATAGTTTAATCCGGTCGATTTTTGAATAGGGAACAGTGAAACAGGTTTTCCTGTTGAAAACAAGTTCAAGTACATGGTAAGTGCTCGAAAACTGAGTGACATTTCATACGCATATTCATACACAAACAGACATCATCTCAATTCGTCAAACTGGATGTCCGAGTTTTATATTGTTTTCGGAGCGAACACATAGCCTTTCGCGACATTTGATGATGATGATGATGATGATGGTTCCGCCACATACCCCTACAAAAGCTTGAGCTAGACGATTTATCTTTGAGATAATTGATTGAATTTAATTCAACAACAATTTAATCAGATTTGCAAAACACAACAAAACCAATTTGATTACCATCACAGATATAAATTTCATAACTTTCCATTACTATCCAGCAAAAATACTTACATGGTACTTGATGGGCTACAGCTCTTCAATGAACCTACGCCGAATGGAGTATCCTTCTCCACTGGACTCGATCCTGGGTCAATCTCTTCCAGTCGCCCTGAACATTGAGCGCCCTCAAATCCTCTTCAACTGCAAAAAGTCATCGTGTACGCTGCCTTCCACGAAGCCTGCGGCCTCTTCCGGGTTCTCTACTAAATATTATCTTCGCTTGACGTTCTTCCGGCATACGAACAACGTGACCAGCCCACCGTAGTCTGCCGTGTTGTACAAGCTTAATAATATCCAGCCCTTTATACACCTGGTACAATTCGTGATTCATGCGACGCCGCCAGATACCGTTCTCCTGTTTACCGCCGAGTATTGTCCGCAGCACCTTACGCTCAAATACTCCGAAAGCTCTTCAATCAGCCTCCTTTAACGTCCATGTTTCATGGCCGTATAAAGCCACCGGAAGAATCAGAGTAGTATACAGCGCGAGTTTTGTTTTCGTTTGCAGACTACGGGACTTAAGCTGGTTACGAAGTCCGTAATAAGCCCTATTTGCAGCTGCATCACTAAAGTTCCAAGATACACTAATTCTTCCACCACTTCAAATTTTTCCCCATCCAGCACCATTTCACTACCACTACCACTAATGAACCCACGTTGATTGCCAGCGACCATGTTCTTCGTTTTGCTGGTATTGATCGTGAGTCCAATCCTCGCTGTCTCCCTCTTAAAAGGCACAAAAGCCTCTTCAGTTTTACTGAATCGTACGCCGCCTTGAAATCAATAAACAGATGATGTGTCGCAAGTTGTACTCCCGGAATTTATCAAGGATTTGTCTCAGGGTAAACATTTGATCCGTTGTTGATCGGCCCTCACGAAAACCTGCTTGGTATTCGCCGACGAAGGACTCTTCAAGCGGTCTCAATCTGTTGAATAGAATACGGGACATAATTTTGTACGCCGAATTAAGGAGGGTTATTCCTCGGTAACTGACGCACTCCAGTCTGTGCCAGGGCAAATGAGGCCGTCCACCCAGCTAGCAGGCATTTGCTCGTCTACCCATATTTTCGACATAATATGGTGCAGAACTTCATAAAGCTGCTCACTGCCATTGTTTCCACCTGACAGCCACTTCGGTTTTATCTGTCAGCAAATTCCATTGTTGGTCGTTGCACATGACGGGAGATGGCGCTGTCTTTCTCCGCACGCCATTGACAGACTCATAAAACCTCCGCATATCGTTCTGCTCCATTTTTCCTGCGCCTCACTAATAACTTGTTCTTCGTACTCTTTTTTCTTCCTGCGGTGGGTTCGTTTTTCGGCTGCTCTTGCTTCCTTGTACCGATCTCTATTCGATCGGGTACCCGACACCAGCATTCGGCTTCTGGCAACGTTCTTCTCGTCTATCACTCCCTGACACTCCACATCGAACCAACCCGTCCTGGGTCGCCTCTGTGCAGTGCCTACCACTTCTCGCGCTGTTGTGCTCACCGCTCCATGGATCGACTCCCATAGATCGTTGATGTTGTCGCTAACGTTGATTGCACTTATCCGTTCGTCGAGCTTCTTGCGGTACTCAGCCGATACTCCTTCCGCCGACAATCGCTGGATATTGTAACGCATCGTTCGCTGTGATCTTTCGTTCGATACAGTTGACAACCGTGATCGAATTTTACTGACAACGTGGTAGTGATCAGAGTCAATGTTCGGACCTCTGAATGTCCGCACATCGATAACATCCGAGAAATGGCGCCCATCCACAACATGGTCTATCTGGTTGCAAGTTTCACCATTTGGGTGTCTCCAGGTGTGCTTTCGGATGTTCTTTCGTGAAAAGTAGGTGCTACTGATGGCCATCCCTCTAGCAGCAGCAAAATTTACTAGACCGTTGTCATCCAGCAAAAATATGATTCGTAAAAACTGTATCAATAGTAATGCATCGAGATCATAAAAGTGCAAAACTTGTGAACTGTGATACCTCTCGTACAGATTTCAAAGGTTCCACCAAGAATTGCGTTTCATGTTATTACAAGTAACGTTGGCCACTCGTAAGCTTCAATAATAATCTAATAAACTATTTTATTGTCATCAAAATTAAAGCTTGTGTTACCTCTCCGTTGATATCAAAAGTTTTATATTCACTCCCCAAAATTAAACTGATTATCAGATTTTCTTAAAATTGTCAGGGAATGAAATGTTTCTAATAAGTTATGATTAACACCATTTTTATATTCGATTTCATTATCTATCCCGAATGCGGGCACTTTCCTCTTCACCCCACCCATCAAACTTTTGTGCAAACGATTTCCCCAATGATTTTGTTGTTTTTACCCAAATTTTCTTCAACTCCAGCTCTATTTTAATAATTTTGAGATGCTTGCAAAGTTTCGTCTTCACAATTGCCCATTTTTTTTTATTTAGACGAAGTTCCGGTGAATTGGATGGATTAATGTCTTTTGGCACAAATTTAACTCCGTTAGCTTGGTACAACTCCTACATGTTTTGAGCATAGTTCCAGGACGCCAGATCATGCCAAAACAGAGTTGATATGTTGTGTTTTCTTATGAATGACAAACGATGCTCCTTGAGGCACTCTTCGGTGTAAATCGTATCGTTGATTGTTCCGGAAGTAATGAAGTGAGTGCTTACTTTACCACGTACCACATCCGCAAATCGCCTGCCTTCTTTGCACATTTTGATAGCTTCTTCGTTCGGACCGGAACATCGAACTTAGACTTTTCAACGTAATATTCATGCCCAGGAAGTTGACGGAAGTCAGCTTTGACGTAGGTTTCATCATCCATGCCGCGCCGGTGCAACACGATTAAGTGAACAACTTCGTATAGTCTCCGGGCACGGGTTTTTGCAGTGGTGTTATGCTTTTCATTCTGGTGTGTGGCTTTTTGCACCATGTAATATAACACGCTTCATGGTTCTCTGCACAAAACCAACCGACACCTTTAATTTGTTAGCGACGTCTCGAATGGAGATGTTTTGAAACTTCTTGAGCTGTTGTACCACTCCTGGTCATTTTACTGTCCATTGGACCACTCCCTTCCTTCCTATGAACACTCAGACGCTCCTTGAAGATTCGTATTACACGAAACACAGTTGAATTTGCAATTCCAAGCTTTCTAGCGATAGATCGATGGGACGCCTCCGGATTTTGATTGTAGATGCACAAAAATTGTTCTCTGGCAATTTCTTGTTCCGACGACATGATTGGAATTGGAATAAATATCTTTGAAATTCTGCAGAAACTATGAATAAGATTTACTAAAATTTTCAGGATTTTTACTTACGGTTTAAAAGTTACAAAAATTTTTCGGTGTGCCATTTTTATCGAATACACCCTTTAATCCATTTTCTTTATATCTTTCAAACGCAATAGTCGATCGTTATCAATATTAATAGTGATCAAAAAGTCTTTTTTGAATGTAACTTGTTAAGAGAAAACCCATTTATTACTTTTTTGAAAAATTGGCAAATGTTTTTCTTAGCTTCTGTGCACACTGTGTGAAATGTAAAAAAATGTATCTCTATCTCGTTTACAAGTAACAAGTTATACAGTTGAACCTACACCTGTTTATCTGGATGAGAATTAAGTGGAGAGGTGCAATTAGGTCAGAGACTTGTGTTTTAATTACCATTACAATAGCATTATCTATAATGCGAGTAACAAACTTGGATTCATAAAAAGATTTAGTTACCATTTCAATGATCCATACACAATCAAGACATTATATATCTCATATGTAAGGGCCCTCCTGGAATATTGTAGTATAGTGTGGGCTCCATATCAAGAAACGCATATAAAGTCTGTTCAAAAACTTCGCTGGGTTGGACGTGCTTTCCTCTGCCGTCTTATGAATCTCGATGCATGTTGATCAATTTATTTAGTCTCAAGAAAAGAAGAGAATATGCCATGGTAGCCTTTATTAACGATGTTGTATCACAAAAAGTAGACAGTACAGTTGTTCTTGAAAATCTAAGTTTTTATGCTCCCACTCGATATCTGTTTTATATTAATAACCAAAGAACTAACTATGCCAAAAATGGGCCTATTAATAGAATGATGTCCTGCTATAATAGCTATTTTGAATCAGTTGACACAACAATGAATAGGAATGTGCTAAAAAACTTTCTTCTCTAGATTTTCGAGGTAATGACTGATGCAAAATAGGCATTCAACATTATACAGTAATATGAGTAATATATAATGCAAAATTGTTAATTTTGTCTACGTATTGTTTGACGACAAATAAATAAAAAAAAGTGACCGGGTTATTGTTAATATGGGAGATGCGTTCCATGTAAAAAAATCCGTGTTATTTCTAGTAAAAAAAAGAATCGGGTGTATAACACTACGGTACAACTTTGTTGTACAAGGAAGATAAAAACATTGAACAAGAACTAATATATACGACTAATATAACAAAACGTAGAATAAATGGGAAATATTGCGAATAACTGAAGCAATATCTCTGCAGTAGTTTTTTTTTTTATAATAATAAAGTTCTTTCCTTATTATTGAGAAGACACACCGCCGCCGCTTGGTGAATTAATCAAAGATGTTGATATCCGTTTTTACTATCTCATTATGTACAGTCCTTATTTTTTCGGAATTTTAAACCAATAATAAATAACTAGGTTTCTCACTTGTTATAATGCCAGTTAGTACTATCCCATTTGATTCCACCACTTGATTGTATTTATTCAGATACGAATTTGAACCTCAACAGTAAGGTAGTTGAGGTCGAAATACGTATCTGTTAAGATTCAATCAAGTGGTGGAATAAAATGGGATAGTACTAACTCGTCAAATGAAGGCTTTTCACTTAAACGCTCTAAATAGTTTTCTAATCAACTAGGTTGCTCTTAATATAAACAACAGTTTGCTATAAAAGTTAAGATCAACGGCTTTGTCTAAATTGTTTTATTATAGGTACTCGAAAACCATAGCTCATAGATCAACTATACTTCTTTACTCATCGTAAATCAGAAAATGAAAAAATGTGGAAATTCAATACATATTAAACTCGACTATGGCATAGGTTTTTCTCTACATGCTCCAAATGCCAATCAAACTAACCCGGACCGTTATGTTTGAGGTACCTTGCGAACCGACATGTTAGTTTCTCGAAACAAAGGTTCAAATCATTGACCAATGGAGAAACCATTCGCGCGATGATATTTTTTTCCGACAAGGTCATACCCGCGCGAAAGAATAGCGGCATCTCTTCAGCACGCTGCCGCTGAGTGCGGTCCGTTGGCTTTCGACTACTTCAATATCCATAGCGACCTTAGCCGCGACCAGCTGAGCGAGCCTTACACACATCGACCGGCAATGACATGGACGGCCATGGCTACACCAAGCGGGAAATCAAAACGGATCTTTTGACCAATATTGCCAGCAAGTAATAAACGACAGCAGCTCTCGGAACGGAACTATCATCTTCTATTTAAAAACCAGGTGGGGGTTTATGGCACCTACGAGTACGACATGTGAAAAGATTTTCAGTTGCGTCAATTGAGTATGAAAATTTAAATAAGTAGGTACACAATTTATCAACGAAGCAGATGGTGTCCTTCAGACTTTTATTAAATATTGACTGTGAGTGAACCATTGGAACTCCATTGAGAAGCAAAATGTATTTATCTATAGTGGAAGATCTGTTTATATTACAATGAACTCTCATTGCTTCAAACAGAAGCCCCTTAAGTTATTGTTATCTGTGTTCTAGGGGTGACAAAGCACAAATAAATCCGCTTTTATTCCAAAGAGGGAAAACGATGATAACAAGTCTCTCTTGCTTGTTACAAAGATTCAGATTAATAATGGGAATGTAATACCACTACAGCCAACCAGTGATAGACAGAAATATGTAGTAAAATGCTAACCAGAATGTTTTCCATACAGGATGTCATGAGAATCGTGACACAGCTGGAAGCTGGTATGGGAACGTGTCACAAAATGCCATCTTTGGATGATAGGGGATGTTGGGGTAAAACGGACCGGGACAGAAGTTGTTTGAACTAAACTGAACTGAACTTTTGATACTCCATCAGCTGGATCTTGTTATTTGTTTCAAATTACGAGTACGACATGTTTTACCACATTCAAATAATGAAAACTTTTTTGGTGTTTAGTCTATTCAAAGATTGTGTACAGATTGAATGGCAATTCATATCACAAATCGTTTTTTTACAGAATTTTCTAAGAAATGAGTTTATGGTGGGGTAAAATGGACACGTTCTTGCGTGGATAATATGAACCGTATGAATTTCATACATTTCCCATCAACAATAGTATTTTTTAAGTTTGTACATTCAGTTTTTTACGCGGTTGTAATTCATTAATTTCTCGGATAACCTACACTTTTATAGTATTTAAACCACCTAAATTTTCTCTGACTTTTGTAAATTTTTTCGTGAGGTTTTGACATTGAAGGTCTTAATCGATATGCTTTTTCAGTAAAACCATTGTCAGTTATTAATCAATCAATTATTATACCACATTTACATTTCAAGAGGCACATTTCTTGGCTATAATGCATTCGATTTATCAATTCAGTTCAATGTTTTGAGCTTAACTTCTTAACATGTATGTTTTACCCAAACACGGTGTTCATTTCACTCGCACACTTTAAAATCGAGGTTTTGCAGCCTTATTTTCATTATCCTAAAAAAAATCACAAAATTGATAATTTTCCACTGAATGAACAAAATTTGATTATTTTCCACCGAATGAACTTCATGGTATCGTGGAGTTTGACTATAAGATTTATGTAAGTAGTTTAGGTCCCCAATACTACAACGTTTTTCATGAGAAAATTACGTGATTCCTAAGGGTGTCCATGTTACCCCCAGCCTTCCTCCACATTGTAACAAGGTTCCGCAAAATATTTGTTACTTGTAAATTGCTATCAATTGAATTCAATGAAATAGTACACCTAATCTATAATTGGTATTCAAAATGACTTTTTTGCAATTCCTGATCATAATATCTGGTTTACAGTTCGTCTTTGAGTGATAAAACGGCCTACTTTTCCATACCAACATCTAAAAAACACCTAAATAAAGATTAAAAAAAAAAAATCCATACCAACAAAATGGTTGCTAAACGTTGTTGGATAAACGTACAACTCGTGCTGAAAAAATCATCTTTTTACAACTTGTTGCACAAACTACTATTTACGTTCTACGTGCGGTTTTTCCTATGTTCCCCGTCTTAAAAATGCCAGCGTGTTTGTTCGCATAATTTATGAGAATGTTCGAAGCAAACGTAAATAATAAATATCAAAAGCGGTATTGATCGACCCAAGACACTCGATTTAGCAAATGAGATGATCGAACGGATCTAATCTCCGAGGTCTTTCGAAGCAATGCAGTGGATGGAAGGCCTACTCTTATGTAAATCAGATTCTTTCTGTAAAACGTTAGATCTGTAATGTTCCATGGTCACCATTTGGAATACTGTTTCCAACGGGTGGCGATCTCATGCAAATTTATTACGATGTCGTCAACCCGGATAGAAACGAAATTTGCAACATAGTCGCTTCTAAACTAGTATTCTTCAATGTCAAAGTGTTTGTTGGACTGCCAATGAGGCGTCTGGGATTCGGCGATTTCAAAATATTGATACGTATTTATGTTCAATCGGAGTTTTTAAAGGGTGATAATGTTTGAAAAATTTGATCATATGAAAGAAATGGACTATTCCTTTATCTCAGTTCAATTGTTTATGAAATAAAATTATATTATCCATTGGTTCAAACATTCAAACGAAAACAAGCATCAGCCATACATGGCTACTACTCACTAGTGAAGAGTTCAACTTTATTAAACAGCATGTAAATATTAGCGGTGATGTACAAACTGACCGTAACACCCCCTACACTAGATGGGGTTAGGAAAGCCATTCAGGAGGTGAAAAACAAGGCTAAATGTGTTTCATCTATTACCGCCAAATAATAACTCTCCTCTACACGGTAAATGCTGGGACAATGCATACCATTGGCACTTCGATTAAAATAGACACCATCTCAACCTTCTGTGCAAGCCAGGTTACGTGCAAACTTCCGGAAGATCGGGTTACTTACACCGGTGGGAGCTTCAAACATATGCTAACAGGGAAGGGAAGGTGGTTTTTTTTTAATTGAGTTTATTTGACAGGCTCAGGCGTGTATAACACTTAACGGAGCCAAGACTCTTCATGGTATTTACAAACTATATCATTATTATCAACTAGTTTTTTTGTGGACGCAGAAGCGCCCGTGGCAAGAGTTTTTTTTTTTCAATATAAACGATTCATTAATTCATGCATTTAAAAAAAAATCAAAATATTCAACGTCTGTTGTCTGTGGTTTTTTTTTCATCAAATGCTGTGTCTGGTTGTCTAAGGTTGTCACTGGTTTTGTTTTCTACATCTGATAGTAAAAAAGAATTGAAGTGTCAAATATTTTATTTTTTGTGAGAATTTCCCCGCCTGCTGCGTCTGGTTGGCTAGTCACCGGACAGACAAACAGGGCTATTATATATAGTACATTTAGTGAGGGGAAAGGGACATAGACCAAGATACTCGAGGCAACTCAAGGTTAGATTGCGTATATTCAGGAAGGACGAAATCGAGGTGGTTGATAAATTCGTGTACTTGGGCTCACTGGTGACCTTCGATAACGATACCAGCAGAGAAATTCGGAGACGCATCATGTGTGGCAAGTACAATGGATACACTATGCCCAGGGAACCGAGAATGTTTTTCACCGAAAACATCCTAGACCAGATCGATAATTGAACTCGCCATCTTCGGATTGGTAATCCTACGTTTTTGCACGCAAAGCTATCTGGAGACCCCAGACTGACTATTTACAAAACGCTTATTAGACCGGTAGTTCTGTACGGACACGAGACTTGAACGATGCTCGAGGAGGACCAACGCGCACTGGGAGTTTTCGAAAGGAAAGTGCTGCGTACCATCTATAGTGGAGTGCAGATAGCGGCCGGTACGTGGGGGAGGCGAATGAATCACGAGTTGCATCAGTTGTTCGGAGAACCATCCATCGTTCACACCGCGAAAATCGGAAAACTGTGGTGGGCCGGGCACGTAGCCAAAATGTCGGACAGTAATCCGGTGACAATGGCTTTCGACAACAATCCGACGGGAACAATGAGGCGATGTGCACAGCGGGCAAGGTGGATCCATCAGGTGGAGGACAATATGTGGAGGTTAGTGGAGGGCCATCAAAAAATAAAATAAATAAATAAATAAAATCGATGTAGCGTAGCGTCGTGCTCGAGTTGTGGTTCGTCAAAGAGCATCTTTTGGATGTCCAAACCTTTATGTTACACGGGACAATAAGACAAAGACAAAAACTGAAAAAAACACTGAGAAAGAAAAAAATAGAAGTATTAGACTTTGATGTCAGACGAGCAAAGAAGGCATAGATAGCCTGCATATACTCCACATCGCGATCCCCCAAAACACCTCTCACTTCCCTATCCAAAAAGTCGAAAGACAAAAGGTCGAAGGGAAAAATGATCGAAAGTGACAAAACGTTGAAAGGACAAAACGTCGAACGGGACAAAAGGTCGAAAGAGATAAAAGATCGAAAAGAATAAAAGATCGAAAGAGACAAAAGGTCGAAAATAATAAAAGATCGAATGGGACAAAAGGTCGAAACAGACAAGAAACTGAAACGAAGAGAATCAATCTTGCACAATACAAGTTTTATTCATTTTCTCAAATCAACAATTATTTGTATCTCTAATACAGCGGTTCTCAACCTGGGGTACATGTACCCCTGGGGGTACCTTCGCTGGTCCTAGGGGGTACCTCAGACAAAAATGCGTAATGGCGGACATATTACAATTTCAATCAAAATTCATTGATAAAGTTTTGATAATTGTGTAATTTCTATTTCAATAATTTATATTGTACATAATATGTAATGCGATCAATAAATTCCAATTCAATCCTGCCTTCCACAACCAGCCCAAAGTATGAATGGCTGAGGAACAAAAGATCAAACGAACAAAACGTCGAATGAACAAAATGATTTTTTTTACACTAAAACTCTGTTGCTTCGTTGCAAGAGGATTAGATGCATCCTTTTACGCCTCTCGGAAGCCACCTTTCAATTGGTTAGGCTGCCTTCTTTCAAGAGGCTGGGAAGCCTCCTTTCAAGAGGCTCGGAAGCCTCCTTTCAAGAGGTTCGGAAGCCTCTTTTCAAGCGGTTCAGAAGCCTCTTTTCAAGGTGCTCGGAAGCCTCCTTTCAAGAGGCTCGGAAGGCTCCTTTGAAGAGGCTCGGAAGCCTCCTTTCAAGAGTCTTTCTAGAGGCTCGAAGCCTCTTTTCAAGAGGCTCCGAAGCCTCTTTCCAAGATACTTGGAAGGATCCTTTCAAGAGGCTCGGAAGCCTCATTTCAAGACGCTCAAAAGCCTTCTTTTCTACAGGCTCAAAAGCCTCCTTTTCTAGAAACTCAAAAACCTCCTTTCAAGATGCTCGGAAGCCTGCTTTCAAGAGGCTCTGATGCCTTCTTTCAAGAGGCTCAAAAGCCTCCTTTCAAGAGGCTCTGAAGCCTTTTTCCAAGAGGATCGGAAGGCTCCCTTCGAGAGGCTTCTTTCAAAAGGCTGGGCAGCCTCCTGTCAAGAGGCTCGGAAGCCTCGCTTCAAGAAGCTCAGAATTCTTCTTTCAATAGGCTTGGAAGCATACTATCGAGAGGCTCCGAAGCGTTCTTTCAAAATGCAACGGAAGCTTCCTTTTGAGTGGCTCGAAAACCGCCTTCAAGAGCCTCGGAAGGCTCTCTACAAGAGGCTCAGAAGCCTCTAATAAAGAGGCGTGGAAGCCTACTCTAAAGGGACTCAAAAGCTTAAAGGAGCTTCCCTTCAAAAGGGCTCAGAAATATGTTTTCAAGAGGATTGGAAGCTTACTTTCGAGAGGGGGTACCTCAAATCATGCAAAAGTTCGAAGGGGTACCTCTCAAGAAAAAGGTTGAGAACCGCTGCTCTAATAGAACTATCTATATTTTCATAATATTGTTTCATACAAATTACTCCTTTAAAAATTGCTCATTCTTCAACTTTGATTGATGAGTTGTGTGTTATTTCTGCTTGAAGTCAAATGCATTTTATAAATTAATTTTGAAAACACCGCACTTATAATCTAGTTGTTCTTGATTGACCTTTTGTCCCTTTCGACATTTTGTTACTTTCAACCTGTTGTCCTTTCGGCGTTCTGTCCTTTCGACCTTTTGTACTTTCGACCTTTTATCTTTCGACCTTTTGTCAAAATTACATATGCACTATAAGATATATTGCCAGTATTTATACTACATAAACGATTCACGGCAGTATACATCTTTAACTGATTTGTTTATTTGTTTATTTGTTTATTTGGAGCAGGGAAAATCCCATTCGAGTAGAACCATGGAATCTTTCTCAAATGGGCGTAAAACCTCCTCATCTTTTCATATCAACACAAATACAATAATTCCAAATGATACATTGTTTGACTTAAATTACTTAATATTATATAATATATCCTAATGGCCTATGCTAATGTGTGATACTGTTGGAAGCTGAGAGGAGTGTAGAACACCCCGTGAAAGGTGAAAATCAAATGCGGTGGAGCAGCGATTGAAGATGCATAGCATTAGCATTGTTACGGTGTAATTCGTAGATTGGACACTAGTGATACTCATGTTTTACTTTTGAGATCCTTATCTGGATTGCTATCAGAAATCAAGAAGGGGAGTGGTACTTGATTCCAGTCTTAAACATATACAAAAACATAACAAAAGCATGAGGATTACTACTCCTGGCCACGCCCATCTTCACCGTAACTAGGGAGAGGAAGGAAGTGTTGATGTAGTACTCACTTAACGAGAGGCCACCGACTTAGCGACACCCTCATAAGTACCAAGGAGTTGCATAATAAGGAAGGTAATCGTTGAGTCAGGATTTGCCTGTAGCTGGCAATGTAACCGTGGTAGATCTTACCCCGTAACACACCACGTAAAGGTGTCCATCCAGCATTGAAGATGCGATTGAAGATGCGACACATACTAGTGAATGGCTCATTTTGCGCATAGTTTGTGCGAGCACCTCTCAAGAAAATGAAAGGTGTTGACCGAAGTGGACGAAAGGCGATATTGAAGTTCAATTGAGAGAGCAAGGCCGGACAATCAATTCTAGATTGCAGGAGATCTGCAATGAAAAGCGCATTGGAAACGTCACGATGCTCGCTTAACAGATCTTAACCAATAAGTTGGCAGCGTGCTTCATAACTTGGTAAGTTATTTGGATCATTCCAAGGAAGACGGCGTAGAGCAAAACGAACGAATTTTCGCTGAATTGCTTCGATTCGTATTGTGCTGTACAACTAATGAATATTCTAGTAATGACCTCACTAACGCGCAGTAGAGCGATGTTAGACATTGAATGTTATAGAAGTGCTTCGCAATGCGGAAAATAAGTCCAAGTGTTTTCGACGCTTTCGATGTGATAAAGGCGATGTGGTCTTTGAAAGTCAGCTTAGCGTCTAGATCCTTAACAACAGATTCTCGTCTAATAGCGGTAGATCCGATTTTGTAACAAAAGTCAATAGTAGAGCGCTTGCGGGAAAATAAAATTACAGAGCATATATTGGCGTTGAGGACCATGCAATTGATCTCGCACCATTTGACGAAAATGTCGAGTCGACGTTGTAGAAACAGAGCATCCTGATCATCATCAATAGTCCAGTATAATTTGAAATCATCGGCAAAAGAAAGCTGGAAGGATTCGAGCACAAGATTCACATCATTCAGATATACTAGAAATATCAGAGGTCCTAAGTGACTACCTTGTGGCACACTTGACGTAACACCAAAGTATTGCGAGGTTGAGTCTCCAATGATGATGGCCATTTCCCGACCAGTTGGATAGGATTCACGCCATAACAGAAAGGGTCCGGAAAAACCTAGGCGTTCAAATTTGGCAATAGTAATCCTGTGATTGATCTTATTGAGAAATAGTACATCGAAAATTTTGTTCGAAAAAACCACCATTTTAATTATACTTAAACGCCCATTACTCATATGATCGTTTGGTCGTATACCATCTGAGCTACTGTTGAAACAGTATATGGGACTGTCCATTTGTAGTTGACTACTATTAGTAAGACCATCGCTACAATAATACTTATTGTCTTCAATTATAACAGATGTTATCTACATATGGTCCATGATTATGAAGGAAGGCCTCCCAAGTAACACCAAGCATTACAATATTGCACATATATCAATCACAAATCGGCATGCTAAATGCTAATTGCATTAGATCAGTTTTAACGATGTGGAGTTGCATTTATTTATCAACTGTCAGACAACGATACTCTAAATCAGCATTACGAATGCAGCGATACATTACTGATGTTTTATTTCAACATGTCAAAGTAATCAACCATTAATTCGGTCTTATAATTGCCCGTTCCCACTTTAAGTCAACTTTTAGGGCTGTGTTTTTTACAAGCATATATAGCTTCATGGATACTTGGGCTCTCTTCAATTGAAGGATTCTATTCTCTCAATTGAGATACGCGTCATTCAAATGACTGTTGGTCGGAAAATTGGGAAATTGAAAGAAAAACATATACCTTATTTCTAATTTCAAATGTATTATTGAAGCTGAACTGATATTTGTGCCAATTGGGCCCTAAAGCCCTAACTCGTTTATGGTTGCAAACGATAGTGCATCAGTAAAAAAATCTTGAACCGATGTTATAAAAATTCTGGGAAAAGTCTAAATCAGTATAAATAATATTTTTGTGTTTAATACATTTTGAGGCAAATTTTGGCCTGTGCAACATTTCAGACCGAATCAACCATCATCCCAAAACGTCAGGCCCATAGACCAATGCAAGATCTTAACATAACCTCAATTATTTGACAGTTCACAGAGCTTGTTTACAGGGTGTTAGAATTAAAATCGATCAGCTGGAAATAAAAATTAGTAATTTTCTTTCAAAATCATTTTGATCCGAATATTCTAGTGATATGCTTTGATTCCTACCATAAATTTACCACAGCAGACATCAATATTCTTAATTAATCGCAAAACAGTTTTTCCGGAAGCTGCTCCAGAGACTAAGTCCCTGTAAACAAGCTCTGTGAACTGTCAACCTACGTCATCATGCACTGGACTATATATTAACTGTCAAAGTTGAGTCAAGTGCCCTGCGGTGTTTTGCTAGTGCGATTGAATAATATTATTCCGTACGTCAAACAAGACTGAAAATGTCGAGGAATCATTTTTCATCTATTTTTAAATTTCAAATTAAACAATGTTCCTTTCGATTTTTGAGTTAAAAGAAAGTAAAAAGTTAAAACTGACGCGTTTAGGATGATTAACTTCGTCGTTCCCTGAAAGAAAATCGAATATAGATTCTTCATTCTAGGACCCGATTGTAGAAAATTTGCAAAGTGATATGATATGCCTTAAAAGTCATTCAAATGAATGCGTTTGCTGATGTCAATTGGCATACAATAATGTAGATCACGTAGAGCTATACGAGATCATGGATGAGAACAGTTTCGCCAGGAAGCTAACGAGCAGATAAAAGTATAACAACAACCACGGGGAAATGCTGGACTGCCTGTGTTTGCAATCCCATGACCAAAATTATTAAGGTTAGAATACCGCACCCTGGAAACATTGATTTTTTTCAGACTGTGCCAAACCGTTTTGGAAAATAATCAAATTAAAATCTAAGCCTCGAGCCATTCCATATATGATCCCATTAGAGTACAGTGTCTCAAAGGATTGCCCAGTCAACACAAGATCGTATATGATGTCACATAAGATGCTAAAATAGAGGCCATATAGGTACTTCCCCATTCAATATGTACGTATATCGCTTCCACTTTTGACATTTGAGATTTCAGCTGACGAATTGTTGTCCTATAATCAAATCAATATCTTGAACCTCGAATTCCAAAGCATGCATAAGTTTCCAAGTTTGTGAGCATTTTTCGCTGATCTTTAATCAGTGTCTGCGACACGGATACTTTCCATCGTTCTGGACGCCAGCGAAAGTCATCTCTATCCGGAAGCTTGAGAAAGAGGCTTCCTAAATGCTGTTTGAAAAGGCGATACTTGTATCACAAAATCTTGCTCGAGGAACATTTTTATTTCCGACGCGGTCGATCAACCGCACACCAACAGATCATAGTTACCACTATTTCAGAAGGAAAAGCTTATCTCCAAAACATCGGCAATGGCCTTACTCGCTGTTGAGGAGGCGTTGGGCAATGTTTGGTATGATGACCTGATGTGCAAACTACAAGGGGGCCGTACACATAATGCGTAAGCACTTTGGGGGGAGGTGGGGTTCTGTTAATTTATTACGCTTCATATAAACAAAAAAATAATCCGTCTAAGACGAATTAAGTACTGTCCATTTAATTCCACCAGTTAACTCCACAAAATAATGCGTATACGAAAAAATCTATTCAGTATTTTCCTGCATAGTTTCATGCAAAATCCTGACAATTCATGTATTTCATATAATATATCTCTACATTAGTATTTATAAATTCTGGTGATCATTTGGCTTATATTTTGAACTTCCATTTAATCAGATGGTCTTTGAAGTTCCTTTGAAAATCATGTATGAACAAATCTAATACCCATAGAATTTGTTACTCGCTCGTATTTTAATAGAAGCAACATGTAGACGTCCTTGTAAATCAGTCAAGTTTTACCAATCGAGATGCAATATAACTGACACACAAACAGACAAGTCCCGCCAAGGTCAGTCCAACATTGCCATCCCTAAGCCAGTATGTGTGCTTCCGATTCGGACTGCCCAATTAATGTGGTTAACCAAAATAATTTGTTCTGATGCTGATTTATTTGCAGCAAGGAAAGTTAACAAACCTGCATGTACCTATAACGAAAAGGCTATATAACAGTCTTCAGTAGCTTTGCGAGCAAAGGATTAGGATTGCCAATCCGGAAATAGCAAGTTCGGTTCTTGTTCCGGTCTAAGATGTTTTCGGGTTAGAAACTTTCACGACACTCTAGGCAAAGTATGTCCATTGTACACAAAAACTCACCCATTTTCTGGGCACTTATCCTTGCACGATTCGCTTGCAAAAAGCTGGATTCGACGGATAATGGGGCAGGATAGTTTCATCTTCAAAATTGGCCAGATGGGACAATTGGCGCAAAAGTATTGACCAATTTTTTTTTGTTTTGCGCCACTACCGCTAGGTGAATGAATCAATAATGCTTTAATCTTTTTTGTCGAGATAAAATGAATATGAGCATGAATGGAACAGTTTTCCCACAGAAAAAAAAAACAAATTTTCTCTGGGGATAACGATTTCGCGTGCGTAAAGAATACAAATTTTGCATTATGGCAGGCTGATACTAATCGTGCGTGGAGAAGAGGCAAAATCTTAGAGTAGATTGATTAGCATAACCCTCAATGACTAGATGTTCTTCATAAACCACCTTGAGCGTGGCGAATGCTAGCAAACTCTTTCATCCGCCATGTGGAGGTTACCAAACTTGCAAATTGCAACATTGAAAAAACTGGTTTCTTCTCAAAGATGCACGTTGGACCTACAAGTCCGTTATACACTTCCACAAATCGAAATTCACGAAACACAAGGAAGTGCCATAAAAAGTGAATTAATTAGGTGCGTTTCTGATTCAAGCTCGCAGTGTAGATTAAAGGCGGTCAATAGATTCCGGCGAAACCATAACCTATCAACCTTCAAAAATTGGTGAACGCCAAGATCAATGTCACCACGCTGAAGCGTGTAGATTGGGCAGCGTAGTCGCAGAACCAGTTTCCCTAGCCAGTTGGTTTTTGCATCTTCTTTTCGGTTTAAGGAAACGTGCGGCCAGTGGGTCAATGGGATAAGTGACAAAACGTAAATCTTTCAGTGTTTATTGGATGAATCATTTATTTCATATCAGTTTAGATTTATGAAGTTAGGAGATCTTCTATTGCACTATGTTAAGTTTCAATCGTAGAAATATTTTAGAATATTTTATCTTTCTGAAACACACAAATTTCGCTCAGTTGTACATGAAAACTAAATACTAAGACTTTTGCGAAAATTACTGCTGAATTTCAATATCGAAAGGTTGCTCTAATCGTATTTCGTTCCATGAATAACTATCTTATATTTATTGGTGTTTCTGAAAACATTATTCGCACGTCATTTACAAACTAAAAAAATGACTATCCCAACTCATTGTGTGTGGCATAAGCGGTTTCTACTCGCTCGCCCCACTGTTGATTTCGTACGCTTTTGGAGGAAGGAATGGATATCAGAGCACAAGCAGCATAAATTCTGTGATCATTCATCAAATAAAAGCTTCTCAGAATAGCGTGTCGCGAGAATTTTCAGTGTTGAATGACGAAAACCATCCATGCTTAATCTGAAACACGTTACCTACATTCGACAACTACTCGATGATTAGCAGGTTTTCTTGAAAATGATTACTGACAGTCGTGCAAGATTGCGCTAAATTCGAAACTGGTATTTGTAATGACTGCAACTTGCAGAGGTGTGCTGCATCAAAGTGCAGGCATCACAACTTAGGTTAATAGCTCCTTCAACGTGTAATTTTGCTGGGTTGGTTCACTTCTGCTGCTATTGGTCTCAAAAGTCACTTCGCATCATATTAGGGCAGCGCAACCTGTATACTCTTGCTAACATATGCATTTAGGTAGAATGTTAAGACCGAATGATTCTAGAGCAAATTGATACCACACGAATCACGATTTGCAATGCGATTACCCAATCACATATTTTTTTAAAATTGTGATAAGTTATGTGTTTGTTTTGCGCAATGATGGTAGCACCATCAACGTGGTGGGGATTTTAAAGCATTTTTTGGTAGACTATAAGACTTGACGTCGCCAACTTCCTATTGTTAACATCTCGTGGATAAAGGGCGGGCTCTTCTCCCCATCTATTGGGTCAATCTGGGAAACGATGGCTTAATATTGTATTATTGATTGTACGAACTTTCTTCTGGAAGGAGATTCTCTACTCATCCCGTGGATTTTGCATAAGTGTCTCTGCTTATGGAACCACCCTACCCATTTTTGGCCCTTCATACAGGAGTTTGATGAAATGCATTCAATAATATAAACAGGATCAAATCGTTTGTCAGATATGACCAGTGCTATCGGCAGGTGCCTTGCTACAATAGATGGTAGGTCATCATCATCATCATCATAAGACTTGACGTAACCGTGGTTTAATGATATCTATGTACATAAATCTATATACATGAAAATGTATTTCTGTCTGTCTGAACCTTATAGACTCGGAAACTACTGAACCGATTCACGTGAAAATTTGTATGCTGGGATTTTTTTGGGGCCGGAGAAGGTTCTTAAGATAGTTCGAGACCCCTCCCCGCTCTAGTAGGTTGGGGGGCTTCTATACAAAATGAAACACCAATTTCTTCATAACTCGATAATTATTCAAGCAAATGAAACCAAATCTGGCATGTGGAGGTTTTGGAAGGGAAGATATGTTTCTATCGTGGATCGATCCCCATTTTCATACAAAAGAAACAAAAATTTCTGCATAACTCGAGAACTAATCAGAGAATAAATCAATTTTAAGCGATACGAAGTTCGTCGGGTCTGCTAGATTACAATATTTATCATCTTATTACTGCCGAGTCCAGTAATTTCAAGCATTTTGAATAGTACTCTAATTAAATGAGTTAAAAAAAAAACGATCATAACTTGTATAGTTTGAATAGTACACTGGATTCTGTTTTTACACGATTTACATTTTCTCAATTTCCCACTCATCCTGAATGTTTAACGTATATTAATTATCATGTGATTTTTCTTTGATTTATTCTGGATTTTTTGAAACATGTTGCGAAGAGTTTGGTGGCAAATTGAAGTCACACGATCAAAAATACGAGCGAAAAAAATCGTGTAAAAACAAAATCCTGTGTACTCTAATTAAATGAGTTAAAAAAAAAACGATTATAACTTTTGATCAGAAGAAGATATTGAGCATATTTACCTATCAAAAGTTGCATTTTCTTGAGCTCTTTTTTTGAGACAACTTTTTCGAGAAATCTAAAGCAAAAAAAGGAGATCAAAAATACTGTTTTTTTTAGATACACCCTAATCCAATTAGGTAAAATTGTTCTAAATCAGCCAACTTAAGAACTACAGAAAAAGTTTTTTTGCAAAATTTATTGGAATAAGCTGCGATACAACTTTGTAGAACATAACATGTCAGTATTCCGAGAAATAAAAAAATATTTTCTAATTTTTTGTATGTGATGGGCCACCCTATTTTTTGGTAGCGCCATAATGATGGCCTTACTATTTCAAACAATTTTGTAGAAAAACAGTTTTTTTTTCTAAAAAATATAATTTTGGCGTAAGATGCATCTTTCCGCGTAAATCTGTATCCTGGACCATAGTGCAGTGGCGTAGCCAGAAAATTGGTCAGGGGGGGGGGGGGGGTGGTTGTGTCTGAACCCTTTTTTGAATTTGAGGGAGCTTGAAAAAAAATCTTTTAGAAATTTTGTTTCTGGGGTTATGTCCAAAACCACCCCCGTGGCTACGCTGGAGTGGTATAGAAGATTCAAGTTTTTATAACAAAACTGTTTTAAAATAAAAATCTAGAACAGCTGCATGTTTCATATTCGTCTTCAAAATGAATGCCCTGAACAATTTGAATCATTACTGATTTAGCTTCTTAGCCATGTTACTAGCTTAATTTCATTAACATAGAAAATTTCATTGACAATTTGGTAAATTGTAGGGGAAGTGGTTCGGTTGTAGGCACGTATCTTTTGACAGAAATCAGATGCTGGCATTCTGACGACTGTCATTTGTTTGCTACAATAACACGATGTTTTGAGCTGTGAAACAAAACTTGATATACAGCTCTACTTCGTACTATAAACAAATCATTTCATTGTACGTGAAAATAAAAACAAAAGTTTTTTGACCGTTTTCAAAGTGTCATAAGTGGAGTGATTTAATTGAAAAAGATAGATCCGATGCGTAATTTATACAATAAATTTCATCTATTTTGAGCGTTAATGGCGATTGCCATCGAAATATTAGCACCGAAATGTTTTTCATCACATTCCAAAATGGCTTCAAAATTCGGTTAAGGGTACCCTTGTTTTGTTGACAAATCGTTAAATATTGCTATGGTTATAACACAATTTATCTTATTGACGTTTTATGCAGTTTTTTGGAATCATTTAGATGTAATTGATTGAAATACTGTTTTTTTTTGTTTTTTTGGGCATGTCTAGCCTTTGCTAACATAACATATTTTTGGGAACTATGCATCGGTCGATTTGCTCGCAATAAGTTGCATTCGACGTGGAATCGGGTTCCATTGTTTTCCACTGAAAATTGGACGTTATTGGAAAGTTATTGAAAAACATCGGTTTGTCCCCTTGAACGCGATTTTTTTTTAAATTTTTTTGCTGTAGTGTACATAAATTAATGCTTCTTCTCGGAGACGAGCCAGTCTAGGGCTAAAAGTCTCCTTAATAAAGATATAAAAAAATAGATAATGCTTCTTCTTCATCTTCTTCTTCTTCTTATTGGCATTACATCCCTCACTGGGACATTGCCGCCTCGCAGCTTGTTAACTGCGAGGTTTCTAAGCAATATTACAATTTTTGCATTAGTATAACATGAGGTTAACACGATAATACATGAATAATTAATTACCCACGTAATTCATACCTTTTGTACCTGCACACCATATTTAAAGTTAGAAATCAATGTTTCTCTTCATTATTTATTTATTTATTAATTATATAAGAGACGTCTCCATTCGGCTCGGTCCATGGCTACACGTCGCCAACCACGCAGTCTACGGAGGGTCCGCAAGTCATCTTCCACCTGATCGATCCACCCGCTGCGCACCGCGCCTTCTTGTGCCCGTCGGATCGTTGTCGAGAACCATTTTCACCGGGTTACTGTCCGACATTCTGGCTACGTGCCCGGCCCACCGCAGTCGTCCGATTTTCGCGGTGTGAATGATGGATGGTTCTCCCAACAGCTGATGCAACTCGTGGTTCATTCGCCTCCTCCACGTACCGTCCGCCATCTGCACCCCACCATAGATGGTACGCAGCACTTTCCTTTCGAAAACTCCAAGTGCGCGTTGGTCCTCCACGAGCATCGTCCAGGTCTCGTGTCCGTAGAGGACTACCGGTCTAATGAGCGTTTTGTAGATTGTCAGTTTGGTACGGCGGCGAACTCTATTCGATCGGAGTGTCTTGCGGAGTCCAAAGTACGTGCGATTTCCAGCCACTATGCGTCTCCGAATTTCTCTGCTGGTATCATTTTCGGCAGTCACCAGTGAGCCCAAGAACAAAAATTCTTCTACCACCTCGATTTCGTTACCACCGATAGAAACTCGCGGTGGATGGCTCACATTGTCTTCTCTTGAACCTCTTCCTATCATGTACTTATCATGTACCTATCATGTGTCCGTAGAGGACTACCGGTCTAATGAGCGTTTTGTAGATTGTCAGTTTGGTACGGCGGCGAACTCTATTCGATCGGAGTGTCTTGCGGAGTCCAAAGTACGTGCGATTTCCAGCCACTATGCGTCTCCGAATTTCTCTGCTGGTGTCATTTTCGGCAGTCACCAGTGAGCCCAAGGACACAAATTCTTCTACCACCTCGATTTCGTCACCACCGATGCAAACTCGCGGTGGATGGCTCACATTGTCGTCTCTTGAACCTCTTCCTATCATGTACTTTGTCTTCGACGTGTTGATGACTAGTCTGATCCGCTTAGCTTCCCTTTCAGTCTGATGTAGGCTTCCTCCATCTTCTCAAAGTTACTTGTCATAATATCTATGTCGTCGGCGAAGCCAAATAGCTGGACGGACTTATTGAAAATTGTACCACTCGTGTTAATCCTTGCTCTTCGTATTACCCCTTCCAACGCGATGTTGAATAGCAAACACGAAAGACCATCAACTTGCCGTAACCCTCTGCGGGTTTCGAAGGGACTCGAGAATGCCCCTGAAACTCAAACTACGCACATCACCCGATCCATCGTCGCTTTGATCAACCGTGTCAGTTTATCCGGAAAACCGTGTTCGTGCATTAGCTGCCATAGCTGGTCCCCATCGATTGTATCATATGCGGCTTTTAAGTCGATGAATAGATGATGTGTGGGCACGTTATATTCGCGGCATTTCTGCAGTACTTGGCGAATGGCGAACACCTGGTCCGTGGTGGAGCGTTCGCCCATAAAACCCGCCTGGTACTGCCCCACGAACTCCCTTACAGTTCGTGCTAGTCGACGGCATAAAATTTGGGAGAGTACCTTGTAGGTTCAGCAATGTGATTGCGCGGTAGTTGCTACAATCTAGCTTATCGCCCTTTTTGTAGATGGGACACACGACACCTTCCATCCACTCCTGCGGCAAAACTTCCTCCTCCCAAATCTTGGTGATGACCCAGTGCAGCGCTCTAGCCAGTGCCTCACCACCGTGTTTAAACAGCTCTCCTGGTAGTTGATGTTTCTCTTCAGTCGATAACAAAACACTGAAGAAGTTTTCAAGTAGAATATGAAATACGTACATGTTGATACAAAAGTGAATATAGCGGAAGTAAATGGAAAAGTGAAGTATTTTAACCTTGTACGATGATACATTTATGCCCATCCCGAAAACTTCCTAGACCGGACCGGGAATCGAACCCAGCCACCTTCTTGGTCTTGCTTTATAGCCGCGCATCTTACCGCACAGCTAAGCAAGGCATTTTCGAAATCGTCAAAAAAATTAAAGGTTCACCCAACCGGCGGTTGTTAGATTTTCTAACAATACTGTATGGGAAAAACTGGTTGCTTTGCAAACGTGTTGTAAGTCATGGCCTACTGACGCTCAATTCAAATTATGCCTCGTTGGCGCGATTGCGTATGGCGAGTCATGTGAGACGTAAGATCGATAAAATAGATATCGGCAATGGATATTATGCATATTACACACTGCCAAACGGGAATTCAAATAACTATAAATTCATGGCACACAATTCTTTATATGCCAAAGAATGTAGTTGCCAAATTTCATAAAATTTGGTCAACAAAAACCTCTTGACAATAATGCCAAAGCCGTCATTTCCCCTAATTGAATATTGTTAGGCAATTCGGGCTTCGAAAAATCATGTTTTCGAAATGGACGAATTTATATTAACTTTGCGAAAAATAATCCACGTGTCTTGGAGGGACTCAAACCCGCAACCTACTATGCTCTAGAAATGCATGATAACCCCTACACAACAAGACCACTTAAAGGTCCACTTTTCGGAAAAGCCATCAAAATCCGAGTAGGTACCAACCTCCATCGCGATTATTTTTTTTATCAAATTGAATATCTTACGGATGTTTGATTTGGCCAATCGTCACATGTGCACATACCAAATCTAATCTAATCAAATTGAAAGAGACAAAAGAGACAATCTACGAAGAATACCTTACCAACGCTAATGCCAACAAGCCTTTACGAAAAAAGCAAAAATTGAATCACGACACACTTGGTCACTTTGACCGCGGTTGTTTTTTGGTTTATTATGGCCTTCGGACTTCATGGCCACAAAACATCAAAATAGATATCGACCGTGAAATTCATGCTAGAAATTCATAAGCAATTATAAATATAAATTCCATTTTAGTTCAAAAATAAATTGGCGTTGAAAATTCGCTTTAAGCTCTACGTACATGTGTTGTTGAATAGATTGTCAAAACAAACACGAATAGGCGACGAACCTGCTTACTGAGTATCGATACGAGATGCAGTATCCCTTTGAATTGACGAATTCATTTGAACCTCGATAGAAAAAAGTGCACTAAGTGCAAACCGAAAATATATCAAATAGTGTACGAGATAGACAAAAAGAATATCATTGAAATTCTGAGCAAATTGTTTAAATATGTTTGAAGCCTAACCAAAAAAATTGCATCGTTTTGACTGTAAACGCCTTAGATGTTCGATACTGGGTAATCTCTCCCTGCTAAAAATGCATCTGGAGAATTAACTAAATACGAGTCTACTCAACACCAATCGTACCAAACATGATTCTGCATATTGTTTTAGGTGGGGTTACCGCTCCATGAATTCATAGCTTATACCCATATCAATCGAAAATAAAGAATTGGAGTGCAAATAGTTTTGTTTCTCATTTTTGTGATTTTTTTCATCAGATAGCCATTAAAAACGACGAAAATCAAGATTGCGAATGTTGTGAATATAGGTGCATGTTAATAATAACTCACTTTACCACATCTCGATAAGATCAAACTGTGCAATTTTATGCAAATGCAAATTATGCAAAATAACGGCTTGGGCATGTATATTTTTAATACTTTTCTCAGTGACTTCTATATATTTCGAGAAATGTGAAATGGAAACCGACTGAGTGAGCGACTACTAAAAATTGGCGAAATATTGTTTTACTTATTAACGTGATTTTTATTTAGAAAAGTTTGAAATGAAATCGCTCGTCCATCCCAAACAATATTCAGTAATACTAGAGCAAAAAATGTATTAGCTGTTCTCGTTGAACATTTACGTCATGTTTCTAATCTCTGGGTGTTATGAAACAGAATTGGAGGGAACATGCATAACATTAAACTAGGTTTTGAAGCATTATTCGCTCAAAATTAAAGCATCTCAACATTCGAAGTCTTGCGCATCGTATAATTGCAACATTAACTCGCTTGTGTACTGAGTCAGAATATTCGTGTGAAGAAGATGCGAATCACAAACAGTTACCGTTTCTGGAAAATTAAAAGTCAAAAAATAATACTCACCCTTGCTTTCCTCCTCGTATCAACCTCTGCACTAACTTTTCAACTCTCTGAAACCACAAAAAGTAAAAACAAATCCACTAATTAGTTTCCATTCACGACAGGCTATGATGTGTATGAAGCACGCGTCTCTAATGCACCGAGTTTTTAGTCACTTTGCGCGGAAAATCCACTCCGCTTGACGCTCGCTGGCTGTGATATTAGATAATTTTCACTTATTACGTTTCTTTTTTTCCCAGTCAAGCACATGCAGCAACCAGTTGTGGGTTGAACTTCTTGCAAACCTAGTAAAAGTGCACAACTAACGACGTGTAACTCGGTTCACATCTATTTGATTAGACACTGCTCTAAGCACAAAACCAGACACCGTCTTGAGAGGCCACTTACGGTAGGTAACTGCAATAAGCAATTCCAATTGCCAAACTAGTTGTACAGGCGGGCGCGCAGTTTTTCCCTTCCTTTCGTGTGCCCGCTGCTGCCAACGAACTGCTGAAGAAAACCTTCAAGGTGCTTTGCTGCGAGAATCGTGTGCGCGCGCGCTATGAACCACCTGCGTCTTGGGCCGCTAAAAACCGTCTGGAGCAGAACCACAACCACAAAAGAGTTCTTTGCGGTAAGTTTCGAAGATCAATCGCGATCGCGAGCCAGCCAGGGGAGGGGGTTGGCGATCTTAGTAGATGCGCGTAACTGGTGCCTACCGAGAGGTACAACGTCTTTGCACGATGATGTTTACGATGGAACTGAACATCATGAAAGACATGATCCGCGAGCTGACTTACACGGTTAGCGCTATTGCATTGAAGCTGAGCATTACGTCGTCATCGGCGTACAAGCCACTCACGCTTCTCAGAAGTCAGCTGAGATTGTTGATTTGTGTACTCAGATGATGTGCAGGAAAGAAACGTTGGGTAATGCAGTTTACATTGGGCACAGCATGGTATCCGCTGTCAAATACTTGGTCTCTCAGATTGGAATTTTCGGGCAAAAGAGTTACAATCATTAGTGAGCTCCGTACACTCGTTTATTAATACAGTGGTTTTCAAAGTTTCAGACGCAGCCCATACTGCGTTGAGTATTATTTTGGACTAATAAAATGTGTTCGGAGATAATTGCTATGAGTGCGTGCAAACATTTCTAATTATCTAAATACAATAGACACATAGTATAAAATATATGCTATACACATGTCGTTAGATGATTCAGAAAAAAAACTAATGATTTTCTGAAACGCCAAATACCCTTATTTGCATGTATGCTTCGATTCATCTTCCCATCAATCTGGAAAATCGAAATAAAAAAGAAAAAAATCCCGACGAAATTCTAAAGAATAACCACTGTAAATAAAAATAATCTACCTATGTGCGCTCAGTGATATAAAAAGCTTCAGCACTGGACATTTGAGTTGCATAATATACTTTTCAATCCTGAGCAAAGCCTAGTACTGAAGTTTTCCAAAAAAAATAAGAAATCTTATAGACTCGGAAACTACTGAACTGATCAGCGTGAAAATTTATATGCAGAGGTTTTCGTGGCCGGGGAAGGTTTTAAAGATAATTCGAGACCCCTCCCCTCTTTGGAAATAAATGAAGCATAAAATTCTGCATAACTCGAGAACTAATCAGAGAATAATTCAATTTTAGACGAAACAAAGTTCGTCGGGTCTGCTAGTTGCAAATAAAGAAATCAAGGTAGAAGAAATCTATATGCATAAAAATGAATTTCTGTCTCTTTGACCGTATAGATTTGGCGTGAAAAATGTTATGCAGAGGTTTTTGGGGCCAGGGAATGTTCTGGGTATGCTTCGGGACTCCTACCCCTTAGGAAAGGGGGGGCTCCCATACAAATGAAACATAAATTTATGTATAGCATAGCATAGCATAGTTACGGTGAACTTCGTAGATTGGATACTAGTGATACTCATGTTTTTCTTTTGAAATCCTTATTCAGATTGCTATCAGAAATCAAGGTGGGTGTGGTCCTTTGATTTCAATCTAGGATAAAAATCACAAAAGCATGACGATTGCTACTCCTGGGCACGCCCATCTTCACTTGGGAGTGGAAGGAAGTGTTGATTTATTTATTTATTATCAGACTAAGGCCGGAGTGGCCTGTGCTGCACATAAAAGTCTTCTCCATACAACTCGGTCCATGGCTGCACGTCGCCAACCACGCAGTCTGCGGAGGGTCCGCAAATCATCCTCCACTTGATCGATCCACTTTGCTCGCTGTGCACCTTGCATTATTGTTCCCGTCGGATCGTTGTTGAGAAACATTTTCACCGGATTTCTGTCCAACATTCTGACTACATGGCCGACCCACCGCAGTTTTCCGATTTTCGCGGTGTGAACGATTGATGGTTCTCCTAACAGCTGATGCAACTCGTGGTTCATTCGCCTCCTCTACGTACCGTCCGCCATCTGCACTCCACCATAGATGGTACGCAACACTTTCCTTTCAAAAACACCCAGTGCGCGTTGGTCCTCCACGAGCATCGTCCAGGTCTCGTGTCCGTAGAGAACTACCGGTCTTATAAGCGTTTTGTAGATAATCAGTTTGGTACGGCGGCGAACTCTATTCGATCGGAGCGTCTTGCGGAGTCCAAAGTACGTGCGATTTCCAGCCACTATGCGCCTCCGAATTTCTCTGCACCGATAGAAACTCGTGGTGGGTGGCTTACATTGACCTTCCTTGAGCCTCTTCCTATCATGTACTTCATCTTCGACGTGTTGATAACTAGTCCAATCCATTTTGCTTCGCTTTTCAGTCTGATGTAGGCTTCCTCCATCCTCTCAAAGTTACGTGCCATGATATCAATGTCGTCGGCGAAACCAAATAACTGGTCGTACTTATTGAAAATCGTACCACTCGTGTCAATCCCTGCCCTTCGTATTACTCCCCCCAGAGCGATGTTGAATAGCAGACACGAAAGACCATCACCTTGCCGTAACCCTCTACGCGTTTCGAAGGGACTCGAGAATGCCCCTGAAACTCGAACTACGCACATCACCCGATCCATCGTCGCCTTGATCAACCGTATCAGTTTATCCGGAAATCCGGTTTTCGTGCATTAGCTGCCATAGATGGTCCCGATCGATTGTATCATATGCGGCTTTGAAGTCGATAAATAGATGATGTGTGGGCACGTTGTATTCGCGGCGTTTCTCCAATACCTGACGTATGGCGAACACCTGGTCTGTGGTAGAGCGTTCACCCATAAATCCCGCCTGGTACTGCCCCACGAACTCTCTTGCAATTGGTGTTAGTCGGCGGCATAAAATTTGGGAGAGTACCTTGTAGGCGGCGTTCAGCAATGTGATTGCGCGGTAGTTGCTACATTCCAGCTTATCGCCCTTTTTGTAGATGGGACACACGACATCTTCCATCCACTCCTGCGGCAGAACCTCATCCTCCCAAAATCCAGAGCAGCGCTCTAGCCAGTGCCTCACTACCGTGATTAAACAGCTCTCCTGATAGTTGGTCAACCCCAGGGGCTTTGTTGTTTTTCAGCCGGCCGATCTCCTCCTGGCTTTCCAGGAGATTTGGAGCTGGAAGTCGCATGTCCTGCGCGCGTGCTCCTAGGTTCATTACCATACCGACACCGTTGTCTGCCATATCGCCATTCAGGTGCTCTTCGTATTGCTGCCGCCACCTTTGGATCACCTCACGCTCGTTTGTAAGAAGGTTTCCGTTTATGTCCTTACACATATCGGGCTGTGGCACGTGGCCCTTACGTGAACGGTTCAACTTCTCATAGAACTTTCGTGCGTTATTAGCGCGGTACAGTTCCTCCGTCTCTTCACGGTCTCGATCTTCCTGCTGGCGCTTTTTCCTCCGGAAAATCGAGTTTTGTCTGTTCCGCGCCCGTTTGTATCGTGCCTCGTTCGCCCTCGTGCGGTGTTGCAGCAATCTCGCCCATGCTGCATTCTTCTCTCAACTACCCTAACAGCACACATATTTCACATACATTACTGCGACTCATATGTGACCATATTAGGCACAATCACGTTACTGCAACCATTATTGCCTGACTTGTGCTGCTCGGGTAACTGCTAACATTCGCCGTCATACCAGTCGTTTCTCTGATCCGGAGCCACCGTGCCTAGTGCAGCGGTTGCGGTGCTACCAATGGCGGATCGAATATCTCTCCAGCCTTCCTCAAGAGATGCTGCGCCTTGCTGCTCTTCCGTTGGGAGTGCCACTTCCAGCTGCTGCGCGTAGTCTTGGGCTAGTCTACCGTCTTGTAGCCACCCAATGTTTAGCCGCGGCAGACGACTCCGACGCGTGTTGATCATCGTCGAGAGTTTTGAGTGCAGACATACTGCAACGAGGTAGTGGTTGGATTCAATATTCGCACTGCGGTAAGTGCGTACGTTCGTGATGTCGGAGAAGAATTTACCGTCGATTAGAACGTGGTCGATTTGGTTTTCCGATACTTGATTAGGTGATTTCCATGTGGCCTTGTGGATATTCTTGCGGGGGAAGAAAGTGCTTGGACTACCATTCCCTAGCAGCACAATTCACGTTGATTTGGTTGCAATAACTCATATATGACCAAATTTGGTCATATATGAGTATCATCAACTGATTTACAACATGTGTGTTGCTCGGGTTCCGCGGGAGGCTGCAAAGTTTATGCATCGTTGGCCGTTGTCGTTCGATACGGTATGCAGACTATCCGGTCCGATGACCGGTCTATACATTGCCTCCCTTCCTACCTGAGTGTTCATGTCACCGATGACGATTTTGACGTCCCGCAGTGGACTTCCATCGTATGTCTGCTCCAGCTGCGCATAGAACGCTTCTTTCTCGTCGTCGGTTCTCCCATCGTGTGGGCAGTGCACGTTGATGATGCTAGAGTTGAAGAAACGGCTTTTCATCCTCAGCTTGCACATCCTTGCGTTGATTGGATGCCACCCAATCACGCGTTGGCGCATCTTTCCCATCACTATGAAGCCGGTTCCCAGCTCGTTGGTGGTGCCACAGCTTTGGTAGAAGGTAGCCGCTCGATGCCCACTTTTCCACACTTTCTGTCCTGTCCAGCAGATTTCCTGTAGCACTACGACATCTAAGTTGCGGGGATGTAATTCATCGTAGATTATCCTGTCGCAACCTGCGAAGCCTAGCGACTTGCAGTTCCATGTTCCAAGCTTCCAATCGTGATCCTTTATTCGTCGCCTAGATCGTTGCCGATTGTATCGAGTCATATTATCTTCTATGTCGTTCGTAATAGTTGTTTTTAAAGCCGGCTTATTGGGCCTGCGCAAACCTCCTGTCTCGTCGGAGGGCCGTCGTGTCAGGGCTGTTTACCCAAGCAAAACAAGTCAGACAAAAATGGTTGCAGCAACTTGATTGTGACCAAATCTGGTCACATATGAGTTGCAGTAACCTATGTAATACATGTGTGCTGTTAGGGTAGCGTCCCACCTAACACCAGGACTTGGGCTTGTGCGCTTTGAGCGCAAGTGTTGATGTAGTACTTATTAACGAGAGGCCCCCGACTAAGTGATACCCTAAGTACCACGGTGTTGGATATTGGGGAATTTATTCGTTGGGTCAGGATTTGTTTGTAGTTGACAATGCAACCTAGTAGATCTTACACCGTAACACACCACGCAAAGGTGTCTACCCAGCGTTATGGGGGACAAATGAAACATAAATTTATGTATAACTCGAAAACTAATTAAAGAATAAATCAATTGCAGGCAAAACGAAGTTCATTGGGTCTGCTAGTAAATCAATAGAATCCCGTGGATATTCAGAAGAATTTTACGTGGAAATACAGGAGAGTTTCATGTGGAAAATTAAAGGGATGTCCCGTAGAAATTCTAAAGTTTTTTTTGTAGAAATGCGGAATAATATCCCGCGGAAATTCGGAAGAATTTTCCGTGAAAATTATAAAGAATTTTCTTAGAAAATACAAAAGATTTTGCCGTTGAAATTCAAAAGAATTTATCAAGGAAATTCGGAAATTCCCATAGAAATTTTAATGAAAAATGTTGATGATATTTCCGTGGAAATTCAAGAGACATTATTGATGAAAATCCGAAACAATATTTCCAATCGAAAAATGGAGAAAATTTGCATAAATAAATCAAAAAGAGCAATAAATAATTTCTGATTTTTTTGACGAAACAAATATGTTTTATAAAAAAAATAACATTTTTCACAAAAAATCAGTAAAGTGCAATATAAAATACTTTTAGAAAACCCTGATACATCCACCTAGCGGCGTTAGTGCCTTTTTCGTGAATCAGTGGCGTAGCCACGGGGGTGGTGTTGGGTATACCCCCCCAAGACTAAATTTTTGGAAGAAAATTTTTTTTTCGAATAACAAATGTTCAGAAAACCCCCTCCAGACAAATTTTCTGGCTACGCCACTGTCGTGAATAAAAATACTAAAAATATGAATGAGTGTTTTACCGTGTTTTGGGCATAAAAAATAGTTTTAAAAACATGAGGAAAGCTATGGTTTCACTTACGGGGGAAATATTTACAAAACAATTTGAAAATGATCAATGTTCCCCCGGATTACGGTACTTGATATACGAGAAAGGCAAAAATATATAAAAGCAATAAAACTGATCATTTTTGCATAGGTGACCCCTTCTTTAAACATGTTCATGAAAAATTCACTCAACTTTATTGCTTATTTCTATTTTTTCATGGATTTTTTTTTATTTTATGTTGCTCTTCACTTTTCATGGAAAGTCACATTTTTATTTTTACAATCAAAATTGCATATCTTTGCGGTTTTTGGAAAATTGTCTTACGTTCATGAACACTTTACGTTGTTTAGGCAAATTTTATAGGAGAAAGAAACAAATAAATAGAAGCAATAAATTCTACACTGCTCTCTTTTCCTAAATTTCTAATGGAAAATTTTATTCATTTCATTTCCAAACAAGTTGCGTGAAACATCGGAAGATTTCTTTCGAAAAGAATTCATACGAATATTTTGTCCAGTGCAGGGTCCCCAAGAGTCCCTCCGTGGAAAGAAATATTCAAAATCGAAACTACTGCAATGCATTGAAATAAAATTGATTGAAAATAAAAAAAAATAAAAATAACAACAAAATACGACACAAATTGCGCATAAATAGCCTGTTTTGCGAATGTTATTGATATAGGAGCATGTTATTAATAATGGAACAAATACCCTAAATTGTTTTTGATGCCAAATTCAATTAAAGTGACATTATTGAAATGCAATGCGGTATTGATCTTCCCATTATTATTTAATTCAGATGAAATTGAACAAAAAGTATTTTACTAAAAACCTGATTATTAGTGATTAATCCATCCTGGGGTAATTTTGCCTTTCTCGTGCATTATATAAAAATAGTATTTTAGGCCAAAACTTTTGAGCCCACAGTCCGATTCAGCCAAGTTCCAATAGGAAACAATGGGACAAAGTTTCGCGACGAATGTTTTTGGCAAGGAAATCGGTTAAGGATATGTGCATTAAAAATGAGTGAGATTTTTGGACATGTTAAGCGTACAAAAAAGTATTTTGGCCATAACTTCCGAGCCCATAGTCCGATCCGGCCAATTTTCAATATGAAATTATAAAACAACAATCTCTGACGAATGCAACTTGTTGCGAGTAAATCGGTTTTCGGTAAGTGCCTGAAAAAAAATAGATTTATGAAAACCATATAAGAACGTAACGATAATCTTCGACTAAAAACTCTCCGGACGTAGTCTCATCCAAATAGAGGTGTGCGTCGGTCCGAAATTCGTCGGCGGCGCTTGTCATAATTTTATCTTTTGAACTTGCACAATACTTTTTTTTTAGTTTTCCAAAATATTTATTCGGAGACTATTTTCGGATTACTAAGTTTTGTCTCTGGAGAATTTTCCAATGAAATGAATAAGAAGTTCCCAGGGAAGTTGAGAAGTGTTTTCCGTAGAAATTCCAAACAATTCAGTAGGCACCCGAAAAAAAAAAATTGAAGGAAAGTTCAAACAAAAATAATAAAAATTTACTCTTCGCGGCCGAGCAAAATTACGACATTTACGATTTCCAAAAAAATGAGTATTCATCGCGATATCAAGGAGTTTGCTTGGTGTAGCAATAATTTCTGTGGTGTCCTAAAATCTCATTCAGCTTAAAAAAAAACATAGAGTTGACACCACAAAATGAGAGAGAAGAAAAATCAAGTTGCATTTAATAAGTGGTGCAAATTGAGGTTGATTGGGCAATTGATAAAATCTAATTGCGTGAAGCGACCGCAGTGTATTGTCATTTAAAAAATATTCTCGGAGTTTTATAACATTTTAAGGCTCGATTCCGAGTCAAGTATGAGACACTGAAAATGACTTTACAGTTGAGGTCGAAATGCGTATCTGTAAAGATTACAACGTGGTGGAATTAAATGGATTAGTACTAAACTCATAATATGCCAGAAAAGCAAACTGTAGTCCTTGTCTGAATCTTAGAATGTTCTACAAAAGTAAATGAGTTAACTTGTTGTTTCAAGTTCACAACGGAAGCCCTTTTTTCATTCAACTGTATGCGCACATTCATTGTGTCGTCCACTTCAGTGGAAGCTCTAAAAGCTTTTGAATGCTTACTGGCAGGGTTGGGGACAACATAATGGCTACCATCAAGGTGACTTACTCACGGTAACAGGCAAATCTTACAGCGGACTCGACCGAGTGAAAATTGCAGTACAGACGGAATTATGTGAACTCATAAAACCTTCGGAAAGCGTTTGTACACATAATTTTGACTAACGAATTTTTTTAAAGCTTGTTCTATTCGCCCATACCATGCGTACGGGCTTATAAGAAAAATGGTTTTTAAAGAATGTACATCTGTACTGAGATTTTCATTTCATTTTCATTGAGAGAGGTCACGTGATATTACATTTTATTCTTTCCCGCTTTCATAGAAAACATTAACAAAGAAAGGAATTCCGCAACATTTTCACGGATTTTTATTTCATAAAAGCGCATCAAACTGTCGTAAACAAGTTGTTTCTTCCTCAATAATGTTACTTCTAGCTCAAAAAAACAGGAATGTAATCATTTTATCGTCTAGTAATCGTTATTTGCACAGATCTATTAAAGCTATTTAGAAATTTGGATTTAAAAAAGCTACATTCCCATCATGACTGCTTGTAATGTGACAGGTGACCGGGAGCATAATGTAAAATCGGTTGTAGGACATTTATGAACGAACATTAGGTACCATTACAATTTATAATTCGTTATGCATTATTTAGCTCCATTGAAAAAAAAAAAAAGCAAAATCCCTCCATATACACTCAAATTCAACGCTTAGAGATTCTTCAACCTCACCCGTAAGATTGCAAATAAACAAACAACCATGCGTTCACCATTATTCTACACCACCATTCGGGCGTTTTGCCCCAGGCCTTTTTTTAAAACATTTTTTAAATGTCCTGAAAACCTTATTGTTTTGAATAGGAGATCATTGAGAAGTGTAGCTAGTTTTGTAAATTTTGCAGCCACGTGTTGAAATGGTTCGGTATTGTTTATATTGGTAAAAACATTGAAAAAGCTTAAGGGTGCATTTTGGACCGTTCTCTCCTACTGGTGTACATTAATTTTCATTGAAGATTGGGTGATTCGTTGGCTAGGCATTGTTGATTGGATGGGTTACTCAATGGACTTAGTGGGCCTCATACCGAAGCCGATACGTTAGGGGCCCCATAGACGCTCCGACATGTTGTACAACTTTGACTCCGCCTCCAGGAATGGTTCGGTCGGAGTGAAGTCGGACCGTCTGTGGGCAAGTTGTATGGCTATTTAATATTACAACTTGCTCACAGACGGTCCGACTTTACTACGACCGAACCAAATTTCCTGGAGGCGAAGTCAAAGTTGTACAACATGTCGGAGCGTGTAAGGGGCCCCTTAAGCGTCATTCCACGCTCGCGCAAGACGGTCTGGGGAAAATGGCGTGGGCAAACCGAACCTGGTAAGGAAGACTTGGTCGGTACATTACCGTACCGTAGATGTACGAAGGACATGGTAAGGCCTATTCGTCGGGGGAATGTCGCACTGAACGGGCGATGAACGAAACGAGGTGGTTTCGGAAGCGGTGAAATGCCGCGCGGAACGGGTGGTGTACGTGGCGAGGCCAACTTCGGACGTTGGAGTGCTGCAATGAACAAGAAATAAAAATTGCTAGGTCGATTAGGTGGAGTGCCGCACTGAACGTACGAGGGAACTGTAATGTCTCGGAAAATGACGTCAGGCTTGTGGTTTTCAGAATAAGCCCCTGAAAAAGAGCCTGATTTTGTCCTAACCAGGTCGCTAGTATACCACTTTACCTTTCTCTTTTTCTGTAAAAAAAAATCCCTTAAATATGCTTGTTTAATGAGGCCGATACAAATATTTAAAATCTATTTTGTCTCCCCCCTCGGATTTTGTTTTGCCAAAAAATAATATTTTGAGGGGGCAACAAAATAAAATTCGGATAATTTTGAGGATTTTCAAAACATTCTTTAACAAATCCGAGGAGTTTTTTGATTTTTTCATTTTAATATTTATTTTTTATTATCCCCCCTTGACCTTCTGGAGACCAGTAGGACCAAAAGTTATTTAAATATTTGTAACGGCCTGATTACCTTTTATTTTTAGTATTTATAGTTCGAGTTTTTTCTCGGTTTATTGGGATTTAACCTTCCTTTTAACCAAACTATTCTAGCAAACACATAATTAGATTAACATCTTAATGACTTGGGTAGTAACTACTAACCAGTCTAAAGGATCTTTCCACAGTACTTCCACTGAAAATAAATTTTCTAGATTTAGTTTTAAAATGATTACCTTAGAACAAGACACAATTTAAATAAATTTTATTTCGCCACGAAGGATATAAAAAACTCACTGCATTTAAACGACTTCTCACTGGTTACATACAGATTAGGAGGGATTGTCGATTTCTTAGAAATTATTATATTTAGGTATAAATTTGGAGAACCCAATGAATAGCAATGTTGGCAACTATTCTGCCCGATTAGTAAATTCACCACCAGGGCACTGAATGAGTGCCCGCTTAAACCGCTGAAAGGGTATCGCACATTTGGTTTTCTGTATCGGGTCGTTTGGAACAAGTCGTTTAGCTCGATCATGGTTCACTACAACTGATTGTACGTCGCCAGTAGAGTAGAGTGGGGCAAAGGTGCGCGTGGGATAAGAGTGCGTTTTCAATTTTTCGAAGTTATAAAAAAGATAAACTAGCAGCACTGCATCAGTTCAACCGGTATTCTGACCTACTATTCTCATGTGTAATTGTAAACCATTTGAATAACCAACCAGAGAGATATGAAGTTAGATAATGTTTTGGTTATTTTGCTAAAAATTATTGTGTTTCCGCAACTAGTAGGCTAGATGTACCAGTTTTGGCTATAGCACCAGTTGTTTTGGCTATAGCACCAGTGCTTTATATGCCAAATGGCCAATCAAATCACCGCAAACCAAGTTTATATCGATAAAGCATATTCATAAGACACGATAAAACCTTTGACCTCCTCCAAAACTAGCAAAGCATAATTTTGCTTAATTTTTGACGTCCTTTGCACCAGTTGTCGCACTAATGGTCCCTTTTTGGCCAGTCCCACAAGAAAACAATGGGATTTGCCAAATAAGGAACCAAAATTAAGAATAGTGCCACAACTGGTGCATGCGGTCCTATTATGGATTAATCAATTTTGATGATTATAACAAATTTTATTTTGGTTTTTACAGCTGTTTTAAGGAGCAGGAAGTAAAACCTTTCGCTTGATATATAAAGTCCACCCACATGCCTTTTACTTATTTAAAAAAAATAGTTGTTCTTATGTATAGCGACAATTGGTACACCCACCCTAGTTCATTACTATATATACGTTAAATAAGAAGTATATTATACCATTTCGATAAACTATTGTATAAAGTACTTTATGGTGCAGAACACCAATCAAGTTGGTTTTCCAAGAGGTCAATACCATAAACTGTATATAGTGTGGGGACGATAAAAATATATACATCTTCTTATATATATAAAACAAAGTTGACATTTGTACGATAGCGCATCACTCTAGAATAGACAGCTTAACTTTTGCTAATTTATATTTGTTTCCTTCTTCTATTTACGATGAAACTGGACAAAAAAATTAATTTCAAATTTTCAACTTGATCCAAATTTTCATCATTTGTATGTGTAACACGAAGTTGGCATTATCAATCGATAATGGAAAGATCAATATGTGTTAATTTTTGTATGTGAACTTAACTTATAGGAAACATATTGATTACAAAACCGTAAAAAAATCATTCTGAAAAACCTATTTGTTTTCTAGACAAATCATGTACGCAGTAAATTGTATCAGAAAAATGATCAATTTTTGGCGAGACAAAGTTTGCCGGGTAAGCTAGTATAGTATAAAGGGGGATGATAAAAATTTAGCGAAATTTCGTGTATTTTCCATAAACCCTCCAACAAATCCCTGGATTTTTATCTTTCATTTTTCATCCCCCCCCCCCCTGACCTCTCGGACATAATTTCCGCTAGGACATAATTTCTATTAAATGTTTGTTACAACCTTATTATTTTCATATTAGAACATCAAAAAGCACGTAGAAATTTCAAGCTAATGGTGATTCAGAAAAATTGTATTTATATAGGCCAATTAGTTTAAACCTATGATCTAACTTCGCTCCCGCTTATCTAGCTTGATTTTCAACAAACTGTAAGATGTTGTTGCTACATATTCCAAAAAGAAATAAACAAACTCTACCCCACTCAGGAAGCTGCACCCAAGAAACAATGCAGCAGCTCCTCCGAATGATACTGGAACAAAATAATAGAATTAACATGTTTTACAGGACTCCGATTTGATCTCTTTACCGATTAAATCACTCAAGCTGAAAAGCACGCTTCGTTTTATGCGTCTTTTCGGAAAGAATAACTCCATTGACACTTGACTGTTGAGTTGTTGGAAATGCTGAAAAAAAATTTAAATTATAGTGTGCATCATGCGCTAAGGTATAATTATTACCAAAGTTTTTGAAGATGTTAATGTATATTTAGTTGCATCACAAAGTTCCATGCAGGTACACTTGGCGTGATACCAATCATTAAATTTTTCTGCCAAGCAAACCATCCCAGAGGCATTACATTTTTTTAGACTATCTGCAATTGTAGAAAAATTGAATTCGAAATTTTGTCTGCAATAGAGGTTGAAAATCACTCACCTATATTATAGAAATATGGTACACATTTACACGCTTTAAGCGCTTTTCTTATTCGGCAATCTATTTTACATAAATTTGGGGTGTGTAACTGTGAAAGTATTTAACTCATTTCAAACATATTCAAAAAATACAAAATTGCTTCAATGCCATACCTTGTAATATGATGATGTTTCGTGAGGATAGACACACTTTCTCCGTGCAGGTGTTAAATATTTAAGATTGCTCGATGAAACAATCTGATCTACCCAAAGAATCATCTCTATCTGCTCTGAATCTTTCATTTCGATATTGATAATGTTGGATGCCATCATTACTTCGTCCTCAGAGTGTACGTACTGACAAGAATCAATAATTGTCAATATTCAATAAATTTATTGAAATAACTTATTAATCTGTAACAAAAACTCAATAAAGTTTTTATAACTTATATCTAAAATAAAATAAATGTATTTTCCTACATTAGAAAGTACACTAAATAAAAAAGGACTCAATAGCATATTTACCAAATATATTTTCATCGTTCCATAAGCACTCATCCGGACACTGGACTTGCATAAATCGAACGAGTAGCAACTGTCAGGCCATGTGCGGTTTTGATAATCTTGTATATCACTAAAATTTAGGAGAAATAATATTTGTGCACTAATATACGTATTTATAAATTTACAATGCTATCGCCAAAATGTTAAATTATCAGCAACAAAATTCAACAGCTAGCATGTACGAAAGTAACAATTTGTACTTTATGTGTAATTTAGAACTAGAAGTGTTTATTACGGAGAAATGAAAATGAATTCGAGTGGACCACAACGCTACGTAACCTGTTCTCCTGATGATTAGGCAACAATAACTAGGTACAAAGGTAGTTTCACAAAGAAAGATATAAAATAAGATAAAAAAATACTTTGCATTACCAAGTAAACCTTGATTCCGATAATGACTCCCAGTTGCTATTTCAAAACAATTATCTGAGATTGTTTTATTGCTATCTAGTTAATTTGATGAAAAAATCTACTTAGTTCACCTATGCGAACAGCTTACCTGACTTTCTGAATGTACGATAAATTTGAACTTGAGAAGCATACTCCCATCTCTGTGACAACTGGCAAGTACTCATTGGTTGGAATAAATTCATACTTCACATTTCGAGCCACGTCCAGCATATTTATACCATCTAAGCTTTTATCACCTTTAAAAGGTTCAAAGGTGTGCAGATTTTGAAAAGTAGCATTAGTAATGGTTTCCAAATACTGTCTGTAGTATTTATATTTCTCATGTTGATCGTCAATATTCCAAGTTCTATAATAAATCAAACCGAAATATTGGTTGTAATTTTTTAGAACACAATTGAACCTCATCGCCCTCACTTCTTAATCATTTGCTGCAAACGATTGCGATCAATCTGCATGGGACAAACGGTAACTGCCGGTCGGCGATAAATCCACCTTCTGTAGTCGGTTTCCAAGGTCAAGACCGTTGGATTTTGTTGATAGCGCGTCCATGTGGTCAGACAAACACCGTACGAGCAGTAAATAGAAAATATCAAAATGATTGCCCACAGCAGCTTTTCCGCCCAATGCCGATTTTGTGCAACCAAATGCGCCAAACCATGCACCGAGGATTCCTCCGCACAGGTATGAAGCAATTTCATGTTCGATTTAAACTTTTGCCGTTGGATGGGCACCGATGCGTGAAAGCATTTAAATCGAACCGTGTTCAGAACAAAACTAACGACCAAGGGAAGCGCTCAAAAATGCAACTTCTATAACCTTTACCTTAGCACCACGGGTGAGCGGTATGTGATTTCAGATGGGCACTGTGGGAAGTGAAGGGCACAACAAGTAAAATCCATTTGTAATGGCGTAACCACGTGTTCTAATTTCGAATGCCATTGTAGTCATCTTTGTAGTCCTTTTTACATTAGCTACATTTTTTCAATATAAATTATAGATAATTAGGCCAGAGTGTTTTGAATGTTCGAATTAGATTTTGAAATAAAATTCAAAAATTTGAAGTAAGCAACCTTTATGAAGGCAGTGTCGACGATTGTATTATAATCGCCAGAAACGCATTTCCCAGAAAACCAACCGCCAGAAGACATTCTCCAGAAATTCACATGCGAAAAAAGAAAGTACGATTACCAAGAAAACCATTTGCCAGTAATAAAAGTCTCTTTTTATTCGTGGTAAATTATGAAATAGCAAGCGATGAGCAGGCTATAGAATTAATACTTATTGATACCTGATTATGAACATGATTGTATGAGCGTACTTATATATAATGAAAAATGTACTAAGCAACGAAAGGCTTAATTGGTAAATCAGGACGAGGCAATACTAGAAGCTTCGCTTATTACTTCTGCTATTTGGCTCCTGCACACACGTCAATAACCTTGTATTTTCCCGTACACTTCAGTGGTAGAGTAAAGTAAAATAGTCAAAATAATGCTAATATGAAAGAAAGGTAATACGTCATAGTAACCAGAATGATTTTCCTTCAAATGATTTTCCGATTACAAGAAAACAAGTAAATAAAACGTCCTCAACTATATGGGTGCCCCACGATTGTGGGGTCAGTATAGTATAATATGAGTAATTTCCAAATATTGTTACAAAGTGAGATATTGTGCACATTATATCGGAATCAGTGTACAAAAATTCAGAACACTTATTTCATATCTCAAGAAGACGATCAAATAGTAAAGATGGAGGAGGGGGTTTTGGACAAAATAGGGGTTTCGCATATTTCAATCAGAGAAATACATAGAATATAGCGGGATTTTTTTTACCAATAAGGTAGAGCAGTGCACTCGTTCAAGTACAGTTTTTTTTAAATAGGGAAAGTAAGAAGACTGGATCCCTTGGGAATTAAGCCCCTCTTATACCGAGAGCCAAAGTAGTTTTGTTCTAGCGTATTTTTCAGTATAGATCATCTAGACCGGAGGTTCCCATACTTTTTGGACATGCGACCCATGTAGAATCCCATATTGCTTGCGGTTTACCAGATACCAAACGCTTTAATTTGTAGAAATTGAATAAAATTATTTTAGATTGAACAAATATCGCATAACTTTTCAAAAGGACCTAAATAACATTTTTTCATGAATTAATTTGAATAGCGCAATCAACAGAACAACATGAAAGCTTTTGATTGGATTTGGATTGGATTTGGATTGGATTTGGATTGGATTTGGATTGGATTTGGATTGGATTTGGATTGGATTTGGATTGGATTTGGATTGGATTTGGATTGGATTTGGATTGGATTTGGATTGGATTTGGATTGGATTTGGATTGGTTTGGATTGGTTGGATTGGTTTGGATTGGTTTGGATTGGTTGGATTGATTTGGATTGGTTTGGATTGGTTGGATTGGTTTGGATTGGTTTGGATTGGATTTGGATTGGTTTGGATTGGTTTGGATTGGTTTGGATTGGTTTGGATTGGTTTGGATTGGTTTGGATTGGTTTGGATTGGTTTGGATTGGTTTGGATTGGTTTGGATTGGTTTGGATTGGTTTGGATTGGTTTGGATTGGTTTGGATTGGTTTGGATTGGTTTGGATTGGTTTGGATTGGTTTGGATTGGTTTGGATTGGTTTGGATTGGTTTGGATTGATTTGGATTGGTTTGGATTGGTTTGGATTGGTTTGGATTGGTTTGGATTGGTTTGGATTGGTTTGGATTGGTTTGGATTGGTTTGGATTGGTTTGGATTGGTTTGGTTGGTTTGGATTGGTTTGGATTGGATTTGGATTGGTTTGGATTGGTTTGGATTGGTTTGGATTGGTTTGGATTGGTTTGGATTGGTTTGGATTGGTTTGGATTGGTTGGTTTGGATTGGTTTGGTTGGTTTGGATTGGTTTGGATTGGTTTGGATTGGTTTGGATTGGTTTGGATTGGTTTGGATTGGTTTGGATTGGTTTGGATTGGTTTGGATTGGTTTGGATTGGTTTGGATTGGTTGGATTGGTTTGGATTGGTTTGGATTGGTTTGGATTGGTTTGGATTGGTTGGAATGGATTTGGATTGGTTTGGATTGGTTTGGATTGGTTTGGATTGGTTTGGATTGGTTTGGATTGGTTGGTTGGTTGGATTGGTTTGGATTGGTTTGGATTGGTTTGATTGGTTTGGATTGGTTTGGATTGGATTTGGTTGGTTTGGATTGGTTTGGATTGGTTTGGATTGGTTTGGATTGGTTTGGATTGGTTTGGATTGGTTTGGATTGGTTTGGTTGGTTTGGATTGGTTTGGATTGGTTTGGATTGGTTTGGATTGGTTTGGATTGGTTTGGATTGGTTTGGATTGGTTTGGATTGGTTTGGATTGGTTTGGTTGGTTTGGATTGGTTTGGATTGGTTTGGATTGGTTTGGATTGGTTTGGATTGGTTTGGATTGGTTTGGATTGGTTTGGATTGGTTTGGATTGGTTTGGATTGGTTTGGATTGGTTTGGATTGGTTGGTTTGGATTGGTTTGGATTGGTTTGGATTGGTTTGGATTGGTTTGGATTGGTTTGGATTGGTTTGGATTGGTTTGGATTGGTTTGGATTGGTTTGGATTGGTTTGATTGGTTTGGATTGGTTGGATTGGTTTGGATTGGTTTGGATTGGTTTGGATTGGTTTGGTTGGTTTGGATTGGTTTGGATTGGTTTGGATTGGTTTGGATTGGTTTGGATTGGTTTGGATTGGTTTGGATTGGTTTGGATTGGTTTGGATTGGTTTGGATTGGTTTGGATTGGTTTGGATTGGTTTGGATTGGTTTGGATTGGTTTGGATTGGTTTGGATTGGTTTGGATTGGTTTGGATTGGTTTGGATTGATTTGGATTGGTTTGGATTGGTTTGGATTGGTTTGGATTGGTTTGGATTGGTTTGGATTGGTTTGGATTGGTTTGGATTGGTTTGGATTGGTTTGGATTGGTTTGGATTGGATTTGGATTGATTTGATTGGTTTGGATTGGTTTGGATTGGTTTGGATTGGTTTGGATTGGTTTGGATTGGTTTGGATTGGTTTGGATTGGTTTGGATTGGTTTGGATTGGTTTGGATTGATTTGGATTGGTTTGGATTGGTTTGGATTGGTTTGGATTGGTTTGGATTGGATTTGGATTGATTTGGATTGATTTGGATTGGATTTGGATTGGATTTGGATTGGATTTGGATTGGATTTAGATTGGATTTGGATTGGATTTGGATTGGATTTGAATTGGATTTGGAGAATATTTAGATTTTAAGATGACGGAGCTTTCCTTAGTCGTGTGGTAAGGTGCGTGGCTGCAAAGCAATACCCCACTGAAGGTGGCTGGGTTCGATTCCCGGTCCGGTCTAGGAAATTTTCGGGTTTCAAATTTTCTTGACTTTCTTACCATCGTGTCAGCCTCATGATATACGATTGCAAAAATGGTAACTTGGCTCAGAAACCTCGCTGTTAATAACTGTGGAAGTGCTGAATGAACACAGCTGCGAGACGACATTGTCCCAGTGGGGGATGTAATGTCAATGAGAAGAAGAAGACACTTGAACACTGGTTGGTCGCCAATACAAAAAATTTGCGCCTTACCAAGATTGATGAAGATTTCTTTTAAAAAAATACTCATACATATCATATAGATCAAGTCTCCCAACCTCGAACCCAGTGTAATCATCATTTATTTAATCATGCTTCAAACTATTGTTTTCAACTTATCATCAAGTGCTAACATCTTAACAACAAAACAATAATCACTTGAACTTTACAGTTCCACACTTTTTCATGTTCTTACAGCATCCGCGAATCTTACCGGCAATTGTAGATAATACATACATGTAGTGAGGAATGATATCAAATAGATTTACTATTCCAGTTCTCCATATCACAGCTCTCTTATTTATCATTGTAATACATTTTATCAAAAACCAATTTGCCGATTTATTTTCGCGGATAAACATTACGCAGTAAAACGTTTGCCGGCATGACATTTGAAACATTTTTGCTGATTTTTAGCAACTTTGACAGAAATCTCAGCAAAAAAACATGTTTGCTGGGGCTTAGTTTTACAAAATGTAGATGTCAATCCCAACCCGGCAGAGGCGTTCTTCTAAAGAAGCCATTATCTTGAGCAAAGGTAGGAGATAGAGTAGAGTGGGGCAAGAGTGCGCGTGGGGTAAGAGTACGTTTTCGATTTTTTGAAGTAATAAAAAAAGATAAACTAGCAGCACTGCATCAGTTTGACAGGTATTCTGGCCAACTATTATCATGTGTAATTGTAAACGATTTGAATAAACAACAAGGGAGATATGGAGTTAGATAACTTTTTGGTCATTTTGCTAAAAATAATTGGATAATTTTTGGGACTGTGGGGTAAAAGTACGCAGGAACCGGTGGGGCAAGAGTACGCATTCAAGTTATGATGTCAAACCCGTATCTCCAGCCGAAATAAGACTATTTCCAAAGCGTAAAGATCCACAACTAAGCAAAAAGGGACAGAAATCGAAAATTATTACAAGTTTTAAGGATAAGTTGAAATAATTTGGTGTTAGAAAGGACTTAGCGAATAAAGCACTGAAGCGAAATAATGAAATTGTATTAGGACTTGTTGTACACCTAAACATAGTACGAAAACACAATTTCATCTAAATGATAATTTCATTTAATCAAAAGAAACATTCATAAATTACGCAACGTTTAGCTGGGAGGGGTTGTGAGATGTGTGACGATCCATATAATTTTTAGAGGATTCATACAAACAGTGTAAGATAGGGGGAGGGGTGATAAAATAGCCAAATTTTACGTTATGTGATTGGTGGACTTTCTTTAAGGAAAATGCCTTTGTATACGCCACGCGAAACCTGATATATATTTTTACCTCTGTAGTTTTTGCCTTTCTCGTATACTAAGTATACGGTAAAGGCTATATGATCGCTCCAAAAACAAACTTTTTATAGAAGGCCCGGAGACCCATAGTGTTATATACCAATCGACTCAGTTCGACGAATCGAGGTGATGTCTGTGTGTGTGTGTGTGTGTGTGTATGTGTGTGTGTATGTGTGTGTGTGTGCAAAACTACTCAAAAATGTCACTCAATTTTCGGGCACTTATCCTCAACCGATTTGCTCGCAACAAGTTGCATTCGACGCAGAATCCTGTCCCATTGTTTCCTATTTGAAATTGGCCAGATCGGACTATGGGATCAGAAGTTATGGCCAAAATACAAATTCATACGAAAAAATCGCGTAAAAAATGTCACTCATTTTTCGGGTACTTATCCTCAACCGATTTGCTCGCAACAAATTGCATTCGACGCAGAATCCTGTCCCATTGTTTCCTATTTGAAATTGGTCAGATCGGACTATGGGATCAGAAGTTATGGCCAAAATACAAATTCATACGAAAAAATCGCGTAAAAATGTCACTCATTTTTCGGGAACTTATTCTCAACCGATTTGCTCGCAACAAGTTGCATTCGATGCAGAATCCTGTCCCATTGTTTCCTATTTGAAATTGGCCAGATCGAACTATGGAATCAGAAGTTATGGCCAAAATACAAATTCATACGAAAAAATCGCGTAAAAAATGTCACTCATTTTCCGGGCACTTATCCTCAATCGATTTGCTCACAACAAGTTGCATTCGACGTAGAATCCTGTTCCGTTGTTTCCTATTTGAAATTGGTCAGATCGGACTATGGGATCAGAAGTTATGGCCAAAATACAAATTCATACGAAAAAATCGCGTAAAAAATGTCACTCATTTTTCGGGCACTTATCCTCAACCGATTTGCTCGCAACAAATTGCATTCGACGCAGAATCCTGTCCCATTGTTTCCTATTTGAAATTGGCCAGATCGAACTATGGGATCGAAAGTTATGGCCAAAATACAAATTCATACGAAAAAATCGCGTAAAAATGTCACTCATTTTCCGGGCACTTATCCTCAATCGATTTGCTCACAACAAGTTGCATTCGACGTAGAATCCTGTCCCGCTGTTTCCTATTGAAAATTTGACATATCGGACTATGGGATCGAAAGTTATGGCCAAAATACAAATTCATACGAAAAAATCGCGTAAAAATGTCACTCATTAGCCTCAACCGATTTGGTCGCAGCAAGTTGCATTCGACGCAGAATCCTATCCCAGTGTTTCCTATTTGAAATTGGCCAGATCGAACTATGGGATCGAAAGTTATGGCTAAAATACAAATTCATACGAAAAAATCGCGTAAAAATGTCACTCATTTTTCGGGCACTTAGCCTCAACCTATTTACTCGCAACAAATTGCATTCGACGCAGAATCCTGTCCCATTATTTCCTATTTGAAATTGGCCAGATCGAACTATGGGATCGAAAGTTATGGCCAAAATACAAATTCATACGAAAAAATCGCGTAAAAATGTCACTCATTTTCCGGGCACTTATCCTCAATCGATTTGCTCACAACAAGTTGCATTCGACGTAGAATCCTGTCCCGTTGTTTCCTATTGAAAATTTGACATATCGGACTATGGGATCGAAAGTTATGGTCAAAATACAAATTCATAAAAAAAATTGCGTAAAAAATGTCACTAATTTTTCAGGCACTTTTCCTCAACCGATTTGCTCGCATTTGCATTCGACGCAGAATGTCTCATATTTTCTTATTGAAAATTAGCCAGATCGGACTATGGGATCAGAAGTTATGGCCAAAATACAATTTATTGTGAAAAAGAGTCCAAAAAGTCTAGATCATTTTCTTAGCACTTATAATGCATTTATTCCCCAAGCAACACAATTTCAACAAATCTGGTTGCAGTAACCATATTGTGACTGAATCCGGTCATATATAAGTTACTGTGATTGATGTGCAATATGTGTGCTTCTCAGGTCGCTCACAACAGATTGCATTCGACGCAGAATCTTGCCCCATTGTTTCCTATAGAAACTTGGCCGGATCGTACAATTGGGTCAAAAGTTATGGCGAAAATACTAATTTTAAAACTACTAAATAAAATGCCATTTTTTGCTCTTATGCTCATCCGATTTGTTTGCAACAAATTGCGTTTGGCGAGAATTTTTTTATGCATATAAACAAATATGAAAAATAAGACCAATCCACATATTGGTGTTATTTTAGATTTTTCCAAACCTTTTGAACGAACGAGAAAGGCACCATCACCGCTAGGTGGATTAATCTGGGTTTTTGTATATAAAAAAACAATCGTTTTTCGTATGAAAGTGCACATTTCTAGGACCCCCTCCCCCTTTAAGAGTTACGTAATCTTTAAACATTCCCTAATATATGCTCATTAAACATCAATTAAATGTTATTAACTCTTATTTGTGTTAATATATACTTAAAGCACATGATTGGATAAATGCGTACTCTTACCCCACCCGATGCGCACTTTTACCCCACCGGTGGGGTAAGAGTACGTTTTTCACTTGTCTTGCAATAAGGGTTCTACTAAAACGAATCTCAATAATTTCAATATTTTTTCCACTGGGTAACATAAAGGAAGAGTATATGAATCATCGACACTGATTTGATATGCAGAAGCTTGCTTCATAAGGGCCACATGATCGATTGAAAACTAAGTGCGTACTCTTGCCCCACTCTACTCTAATGCCTTCTTTAAATAATCTCGTCTGTTCGGTATAAGGCAAATATACCCTATACCGAACATATGCTTTATTTTAATAAACACATTATCTCCTTCCTTCGCCTAATACTGCACAGCCGCGATTTTAAAAGAAAACATCTTTCCATTTACCTTTTCCGGGCAAACGTTTTAGAGAAAGCATTATCTCATCTCTTAGCCTTAGCTAAAGTATAATTTGTTCCGCGAAATGTCTTCCGAAAAAAAAATGGTGAATTTCGTACTGCGGAAAAAAATTCTCAGAATGTTTTTTGGCGAAATTATATTATACTGATATTATTGACATGATAAATGATATTATTTATCCTACCAAAATTGACACAGTTGATCAAAGCGACGATGGATCGGGTGATGTGCGTAGTTCGAGTTTCAGGGACATTCTCGAGTCCCTTCGAAACACGCAGAGGGTTACGCAGGGATGGAATGCTCCTCAGAGCGAATCAGGAGAAGAAACAAATGCTCACTGCTCTCGACACACGAATCTTCGCTCTTCTCTTTGTACTTTTACGTTTCTCTCTTTTTCGGGTAGCTCCGAAATATATTCATTTCTCAATGATAACTAAATGGTTTGACTCAAAGAGGAGAGGAAAAAATTGCTTATTGAGTATCTTTGACCCTTTTTCCGAAAGACGGAACCACCAGGTGGCGAATAAATTTATGATAATTAGTGGGCTAATCTAACGGTAGCCAGTAGGTTATTGTATTTATCGTGTTTGTTTAGAAAACAATTCAATCACTGTCATAACACAGAGAACAGACATGGATGCTCGAACAAAATTTCGTTAAAAACGTGTGTAAAGATTTGAATCGTACCTCAGCGCTGCCAACGCAGGCTGCCCGACATAAAAACTCAATCTCACTAAGTGATGGCGTTGGCATACACCACATAAACAATATAGTGCTGCCACCTAGGAGCGAGCCTAAGAGCAATTCGAAATAAACACTAGCGCTAAAAAGTAAAACACGGCAAATTTTAACCATATTTATCAGCACACTAGCACCACGCAACGGGGGCATAACGACATACTTCAAAATGACCAGTACACAAGCACGAGAATGAAGATGAACGTCTGTTCTCTGTGGTCATAATGCGTGTTTAGGACTGTTCCATTTATGTTTTACACGTTGAAGACATTCTCTTGAAAGAGCTTAATAATTTTCATTCAAAATTGAAGCAGTCGAACAAATCTTGTATTAATCGGTCAATCGGTACACACTTAACTCATTTCACCGTATTCGGTAAATTTTACCGAAATCTCAACAGCAGAACTGTTCGGTAATTTATTTTACAGATTTTTTGTAATTTTTTCCATTGCTCTACTGTCAAAATCACCGAAAATCAGTTAAATTATTTACCGAATAGTTCTGCTGTTGAGATTTCGGTAAAATTTTACCGAATTCGGCGATTTATTCTAAGTGTGTATACCGTATACACTAGAGTCGCTTTTCATGCGGTTTAATATGAGGCTTCCTTTTTATGCGGATTTTGGGTCTCACGCGTTTCAACGCGTTTACACAATATTTTGAAGAAGGTCTTGGTGCCTTTATGTCACTACGATCAAGGGATCGCTCCCTGGCCCTTCCCTTTTCATCTTCTTCAATCATCATCATCATCATCAATATATAAAAATGAGTTTACATTGCTTTTGAGGCAATATAACTCACGAACGGATGGACCGATTTGCAAGATTTTCTCACTAATTGATTTGTCTTGGGATAAGCTGTGTTTGTACATACTAGGGCAAATGATCCGATAGTCGTGGGTGTACCTATAGTTGCGGTAGTACAGTATGCGTAAAAATCTAAGAATCAAACGCAGCAACCCGCTACGTCCAATAATAAATTGATATGTCAGAATACAAACAAAGTGGAAACAGCATTGATTATCTTGATAAATATCTTCAAAATACCTTACTAAATTTTCGCCTTTGCTCCAATAGTTGTGGTAGTGTTCCCATAGTTGCGAGTCCCGTAAGAAAACAATGGGATTCGCAACTATAGGACCACGAATTAAACAATACCGCAAATATTGGCACACTGTACCAATAATTGGAGTTGTCATTTTAGGACAGAATTCATGGAATGCATGCGACGGAAGCGTTTTTCCATTACAATACATGGGGAAATCTATCGAATGTATATCCGAGGTAAGCGAAATAAGTATTGGAATAATTCTGGGAAAATGAATAGTGTTGGAACGTGCTTAGTTCCTCCACTATTGGATCACATACCCTAATAGTAGATCGATTTGCCGGGGAAAGTTGAGAAGTTGACTAAATGCAACGGTTTTATGAGTTCTGAAGAAAGATGTAGATCTAGAGTGCGACGCCTCAATCAACTAAATGATTGACAGATGAAAAATAAAACCCGAGCGAGATCGGACAGGTTCGCCTAGTATAAGATAGTTTCGTCAATAATATCTTTGCAAATTGTAATTGCTAACCAGATAAATGTAGAATTCCCTACATCAAGCTACTTGTTGCTTTGAAGCAGTACATAATTAATGTAAATATAGAATGGTGTTCATTTCTACCCGTTCATGGATGCTATACACGGTCCCTATTCTCATGCTGGTCTCATAAAGGTACGAATGTGTAAGGTTGTTGTGCGGGTAGCGAAGTGTGCTTTCATTTCTCTGTACGTTCAGTTGGATAGAACAACAAAAATGATGCTCCTCAAAGAGGCACATTGAGACAAACGGTTTCTCTCAAAGAGTGCCGCTCCTCATTTTTCACATAGAAGAGCATCTTTCTTCATCTTTTGATCATATCCGTGATGTTTTGTTGCTCATTTTTGATGAACTTTTTTTTGCTCATTGAGCTCATTGTGCGAGTAAATGCCAAGCCTGGTTACGGCAAGGTGATGGTCTTTCGCGTCTGCTATTCAACATCGCATTAGAAGGGGTAATACGAAGAGCAGGGATTAACACGAGTGGTACAATTTTCAATTATGAGGTGAACCGGTCAAGGGCCGAAAACCTCATTAATAAAGACAATAAAAATTTTTTTTTCAATAAGTCCGTCCAGCTATTTGGCTTCGCCGACGACATAGATATTATGACACGTAACTTTGAGAAGATGGAGGAAGCCTACATCAGGCTGAAGAGGGAAGCCAAGCGGTTCGGACTAGTCATCAACACGACAAAGTCGAAGTACATGATCGGAAGAGGTTCAAGAGAAGACAATGTGAGCCACCCACCGCGAGTTTGCATCGGTGGTGACAAAATCGAGGTGGTAGAAGAATTTGTGTACTTGGGCTCATTGATGACTGCTGAAAATGATACCAGTAGAGAAATTCGGAGACGCATAGTGGCTGGAAATCGTACTTTGGACTCCGTTCGAATAGAGTTTGCCGCCGTACCAAACTGACAATCTACAAAACGCTCATTAGACCGGTATCCTCTACGGACACGAGACCTGGACGATGCTCGTGGAGGACCAGCGCGCACTTGGAATTTTCGAAAGGAAAGTGCTGCGTACCATCTATGGTGGGGTACGTGGAGGAGCCCGAGCAAAGGCAGATAACTGAAATGATCACAAACTGATAACACGATTAGTTATCCTTATTATCAACTTGATATTTAGTTATCAATCATGTGATTAACCGATAACTGAATAATAACAAAATTTATTATCAATACAAATTTGGTATTTTCTTCTAAATTTCGCGTCGTTCAGATATCGGGCTAAGCATTCTATTCTTTCAAACATATTATACAGCGCATAAAAAAATCTACTCATCCGCTTATTTTTCGACGCATCCAAAAATAAGCGCCAATTAGTCGCAAAAATAAGCGCCAAGTAAAGCGTCTGTTCACCAGGAGGTGCGGCTCAAACAGCGTCTGCCTGGTACCCAGCGGCTGATTAACGAAATGCTGTATCGCGTCAGCTATACCTAAGGTGGCAGCCCCATCATCGCGATGTAGGTAACGCGACCCCGGTGAGGTAGCTTAGTGAAGCCTCTCAAATACCACGAAAAAAGGAGATAGAAGAAAAAGAGAACGTTATTTTTGGCAACCGACCCGGCAACGAAATAAGGACTATGATTAGAAACTCGGTACCTGGAATGTCAGGACCCTAAATGAACCTGGACGAGTGAGCCTTCTGGCTCGTGAACTGCAGAAGGTTGGAGTGAACGTGGCTGCAATTCAAGAAGTCTGATGGCCTAGATCCGGAGATCGTGAATTCCGAGCCGTGGACCCCACGACCAACACTGCATTCAAGTATAACATCTATCACAGCGGTGGTAAAAAAGCAGAGCATGGAGTTGGTTTCGTAGTGATGGGCAAGCAGATGAAGCGAGTGATGCGGTGGAAACCCATTAGCGAACGAATCTGTGTGTTGGGGATACGGGGCAAATTCTTCAATTACAGCCTAATCAACGTTTACGCACCGACAAACGATAAATCCGACGACGTGAAGGACACGTTTTATGAATGTCTTGATAAAGCCTATGGAGAGTGCCCAAAGCATGACGTGAAAATTGTTATCGGAGATGCCAACGCTCAGGTCGGCAGAGAGGACTTTTTCCGTCCCATAATCGGTAGGGAGAGCCTTCACTCCGATACCAATGACAACGGCCTACGGCTAGTAAATTTTGCTGCTGCCTGAGGAATGGCCATCAGTAGCACCTACTTTGCACGAAAGAACATCCGAAAGCACAACTGGAGACACCCAAATGGTGAAACTTGCAACCAGATAGACCATGTTCTGGTGGATGGGCGCCATTTCTCGGACGTTGCGGACATTCAGAGGTCCGAACATTGACTCTGATCACTACCTCGTTGTCAGTAAAATTCGATCACGGTTGTCAACTGTATCGAACGAAAGATTACAGCGAACGATGCGTTACAATTTCCAGCGATTGTCGGCGGAAGGAATATCGGCTGAGTACCGCCAGAAGCTCGACGAACGGATAAGTGCAATCAACGTTAGCGACAATATCAACGATTATGGGAGTCGATCCATGGAGCGGTGAGCACAACAGCACGAGAAGTGGTAGGCACTGCACAGAGGCGACCCAGGACGGGTTGGTTCGATGTGGAGTGTCAGAGAGTGACAGACGAGAAGAACGTTGCCAGAAGCCGGATGTTGGTGTCGGGTACCCGATCGATTAGAGATCGGTGCAAGGAAGCAAGAGCAGCCGAAAAACGAACCCACCGCAGGAAGAAAAAAGAGTACGAAAAACAAGTTATTAGTGAGGCGCAGGAAAAAATGAAGCAGAACGATATGCGGAGGTTTTATAAGTCTGTCAATGGCGTGCGGAGAAAGACAGCGCCATCTCCCGTCATGTGCAACGACCAACAAGGGAATTTGCTGACAGATAAAACTGAAGTGGCTGCCAGGTGGAAGCAACACTTCGAGACTTTGTTGAATGGAGGAAGTGACGGTGCATCGGTGAACAGAATAAATATTAGCGACGATGGACAAGCTGTGGAGTCACCTACACTAGATGAGGTTGAAAAAGCTGTTAAAGAGCTGAACACAATAAGGCTGCGGGGAAGGACCAGCTCCCGGCTGAACTTCTCAAACATGGCAGTGAGCAGCTTTATGAAGTTCTGCACCATATTATGTCGAAAATATGGGAAGACGAGGAATTGCCTGCTGGCTGGTTGGACGGCCTCATTTGCCCTCTCTTTAAGAAAGGGCACAGACTGGAGTGCGCCAATTACCGAGGAATAACCCTCCTTAATTCGGCGTACAAAATTATGTCCCGTATTCTGTTCAACAGATCGAGACCGATTGAAGAGTCCTTCGTCGGCAAATACCATGCAGGTTTTCGTGAGGGCCGATCAACGACGGATCAAATGTTTACCCTAAGACAAACCCTTGATAAATTCCGGGAGTACAACTTGCAGACACATCATCTGTTTATTGATTTCAAGGCGGCGTACGATTCAGTGAAACGGAATGAATTATGGCAAATTATGCTTGAACATGGTTTTCCGGCGAAACTGATACGGCTGATTCATATAACGTTGGACGGATCAAAATCAAGCGTAAGGGTTGCGGATGAAATATCGACGTCATTTGTTACCTTAGATGGATTAAAGCAGGGTGATGCACTCTCGAATCTACTGTTCAATATAGCGCTCGAGGGAGTGATTAGGAGAGCTGGTGTGCAAAGAAGCGGTACCATTATCACAAAATCGCATATGCTCCTGGGATTTGCGGACGATATCGATATTATCGGAATTGATCGCCGTGCCGTGGAAGAGGCTTTTGTGCCTTTTAAGAGGGAGACAGCGAGGATTGGACTCACAATCAATACCAGCAAAACGAAGTACATGGTCGCTGGCAATCAACGTGGGTTCATTAGTGGTGGTGGTAGCGAAATGGTGCTGGATGGTGAAAAATTTGAAGTGGTGGAAGAATTTGTGTATCTTGGAACATTAGTGACGTGCGATAATGATTTTACCCGCGAGGTGAAAAGGCGTATTGCAGCTGCAAATAGGGCTTATTACGGACTTCGTAACCAGCTTAAGTCCCGTAGTCTGCAAACGAAAACAAAACTCGCGCTGTATACTACTCTGATTCTTCCGGTGGCTTTATACGGCCATGAGACATGGACGTTAAAGGAGGCTGATCGGAGAGCTCTCGGCGTGTTTGAGCGTAAGGTGCTGCGGACAATACTCGGCGGTAAACAGAAGAACGGTATCTGGCGGCGTCGCATGAATCACGAATTGTACCAGGTGTATAAAGTGCTGGATATTATTAAGCTTATACAACACGGCAGACTACGGTGGGCTGTTCACGTTGTTCGTATGCCGGAAGAACGTCAAGCGAAGATAATATTTAGTAGAGAGCCCGGAAGAGGTCGCAGGCTTCGTGGAAGGCCGCGTACACGATGGCTTTTTGCAGTTGAAGAGGACCTGAGGGCGCTCAATGTTCAGGGCGACTGGAAGCGATTGGCCCAGGATCGAGTCCAGTGGAGAAGGATACTCCATTCGGCGTAGGTTCATCGAAGAGCTGTAGCCCATCAAGTATCAAGTAAGTAAGTCGCCTATGAAAAACAAACCTGTAGCAAAAAAGCTAGTTTGATATTTTTGAAAATTTGACCGCCACGTGGTGGTTTGTAGCGATGAATGCCAGATCTGTAGAAGCTTTGAAAAAATGATCACAAAAGATCACGATTGCAAGGCACAATACTAACTTCTGCTAAATGTATCCGGCCTATGCTATAAATAGTGTGACAAGAGCTGTTTCCAAACACTGAACTGAAATTTTCGTCTAAGCAGACGAAGATTTTCCTCGTTACTAACGATATATGTATACTGATTTGTTTATTTCTCTGTCATCAAAGGAATTTGCACAAAAGTTGAAATTTTCCTGGTTGTTTAATACTATCCTTATTAACTCTACTTTCATTTCAGGTGTCGTTGAATAATGAAATAATAAGATGTATAATAAGATCTTAAAATGGCCTTGCAGCTTCCGGAACATGTGATCCAAAGGCATGTGCTAATTCAGGAACGGTGAATAGTCTTGACTAACCGCAATATAATTGGTCTTGGGATCCACAGTGCTTATGTATATGGGGAAGCGGAAAATTTAACTGGAAGTGTCAGATAATCACGAAATTGCAACGACCTGGTGTGTTGTGGAGAAAACACTCATGCTCGCACTTTAGTCGATCTAGCAATGTGCTCAACCAAAAACTAATTGCTCAACTTACTTGATACTTGATGGGCTACAGCTCTTCGATGAACCTACGCCGAATAAGGACTAACTCCGTCTAAAAGCGACAATGAGTATGAATAAACGCAAACAAATGTAAATTGATAAAAGAGTGAAATCTACCCCCTTAATTGCTATTTCGTCCACTACAATGCGATTTGTCAATGCGGGGATTTATCAGGGTTTTTGGAGGAAAATTTGCGTTTATTTTATGTAAAACTTTCAATTTTGTATTGCAGTGTTGACATTGAATATTGTTAATTTTGTTTAAGGGAAGTTAGGATATGTTCATAGAATTTTTATATTCATTGCTTGCTCCTGTTTTTTATTGATATTTTTTGTGTTTCAATTTTTCATGGAGTTTACTCTTTCATTTCCGATGTTCTTAAACGGTGAAGTCAAACCTTTGCATGCTATTTCTCGGACGGAAATGCCCGCCATAACTTTAATATGGGTAAATGCACTCTCTATTAGAGCAGACGATACTTAAAATTCTTTCAGTGAGTATTTTTCTTCCTCTTATAATCGCATTGGGCTGCCATCTGACAAAAAAGGAAAAGGGAAAGTTTTTTGCATAAATGAAAAGATTATAATTGAAACAATGGGTTTCGGGTATTTTTAAATATATAAGTTGATGTCGTCTTTCCAATGCGTATTTAAATTTTATTTTACTTTACAGCAAATCAGTGTGATTGAGATAATAATGATAATAACGACTACAATGTATGTGTAAATTTATAAATATAGCTATATATAGAATAAGAATCACTTCATCTGGTTTGTTGACTAATTCATTTGGCATTCTTGAATTGTTTAGGAGTGGAAGGTTTCGCCTTGCTTCACCATAGCCAGATTGTTAATCCCAGCCTTATCATATCAGTCCAATAGCGATAACATAGTACTTATCGGACGTATTTTTAATATCATTAACAATCTGGCCATAGTGAATTCTATGTGTATTCACTAACTTTTCCGCGCGATTTATGCGGGAAACTATTTATTTGGAAGGAAAATTGGAGCAAGGATATCTTCTTCCCTCATGTGAATTTCATAATCCTCATCGGATTTGGATGGAGCATCAACTTTGTCGTCCGCTAGTTGAATGTGATGCGATAATTCACTTTTGTTATCGTCATTCGAAGATACTAAGGATCCCGAGGACCCCGTTTCGTTTCTCTCGAACGATTTTAATGATTTATCTGACCGCCCAAATCGCATGAAGTTGTTATCCATTTTTATCAGTCGCAAAAATCGTGGATCAGATCTGCCGAAACGCATTAAATTACTATTCGAGCGCCCGAATCGCATCAGGTTTCCATTTGCCCGGCCGAAACGGAGTAAGTTCCCTCGTTGTAGATTCACTGCAGCACCAGATCGTCCAAACCGCATAAGGTTTGCACGGTCCAATCGAAGGAACTTGTTGGGATCTGCCCGTTTACCGAATCTCATTAAATTCTTGGGAGAATCTCGTCTGTAATATACCAATTGTTTGGGTTTGATTTGTTCTCCAGATTCACTAACTTCTGTAATCTCATCGGAGTTTGGCGTTCGTTTGGAATACGCAATTTCTTCACTTGATTGTTCATCATCCGAATTATAATTCTTCCCGTTAGTATCGTCATAATGTACCAACGAGTAAGGAACGTCTCCAGGAATTCTACCGAACCTCATAAATCCTTGACCTGCCCGACCGAATCGCATTAGATTAGCTCGCTTACTCTCCCGAGCCACACGCTGTAAAGTTGTAGGATCTGTTCTCCCGAAACGCATGAAGTTCTTGTCCAGAGCACTTCGCCTCCTGGCTTCTATTTCCGTGTCATCGCTTTTGATGCTGCGTCGAAATTCGAATACCATCCCGTTGTTGTTTGTGTAATCGTTTTCACTCTCCGGATTGAAGTCCAACGAGGCGATAGGATCGGTATCCGTTTTGCTTGCTTCAACCACTTCATACTCGGCGCAGGAGAAATGATTGCTGCATTTGTATATCAGGATAGCCAGAAACAAATACATCTTCATCGCGTAAACTGAAAAAAAAAATAAGAAAATAGCCTCTGGTCAAAATAATGTACATAAATAAATACGTTTTAAAAAGAGTACTGCTTGAAATAAACCTAATTTTATACACATAGTCGCCATAGAACGCCTTCAATTCTTAACTGGAGAAATGTTCCAAAGGAAGCTATGTGATGAATAATAGCGCCACTGCAGCCCTCATTTTTGCATCAGCGCACCGCTGTCGAAATACCCATTTATCAACGGAAAATAACGTTCGTTCTGACGATTCAGGTAGCATGTCTCCTTCCGACTTTGATTTTCCAACTGAACAATTGCACCACATGATTGATGCAATGTTCAAAGCAAATACCAAAACTGAAGCTGTTCAGGTTGGTTCAAAATTACACAAAAAAAATTATTAGACTTCGTTTTAATGGATCCAAATAATTCTTTGAAAATTTTAAATTGGAATGCCCGCTCTTTAAAGGGTAAGGAAGATGAATTATTCAACTTTCTATCAGTTCATAATGTGCACATTGCCATTATAACTGAAACATATTTAAAACCTGGTCTTTTCATCAAAAGAGATCCAAATTATTTTATTTACCGAAATGATCGTCTTGACAGCGCCTGTGGTGGGGTCGCCATTGTCATTAATAGATATATCAAACATAAATTATAATCTGCCTTCTTGCCTTTCCAGTGCAAATGAGCAGTAAAGGAATTTGTTGGGAGCTGATTTTCAAATTCTAACTCGCAACAAATCCAAATTTTTCATAATTAGTGACTTCAATGCCAAACACCGTTCATGGAATAATGCACAAAGCCTTTCTAATGGTAAAATTTTATTTGAGGATTGTTCTGCGGGATATTGTACTATCGAATGTCCCAATGGACCAACAGTCGAAATCCTTCTACAATTGATTTAGTTTTACCGGTTTCAAGTCAGCTGTGTGACCGATTGGTAACTCATGCTGACTTTGACTCTGATCACGTTCCTGTTACGTTTGAAATCTCACTGGAAGCCATTAACAATGCAATCAGCTCTACTTTTAATTATCATAGAGCTGATCGGTATTTATATGAAACGTTTATCGATAGGAATTTTGATGTTGATATTCATCTCGATACCAAAAGTGATATTGATAATGCTCTCGTATCTTTGACAAATTTAATTGTCGAAGCCAGAGGCATTGCAATTCCTAAATGTGAAATTAAATTCAACTCCATTATTATTGACGACGATCTTCAGCTACTGATCCGCCTTAAAAATGTGAGGCGAAGGCAATACCAAAGAGCTCGCGATCCCGCGTTGAAAGTTATTTGGCGAGATTTGCAAAATGAAATTTTAAAATCGTTTAGCTATTCTGAGAAATACCAACTTTGAGAATAATGTCTCCAATTCGAAACCCTTTTGGAATATAACGAAAATTCTTTAAAAAAAACCTTAAAAGCCGATTCCAGCGCTTAAAGTGGGAAATAAAATTTTATTAACAAATGTCGAAAAGGCTCAAAAACTTGCTCAGCAGTTTGAGAGTGCCCATAATTTTAGTCTAGGTCTCACTAGTCCTATTGAGGATCAGGTCACGCGGAGGTTCGAAGACATTCTCAATCAAGAGAATGTTTTTGACCCTTCGTTGGGAACTAATTTGGATGAAGTGAGATCTACTACAAGAAAATTTAAAAATATGAAAGCCCCGGGTGATGATGGTATTTTCTACATACTTATCAAAAGCTTCATGAGAGCTCTTCATCATTTTTGGTTAATTTTCTAACAAATGTTTTCAATTGGCATACTTTCCAGATAAATGGAAAACGCCAAAGTTGTTCCAATTTTGAAGCCGGACAAAAATCCAGCTAAGGCTACTAGTTATCGCCCAATCAGTTTCCTTTCTTCAATAAGCAAACTGTTTGAAAAGATTATTTTAAATAGAATTGTGATTCATATTAATGACAATTCATATTTTGCTGATGAGCAATTTAGTTTTCGCCATGGGCATTCAACCACTCATCAGTTAATAAGAGTTACGAATTTAATTCGGCTCAACAAATCTGAAGGATATTCGACTGGAGTTGCTCTTCTTGATATAGAGAAAGCATTTGACAGTGTATGGCATGAAGGTTTGATTGTAAAGTTGATCAATTTTAATTTTCTTCTGTACATTATAAAACTGATTCAATATTATTTATCAGATCGCTCACTGCAGGTAAACTATCAGAATTCTAAATCTGATAGATTACCTGTAAGAGCTGATGTTCCCCAAGGCAGCATACTGGGGCCCATATAGTATAACATTTTTATTTCTGATTCACCTGATTTACCACCAATAGGCACAATAGGAAAAAAGATGGTATTTTTGGCCAAAATTATGAATACTGCAATAAATGGTGGTATTCATCATAAATATATAGATAGATAAGAAAAATATTTGTTCTGTGGCTTCAATGGAGTATATGACCAATTTTCGGCATAGTATCGATTTCTGTCATATTCCACAAAACCAACGGAATTTGGTCACTTTTTGGCCTGCAATAAGTCTGTTTAATGCTGGATAAAATGCTAATGGTCATATAAAGGGTTTAACAGTATATTCAAGTCACAGACAAGTGACGCAACACAGATTTTCTAAAAGTGATCAAAAAGCACTATTAGCTTCTGGTGTTGAAAATTCACTGAGCTGAACTTCTTAAACTAACAAGGAAAGAATAGATCCATTGGGCGTCATATTGTGAAATAAAAATAAATAGAATTTCATTTATTTGATATTTCGTTAAGATTTCTTTTATAATTATGGCAAGGAATTATTCAACAAACTATTCATCCAACACGTTATGGTAAAATCAATAATTCGCTTCTATTATATAGTAATGTCAAAATTGTGAATTTTGAGCCCCATTCCTTCTCACTGCGTAACGCTTTTTGTGATTTTTTTCTCGAATTAGACGCAACGTCAAGACATAACCCTCCCCCTCAAAATGTTACGTAAATTGTGTTCTTTGCAAAATTCAATTAAAGTGGCATTATTGAAGTGTATCGCGTTATTGAACTTCCCATTATTATTGAGCAACTCAGATAAAATTTGAAAAAAGTTTACCAAACAATCTGAATAATCTTCTAGCGGTAATGTTGTCTTCCTCGTTCATTATAAGAAAATGTATTTTGGTCACAACTTCTGAGCCCATAGTCCGATCCAGCCCATTTTTTGATAGGGAACAATGGAACAACTTTCTCTGATGAATAAAACTTGTTGCGAGTAAATCAGTAAGTGCCTAAAAAAGAGATAAGATCACGCTCACACACATACAGACAATTCACAGAGCTAAGTCGATCGGTATACACTATAGGTTTGCAGGCTTTCTTTTAAATGAGTTTAGAGGGATCATATAGCTTCTACGTATACTTAGAATACGAAAAAGGCAAAAATGGGCAATTTTTCAAATTCATGTATCTCACAAGACGGTAAATTTGGGCAGAATTTTATTCATGGTCTTCAAAGTTTAAGAGTTCAACAGTGTAGTGCATGATGTTTTGATGCGGGGTTTTGTTCGTTAAATATTATGTAAAATATGCTTTTACAAAACTACTAAAAATTAAATTCTGGACGGAACTATTACTAAATTATCAAGCATATTGCATAGATCTGCTTAAGAGCTTTGTAACGATATATAAATATGTTACTTTTGAGACGGAAATATGGTAAAACTGGCCGTTTTCCCAAAATAACGTAAAAATGTAATTTCTAGGAGCGGCCAGTTTGAACGACCCCCACCCCTCCCTATAAAATCTAAAAAATCAAAACTGTCCAGATTATAAAAATATAGGTTATAAGCCGTGTGTTCATCGCATTTTACACGTCCAATTCGAAAATAGGCCTTTTGGTAGTTTTGGCCTCTTCTTTATATGGGGCTGTCCTATTGTGCCAGGGTGTCAAAAATCTTTGGCTGCAGATGACATGGGCCTTTCAGCCAAAGGGCGAAGCCTTCGTGTCATTTGTAGTAGATTGCAAAAAAGTTTCGATATTTTCTCCGCTTACTTGCATAAAATGGAAAATTTCCCCGAATGCTTCCAAAACTCAGCTTATAATTTTCCCACAAAAGCCGAAAGCTTCTTATTTGAAATCTTTTATCAGACATATTGTCACTATGAATGGGGTTCCAATAAATTGGTCTAGCGAAGCTAAATATTTAGGACTTCTGCTAGATCAAAAATTAACTTTTTTAAATCAAGTCAAATGTAACAAATATTTTAAGTGTCATGGTTTTTGCCATGTTTTGGTTTGAGATACAGTAAATATTTTGCTGAGAATCAATAAACGAAATTTTCTGGTGAAGTTCAGTTCTGAAATTTACTTAGCTACAGCAGTGCCCGATTTTGCCTAGCTCGGAAAAGAAAAACTTGTGTGTGTGAACACTCGTACTACTGACCATCGAGAAAAATGTCCTTTATGCAATTCGAACAATCACTTGAGGCTAGTTCAACGTTGTTCCGCAGCAAGATCCTGTAACGTGTGTTATATATTTACGTTTGATGCAAGACCATTCCCGTCGTAATTGTGGATCTGATAGAACCTATTCAGTATATAATCAGAATCACCATGAATTAATACACTCGGATACAATTAGGAAGGAACCGTTTCGCAAGTTCAAGAAAAAACGTGCTGAGAATGTATATCATGTTAACAGTAAAAATTTAACCACTACTATACGTGTTGGTAAAGTAAGATATAGAACCAAGACACCGTTAAAAATGTGTTCACCCTTTTTCTTCTTCATTGGCATTACATCTCCACTGGAACATTGCCGCCTCGCAGCTTATTGTTCTTTAAGCACTTCCACAGTTATTAACTGCGAGGTTTCATATCTGCATTCCTATATCATGAGGCTAACACGATGATACTATTATGCCCAGGGAAGTCGATACAATTTCCAATCCGTAAATTGTCTAGACCGGCACCGGGAATCGAACCCAGCCACCCTCAGCATGGTCTTGCTTTGTAGCCGCGCGTTTTGCCGCACGGCTAAGGAGGGCCCCGTAACCGTAACCTATCGCTGGACAAATGGGATTTCACACAAGGATTCTGTATCGATTATGTCTTTTGAAATTTCTAGAGCTTTCAAACAAGCTTAGTGGCACGAACTAAAAATATGCAATCCTTGATTTTTTTACGTGTGAGTCTTAACATCGACAGAATCAAAAGCTTGTACCCGTTTGGGGTTGAAAAAAAAAACGAATTGAAAAAACGTCGTGAATATCGAAAAACCCAGAAAAACAATGTGCAGTTTTTGACGATTTGTGTAATTGATTGTGAGAGAAATGCAATAAAGCAAAAGCCTAATAATAACTCCTTGAATAATAGGCACGAAAGCCTTGCCACCTTGCCGTAATACTCTGCGGGTTTCGAAACTTGAACTACGCACATCACCAAATCCAAAATCGAATTAAGTACAAGACACTGAAAGCGGTCTTACAGTTAAGGTCGAAATACGTATCTGTAAGGATTACATGTATGGTGTTGGAAACGACTGGAAATAGTTTTTATGTAGAAATTTTGGCTATCTCAGTCTTAAAAAACCATTAAACAATTAGCGTTTTATAAACATCAAATTTGTGAAACAATATATTTCTAACTATTATCTTCGGGCACATCAACCAAAATATGCTGGTCTTGCTCGGGATACCTGAGTTGCAGAAAATTGTAGGTTTGAATTTATTATTCAAAGTTTTTGGGAAACTACGTCTCCTGTAAAATTAACTCAATGTGATGTATCACTTTCATTTGAACCGGGTTATAGGATACTCGGCCCTCCAGCCTATCGAAGCTTCATTTTCGAAGTAACAGACTTTCGGTGCACTTTAGTGAACGAGCAAAGCAAAACAATCCCGTTCGTATGGAACATCCGACAGCAGTGTCGGGTTCGCTTTCTTGTCCCGTTCAATCCTACATAATTGTAAATCGAAATCACTAGCCCACGTGATGTTGAAAATTGTTGCAACGGTGAAAACAAAACACTGCTTGGGCGGAACATTCGAGACTGTTAGGTTTGCTTTCTTCTCCCGGACCATCGACAATCGACGGAAGTAGTATACGTAGAGTGCAGACCAGGTACTTTCTTTAGGCATGCTTATACCTACCGCCACAGTAGGAGTTAAAGTTTTTGAATTAATGTGGCGAAACGCGCCTGAAGTAAAATATACGAAATCTAACACATTCTTCTAAAATTAACTATTGAAGGATCGACATGCATGCAATTTCTGCGGAGAAAATTGAATCCTACCTTAAATTTTCCTACCACTACCAGGTATCCCGTTGAAAATTCAATTGTTTTTTCGCATATAACATTCAACTTTCCAGCCTCGACGGAAATAATAATTCCCCGTTTGGCGTTTACTTCTTTTCCGCTGGGGTTAAGTTTATTTTCCTCTTTTCAAAAACAACGACTGCAGCTGGAAAAACTGTAGTATCCATTGTGCGTGGTTTCGTTTATCCTGTTCTCTGTTCGCACGCTATTCATTCGCTAAAAATGTGCCAGGTCAGATTCCGGAGACGACGCCGCCTAGCTACAGGCAGTTAGACAACCTCGTCGTCGGTGGATCTCCGGGTTTATGGGATTTTAATTAGAAGTTGTTTTGTCATTCGGCGGATGTAGCTTCAACTAATACGACTGTGTGTGCAGTTACCTATTTGATTAAGCCGTAGCGATGATAATATCGTAAAAATCTCCAATCGGCTAACAACTGATTTATTGAATTATAAAAATTTGTCATTGGCTGCCCCTCTGAAAAAGTCATGTATATTTAAGAATTATGACGAGTTTATCATTTTTTTGGATAATAAAAATGGGAAAACGTCGTTTAATATACACAAATTCCATTAAAAAAAATGTATACCAACTGGGACATTGCCGCTTTGCAGCTTAGTGTTCATTGCATTTCCACAGGTTTCTAAGCCAAGTAACCATCTCTGCATTCGTATATCATGAGGCTAACACGATGATACTTTTATGCCCAGGGAAGTCGAGACAATTTCCAAACCCAAAATTGCCTAGACCGGCATCGGAAATCGAACCCAGTCACCCTCAGCATGGTCTTTGTGTGTAGCCGCGCATCTTACCGCACGGCTAAGGAAGCCATAGCTATTTCGAGAAATTCAATTTCTAACAATACTCAAAATAAACAAAAACTGTTTTATTGTCTTACTCTTATTCGGGAAAGGTTACTCCTAATACTTCTTCAAAGCCGATCTTTTGATAAAGGCTTACTAAAGGACTCTACGACACTGCCCATAATTCCATTACCCATAATGCCATTACCCCGAAGGCCACTACCCCGAACGCCACAACCCCGAATGAGTCACTACCCCGAATGCCATTACCCCTAATTGGACACTACGCCGAATGAGCCAGTACCCCGAATTAGTCATTATTTCAAGTTTATGCTTCATTTCAATGAAAAAAATGTTACTCAACAAAAGTTTATTAAAATTTCATATGGAACTAAGTATTCTTATTCCGTAAAATCCCGTTCCACTTCGTATGGCACTCTTTAAGATTCCTGAATGGCAGGGAGAGATTATGCAGCACGTTTTCGTGCACAATGCAGAGAGTCGAAGGCAATTGCGGTCCACGTCAGCATGGCTGCTAGGGCAACAAGGTAGAAGTTGTTACTTGGTCGCTGTAGTAAAGCAACGGATTCTGGATGAACCGTGGTCTAAATCTCAGAATCGACGAGGGGTGAATGGGTGAGTAAGAGTGAGTGAGTGATTAAGTGAGTGAGCGAGTAAAAGTAAGTGAGTAAGAGTGAGTGAGTAAGAGTAAGCGAGAAAGAGAGAGCGAGTAAGAGTAAGCAAGAAAGAGAGAGCGAGTGATTGAAAGTAAATAAGTGAGTTGAAATGGATAAGTGATTAAGAGTAGTTAAGTAAGTAAGAGTGGGTGAATGAGTAATAATTAGTGAGACAGGGGAAATGAGTGAGTAAGGGGGTTTGTGTATGAGAGTGAGAGAAAGTGAGATCTTGTTTGTCTTCGGGAAGTTGCGTTGACTTAAAGAAGGCATCATCTCGTTTCGCCTTCTATCAATCAGACGTTACTTTTAAAAAGGCAGTATTTCCTCTATGTGCCTTATCGAGGTATATATACGCATATATAAGCACGTTCATTAAAAGGAGGTATTATTTTCTCTGTCTGCCTTATACCAGGCAAACCCGTCCATTTAAAGAAGGCGTCATCTCCTCTGTTTACCTTATACCGGGCAAACGCGTTCTGTTGGAAAAAAAGGATCTCTTACTCCATTTCGTAGAAAAATCAAAACTGTTGGTTAAACTGGTTGGTTAAAAACTGTTGCGATTCATCGATATATGTTGGTGTTAAACATAATAATAGAATACTATAGATTCTAAATGTTTTCGGGGTAATGGATTTCGGGGTAGTGTCCCATTCGGGGTGATGGCTTTCGGGGTACTGTCCCATTTGGGGTAGTGGCCTTCCGGGTAATGGCATTCGGGGTACTGGCGTTCGGGGTAGTGGGGTGGAGCCCACTAAGGTTCTGGGTAATAATCACCTTTCAGTGACCTCTAAGAGAACCGCTACGAAAAAGTGACAAATTGTACACAGGGGTCGAATATGACCAAGGATCTGAATTCAAATTTCAGGCTATTTCCGGTCTCTTAGCACAAAATTAAAGCTGAAGATTCTTGGTGATAAACTTATCATTGTATAAAAAATCACATAAATAAAGCAAAAAAAGTGGATTCATAGGAAGCGGCCTGAGGGTGATTCGTTCAAATTAGCCTCGCTAGTTCCAACGGAACATGTGCCAGACATGTAATATTACAGAGAAACATACGTCCGGAGAAGTCCGGAAATTATCTTGATGGCTCGGTTGTATATAGGTGCAAGTGTTGTAAGAATATCCAGAAGGTTAATGCTTGTCAATTCCAATCCATAGAGGAGTCAGCTGTTGATGATGGCATTGGCGATTCGCAGACGTGTGGGCGGTCATTTCTTGTCCCTCATCGGGAGATAGATTTGAGCATGTTGATGTTAGTCGAACAAACGCTCCCGGAAGGTCAGTCGCCTGTCGACTGCAAGGCCCAGAATTCTTACAGTCTTTCTTGTATCGTCATCATCGATGGTGATGGGCTTAGGGGGAAGTCGGTGATGTGCATCACAGAAGTGCATTCTGATGCATTTTCTGCCGACATTTGGTAACCGATGGACTTAGCCCATCTAGCCACATCGTTAACGGCAGCTTGGATCTTTCCCCGATGACCCAAGTATCCCAAAATAAACAATTTTTTCATGTGATGTAGAAATGATATTTTAGGGGAACAATAAGAAACTTCCAATGCGGAACTGGGACCAATCTGGGTGCTGGTATAGCAAATTTGCATCTACGGGAGCACAAAATGTTGGCTTTGGGGGAGTTGATAGTAACGAACAGTGTCCCGTAACACTGGGTAGATCACGTTTACGTAGTGTGTTACGGTGTAAGATCTACCAAACAGAGCCCTGGCTTAATCCAATTTATGAGCTAGGGCAATAAGTTGTGGTAATTGAGGATTCATCGTATTTAGTCCTCGCTACCAACAGCAGTCTTTGAAGAAAACATTAACTGTACCCTGCATATGTGGAATTCTCACCGATTGAGGCTAAACTGTATGCAACGGAAGTAACTTTTCAAGCAATTAGTTAAAAAAAACTCGATACCCGGTCAGGCTGAACTGAATGCTAGAAAAAAAATCGAGGGTTTTAATACGTACTAACTCTTCATTAACTGATGAACAATAGTAGTGAGAGGAACACACGAAAATTGTTACTGAACAAATTCTCTAGATTGTAATGGTCTTGTAGATACAGTCAAACCTCCATGAGTCGATGTTCTATGACTCGATATCGACTCATGGAAGCAAATTATTCCATACTAAAAATTATTTTCTGGGTTACTGTGATGGTCCCTGCAAAAAGCATTTCAAGAATGTATTATTCCACATCTCGATATTTCCATGAGTCGATGGTCCCTTCAATATCGACTCATGGAGGTTTGACTGTAGCTAAATCCAGGCTTTTATGCATTTTACTGGTGATATTCTAAAAGCAAGACGGGAGGACGGGAGGGCTGCTCCCCGGATAGATTTAGGATATTTCCCAGTTGCGATTAAGAGGATTTCATCAGCGTAAACCTCCATCTCGACCAGGAAGAAAGTGACCAGGATTTCGGAGTCTCGGGGACCCCAGTTTCATACTTCACCGTTTTGGATTTTTGATTTCTAAGCAGGACTTGGAACAATCGATTTGAAAGGAAGCTCTTGACGAATTGTAGTAGGTTTCCGGTGATACCCCAATCCTACAGGTTTTCCAAAACTCCAAACATTCAGGTGTGGTTGTAGGTCCAGAGAACTGATTCGATATGGTTACCAGCGTTTCTGGTATCCGCGAGGATCTGCCCAAACGAAGCAAAATGCGTACTGGTTCGGCGGTCTGAACGGAAGCAGAGATGCATCCTGAACAGAACATGAGCCAAGAGCGTACCTTGGTGTTCTTACTTTTGAACACTTCAGTTTGCACTTGGTTGGTACGCAAGCAAAACGATCATGGTAACTAAGACTTCTTAGATTTGGAACTATGCAAAAACATACGAGCATGCTTGATTTCTATCCGTTAGATGCCCACGTGTTCCATTACTAGCCGAAGCAGTTACAGCTCCCCCATCAACAGGTTATAGGCCCAGGAATGGTTCCAGACCTACAACTTAGTGTCAATAAACTAGTCCCAAAGACTTTATCAAAGAACAACTAATTAAGTAACTAATATTTGACGTATTCGCAGTACGGGATCCATGAAACGGTTGTATAAGTTGCATGACGCCGTGGGATCACGAATTCTGCGTTAATCATGGGTAGCGTCGTACCGAATTTATCGGGGCAGGTCAGAAAAAGTCTAAGATGAGCATCAATCCAAAACATTCAGAAGCGGGTCAGCAGAAGTCCTGAAGGAACTCGGACCAAAACATGGACATAGGGGACGAAGAGCTCAGGATGACTAGCTCGGTGTTAGGATGGCCGAGAAGATTAACGAGGCGTACACACTACGTAATGCAAATTAAATTACGCGTAAAATAGAATCGCAAAATTAAATAAACTTTATTTGATGTATTGAAACTATTTTCACATCAATCAATGAATTAAATCAATTCAAATTTAAAATTAAAATGTTTATTGCTCCAAATATGTGCATCAAAATGAATGTAAATTTACAAAATATTTCAGACTGTGTAGAGAAATGCTGGAATATGTATCAGATAGTGTGCGACTCCTCGTTGTAGACGAAAGATAAGTAGGAGCCATGCACCAGTTTGATGTATCTGCTCTTTTGTAATATCAAAGAATATTGTTAGCTAGCGATATACTGTAGATACTTGTTGTTTAAATATAAGAGAGCTGCAGTTGCTGGCAGAAGTATCAGTCAGTAGACCGCCATAGGGTAAAGAAAACTCTAGTCTTGTGTTTTCTTTGTGAGGGAGCTCCCATTGGCGTTGGGCGTTCAATGCAAATAAAAATTGTGAGCATAAACACTATTAGTAAGCCTGAAGAAAACAAATTGTCCCGGGTATCCCGGGATTTTAGGGATTTCAAAAATAATATCCCGGGAACCAGGAAATCCCGAATTCCTTAAATCCCGGGATTTTTCGTCCTGAGATGGAAACTCTACTCAACCTCCTGCTCTCTAGATAGGCGTGATAACCCATACTCAGCAATGCCACTTAAAAGTCACGTTTGCGGAAAAGCCATCAGAATCCGAGTACCAACCTCCACCGCGGTTAGCTCTTTTTAACAAATTTAATATCTTTCGGATGCTTGATTTGCCAATAGTCACATGTGCATTACTATTGTATATCCACAGTCAAATTTCGCAAATTTCATGTCAATTTGTCCATGTCGAAACATCCCAAGTAACATTTTTGGTTTTATAATGGTCATGAAAGCCAATATTTGCTCTAGATGACTTCTATAAAACCAGATTAAAACAAAAATGTTACTGGGGATGTGCTGTACATATGCACAGCCAAGATATTTAACAAAGAGAACGATATTGTCACTGCTCGATGGATTAGGTACTCAATGTTTCTTATTCATCTGAATAATTGCTTCTTTTACAAGTTAAAATAATTTATTCGTATTTTTGAACAATATCAATGCCAAAACAACCAGAAATTAAAGGAAAATCAATATCCAATTCATTTAAAGAGCTGGGCAGACGGCTGAACTTGATACACATAGACTATATGATGCATCTCTATTTAACCCAAGGAAGACACAGATGCAAGAGTATATTTGACGATAAGAAGCTAATGACTGTTTGGTTTTCCTTTTCCATGTACCTATCGGATTTTGTTTTGCACACGTGATTAGGTGGCTCGACAGGGCTTAGCGGTAGGACATTGTTCATATTTGTACGTTATTTGATTATCGTCAAATTAGGAACAACGAGATAGAAGTAGCACAAACTCACGATTGTCTGTTGCTTTGCATTCATTCGAAACTAAAGTTTGCAGTAATGTTACAACTTATGGAAGCTTTAAGTATGTTTCATTAACCATTATCCATGCAGATTGCGTAGTTTCGTCGAATCTGATAACTTTTTTTGGTAAAGCGACTTCCATGTATTCAAAATAAAATATGTATTTTTCGCACCTTTTAACCCCTAATAACAGTTTCCTATTTCCTTAGAATAATTTAGTTTATATATGATGTATCAATCGTTCATGTTATTAAATTAGTTATAATTAATCCAATCTATACAAAACCACATTTCTTGGTCATATAGTGATCACCATATATAATGCCCTTGGGGGGAGGACGTTTTGAATCCCCGGGCACAGTGTACCGATTGTGTCACACAAAATACACATTTATGCAATGGTAGGCATGGGAAATCTTACAATCTAAACTGTTGAAATGCAAAATAAATCTTACAGTTGCCCACGCTTAGGAAGCATCCATAAATTACGTAACGCTTAGAGGGGGGAGGGGGGGTTGCCCAAAGTGTGACAACATATACAAACATTTCAGATGCTTCATACAAAAAGTGTGACATAGGGGCAGGGGGGGTTGAAAATGGCCAATTTTTGCGTTACGTAATTAATAGATCTTCCCTTAATTCTTTTCAAAGATGTTTTTTTCGGCAAGCAATAATTCCAGTACTCGTCCTTTTGATGCGGAATATGATCATATGATTAAATGATGATTCCCCAACACGTGTATATGTGTGCTGGTTCAAGCTTGAACGCTTTTTATTCCAATTGGTAATGTCTCCTACGCAGAGCGTTCCTCCACTTATTTGACAATTATTAACAGGGAATCAGTTATGGAGCAATCAATATACCCTTTGTCATTAACTGAGCTTGATACTGACAAACTCACCTCGTAGCCTTTATCAGCATACGAACACAATATCACAAAAATCATTTGCCTTGCATACTTTGATACCTATTTCCGAGAATACGATGCTATTTTTGTAATCAAGATGAGATTCTCGAAGATGCGTAGGAAAACAAAATAACTGAAATTTGCTTAAGGAGGTTATTCAAATACTCCACCCCTCTGTCACACTTTTTTTGTATACCTAGTATTTCATACAAAATGGTCAACTTTTAAGATCTATATCCAGTGTTGCATTTTGAACTGAACGCGAGCTAAGAACAGCATGTTCGTTCCTGAAATCAGAACTTGATCTCAGCAATCTAAGATCATCGTTCAAAATTTCCATTTAGCTCTTGAACTCTGTGTTCTAATCTAAAATTTGAACGCGTTCAAAATTATGCCAAGGAAAAGTAGGTAGGTATATTACGAAAAGTAAAAGATATTTATAAATCATAGATACACTATGCAAGACTACTTATTATGCACAGTATTGCATGACAGCAGATTGTTGTTTTCATGCTGTCTACTATATTAGTAATAGCGGATTGCAGGTTTTATTTTTTTTAATTACCAATTAAACTATAGTTAAACATGTCTGGATAATACAATAATTCAATTTTATATTTCTATTTCTGAACGAGAGAAAAATTGCCATGAATATTTTAAAAAGTAACATACATCAGCAAGCGAGAAAAAGCAAACATGGAAAGCTGAATAAAGTGAAAAATCTCTTTTGAGGATTTCTATGTCGTTTTTCGGTAAAACATTCTGTTGAGTGGCCTTATTCAAAAGAAATAAATAAATTATTTAAATATTATGCATATATCAATATTGAACGTATAGAAGATTGTCTGAAACTTCGGTTTATAACACTAAGCAAATGACGAAAAAAATCTTTGGAGTGGGTTTTCACTTGACAAAAACAAGTGTTTTCTCTGTAAAACGAAACAAAGACTTCTATATGCTTCGGAAATGGACACAACAAGATCGTGCTTACAAATCACACGTATGACAAATGGCAGAATGACCACATATGTTTTTTGTTAAAAGTTACGATGAGGTGCCGACAACCGACGACCTTCCCCTACAGTTTAAAATATCTAGCATCTATTTTCATAATATCAAATCGATAGAATGCTCAGCTACGACTTGTTTTAATTCGATAAAATAAAGATTAGTAAAAAACGTGACTTGGAAAGATGTGAAATGTGTAAAATCAACGAGAGCAACATGATAGGGCTCTCTTTATTTTTGAGTGAAACAAATATATATTTATTGGCGATTCATTAAGTATTTTGAAGTCTTATCCTTTCCTTGTATATTGTATTGAAAAGACGCTTTCCTTCGATTATTATCCGGTTTCTATATCTCGGTTCCCTGTGAACCGATTTTACCGAAAAAAAATCTCAAAAGCACAGATATAACTTGAATTTTACCATACCTTATTTTTACGACTATATAGATTTACAGGGTAAAAAATATTGTGGTGAAACCAAATCATTTTTTTTTTTGCAAAAAAATATTTTTCAAATATCTCGAATTCTATTGGTTGTGTATATACAAAAATGCATATATTTGCAATATAAAAAAAGTGTGCACCTTTGCTCTAATAGTTGTAGTTTTAAATATTTAAAAACCCAATTGTATTATGACTAGCGTGGACACCAGGATAGTGGTAAACAATAGTGATCCCCTTTTATCCAAGTTTGGTAAACATATTCTCTATCCTTAGGGAAAAACAACACAGGGGGAAGGGTCATATCTTTTTCCTAAGGAGACGAATATAGACTAACGCAAAATGAACTGAAGAAATTATGACGTTTGAGCGGGTCGCATAATGAACGCAAAATGAACTTTTGTTCGAGAAGACGACCCGCTCAAATGTCAAAATCCTTCGGGTGAGTGAATTTCATGAACTCCTGCACAGGTCTATAGGAATAATAATGAATAGTTTACCCAAGCAATCAAAATTACGGATAAGATGGGATGTTTTGGCCTAATCAGCTTGCATTTTAAGTAATTTTTTGTATGACTGAAGCGCAAAAGTGAACTTTGAAGAGTGAGCTTATTGGTTCGGTTAGGAACAAATTTAAGTATAATGTGAACTATTGGTTGCTTGGGTAGTGCATAAAGAGATTTGAAGAAGAGAAAAAGGGGAAAGGGATGAAGAAGAAAGAAGGAAAATGAAGGAAGAAAGTCGGAGGAAGAAAAAGAAAAAAGAAAAGGATAACGTATGGGACTACCGGACTGGGCTACACAATGGCTGCAGTCGTATTTGATTGATCGCTCTGCCTTCATCAGTATCAACGGAATCAGTTCGCCCAGCTTCGAAATACCATCAGGGGTTCCCCAGGGAAGTCATTTAGGACCGTTAATCTTCATCCTATTTGTCAACGACCTCTCAACTCGTCTGAAATCCTCGAAACTTATGTTTGCCGATGATCTGAAAATATTTCGTGTGATTAGATCTAATCTTGATTGTTGTGCACTCCAGCAAGACATAGACTCTCTCCTTTACTGGTGCACTCTGAATGGCATGCAGGTTAACATTTCCAAATGTAGTGTCATTTCTTTCAACCGCTTGCGTAATCCTCTGCATGTTGATTATTCAATGGGAAACAACAATCTTCTCCGAGTTAGCACGGTCAAGGACCTGGGAGTAGTAATAGACTCAAAAGTGAGATTCAATGAGCACATCACGACGGTAACAGCTAAAGCTTATGCTCTGTTAGGCTTTGTTAAAAGGAATACAAACGCTTTCCAGGATGTTTACGCGCTCAAATCTATATATTGTGGCGTCGTTCGTAGCCTGCTGGAATACGCTGTAGTTGTTTGGGCACCCTACCACGTCACACAAACCGACCGAATAGAAGCTATCCAACGGAATTTTATCCGATACGCTTTACGTGTGCTGCCCTGGAATGATTTCGCCAACTTACCACCTTATGAAGAAAGATGCCGGCTAATTTCTCTGGAGACATTGGCATCTAGGAGAAAACTTCTACAACGGCTCTATGTTTATGGACTTCTCAACGGGGATGTTGAATGCAGCGCTCTTCTAAGCCAAGTAAACTTTCATGCTCCTCAACGACAACTACGTCAACACTCGCTCCTTTGGCAATCTACCCGTCGCACCAACTATAGCTTTAACGAACCGTGGACTTTGTGCTGCCGTGCATTTAATGAAACCAGTGAAGTGTATGATTTCGGCTTAAGTAAGTCTACATATAAACGAAGGATCCTCCATATAGTATAAGTTTCAATCTGTACAACAATAAGTTGAAGATTAAATAAATAAATAAAAATAAATAAATAAATAAGCAGAAGATAAAATAAAGGAAAAATAGGCATGTGAGACAGATGAAAGGAAAAATAAAGATCTAGGATGAAGGTCGAAGGTATGAAGCGATCTGTCTCTCTATCAATCTACCTGCCCATGTGTAGGCTGACCATACGCACCGTATTTAACGGAACAGTCCCGTTTTTTAAACCTAATTTTGCTGTCCCGTTTTTCATTAATTCTTCCAAATTGCTCCAAAATATTATTCAAACAAATTCATTATTTTAGGCAGAAATCTAAAATCAAATACATAGGAAGTGAGTTTTTTCGTGTCTTTTAGAGAGATTTGCAGCCCTCGGCTGGCTCATCTCTACAAAGATAGTGGATGAAACCCCGTGGGATGATATGTTATTAGTGTTGCTTTAAAAATAATGCTATCTATTTGAACGACGTTTTGAATTTTCCATTGATCGACTTTTCTTAAGGTTTAACAGTTAATGACAACATGTGCTTCTCCGGAAGATTTTTTCATACAGTTTCATTTCAATGATTTTTTTTCTGCTTATTCCGGAGGCATTAAAATTTGGCCAATATCGTCAGTGGTAAGCAGGTATTATTTCCTGAAATTCAGGTCACGCCTCAACCTCAATAAAATGAGGCGTAGGGACAGACATTCTAATTTTCAGATTTTCGATTATTCCTTTTAAATCTTCCGAAGTAGGAAATTCATTTTTTTTTTCAAATCTGCTTTACCACATATTAAAGGCTAGATTTAAGGTCCTCACGTACTTTAAGGCTAGTTTACACATCAGGAGGTTGTCTGCCATTTTCGCTCCCATGTCCGAGCTGTAAACCAGACTATAAATTGGCCAGATTTTTTTTTATTTTTTACGACGAAATTGCATGAGTCTTGCCTTTTTTTGGAGCACATGGGAACAAAATCAATGGACAAGATTTCCAAGGCAAGTAGCCTTTAGCGTCATTTAAATCAAATCATCGATCAAAATGGACTGTGAATTGATTTGATTTGACATTTATTCTCATGCGCCAACCATATTCATGGAAATAAATAAAATTACATTTTATTGATGTTCTTTCCTTGTTTAGATTTTCGTTATTATTATCCGCACATTTTTTCCTACTTATATATACTTATGAAAAAGGGAATTTCCAAAAACCGGCATTATACACAATTAGAAAAATTTTATATATTGGTCAATAATAAAATCCCTAATACATATCTAAGAATGAATTAAAATAAAATGTTGAAATCCCCCAATTTTTTTAAATGTTGAGAGTGCGTAATTTTCTGTTCCTTCGTGTTTTTGTTCGTGTCCCTTTGAAGAGTGAAATATTTGTAGTTTAGTATTTTTCCACAACTAACTTAATACTATAGAATATTATGGTGGTGAATGATTCACTCTTTAATATTTCTAACTTCTTATATGGAAAATGAAAATAAAGCTCATAAGTTTTTAAATTTTCACTGCTCTTAATTTTAATCACAAGCAGTGTTGGTAGAATCATCCTCAAATCTCACGAAGCCTCATGCACGAGCTGACACGCTTGCGATTCTGCATGGTGAACATCGTGCATGAGTTTTTCACGCAGAATTGCATCGTTTCGCTCATTCGCCGAAAAATGATTTCGCTCCAAAAAAGTGTCAATACCCAATCAAAGCGTATTTTATGTTAACGTTTGGATTTGTTATCCATTTTTTTAAGCAAAGAAAGTTATTCCGATGAATTTAAAGAAGAAGAACACGCAAAATCACGGAATGATGCGAATCGCGAGTCGAATTATAGGTGATTCTCTGGGCCATGTGTCGGGTGAACTTTGTCTCGCGCTTGATTCGAATCGGGGATGAGATTTGAGAATTTGAGTAATTACCACCACTGATCACAAGTTTATTGACATGTCCCGTTTTGCAAGTGCGTTAGTCCCGTTTTTTCACCGAAATGATCTGGTCAGCCGACCCATGTGAGTTCAGTGAGAGTGCGATTATCTTCAGCATTGAACATTTGAATTACACATTTTTTTCCTATTCAGATCTAATTTGGTTACATATTGCTAGTAGATTTATACATACACACACATTCTACAAACAAGGGTTAAATTGAAACCCACACCTAACCAGCGGATGACAGATTTTAATACAGTTCTGCATAAGAACCTAACAGAAACTGTATCATTATTTGGCATACACTTTTTTCGGAAGATTTTAATACAATTAAATATACAATATATACAATTGTAGTATTAAAATCTTTCAGATTTGTATTATTTATTACAGAATTGTATATGCCAAGATTTTATACAATAATTGCCAGTTATGTTTTTTTGGTGCAGAAGAATACCGCAGCAGTGGCAGATCCAGAGGTTGATGACTGCAAACCCTTCACGAAGATAAGAAAGAAGGCGACTTAAATCTAACCTGCCAATAAGGAAAAGCGAGAGCGTACAATCGTTCAGGATGGAGATCTTCCACGTCGACCCCTTGTGCTACTCGTAATAGGTGCTGTCCTACTAGTAGGTGCTACTTATTTACAATAACTCTGGAATGCAATAACCTGTCGAGCAGTTTTCCATAGCAAAAAAGTACACCGCATCGTCGTCGAATGCAATTTTTGGCGAGTAAGGGTCTGTCTCATTTGGAGAATTAAACTTAAAAGTAACAGTTCGAAAATTTGAAAATCACCCCGTTATAAGAATGGCTGGTGCTACCCAGCAATTCCAATAGGACATCGATGGAAAATGATTCGATATCTGTCAAAAGTAATCTTGCTCTGCGAGCAGGGTTATTTGATAATTATGCAAATGTCACTTCTAAGTTTAATTTCAGTTTCATTATCCAATTGAGACAGACCCTAAATCGTATGATGATAAGTACTATACAATTTGGCAATAATGTGCAGTTGTAAGTTCATGTTTTTGAAAACATCAAGGAAAGGACAGAAGGGTGTTTTTCATTTCCTTATTTCCATTTTGCGGAAAGAGAATAATTTGGTTTATGTTTCTATTATGATACTAATTTATAAAACTAAATACGCACTAGATTGGATAAATGAAGAGTTTGTTTATGGATCCATTGTTCAATGGATAACTCTAGCATTAACAGGTGGAGGTTGTTGTTTGCAAAAGAGACCTCAGACTGGTCATGGAATACCAGCCAACGTAAAACGAGTCACTGAAGCTGCGATAAGGTACACCGGGGCAAGTTGAAACGGTTTTTTCGGTAGCGGTGTTGGTGCCTTTCTGGTGCAAAAAATACTAAAAAAATATGAGTGAGTGCTTTTGAACGTGTTTTGCGCATAGAAAATAGTATTTTGGCCATAACTTCTGATCCCATAGTCCAATCTGGCCAATTTTCAATAGCAAACAATGGGATAGGATTCCCAGTCTAATGGAACGAGTAATTGCAAGTAATTCGGCCAATACTAAGTTCCAAAAAGTGTGTCTACAAAATGTTGTACACATACACACATACACACATACACAATTCATCGAGCTGAGTCGATTGGTATATAACACTATGGGTCTCCGAGCCTTCTATCAAAAGTTTGATTTTGGAGTGATCGTATAGCCTTTACGTATTCTTAGTATACGAGAAAGGCAAAAATAAGCAACCTTACCAAACTTTTTTTTAAAATATTCTGTATACTAAAATTATTTTTTTATATGCATCGTTTCAACTTGCCCCGCGTATCGGGAAATAAGCCAATTTTGACGTATTAAAAACAAAATGTATGTACTCAGTAAGACTCAAGAAGCACGAGATTGTAAAGGTGACTATAATACTGCCAGGATTCACATAAGAGTCCCATGTACGTATTTAACGTTTTTGATTTTCTTTTAGAAACTATCCTAAAATTGTCTCCTGTTTAAGAAAAACTGATAAAACAGTAGGCTTTGTTCTAAAAATTTGAAAATCAAATGCCACTTCTGTTGTCTCATTTTGATATTAACTCGCATAAAAGTCACATTTTTTCAATTTATTAGATTTTTTGTATTTTTCCATGTAAAACAAGTTTGAAAAATTCAACGGCAAATTACTAAAGTCGGAGAAAATGACATGGGGCTCTTATGCGCATAAGGACAGTATACAACAAAGTCACAAGTGCATTTTCAGAGACTAAATTCTAGAGAACGACTACGCTGAAAATTTATCAGATGGATGACCACCTACTGGTGATCACTCAAATTACTATTCAGGATGGTTCATTATTTATTTCTAGTTCGGTTGTGGCCTCTTTATAAATTCACATTAATTAACCAGCGTATCTCTCATAATTACATGTTCTATGTTTTATTTTTTTAGAGTTAATGCTCAGTAGAATAAGAATCTCAAAACTGCAGTTTAAACATGACCCCTTTTCATTCTAGTGGTGATTGTAGGAGGGTTGCATTAAGGTAATTCCTGACAGAAACCAAGTTTCAAAGTGCTAGCGTTTTCGGGGGCACACCACTCGATACGGGAGCAACGCACAACTGTCATTTTTATTTTTTCACGCATGCTGCGACGCAGCAAAGCTGAATCAACAAAATGACAGTTGTCCGCCGCCTCCGTATCGAGTGGTGTGCCCCCGATTTATGTTTTTTGTTTTTTTTTTGTATTTATGTTTTCCGACTGTATGTATTCACAGACCATGTTGAGTTCTGGGAAAAATATGACTTTTAATTGCGAGGGTGACGTTTTGAAACGTTGTTTCAACTTACCTCGCACCACGCATTTCTGTTTGCCCCGATGAGTTGAAAATGCGGAGCAATACAAAAATTAAAACGGGTCTTTTATAGATTTTTCATAATCATTATGCTTCTTCAACATTGAATGATTACCTACCGTGAAAATTTGATGAAAAAACTCTTCTAAACATCATTTTGAGACCTGTTTCATTGGTACGTCAAATAGTTGGTTTGGATTTTGCAAAGGGCGAAAAATAAACGATGCCAGTGATTGCTTTTGAAAGCTGCAATCTTCCGGGAATGGCAGTCAGAGGGTGCGTTTAAGGCAATAGTTCGTTGAAATAACAAATCAGGGCATTCGGTCATTTCCTATCTAAATTACAGCTTCCGTTTCAACTTACCCCGCCCCGGTGTACCTTAGAGCAAACGTTTTCTAACTCCAAAATTGTAGCTGACTGTAGTACAGTCAGCTTTCTTCCACTATATCAATGTATGTAAGTCAGTTGGGTTTAATTTGGACACATGCATATCAGCTGGAGAACTCTGCAGAACGACACTTTCCATCTAAACTTCCAAAGAAACTTTAATTTGGCTGATTAATTCTGAATCAGTAGTACGTAGGATTCTCCACCAAAACAATTCAAAACCCAAACCGACTTAAGAGAACGTTCATAAATTACGCATTGCTTAAAAAAGAGAGGAGTTGGCGAGTTGTGACCATTCATATGTGTTGAAAATGGCCCAAACTCATTTTTGACTGGCTATCGTCAACACGCTTAACAACACAACATGCTTAATTTTTAGTCAGAAAAAAGTTTAATACAAAAATGGCCTCAACTTCTGAACTAGCTAAGAAACCCCTTTTTGAACTATTTGTTGATCTTTTGGTATGGGACGAGCTCGGTGGTCCAGTGGCTACCGCTTCTGCCTTATAAGCAGGAAGTCGTGGGTTCAATTCCATGCTCGTCCCTTTCCTACTTTGTATTTCTATCTTAGTTCTTTCTGTGTTTCACATTCTACCAAAACGATTCCTACTGTTCTTATAACCTTCCACACAATCCAAAAACCTCCCGTGGCACCTATGAGAGGTCGTAGAGCTCTCTGCATCTTTCTTAAGTAGGTGTCCAACTAACCATCCTTCCCCCTTCCTCAGCTTTCGCAAGGACGTGGGCAGGAAATATATCTCGACTATTGGAAAATGCATTGCTTCCATCTAAGAGATAGTGATTAGTCCCAAATCAATACCTGTGGTAACGGATGAAGGTGATTCTACTCTCATACAATAGTCTTGGCTTGTACCACCTACGAATTTGTGCGAATTGCTCAATGCTAATGCTAGTGCTAATTTGTTGATCTTTTAGTATGGATTCCTAGTAATGGATCCGAAGGAACAGTGATACTAAGGCCGATTTTTGACTCGTTTTTTTTGCATTTTGAAAGGATATTTTGGAAATGCTCACAATTTGTTGTAGCGATAATCCTAATAAAATGTATATGTAGGGGAAATTGCCCGGCTGTGGGCATAGTTGGCTATTTTAGGCATAACTTTGTAGAAATAAATATATAGACATGCATATCAATAGAAGGCTACACACATTAGCTAACTACTGACGGAAAATTAAGTTGATACCGTTCCCCTAAATTACTCCTCCTTCTTCTCGAACCTCCGAAAAATTTCTATTTTAAATTCCAAAAAGTTTCCATTGATACCTGCAAAGAACTTCATAGGGTTTTACCCCAAAAAATCTTCATTAGAAAAATCGAATAATTTCATTTAAAAATTCCAAAGAATTTCCATTGAGAACTCCATAAAATTTCTATTTGAAATTCGAAAACGTTTTCATTGAAAATGCCGTAGTGTTACCTTGAGAAATTACAAATTATTTCCTGGCAATTCCAATGAATTTCTATTTAATCTATTTCAAAATTTAGGGAAATGTTTTTTTGAAAATCAGAAGAATTTCCGTTGGAAGTTCCGAAGAATCTCCACTGGAGATTGAAAGAAGATTTGTAAAATTTCCTTTGGAAAACTCGATGAATTTCTATTGAGAAATCCAAACAATTTTAATTTGAAAATCCGAGAGATTTCTATTGAAAACACCAAAGAACTTCCATTGGAAACAATAAAGAACTAGCAGAACGTACTCTGCGTTGCTCGAGTTTGTTACGTTTTGCGTTCGAAATGTCATTTTCTGCATTTATTGCGACGCCACACTACGATCATATTAAGTTTCCTTACAGCCCAATATTTTTTTTTAAATATTTCTTTTGAAAATTTATTATACCTAGAAACAAATGCAAGAAAAAAACGCCACACCGATTTATGCCGTTGCCGCCGCCGACTAAAATGGCCATCAGCGTGACGCCGAAGAAAATTACGACAAACGGCGAAATTGATTTGAAATGAACTTGAAGTATGGAAAAGAGATGGGTATTTCAGTACTGCTTAAAAGTCAAAAAATTTACTCGTCACAGCCTCATAGTGAAAACCGAGGTGAAGACATTTGAAGAAATTTTCACTCGACACACGACATTTAAAAATATTACCTATCCCTAGTCGTGACCCATTTTGATGAATCCGAGCGATCAACGGAGGTCTTTCAGAAGATCTGAAACATTCGTAAAAGTGGTCAATTTGTTGTCAGTCAAGAAACCATGGTCGTGATTCGTTCTCGCGGACCTGAGTTGTTACGGGGGGACCTCCGGATGAACCGAAACATCCCAAGTAGCACTCTTGTCACATATCAGTCACTGTGACTCGTATGCGATCGAATCCAGTCACATTGGAGTTGCTGCAACCAAATCCGTGTTCCGTGGAGTTGCTGCAACCAGTCCGTGTTCAATTGATAAAATTCATCCTAGAAAAACGCGAATTTGAAAAAAAAATCTCCTATTTTGAAAACCACTTCATCGGAGCCAGTTATCACGGTACGGAATTGCCATCGGAGGTCCTCCAAAAGCTTTGGAACATCCTTGAAAGTGGTCGATTTATCCTAAGTAAGCGTGTTTTTTTCAAAACCTTCAATTGTCATAATCTTAGCAAGGAATGATTGTCGTGACTCGTTCTCAAGAACCTGAGTGGCCAGCGGAAGTCTTTCGAACACGATTTTTGTTTGTCTTACTGTGAACAACAAATGATTGTCGTAATCATTTTCCACGTGTGACTGTTTCTCCGGAAGCTTCGGAACATCATCAAAAGTCACCTGTCATAAGACGAGTTTGAACAATCCCATTGAATTCCACCACTTAATTGTATCCTGACAGATACGTATTTCGACCTCAACAGTAAGGCCGTCTGAAGACGGCCTGTACTGTTGAGGTCGAAATACGTATCTGTCAGGATACAATTATGGTGGAATTCAATGGGATTGTTCAAACTCGTCTTATGACAGGTGAAAACATTCCACTAAAAAGCTCAAAATAATTTTCTTATCAAAAGTCAATTCAATTCAAACCTTCTGTTGCCATACTCTGAGCAAGGAATGATTGTCGTTATTCATTTTCAAAAACCTGAGTGATCACCAGATGTTCTCTAGAAAATCCGAAACATCCGTTAAAATGGTCAATTCATGCCACTCATCCCAGAAGAGCGTGATTTGTTCACTACTTTTTGTTGTCGTACTTTGAGCAAGAAAAAAATGTCGTGGTCGTGATCCATTCTTATAGACATGATCGTCCTCAGGAAATCCGGAACCTTCGTAAAAGAAGCCAATTAATGAAACTATCAAAAAACAAACGAGAAACTTCCAAAACTTGTTTTTTTGTTCTACGCTAATATTTATTAAAGAAGTCATTTTATGAAACCACCTATGAAAACGCAATTCACAATTCATAATCCATCATTCATAATCTGCTTTGTTTTATAATTTTAAAATTATTAGAGGCGGAAAAAAATCTTTATTAAACTTTTGCGTTGAGAGTTCATAGGAAGCAATTAATAATTTTTAACTTAAAAACGACTGTATCTGGTTAACTTTGGGATTAACGGCTTTCTCACTGAAAATCGAAACGACACGTTTGTTCAGTTTGCTACGTTGTGGCTCATCATCCTGGCCTTGACACTAGATATTTAAATCCCCGAGGAAGGCCAAGATCTAGGGCCAAACGCTATTCTAAGATATTCCGATGCATCTTTAAAAAAAATACTCTTCCGGGAAAAGGTTCCAACTTCGATCACTTAATGGATACTCCGGATCATTTGCTAGACCTGCGATAATCATCTTATTTTATAAAAATGGATTACAATTTTTGAAATTAATTCTTAGACTGCCTGATAGACTAAGAATAGAAATATATTTTGAATCAACTTTTTTTCCTTTGTTTGGCAATGAGCTCGGACCTAGTTGATCCATCTCGATTAATTCGCTTAAATAGTTATGAGGACTTCCCGTAGCTTCTAAGGCACATACAGGGGTTAGACAAAAAGGTTGAGATAGGTAAAAATAAGTCGAAATTCAAAACAGCATAACTTTGCGTATAATGATCCGATTTTGATAAAACCAGGACCATCAGAAGCGCACACTCTTCTAGTATACTGTCCCGCTGCAAAACCTCAGATTGGTCCTTGGCCACCGGAAGTGTTCCGGGTTTTCCGAGGGTATGTTCAAGATGCATTTTTTCCACTGCTTGTCATTTTATGTGACGTTAACTTTCATCATGTTTTATGCTTTCTCCGAAAACTAGAACTAATATGCCGACCAATGGTGGCTGTAGATCGAGAATCCATCTAAACTACACAAAGATACGGCCATTTCCGTAAAAACGGTACCGGGAACATGATGAAATGATAACAGATCGGAATAATGCAAATATGAGTATCTGACTTCATGGATTTGCGAGACGATGATTACAGAAACATTTCCAGAATGATAGTGTCCACTGCCACCCTTATAGCAGGTTCCATGGGCTTTCCAGGAGGGGCCGGTTTTGGCACCATCTGGAACCATGCATATATGGTAGTCAAAATTCATGTTTTCCCAAGACGATGAATATAGGATCTTTATTAGAGATATATTGTGAGGACTGTAAGACTCTTTGGCCAATTTGTAACAGGTTCCAGAAGTTCTGTGAAAGTGACATTTGTTCAGGGTGTATGGCCAATCCCGTATCGTTTTCACGAAAATGGCCATATCTCTGCGTATACCTAACGGATTTTCAATCTGCAGCCAGCATTGGTCAGCATATTAGTTCTAGTTTCTGGGGAAAACATAAAACATGATGGCAGCAAACGTCATATGAAATGACAAGCAGCAGAAAAAATGCATTTTTAACATACCCTCAGAAAACCCGGAACACCACCGGTGGCCAAAGGCCAATTAGACGTTTTGCATAGGGCCAGTATACTAGAAGAGTTTCCGCGTCCGATGGTCCCAGTTTGATCAAAATCGGATCATTCTACGCAAAGTTATGCTGATTTGAACTTCGACAATTTTTTGCCTATCTCAACCTTTGTCTAACCCCTGTACGAGTTGATCTTAAATTTATTTCATACGCAATGTATGACAAGAATGTGACACTTTGACGAACATTCCTGATCTTCTGGAGGACCTTCGGTGACCACTTTGTTCCTTGATTATGTAAATATCAGTTCGTAACGATATCCGCGGAATCAGTACCTTCAATTTGATGCAAAAAGATTGAAAATTGATTCGAAAATGGGATTTTGGATGCTATTTCAAGTTGGAGTAATTTTTGACCTTTGACTTTTTTTTTTTGACTTTTTTGTAGCATTTCTTTAGGTCGCTGGGAGCTACTTATAACAGATTATTTTCGTTTGAAAAGGTAAGGAAAAGTCAGTAAATTTCAAACCCCTTTCTCACTTCATTGCAGAACTGGAATAAAGTATTTGAAAATAAAATAAATAATAAAGTATTTGAAAATAAAATAATAATTATAATTCAAAGTTTACGCCACTTTTTTTTATGTTTCGTTCACAGCACTCAACAAAAATAGATCAAAAGCTATAATATAAAGTAATAATTTTTATGAACCTCAATTGAATTTTCAAATATTATTAAGTGAGATAATGATTATTTACGCCCAAATAATATATCGTTAGAAGGCACATTTGCAATTATTTTAATGATGTTGTAGCACTTTCTTCTATTCGATTAATACGCTATCAATAAAAATTCATATTTTATAGCGCCTCTGGCTATGCAAACTGAATATTTCACCCTTAATTGCTAGTTCGGCACCATGAGTTGCACAAAGTATCACCACAAAGCAGCTTATGCATAACAGATCCATCGAAAGAATATAGAAGCAACATAATCAGCAGCAGATCTTCAGAACACATTTGCAGGTCACAATTGAATGATTCATAAGCAAATTACATTTATGTATGATGTAACATGGTGCTCCCGAAGCCGCTGTAGATTCAACTAAAAACTGCACTTGACGCTGCACATCAGAAGCACATGGCCCGGTAAGGACTGGTAGCCGTTAGTATATCCTTCTAGTCGAAAACCACGTTGGGAACTGACACACTACGCGTAGGCACCCACCGATGCTCCCGGGTAGGTTCGATACTGTTGCACGCTTCACGGCACTAGCTGGAGTCCACTGGTCTACTGATTCCAGTGAACCATTTTCGATGCCATCCGTCTTAAAAATGTGGCGGCAAAGCTCCGCTACATAAGTTTATGTAGCCTTTTTCGTCCTTCCTAGCAGCGCTGACTGTTTACCCATACATGCTCACACTGCTGGCGGCAGCAGCACACCAACGCGGACAGCAGAAGAATATCTTCATCTGGTACGTAGGGTGCGTGGGTCTGCCAGCTTTCTGATTCATACGAATATATTAGGGTTTAGTGCTGTTGAACCAAAATTTTGAAAGCTTTTAGACATTGTCGTTACTTATCTAATACGTACTACACATAATATGTAGTGTACCTTAATTGATTTAGAAATATTGCCACTTTTACTTACTTCGGATATCAGGAAAACAAGTTACAAAGAGATATAAGAGATATAAATTAATAGCATTTTCAAAGACGTTATTTTCTTCTAATCTTCAAATGATATCTACCCTCTTTATCGGAATAAATGAAAATAAGTTGGAGTTTTGTTTGCTTCTATATTTAACTCGAAATGCATCTTTCCCTGTTGATAGTTGTTTATATCAACGACCGGCCATTCTCTTCCAGAAATAAGCCTAACTTTCTTTTGATTTTCATTGTTGTTCTGTGTACTTGGTTTCTTATTAGTAGAAAAATATATATAGTCACTATGTTCGAAAGTAACAAGATATAGTTTTCTAACTAATATGAAACCAAATATGATATTCTAAAGGTTTATCAAATCGTCGGGTGAGAATGGGTTATCGCTCTCACCGACAATCTGGAGGTCAATCCTTCAAAAAGGTCTCTTGTAATTTAGTTTTCTTGCCTTCAAATACATTCAATCTATTCTACTAGCATGCTAAGTACATGCTAAGTAACAGTGACCCATTCTCATCCCCATTTGACCTATTTTCAACACCGATGTGGCTCCAATCGCTAACCATGCTTGATACTCATCGTGAGAAAGTTTTACGCCTTCAATCTTTGAAAGAAATCATCGATCTAGCATTTGAAACCTGGAAGCAATGTCATCACGAAACTGATCACAATGCTTATAAAAAACTTGGGAATAAAGTGAATAAATCAATTCAGAAGGCAAAGGAAAACTACATTCAAAAGAAGTTTGAGCCCCTTACGTCCTCCAAAGATCTATGGAATTAATTTTATTTATTTATTTATTATCAGACTAAGGCCGGAGTGGCCTGTGCTGCACATAAAAGTCTTCTCCATTCAGCTCGGTCCATGGCTGCACTTCGCCAACCACGTAGTCTGCGGAGGGTCCGCAAATCGTCCTCAACCTGATCGATCCACCTTGCCCGCTGTGCACCTCGCCTTCTTGTTCCCGTCGGATCGTTGTCGAGAACCATTTTCACCGGATTACTGTCCGACATTCTGGCTACGTTCCCGGCCCACCGCAGTCTTCCGATTTTCGCGGTGTGAACGATGGATGGTTCTCCCAACAGCTGATGCAACTCGTGGTTCATTCGCCTCCTCCACGTACCGTCCGCCATCTGCACCCCACCATAGATGGTACGCAACACTTTCCTTTCAAAAACTCCCAGTGCGCGTTGGTCCTCCACGAGCATCGTCCAGGTCTCGTGTCCGTAGAGAACTACCGGTCTTATAAGCGTTTTGTAGATAGTCAGTTTGGTACGGCGGCGAACTCTATTCGATCGTAGCATCTTGCGGAGTCCAAAGTACGTGCGATTTCCAGCCACTATACGCCTTCGAATTTCTCTGCTGGTATCGTTATCGGCGGTCACCAGTGAGCCCAAGTACACGAATTCTTCAACCACCACGATTTCGTCACCACCGATAGAAACTCGTGGTGGGTGGCTCACATTGACCTCTCTTGAGCCTCTTCCTATCATGTACTTCGTCTTCGACGTGTTGATGACTAGTTCAATCCGTTTAGCTTCGCTTTTCAGTCTGATGTAGGCTTCCTCCATCCTCTCAAAGTTACGTGCCATGATATCAATGTCGTCGGCGAAACCAAATAACTGGCCGGACTTCGTGAAAATCGTACCACTCGTGTCAATCCCTGCCCTTCTTATTACTCCCTCCAAATCGATGTTGAATAGCAGACACGAAAGACCATCACCTTGCCGTAACCCTCTACGCGTTTCGAAGGGACTCGAGAATGCCCCTGAAACTCGAACTACGCACATCACCCGATCCATCGTCGCCTTGATCAACCGTATCAGTTTATCCGGAAATCCGGTTTTCGTGCATTAGCTGCAATAGCTGGTCCCGATCGATTGTATCATATGCGGCTTTGAAGTCGATAAATAGATGATGTGTGGGCACGTTGTATTCGCGGCATTTCTGCTATTCCTGACGTACGGCGAACACCTAGTCTATGGAAGACCGTTCACCCATAAATCCCGCCTGGTACTGCCACACGAACTCTCTTGCAATTGGTGTTAGTCGGCGGCATAAAATTTGGGAGAGTACCTTGTAGGCGGCGTTCAGCAATGTGATTGCGCGGTAGTTGCTACAATCCAGCGTATCGCCCTTCTTGTAGATGGGACATACGACACCTTCCATCCACTCCTGCGGCAGAACCTCATCCTCCCAAACCTTGGTAATCACCCAGTGCAGCGCTCTAGCCAGTGCTTCACCACCGTGTTTAAACAGCTCTCCTGGTAGTTGGTCAACTCCAGGGGCTTTGTTGTTTTTCAGCCGGCCGATCTCCTCCTGGATTTCCTGGAGATTCGGAGCCGGAAGTCGCATGTCCTGCGCGCGTGCTCCTAGGTTCGTTACCATACCGCCACCGATGTCTGCCATATCGCCATTCAGGTGCTTTTCGTAGTGCTGCCGCCACCTTTGGATCACCTCACGCTCGTTTGTAAGAAGGTTCCCGTTTATGTCCCTATACATATCGGGCTGTGGCACGTGACCCTTACGTGAACGGTTTATCTCTCATAGAACTTTCGTGCGTTATTAGCGCGGTACAGTACCTCCGTCTCTTCACGGTCTCGATCTTCCAGCTGGCGCTTTTTCCTTCGGAAAATCGGGTTTTGTCTGTTCCGCGCCCGTTTGTATCGTGCCTCGTTCGCCCTCGTGCGGTGTTGCAGCAATCTCGCCCATGCTGCATTCTTCTCTTCCACTAACTGCTCACATTCGCCGTCATGCCAGTCGTTTCTTTGATCCGGAGCCACCGTGCCTAGTGCAGCGGTTGCGGTGCTACCAATGGCGGATCGAATATCTCTCCAGCCATCTTCAAGAGATGCTGCGCCTAGCTGCTCTTCCGTTGGGAGTGCCACTTCCAGCTGCTGCGCGTAGTCTTGGGCTAGTCTACCGTCTTGTAGCCGCCCAATGTTTAGACGACTCCGACGCGTGTTGATCACCGTCGAGAGTTTTGAGCGCAGGCAAACTACAACAAGGTAGTGGTCGGATTCAATATTCGCACTGCGGTAAGTGCGTACGTTCGTGATGTCGGATAAGAATTTACCGTCGATTAGAATGTGGTCGATTTGGTTTTCCGTTGCTTGATTAAGTGATTTCCATGTGGCCTTGTGGATATTCTTGCGGGGGAAGAAAGTGCTTCGGACTACCATTCCGCGGGAGGCTGCAAAGATTATGCAACGTTGGCCGTTGTCGTTGGATACGGTATGCAGACTATCCGGTCCGATGACCGGTCTATACATTTCCTCCCTTCCTACCTGAGCGTTCATGTCACCGATGACGATTTTGACGTCCCGCAGTGGGCATCCATCGTATGTCTGCTTCAGCTGCGCATAGAACGCTTCTTTCTCGTCGTCGGATCTCCCTTCGTGTGGGCAGTGCACGTTGATGATGCTATAGTTGAAGAAACGGCCTTTTATCCTCAGCTTGCACATCCTTGCGTTGATTGGATGCCACCCAATCACGCGTTGGCGCATCTTTCCCAGCACTATGAAGCCGGTTCCCAGCTCGTTGGTGGTGCCACAGCTGTGGTAGAAGGTAGCCGCTCGACGCCCGCTTTTCCACACTTTCTGTCCTGTCCAGCAGATTTCCTGCAGCGCTACGACATCGAAGTTGCGGGGATGTAATTCATCGTAGATTATCCTGTCGCAACCTGCGAAGCCTAACGACTTGCAGTTCCATATTCCAAGCTTCCAATCGTGATCCTTTATTCGTCGCCTAGGTCGTTGCAGATTGTATCGAGTCGTATTATCTTCTATGTCGTTCGTAATAGTTGTTTTTAAAGGCGGCTTATTAGGCCTGCGCAAACCTCCTGTCTCGTCGGAGGGCCGTCGTGTCAGGGCTGTTTAGCGGCCCACCTAACACCAGGACTTGGGCTTGTGCGCTTTGAGCGGCACACGGTTGCTTTGGCGGAGCCTACTTGCGGATTCATGCAGCTTTTTATAGAGGTTTAACAGGGCCCACTGTCAAACCCCACCACATCCTAGGCAGGCGCCACAACTCGCAGATGGCCTGGGGAGGGATCGTCAAGCCCTTGGACATAGTCCCTGCTGCTCTATAGAATTAATTCGACCAAATAAATCTTAGAAAAAAACAAGCTGATGCATCTTCCGACTTGAGTCCAGATCGAATCAACGAACATTGCAAATGCATTTTCACAAAATACAATTTACGAGACACATGACCTCTATAATAGCACAATCGTAACGAAAACATTTGAGTTCAGTGTAGTAGAATAACTTCATATCATAAACACTATTCATGATATTATATCAGATGCTCTAGGTTTGGATGGTGTTCCCATTAGTTTTACTAAATTGGTTATTGAACCTATAAAATACATCTTTTATCAGATTGCCAAGACAAGTATTTTTTCTGTAATGTGGAAAATATCGAAAATTATTGCTATTAGAAAAAATTGGGACAATCTTCTTTTGATAATCTTACACCAATCAGTATTTTGAGGGCATTATCTAAAGCTTTCTAACGGGTTGCTTAAAATCGAATTAAAAGTTTGCTGGTAAAAATACCAGCAATTATTTACTTTCTCCACACCAATTTGATAACCGAGCGTTAAAACAGATATGCTGAAAGTGTTTTTTTTCTTGAGCAAGTATAAACGGAAATCTGCAAACAGACACCTGAGGAGGTTAACTCAGGTAGTGTGGGGATGGGATCACCCGACCCACTGAAATCAAAACCCTTTCGCCAGTCGGTATCCCCCGGCCCGCAATTAAGCAATACATCAGGGTAGTCCTCAACGGACACGAGCTCTGGACGATGCTCGTGGAATACCAACGCGCACTTGGAGTTTTCCACTTCAATGGTGGTAACCTCACCACCCGTCGATCGCAAGCTATGATAGTAACCTATCGGTCTGTATCATAAACTCGCGTAGGAGACTGAAAGTGTGTGATTATGTTGGAGTGACCAACAAAGGTGGTAATGTAATATTGATATTATTAGACTTTTCGCAAGCATTTGATACAAACAGCCATGTTACCTTGTGTCGTACCTAGAACGACAGTTTGGTTGATACGATCATATTTGACTAACCGACCGTTACCAAACTGTCTTTTGCATTGATCGTTTTTCCTCAATGCGCCCCTTTAGTTCCGGTGTTCTGCAACGATCCGTTTTAGGACCATTACTATTTTCGCTTTACATAAATGATTTTCCTCACTTACTATGTCTGAAACTCGATTATGCATATGCACAACATGTGATAGATTTAGTTCAGAAAAGGTATTGGAGGGTAACCGCCCCCTCGGTGGGCTTTGATCCCACGACCCCAGTACGCTAGATAGGTGTTTTCCCTACTACGCTACGAAGGACCTCTGTCGTCCACCGCAGCTTAGCGGGTGCTGATAAAACCAAATTTCCAGCACCGGGCCAACAGCCGAACTCTCGCAATACATTTTCAGAACTAACTCTCTCATATGTATTTTTGTACACATCCCGGGCAGAAGCCATGAGCAGAATAACAAAACATGATATGCACTTGATTGATATAAGAGATAAAAGAACAGGCAACAATATCAAAAATTTGCTCCGAAATATCATTTAAATATCAAGATTTGCTATGGATAAGAACAAATTAATGGCACATGATATTGATCACTTATTACAAATAGCATAACTTGATCTCCTCATGATATTTTAGTGCAAAATATTGATATTGTCGTCTGATCTTTTATCTCTTATATCAATCAAATCCATATCTAATTTTGCTATTTTATCAACATTTGATATTATTGAGCTATTTTCGTCTACTCGGGATGCCAACCAAGTAGGAGCTGGACAATACTAAATACTCATATTTAGTATTGTCCAGCTCCTACACACTTGCTTCATCAACAACGACGGATCAGTGTTAGAGCCTGGAACAATCAAGTTGGAGCAGAAATGATAGGCCTAGGGACGAATATCTCGATTTCCATGTGGCAACTGTTTTCCAAGCTGAAGTTCAGGCTACTCTTTAATGCTCTTATCTATGATTACGCTTAAATTACCGGCATTCAAACATTTGCATAATTTCTGACAGTCAAGCTGCATTGAATGCTTTGAAATCAGCTACATGCACATCTTAACTTGTTTTGGAATGTGATCAGTCACTCCAAACCTTGAGTAGGGTAAGGGAGGTATTTTGGACCACTTTGGGAGATGGCAAAACAATTCTTCGAATAAAAGTTAGATTTAGTAATAATGCTTGATCAATTCCCTATGCAACTTAAAAGTGGCGAATGCTAGGTAAGATTTATAGCTAAAAATGTAATAAATCCCACCGAAAGAACCAAAATATCATAAATTCTGAAGATATGTGGGATTTAATTTTGGACCACCTATTGAACATATTTTGGACCACTCCAATAATTTTGTATTACTTGCAAAGTTATGTTATTATTTGATTAAATTAGTTATCTCAACTATTTTCGGCGTTTTCATCCTTAAATCCTTGTTAAGCAATACATTTTTATAAGCTCTCAAAAACTTAGAACAATATCTACCTGCTAAGGATATTGAAACTAAATATCAATTTCAGTACCACTCGGTACCATCAAAGCAAAACAAACGTGCGGCCCATGGCCGTGATGTATGCAGCTGGTCACTCCTGCCCTGCCATATTTTTTATGTAGTTTGCCAAGTCTGTTCCACTTGCGCTATTGATAGTAGAGGGTTAACCGGTTATTCCTTGCTCCTTACACAATCCTTTTTCAATCGAAACATAATCGTAGAACGCGGAACTCTGTCACGGTCATCGGGGATGGGAAGGAATTGATGATGCAGTCCCTCGCCCACTGCAAGCCGAGAACACCTCTGCACTCGCCACGAGTTCCTGCGGAATTTTATTGGAATCTGGGGGTTAGGTTTTATGGCAGAGGTTCGTCTTGGTTAACGGGTTGCCAATGTGATAGTAATAAAGGGGTGGTGTAGTATTCTAATTGGATGCCCCGAAACAAACTTTATCGCTCATTTCGATTTTTAACAGTAACCTGCTAGAACTAATCAAGTTGTAGTTATATGGGATAGAAGATAGAAACGGTATTGAAAGCCCATTTCCAGTTCTAGCGATTGCTAAAACATGAGAAATATATGAAAAGATACAAAGTAGGAGAATGAAACGGGCCTGGGATTGAACCCACGACCTCCTGCGTATGAGGCAGAAACGGTAGCCATATGACCACCAAGCCCGTTATTTAGAACTTAAAAAAAAGATATGTCGACAATATGTTCGGTTCAATAAAAAATGAACCTATTTTGGACATGCTTCAGAATACTGTTTTTAAACTAACAATGTTTTGCTCAAGATATGAAACTGGTTCATTAAGATTTCAATAAGTCAACAACGTGCGATCTACGTTAGAATACTGCTCTGCGGTCTGGAGTCCAAACTATAATAATGGCTATAATAACGCATCGAATCCGTTCAATGTCGATTTATACGGTACGCACTCCGCAACCTTCCCTGGAGAGATCCGCTACGACTTCTTCGCTACGAGAGCCGTTGCCAGCTGATCAGCTTAGATCCTCTGTGTATCCGAAGGGATGTATGCAGAGCATTAACCGTCGCCGATATTTTGCAAGGAAGAATAGATTTTGACACTCTTCTGCGTCAAATAAACATCAACGCACAACCCCGACAACTGCGGAGTAACCTAATGCTAAGACTTCCTTTTCGTCACACAAACTATTGACTGCGTAGTGCTCTCCATGGTTTGCAGCGTAATTTCAATAGAGTGGCGTCGGTGTTTGATGTCCACTTGACGCGAGATGTCCTCCACCGGTTCTTCACATCATTTTTCACCGACTAGAACAATTGACGAACATAGACTATAGTTAATGTATTTGTGATTGTATTGTATTTTAATCCTTGACAATGTATTTAATGTAGTGATGTGACATTGTATTTATATATTTTTTTAACCCTTCTTAGCCGTGCGGTAAGACGCGCGACTACAAAGCAAAACCATTCTGAGGGTGGCTGGGTTCGATTCCCGGTGCCAGTCTAGGCAATTTTCGGATTGGAAATTGTCTCGACTTCCCTGGGCATAAAAGTATCATCGTGCTAGCCTCATGATATACGAATGCAAAAATGGTAACCTGGCTTAGAAACCTCGCAGTTAATAACTGTGGAAGTGCTTAATGAACACTAAGCTGCGAGGCGGCTCTGTCCCAGTGTTGGGATGTAATGCCAATAAGAAGAAGAAGAAGATATTTTTTTAACCATCATTGGGGCTGTATCAAGTCTGTTGATGTAATAAATAAATAAATAAACATCATTCACATGTTTTAAATATATGCATAAATAAACTTACTGCTTTTGAAAGTTGACCTCAATTTTGCAATGTCGTATTGGTTTTGGTCCATTCCAGCCGGAATGGGTAAATACGTGAAAATTTTCTTAATAATTGCTATCAGTGTTGTAAAATGTCATTTGCATTCGTTTGTATAATTTACATAAAAAAAATCTTAACTCATATCCGAGCCGATATCACTTGGGGCTGTTAAGAAAACTTCAGGATGATATATGTCGTTTCTACGGCATACATGTAGAGGACTCGGAACATTTGCTATGCAATTGTCCGGCAATTTTTAGAAAGAGATTACAGTGTTTCAACAAGATGGCTGATAGAGCCATCTGAAGTTTAGAGAACAAGTCCCGATACGGTAATACGATTCATCCGAACCATAATTCTGTATTGGGAAAACTCTGGTAGTCAAGGTGATTTAATTACTCTACATAGTAATGGTGCGTCAACTTGACATAGCTATCATCAAATGGGGCATATATCACAACAGATCTAACAAATGGTCGCAGTAATTTAAATACCCAACAAGGAAAAAAAAAGTAGATTATATCACTTTTTTTCTTTCGCAAGGGTGATTGCAAGCTATAATAGTAACTTATTGGTCTGTATCATAAACTCGCGTAGGAGACGAGCACCCCCACAACAATTCAGCTTCGTCGAGAGTTTCGCCTCTAGCATTACATCATCCGCAAAGCCTTCTATTTTCACACCAGCCGGAAGATTTAAGCGTAATACTCCGTCATACATGATATTCCACAGAACCGGTCCGAGGATCGATCCCTGTGGAACACCTGCTGACACTTCAATCGACTGCTGACCAGCGTCGGTGTCGGCTAAAAATATCCTGTTCTGAAAATAGCTTTTCAGAATCCTGCTCAGACAATCCGGGATTATGAAACTATGCAAGGAATCAGCTATAGCTGCCCAGCTGGCATTATTAAATGCATTCTTTACATCTAGTGTAATCAATGCACAGTACCTAATACCGCCCCTATTCAAACCACGCGCTATCTTAGCCGTTTCCGTTACCAACCGAATTGCTTCGATGGTAGAACTGCCTTTACCCCAAGCAGCACAATCGAAATTTGGTCGCTGCGACTTGATTGTGACTGAATCTGGTAATGTATAAGTTGCAGCCATCTATTTGAAACATGTGTGCTGCTCGGCATGGAACCCATACTGGTTACTTGATAAGCCACCAGCACACTCCGTATAGTCCGTCAATATATTCAGGATCACCCTCTCTAACAACTTACCAGTTGTGTCGAGTAGGCAAATTGGTCTGTATGCCGAAGGCTCTGCCGGGCATTCCCCATGCTTAGGCAATAGCACCAACTTCTGCCGTTTCCAACGATCTGGGAAGTTTCCTTCGTCCAAGCAACGTTGGAGGCAGCTCCTGAACATATCTGGAGCGGCAAGAATCGCGCGCTTAAGGACCAGGTTAGGAATACAATCCGGACCTGCTGCTTTATTTAGCTTAAGTTTTCCTGCAACAGCGATAAGCTCATCGTTAGTCGCTAGCGGTACCACGTTCACTGACTCGTAGGGTATGGCGGGCCAGTCCGATAAGTCATGCTTAGGGAACAAACCTTCAACGATCCTGGGTAACATCTCCCTCCGGGGATTTCTCAGGAGGTGTGCTGTTGGTTCTAACCCTCACTATCCTGTATGCATCCTCCCATGGAGTATTATTGGCCATCCTACACAGCTCTTCAAAGCAGGCTCTCTTACTACATTTTATTTCGTAGTTCAGAGCTCTGCTCGCTGTTTAGAACACTCGGCGTCCTTCTAGCCTGTCCGCTTCGGTTCTAGCACGTCGCAAACTTCTCCTTTAAGACAGGTTCTGCGAAGATCAGCTATCGTGCTCGTCCGCCAGTGCACCGGGTTGCGGTTGCCGGTTGGCATAATTATTATGAATAGTGGAATATTACATTTATATTGGTCAATATGTGAAAAACAAAAACTGCTATTATTTTGAACAATTTGACATAGTATTTCATTTTTAAACAAGTGAATCGAAAAATGCTATATTTCGTATACGTAAATTACAACATATTTGTAGTTCACTGCTAAAATTCAGCTCGATCGGTCATCGAAGAATAAAGGTTACAGCACGTCAAAGTTGGCCATTTTGTATTAAAATCGGCCACTGACTGCTATTTTTCCCGTTTCCGTTTACCTATTTAGTTTCACTTGACGATATTATGGCACGTATCATTGAGAAGATTGAGGAAGCCTACATCCCACTGAAAAGCAAAGCTAAGCGGATCGAATTAGTCATCAACACGTTGAAGAAAACGTACATGCTAGGAGAGGTTCAAAAGAAGACAATGTGTGCCACCCACCACGAGTTTATATCGGTGGTGACGAAATCTAGGTGATTCAAGAATTCGGTAACTGGTAACGCAAATGATATCAGCTGAAAAATCCTGCATCGGCGCAGTAAATCGTACATATTTGGAATTCCGCTAGATGATCGAATAGAACTCGTCGCCATACCAAACTGACTATCTACCAGGGATTGAATCCTAAAGAGAAAGAACAAGTCTCTCACTTATCATCTCTGTATACATATACGATATGTAGCATACCGCGAGAGACTTTTTTCGCAAGCTGTCATGATAGAGAACTGATTTGGGATGCTATACCCCATGATAAATTTCTTTTAGAAAGCTCCAAATGCGGGGAGCACTGGCTCTGATGATGCATTTCAACTTGTTCTACACAGCTGTGCAGTAACCAACACGAAAGGAGCGAAAACAAAGCGAGAATCACCATTTTTCTGTGGGGTTGCCTATCCGATTCTGTTTTTTAGCACTTGTATACAAGTTTGAAAAATTTGTTGTCATGGCTTGTTATGATTCGGAACAGAGCGATTTCTGCAAACCCTGCTATCTACAAAACGCTTATTAGACCGGATCAATGGATCAATGCATACTTGAAGTTTTTGAAAGTAAAGTGCTGCATACCATTTATCAGTGTTGTCCTACACTCACACGCCTAAAATCAATAACACAGAGATATGTTTGCTTCACACAAAACGGACCTAATGCAGAACAACACCTAGATGAGCGACAGTTACACAGCCACAACAATGCCTCGTACGGTCGTGATAACGGTCCTTTTTAACATTTAAACGTTTGTACAGATTCATTGTTTCATGAGGAACCAAATACTGTTGAAAATATTGAAATCCAACCTTCAATAAAACCACACGAGCTATTTTTGTGGCTGTGTAACTATCGCTCATCTAGGTGTTGTTCTGCATTAGGTCCGTTTTGTGTGAAGCAAACATATCTCTGTGTTATTGATTTTAAGCATGCAGTGCAAAAAAATCTGCTCTTTGATTTTACTCTATCTAAACGATTTTATAGTCTTAACTAAGTAAGTGCAACTAATAGAGGGATATTTGAATTTTCTAAATGTCAAGGAGCGCGCGCACTGAAAAAAACACTGGAGTGTATTTTCAGCGCGCGCGCTCCTGTGGCTATGGAGTGCATTTTTTCAATAGTTTGACATGACTTTTAGAAAATTCAAATATCCCTCTATTAGTTGCACTTACTTACTTAAGACTATAAAATCGTTTAGATAGAGTAAAATCAAAGAGCAAATTTTTTTGCATTGAGTGTAGGACAACACTGCCATTTATGATGGGGTACAGATGGCATACGATACCAGGAGTAGGAAAATGAACCACGAGTTGCATCAGCTGTTGGCGCAAGAAGGTTAGGTGTGCAGTGAGCACGGTGGATTGGACAGGTAAAACACTATTTGTGGACCCAGCGTGTTAGCCAGGACTGCAAGCTGAATGGAGACGACTTTAATGTAATGTAAAGGCCACTCCGGCCTTAGACTGAGTAAATGAAATCTTGAAATCTATATACATAAAAATGAATTTCTGTCTGTCTGAACCTTATATACTCGGAAACTGCTGAACCGATCGGCGTGAAAATTTGTATGCCAAGCTTTTTGGGGCCGGGGAAGGTTCTCAAGATGGAGACCCCTCCCTGCTTTGGAAAGGGGGGCTCCCATACAAATGAAACACCAATTTCTTCATAACTCTAGATCTAATCAGAGAATAAATCAATTTTAGGCGAAACGAAGTTCGTCGGGTCTGCTAAATAAATAAATAATTGAATTTCTCCATTTAACGCTCCGGTGCTTGTTAGAATATAAAAAAAAATCAGCAAGGCTAAAAGTAACAAAGGCCCAAAGATCAAAACTTATTACATCCTACAACCATAAAATATATCAACCTTCTTCTTCTGGTTTTTACAAACTTATTGCTTTTTGTCAATTAGCTAATAGCTGACTCATATTTTAGATGCGCTTCCACAGTTATTAAATGAAAGCCTTCGATGTCATCCAATGCATTATTTCTGTGCCTAGAGTGTTTTCCAATTAAGAACAAAATCTTATACGTTTTGAAAATCTTTGAAAGACCACCGAGCTACACCTATGTATGAACACGAGACGTGATGACGAAATGGATTTTTACTGTTCGTTCGATGACGATCATGTGTTTTTTCCCCTATAATCCAGTATCTTAGGCTCCAGCAGCGTCTCATGTGACTGTCTGCTGCTTTGTAAAAATTCATTCATTCGAGTTGTTCTAGCCGCCGTTTCTCCTATTGCAGCAGAAGTTGCCAAAAAAAATCAACTCCAAATTGAAATAAGAGTCGCATGTCTTTTTCTCTCCTGCCATGGCAAGCTGCCAATGTGCGTGGTTGTAGCTGAACCTTGATTGTACTAGACGCGTATAGTTATGCGAGAAACTTTTCATTGGGTGGCTGGGCGAGTTTCCGCCGCCGCCCAGCTCGAATTCTATACGGGGGAGGAAAATCACGACCACAATCGGTAGTTTGTATTCAAGGGTAAGTACACTAGTGGCGGAAGGAAGCTTAGCGTTTTACGGACCGTTGATAATTTAGAATAACATGTGATATGTGTTGAGCTAAGGGATGCGAGCTAGTTTGGTGGACATTTGGACAACGGCGCGGCGTGGGATTTCTATTTCGGAACCGTTTCGTCCTCGCCATTACGATATTAAAATGTTCTCAAATAGGTAGGGTTCACCTAGAAAGAGAAATGAATTTAATATGAAATCTTATGTTTCAATGCAAACAACTTTTTAGAAAAAATAATGATAACATAAATTTCCTATTTTTTGACATAAGGCTCAATGAAAATTGAACGATTCAAAGTGAAAACCATAAAGTGCTATACAGAATCAAGTGAAGGTAGTCTCTCTTGAAACATATTAGTATTTGGGCTCAAATGTGTACCTTCACCATTGAGGGATAATCTTCAGGATCTATCGAATGATGGCATTCACAGTCATAGATGTGTGATAACATTTATGCCACCTTCAAATCACAACTAGAAATTATTAAAATAAAATGACACGGCTCACGGACGAAATTGGGAAATTTGTTATTTTAAACATTATTACATATTGTGAGGAAAATTATTTTTAGCTTTTTAGTGAAATGTCTTCACTTGTAATATGACGAATTTGTACCTTCCCATTTAATTCCACCACTTGATTGTAACTGGACGGATACGTATTTCGACCTCAACAGTAACTAGACTCGTCGAGTCAAGCAGGAATCATCATCATCATCATAAATATAATAGCCCTGTTTGTCTGTCCGGCGACTAGCCAGACGCAAGACGCGGGAAAGTCTAACAAAAAATAAAATATTTGACACTTCAATTCTTTTTTACTATCAGATGCAGAAAACAAAACCAGTGACAACCTTAGACAACCAGATACAGCATTTGATGAAGAAAATCACAGAAACAGACGTTGAAAATTTTGATTTTTTGAAAAAAAAACTTGAAAAAAACACTTGCCACGGGCGCTACTGCGTCCACAAATAAACTAGTGTAATATAACAATATTGCCAATGACAACAACATTGTCCTTTCTTGTAAATGTTGGGACAAACTCAACTAGCATTAAGCGTTTTTCCCTCACTGCAACAGAATAGGAAAATGATCACCTGCCGTGTATTTACAGAAGTCGGTTTTCGATGATATTTTTTGTTATCAGTTATCAATGTTTAGACATAAACTTAACCATCTTTTGAAGTGATTTGTGGTTTAATTCTGATACAAGTTATCGCAGTTTGAAAAGTTCACAACAATTGCCTCTATATGTTTTGTTGCAAATAAAATGAAACGCAACATTGTCTTTATCCTTTGCAGATGAGGACAAAGAGTAAACGTATTCTCTTGTGTTGCTTGTTTTTTTGCATTTTTCAGCGACAATTACATTCCTTGGACATAAGTGACGAGTGTTCACAAAAATCTGATGAACTAATGCACCATGCGTCTCCATAGGCTCTTTTGCTTATATATACATAGATGTGATGATAAATATTTTAAATCCCTACTATGGTCCCTATCTACCCTACCCAAGGGATATCATTGTTCGTTTGAAAACATGTATGGAGAAAAAAAAATGTTTTTTTTAATCACATGATAAAATAACTATTGTAACTTATTCATTAGTTTAAGACACATTTTGTAAATGACTTGAACGTAAACACAAGCGGTGAACCGCCATCTAGCTTGTGATCAAATAATCTCGGAATTAATTAGCGACAGTCACCAGAGATCGTGAGCCATAAATACGGCACATGAACATTCTCAAAATGTTTCTAATTTCCGCCGGCCAAGTCGTTCAGCTTACTCTGCATATCAGAGCACCGTTGTGCTAGTAGACCAACATCATCAGCCAAATCGAAGCCAGAGCAGTTCGGTTTGCAACACGATCAATCACACCCACCATAGTATCGTCGATTATGATGAGTTACAGTAGCGGAGATAGAAAACATCCTTCCCTCACTCCAGCGACAATATGGTTCAGACTTGATCTTCCTGGGCAGAATCCTGTCTGCTACCGTCAGAGAGTCGTGTCTATCTTCCCCTGTATCCGATTTAGGATAACTTTGCATAGAACTTTGAGAAGAATACACAGTAACATGATGAACCGCCAGTTGTCGCACACAGTCAGATCTTTCGGCCAGAAAAGTCGCATCGTTAGAGATATTGTAGAATTGTTGTTAAAACATTTGTGAGCATGGGGTCAGGTTTGAGAAACTCCGCTAATATGCGATCGTTCCCTTGGTGGCTCATGCCGAGATGTTGATAATTGGCCGGGCGTCAGAACTACCAACGCAACGTTTCACTTTTTTTTTAACTTGATTACGGATATCGTAGAGGAGGAGCACGTCGCCAGTTGATGCGGTTTTCTGCTCATGCCCATCTGCAGCAGCGTTTAACTTAAATCTCTTAAGCCGAATACCGTTGATAGGAATCTCATTTGACTGCACTGGTTTTGCCCGATCTATCGCGGCCTTTGTTCGTCCTCAATCTTCCGTCAGGTTGCATAAGTAAGCCACCCCTGCTGAGTGCGACGATTTTTATGCGCCACCGCCGGTGGATATTGAGCGCGCCGTTAACATAATTTCAGTGCCGTAGCCTGGGGTTGGTTTTGGGAAATCATTTTCCTCCCTCAAATTTTTTGAAGGAAAATTCCGTTCTAGCCCTTATACGTTTGAAAAATTTCGACTGCGCCGCTAAAAAGAACATGTACACTCAAACCTGTTTTAATGTGGGTGCAAAACAGTTTTTTAGGCAGATTACTTGTTTTTTACTTAATTGATCTTCGAATTCTTTAAAATATGATACATGATTATAGCAATCCAAGGACCCAAATTAAATTAATAAATTAAATATGTTATCGTCACATGTTTCAGGTCTTCCAAGAATTTCCTGGAGTTTAGGCTTTCAGATCTCCACGCATAATCTAATATCTTCCGGCCTATAAATCAAATTGGAATTAATAAAATTGGACATACGTTCAAAATTTGTTCCATTACAAGAAACCTAAGAACCGTGGATGTCTATACGGATAACGAAAGATCTATTATCTTCTTTTTTAAATAAAACATGATCTATTTGCTTCTTCTAGAAATGAACATGCTATTAGTGATCATTTGAATCCAATATCATTTGACTTCTTGTTTAAATAATTTGGTTATACGGATCACATAGAGAGTGAATAATTTTTTAAAAGATCTAACAGCCAATAGGGCGTATACTCAAGAAAAAATAGAAATAATTCTTGCAGACATTTTCAATTTCAGACCTAATCTCCAAAGAATTCTTGGATGAACTGTAATGGAAAAATTGTTGAACGCTCATCCAATTCAATTTTATGGGCCACAATCAACATAAACGAATGAAAGAGCAAGCCGCTCTCAAGGAGCTCAAGGCAATTCTTGTATGAACGAGGATATTTTTTTTCTATATTAGTAGGGATGAGTCTTTTCTACTTATCTTAAATATTGAAAAACGATCCGTTGCGCTTTATATTTTACTTGCTCGAGAGAAGCTTAGAAAATTAAAAGATTCTGATAATTGTATTCGAACGACGTGGAATAAATGTCGGGTAGAAACATAATTCTTAGTTGGTTAATCGCACTCAATACACTACACTGTAGGAACTAATTTTACAAGAATTGTGGAAAATTCTTACAGTAGTATATTTGGAGAATTTCTCCTTCATAAGCTCTGGGATATTCCAATTTAGTCCATCGCCAACTGCTCTTCAACGACTTTTCGCAGCATACTTTCAAGGCACCATTTAACACAAAAACTTAAGATTGCTAAATCCCGGAATGTAGCTTGTTGTGTTCAACAAAGTTTGGAAATGGACTTCACTCAGTCCCAGGATTTCAAGTTTCATGCATTGCGCCTCGCTGGCAAGTTATGCCAGCTTGCCTTGCTAAGTTAAAACATTCCGTGCTCCAATTCGTGTCCTTTGTTTTATGCCAAAAGTATTCTTCTGCTCATTGGCATTACATCCCCCCTCCTGGGACATTGCAGCTTGCAGGGAAATGCATTTCGTATCCAGACGCACATAGTTTATAGTTATCTTTAAAAAAATCCAAAAATATATTTTTTGTCAGGCCGCAGAGTGTACTACCCGTTTAAATTATGAAAAAATCTGCTTAGAAATTTCTACAAGGATTCTATGATAAAATAAATAAATAAATTTCCACAGATCGGAGAAAACTTCAGTAGGATATCGCTCCAGAAGATATCAATGTTTTGAGGGATAATTGCAAACAATTCCGCTGGATTTCGCTCCGAATTAACAATGGAAAGTCTTCCCCACAAATTCACATAAGAATGTCTGCAGGAATTTCAAAAGCGAATCTTTGACCGCAGATTTCTGTAAACAATCCACAGGAATTCCGCCTTGACTTTACTAAAGAATTCCCGAATTATTTTTCCCATGAAATCCTAAGAAAGCTTCCGCAGGAATTCCATGAGGTATTCTTGAAAAAAAATCCAGGCAAAAGGCTGGAGCAACTTCAAACATTCTTGGTATATTAATTCATCTTGTACTGAAACTTTATAAAGTTTGATCTTATTGGTTCATCTAGATCTAGAGCATTATAACTTACTTACTTACTTTATCTGACCAATAGAAAATAATGGGACAGGATTCCCCGTCGAACGGAACCTGTTGCGAGTAATTCGGACAATGTTCCAAGAAGTGTATCTACAAAATTTGCACACATACACACATACACACATACACATACACACAAAACGACTAAGAAATTGTGATAGTAAAAGTTGATATGTATTTCGCACTTATTTGAACAATATTAAGTTTTAGGTCACGCGGATTAGGTGCAGATTATTTCATGCCGCGCGAAAACAGCGCGGATTTCATTTTAGGCGACGCGGACAATATTTCAGGAAACCCGTAACAACGCTGCGTATGTAACGATCTTCATATTTTCAATTATGACAGTTTTGTGCAAAATATAACTGATATGATAAATAAAAAAATCCAAAAGAATTCATGTATACTGGTACTACAAACTGTTTCACTTTTAAAGACTTAATTTTGAACAGTGCGATTTTCAGATTGTTTTAGTTAATAATCAGAGAGTGAAATTATAGTTTCTACATATTTGAATCATTTTTACAAACATTTCGTGGTAAAAATGATTGTCTGATATTGCGACGTAGCTATACAACTTTTGCGGATATTTTAAAAATTCCTACAGTAAAACTGCAGTAATGGTGACAGAAACGGAAAATTTTGGAATTCATGAAAACCTGGCTCATGCGGGACCGTCCAGTTATTTTAATGATCCTGCATTCATATTAACAGGCTTCGTTCCACTCGTGTTGTGTTTTTTTTATGGAGTTGTACTTTTTACTACGGTACGAGTCCCCGAAGGTTAATTGCTTCTCTTCAACACACTTGCTAAATGAAGCTTGGACTATTTTTAATGTGAACGATGCGCAGATAAACGAGTTCAAATTAAAGAGATTATAAATACATAGGGGAGCATACATCAACAATCATTTTTTAAATGCGAATGAGCGAAATTTTAATTGGTTATGTTGAGAATAACAACATTATTATTTCCAATACACGTAATTTAGTAGAACTCTAATGACAAGTAATGCTAAAGCATACGAGCGTCACTTATATCAGTAAAATTATACTTTTGACATGGATTCCAGTAGCATGGAGGAAATAAGAATAATAGATGACACAGTTTCGGTTACCGCTGCCTAATTTATCATCACCGAGACCAAGGTGTTCTATTACCCCTTAATTAAAATGTTTTCTCTTCTCATTGTGGCGCCAACTAGGCATGTATCGTATATATGTAAAGCAATTTTTGGCCTCGCACGACCGCGTGCCATATATTCTGTAACACAGCCAACGCATATGACCCGAGATGGGACCAGGTATGCAACCACCAAAGCCGCACATTTATAATTGAATCTCAAAGGAGCAAAACCATTGTTTGTCGCGCGGATAAAAGCTTCCGTTGATGACGACAACGGATGCTGGCCAGTAGCGAGGTGCATAATTTAACCAAACTACGACCATTAATGTGATGATACAAAGTTTGGAGAGATGACATTGTTAGAACAATTTTCATCCAGCTCTGATTATATTCTAGTTTATGGAGCTAAAATAACTGCACTTCGACATTTTTGTTGTGGTTTAACTTCGTTATTCCCTAATGTAAAGTCTTATTTTACGCGTCCAATCAGCACGTAACGTCTATTGATAAATATGCCGGCATGACCCTTTATTGTCTGGGCGGTAATAAATTCATCTACCTGTCGCGCCTCACTACAACCGTTAATATCATTTCTTTCACTTATGCTTTCATTCTTATAAACAGTGTTTCTCGAATGGTATTGAAGAAAAAATTCTATTTGGGCGATCTCAAAACTTACCTAGTATTCTCTTAGACATTTTTGCAGTTATTAATTGAAGCCTATTGGATCAATAAGTGTTTTGCGTAGCACTCAGGGAAACAAGATTATGTCCAACGCGAAAGTTTCTAGACTAGCTAGAGAAACGAACTAGCAATTTTCGGGATTTACTAGCAAGGCTTACTGGCGACACCATTCCACATTGCACAGTGGCTAAAATCGTGTTTTTAGCGCGTTTGATTAATAGTACCTTCATTTTGCGATTTAGCGTAATAATATCTTCTAGGCATTTTATCAGTAAGTTTTTTTATTATTATTCTTTACTAGTCGACCCGACAGACGTTGTCCTGCACATAGTAGGCGAAAATGCGTGTTGTTAACTGCCGAAGCTAATTTTCCATACGAATCATCATTTTATTTTTTCACGATATACTCAACCCTACTAATGATTTTCGCATGAGGAAATATCATATAAACCCGTCGGAAACTATAATGAACGTTTCAGCTGAAGGAATGAAGCAAATCCATCCAGCCGTTTTCGAGTTATGCGGATATGAACACAGACCATTTCATTTTTATTATACAGAAGAAGATTATTGAGACTTTCAGCCCAAGGCTGGCTCGTCACGATTATCAGTAAGTTGATGCGCTTCTTTAGAGGTATTTAGTTAGAGATGAAAAACATATGTTTTCCATTTTTAAACATACAAGGTTCGTGTATTCACAAAACTTATCGCAAAGCTTTCCATGAAAAACTTTGTCGAAGACGGCAAGTTTGTAACTTCATTATTTTTGGAGACATGTCACGTTTTATGCCGACAATCCCTTAAAAATGGTTTTTTCATTAAATCTTTTTTATTGTCATTTCTACATTTTTGGTATGCTCAAGTTCTAGATAATATTAAAATATGCCATTTGGTGACTGTTGCGCCTTAAAAACTTACAAAATAAAAAAAAAGCATTATAACAGTTTTTATAGATTTTTCAGGCATATTTGATATAACTGCAACTTCACCAAGGAGCAAATTGTGGCAAACAATCTCATACGCATTTCAAAGTAGAAGTAATTGACTATGATTTAATACCCGAACTGTCGAGTTGTAAGCGGATGTAAGGTAGGGTAAATGATATATTTTGGACATGTACATATTTTGGACAAGCCTGAACTTCTTCGATCAATTTTAGATAATGTGTAGGAAAATTTTTATCGAAAGTATGATCATTGCATACTCTTACCTCAACTCTAGCGGCTCCTAATGAGAATTCACAAATCAACTATTATTTATCTTTAAAATTACCTAAAATGTAAAGCTTTCTACCAAAGTGCCGGCTGGACGCCAGTATGCAGGAGAACATGCATTATAGGACTCTTCGTAACATGCACCTGAAACACGTTTAAATTGGTTCAAACGGCAATTTTGAGGTCTTGCGGCCAAAGTTTGATTGTAATTGAGATACTAACATATTCCAATCGCTTAACATGAACTTGAGACGGATGAAAAGGAGTGACCAAAATGAAGTTATGTTTTTAATTTTATGCATCAGACATTTATTGGTCACCCCATGTACAGTACATGGATGAACCATTAATTGCCAACTTTCAGGCTGTTTTCAATGATATCGATAAGATTGCGAAACAATGTTAATTTCTGGTTTAATCTATGTCAGTTAAGCAAATAAATGCATTTAAATGAATGTGGATACGTGTAGGTAAGTCATACCATTGAGATATGTAGGTGGCCATTGTTAAATTAGGAGAAAATGACTCTGTCCAAAATATATGCATTTTCCATGTCGAAATTATATATTTGATGTCCAAAAAGAAAATATTTCAGTTCGCAATATATCACAGTTTACACCTAGTAAACGTAATTTACTCAAAAATTGGGCAATGGAGACACAAGACTAATCATAGGTTATGTATTTGGATGAACCTAGTGGTTTTCAATTGTTTTATATGATTCAATCTCGATATATTTCCTAATGAATGTCCTGCGCTTGTCCAAGATACATCATTTACCCTATGTTTAATCAAAAACCATTTCCTACTGTTCAAAGCAGAAATCAATCCTCGGTATTTTGCCATTACTCTTGTGGAACTTCAAGTAGGCCTTAACATCATGCCAATTTGTTTTGATCATAACTTCATGCAAATATGCAGAATATTATAAACCTTTATTTTTTGCACAAAAGTTAAGTTCCAAGGAGTTGAGAGTGTGCCTTGCTCGGATACGGATGTGCTAGAAAACTTCTCCGTATTTCATAAACATTTTGTGCCTGAATTGTCAGATTTCGGCTGGTAGTAATTCAAACTCTGCTAGCAGAATTGTCATGATTGAAATTGTGCAGAGATAGGAATAATCTTGAACGGTTTTCGGGAAGTGATCAGGTTGTGGAAATCTTCTTCTTCTTCTTCTTATTGGCATTACATCCCCACACTGGGACAGAGCCGCCTCGCAGCTTAGTGTTCATTAAGCACTTCCACAGTTATTAACTGCGAGGTTTCTAAGCCAAGTTACCATTTTTGCATTCGTATATCATGATATTCGTATATCACGATGATACTTTAATGCCCAGGGAAGTCGAGACAATTTCCAATCCGAAAATTGCATAGACCGGCACCGGGAATCGAACCCAGCCACCCTCAGCATGGTCTTGGTTTGTAGCCGCGCGTCTTACCGCACGGCTAAGGAGGGCCCTAGGAGGTTGTGGAAATATGGTGTTCAAATCCAGATTGAGTCTACGAAGTGTGCAGATAAGTATTTTTCCTATATTTTTCAGCTCAAATTAGATGGTTGGTTTCCGTTAAACTTGACACTTAATTACGAACCGATTCACAGACAGTGACGGGAGTTTTAACTGAGCTGTTTGGATTTGGAGCGGAGAGGATTTGGTGTCGGTTTTCTCTTTGATAAAAATTTAATTGCAATTTTTATCAACGAGAGGATTGGCACCGGAACTCTCCTGTTCTGGGCCCGGATGGTTTGGTTTGGAGGTAGAATTCTTGTTGTTGTCTTTATATCAGTTACTTGTAACCGCGGGTATAACTGCTATAAGGCTGTTAGGATTCAAGTGACCATTCACAGAACAGGAAAGAGTGATTCCTTTTATCTATCTGAAATTTTATCACTTTGATTTGCATTTAGATCATACGAAAACTAATCGAAGTGACGATATCTTACAAGCAATAAAACTCTTTTTCCGATGGAAGATATTTTTTAATATTTACCAGGTTTAGTCAGTTAGATGAATTTTGAATTGTGTTTTTGACTTTAGCCAAGCGTGTATAGCGTGTAGTGCAGTTGCACAGAGCTCAACCATTTGCTCAAATACTATGAAATATTTTCATATATTTTACATGCTTCAATTTATCGTGTTATCACGCTTCGATTTTGGATCGGCATTATTAGTTTCGAAACATTTGTTTATAGGAATACGGAATTTTAAAATGTCAACAAATGGTCTTTTACGATTAATGATATTTTCGCAAAACTGGCATCATTGTATGAAGACTTTACGTATTATTTACATCATAGGAATCATTTAATGAGCATGAGCATGAGCATGAGCAATAAGCATGATTGACCGCCCACGGTTGCTACTTTACATAATAGGAATCATTTAATGATAAAAAATAATTTCATAATATAAATTAGAAAGTTATACGAGGAGCGGGGGAGGGAGGTTTTTCTTCTCTTTATCGTTTCAGAGAGCGAGCATAGGCGCCTAAACCTAGGCTAAATAGCCAGGGCAAGGCTAATACCTTCGCCCCATCCGAGAAGAATCATCAGCCAGGAAAACGGAGTGACACAAATTTCTGATGGGCGTGGCCGGCAATGGTAGCTTTCATGCTTTATCATTTTGGACCTCCAATTGGATTTCCATTAAATCCCAAATGAAAATCCATAAGCAATTGGGGTAAGAAAGTTAAAGAATATACATGACAGCTATCAGTATGCAATCTACAAAACACAACGCAACGCAAAAAGTTTTAAGTTCCAAGGAGTTGATGAAACAATGCACCATGCGTCTCCATATGCCTGTATGCTTATATGATGAACATGTTTAAAACTTGTAGGCATGAATATTAATATATCTCTAAAAGTTATGAAACTGCGAACTTGGCGTCTTCAACAAAGTTTTTCAGAAGAAGTTTTGGTACATCTTTTGTGAAGACACAAACCTCGTATGTTGTAAAGTGAAAAAAATATTTTTTCATCTCACTTTTAGGGGGATCGATCAGTTAGCTGAATACCTCGTAAGAAGTGCATAAACTTACTGATGAAATATCTGGAAGACATCATTAGCCTCAATCGTATAATAAAAGTATTATTAAATAAACGCTCTTAAAAACGATGTTCGCCACTGTGCATTGGTCAGATTCGTCGAATATCACAACATTTATGGACCTTTTGTGACAACATTTGTGAAATGTATTTTATAATCTTTCGAATTAGGATTTTTTCTTCTAAATTCTGTATTTTTTGTGAATTATAATCATATTCGCAAGCAAGAAAAATACCACTGTTGATGGATGCTTGGACTATAAGAAGTATCGGGGCGACCAGAACGTCCATATGTCTTTTCAAAAGAAGCGAGGGAAATCCATCGGGTCCCGGAGGAAAGCTACATTTAAGCCGATTTTCGGCAAAATAGCTCCCCCTGCTAAACGAATTTTTTGGGAAAATGATCTGTTCTGCCGAACGTAATTTTAAGTCGTATTCCGAAGAATTTCTCGTAAAAATTCCAGAGAAAATTGCGTGAAGACTGCTTAGACTTTCCCGAGAATATTCTGAAGAAATTCTGTGGACATCTTGAAAAAAATTTCGTGTAAATTCTGAACAATTCTCCGTAAAAGTTCTGAAGAATCTTTCATGGGAATTCCGAAAAAAAAAATCCACAAAATTTCCAAACAATTTTTTTTTTGGGAATCCCGTGAAAAAGAACCTCGGAGTCGTTCCTTCAACGCTACCCGGATAAATGGCAGCCGAACGATGCAACGAACAATACATGAACTATACATGATTTTGTACCGCTATGATTTTGTACCGTGCGTTATTGACAAAAAATCTAAATTCAAGAATGATTTGGAGAACATGGAACATCCGTACACAGAAAAAAATAATGAAAAGTAAACAGCGCGTAAAACTTGTGATGCGGAAATTTACGCTTTTCTACGCTGAAATGATGCCCTTCCTAACAAGTTTGCTTGCAACTTGCATGCAATATTGATGATTCACGTCAAATATTGTATACATTTAGGCCCTATCCCGCATGGAATTACGCTAATAATGGCGTTCCATTTATGTGCATGATTTTTAGCGTAAATTTCAGTGGATTTTTCTATCTGTGAAGTACTATTAGCTACATAACGTTTTCTTTCCAATGTAAAGTAGTTTTAGCACATTTTCCAGGAAAAAAGTAATCAAATCGTAGTAGCGCGGTTTTATTGTGCAATTTCCGTCCATATAAAAGGGGTCAATTGTCGATACATCCACCTTCAATTACAGAAAGTAGGTGTGACCGATCATTAATCTAAGGCCAGTTTCGAGAAATTAATGAGCTGATGATCATTTGAAGCATATAAACATGTGAATTTGGCTGAGAAATGTCTGAGATATTGCTGTCAAATTCGATTTAATATGACCCAAACATCCTAAGAGTGAGTTTTGAGCACTGTAGGAAGGTTAATATTGATATATTAATTTAAATAATCAATTTCAATTCGGGCAAAATACATATTTAAGAAAGGGAGTTACCAAACAAAAGGTCAAGAACTGTACTTCAGACCATATTCGGCTAAACTTGAATTAAAACGCATATCAGGAAAGTGATCCAAAAACTTATGACCGGCTCACCATATAGTGGGTGAATCCAAAGTTTTGGTCAATACATACCATGCACTTGAGTAAACATTTTGATTTTTAAAAATAAATCACAATTTTCGGCCTAAATTTCATCAATGCCTCTCAAAGATGGTTAAAATTGGGTTCCATTCCACTTTTTTTTCGAAATTTGGTGGGCTCAATTTCGAGAAAAATCAACATAATGTATTTAAAATAGGGAAAATTTTATGAAATTTGGCCACAATATTCTTTGATATGCAAAGAATGTATAGTCCAAATTAGAGCATAATCAGTTATAAAAAATATGGACAATAATGGAATTAAACCTGCCGAACCGTCATTACCACTATTTTAACTACATAAATTTAAGAAAAATGTGTATCTTAAGGTAATATTTTAGTGAATAATAAATTTAAAATTGTTCGTTTCAAACACCTACGATGCAAGATATACTCATAATCTATGTACCGAGCTAAAAATACCCAAAATTGGATGTAAGACGGCAAAACTACGTTCAAAAACTTTTGCATATATTTTTTAGGGTGAACCCAAACTTATGGCCGGTGTATTATGGTGTATTTACATTCAAGGATATGTAATACAGAACAGTTTGGACGGAACAATTTAAATGCCTTTTCGTTCTTTCTACACTAGATTTTGCAGAATCCAGTGAAGCCCCCAAATCTGTGCGTTAGCTATACATTTAAAAAAGCGGCCTTGAAAGAGTAAATAAAGAGATCCCTACGACCTCTCATATATGCCACGGGAGGTTTTAGATTGTTAGATTGGAAGGTGTAACAGTAGGAATCGTTTTGGTGGAATGTGGAACACCGATTGAATTAAGATTGCGATATAAAGTATAAAATGGACGAGCTTGATATTGAACACACGACCTACGGCTTATACGATAGAAAATTTGGTTAAATCCACAAAACACTAAACACTTAGTATATTTTTTATATGTACGGGAAGCTGGACACACATGATCCCCACTTTTGACGTAAACTACGTCTAAGGGGAAGACTCTGATACAGGGTGTCAAATGAGAATTTCAAAACTGGAGACCGTCACGAAATCATGTAAGATTTGTAACATTAATAGGTCCTTTATCTTTCAATGGATTTTAATGATTTATATATCAATCGATTCGTAAACTTACCACCAATTTGAAACTATTGATTATCAACGCTAAACTATTGAAAATTTTAGTTCTTTCATGCATCATCAGGGAATCATTTTTTTGGAATGCGCCTGCGAAACAAGCGACAAAAGAGAACCAACGACAAAGCTTTGTTTTTGTCGGAGATAATAATGACAAAGATCCGAAAAATTTTGTCAGCAACAAAAAAGAAGACAATCTTGTTGCTAACTTTTCATTCCGTTATTTTGCACTATTTCTCGAGCAAATTTCGGTTTTATGCTATCATAGTTTCTGCTTTTATGGAAATATTCGAGAATCGAACAATGATTACAAAATTAGCAGCGTATTTTCGGAAATATCAAAGCAAGCAAGGCAAATGATTCTTGTCATATTGTGTTCAATTTCTGATAAAGGTTTGTCGCTAGGTGCGTTTGTCAGTAACAAACTCTGTTGATGACAAAGAATATAAGGTTCCCCAAACACACGCGACACGACAAGCGCGACGCGATTCTATCGCATGGCGACTGCGATTCTGTCGCCGTTGGTATGGAAGCGTCAATGGAACATTGCCTGCAGCGACCCAACGATAGAATCGTGGCGACTAGTTGTCGCCATCGCGGCGATGAAATCGCTTAGGTTTGGGGGATCCTATATTTTTTTTTTTCCAATTTCGTTTATTTGGTAGGCTCAGGCGTGTATAACACTTTACGGAGCCATTGTTCTTTGTGATATATACAATCAATATCATTTTATTATACGGTTAGTAAGAGGGGTAGAAGCCAGCGTACTCGTGGTGACTCGAGGTTAGTTTACAATGTTTAAGGATGGACGGGGCTTAGGATTCGGAATCTGGGAATTTCAGTTTCTCATCCGGGCATTTGACGTCAATGACAATGTAGCGTATCGTCTGGCTCGAGGAATGGTTCGACTGGAGCATCTTCCGGATGGCAAGAGCTATGGAGCTCTATGGAACAAAAAGGCAGAGACGGAACAAAAAAACTTTAAAGAAAGAAAAAAACAAAATGTTAGATTTTTATGTCAGAAGCACAAAGAAAACTATAAATGGCCTGCATATAGACAACATCACGATCTCCCAAAACACCGCGAACTTCCCTGAAGGGTTGTTTACCTCGGGCCACAAGGGTATCCAATAATTGCTCTCTGGACGCGTCATTTTCCGAGCAGGACCAAACTACGTGATCGATGTCATCATAATCGGCTCCGCACCTACATAAGTTGCTATCGACAAGGTTTATTCTGTACAGATGTGCGTTTAGTGAATAGTGATTGGACATAAGCCTCGACATCGTGCGAATGAAGCCTCGACTTAAGTCCTCACCTCTGAACCACGCTCGCCCAGAAACTTTTGGAACTATGGAAAATAGCCACCGTCCAAGTTCGTTGTGTGTCCAATTTCTTTGCCAACTTTGAAGAGTACTCTGACGGACTAATGGGAAAAACTCGTTGCTCGAGTATTGTCTATCATAAACCTCACCTTCCTGTGCGCCCACCTTTGCCAGCGAGTCTGCCTTCTCATTGCCGTAGATTGAGCAGTGAGATGGGACCCAAACAAAGGTAATCTTGAATGATCTTTCGACCAAAACACGCATCTGCTCTCTTATGTTTGTAAGAAAGTAAGATGCGTGCTTAACAGGTTTCATCGACCGGAGTGCCTCGATAGAACTAAGACTATCCGAGAAGATGAAATAATGGTCTACGGGCTGATTGGAAATTATCCCCAAAGCGAAGTTAATTGCTGCCAGCTCAGCAACATAAACCGAACACGGTTCCTGAAGTTTTCGGAAGGTGGTTGAAGTTACATTGAAAACACCGAAGCCAGTGGATCCGTTAATGCGAGAACCATCAGTGAAATATCTGTTGTTGCAATTGATGTGTTCATATTTTCTGAAAAAGGGAGGAATAGAAATATTTCGAAGATGATCTGGTATTCCTTGAATAGCATGTTTCATGGACAGATCGTATTCAATTGAGGAACTGTCGTTGGTGAAGTGAACTCGAGGTGGATTATAACACGGAAGACAAAGATCTGAAGAAATGTAGTTGAGATAGACTCTAAGGAATCTTGAACGACAAGTTAGTTCAAGCATATTATCGAAGTTATCTAGAACAAGTGTGTTACTTGTTCCACATTTGACGAGTATTCTAAGTGAGAGCTCCCAGTAACGGTGCTTTAAAGGAGTGACTCCAGCAAGCACCTCCAGGCTCATGTTATGCGTTGAATGCATGCAGCCAAGGGCAATACGCAAACAACGATACTGAATTCGTTCCAATTTGATCAGGTGGCAATCAGCTGCTGAGAGGAAGCAGAAAGAGCCATACTCTAAAACAGAGAGAATAGTCGTTCTATAGAGTTTGATGAGGTAGAAAATGGATCCTTTTCCGGCATTGTATCAAATACTCAAAATGGAGTTTCCAAGTACATTTAGAATCAAACACGACCCCAAGGTATTTAGAAGATAAAGATTGGTTGATGTCATCATTCAACAGTTTTAGTTTCAGTTGAGCAGGATACCGCTTCTTAGTAAACACAACCAACTGAGTTTTTTGCGGTGAAAACTCGATCCCTAAATGTCTGGCCCAAACAGCCAGATTATCCAGGGTACTTTGCAATGGTCCTTGCAAGACAGCTGCACATGGACCTCTTAGAGAGACCACGGCATCATCTGCAAGTTGTCTGAGCGTGCATTGTCCTTCCAAACAATTGTCAATATCTTTAACATAGAAATTATAAAGCAAGGGACTTAAACATGATCCTTGGGGAAGGCCCATGTAGCTATTTCTGGAAGTTGTCAGAGTGCCGAGTGTGAAGTTCATTTGTTTTTCTGACAACAAATTATACAAGAAATTGTTCAAAATAACGGGTAATCCACTACTGTGCAGATTGTCTGACAGTACTTCTATGGAAACTGAATCAAAAGCGCCCTTAATATCCAAGAATACTGAAGCCAATTGCTCCTTGTGCGCAAAAGCCAGCTGAATATCTGAAGAGAGCAACGCTAGACAATCGTTTGTTCCTTTACCTTTTCGAAAACCAAACTGAGTATTTGAAAGCAATGCATTTTCTTCGACCCAATGGTCGACTCTTGAAAGGATCATTTTCTCTAATAACTTTCTCATGCATGATAGCATGGCAATCGGTCGCTATGAATCGTGATTCGACGCTGGTGACCCAGGCCTTTGACCAGCTATTAATTTGCCCTGTCGCCATTCAGGTGGCACAATGTTGTCCTCCATGGACCAGTTGTACAGGTCAAGTAATCGTCTTTTGCGATATCTGGGAGGTTTTAAGAAGATTGAATTTGATGTTATCGCATCCCGGAGCAGAGTTATTCGATGAAAGAAGAGACATAGAAAGTTCCAGCATTGTGAATGGTCTTCCCAAAGAACCGGGATCAGTGACTGATTCTCGAAATAGCGGTTCTGCTGGTACGGAATCTGGGCAGACCTTTTTTGCGAAGTTGAATATCCATCGATTGGAGTATTCTTCACTCTCATTGGTGGAAATGCGGTTCCGCATGTTGCGAGCCGTTTTCCAAAGTGTTGTCATTGAGGTTTCTCGTGATAGTCCCTCGACAAAACGTCGCCAGTAGCTACGTTTTTTTGCCTTGAGAAGATTTTTGAGTTTTCTTTCGAGCCTCAAATACTCTTCAAAGCTCTGACCTTCCGTGTTTACGGGAGGCCTTGAAGGCATCAGATTTCTCAGAATACAACTTAGTACATTCATCATCCCATCCAGGAGTGGCTGGTCTTCTTATGACAGATGTACTTGGAACGCGTCGTTTCTGTGCTTCTAGTGCGCTTTTTTGAATCAACTCAGTAAGGAATCGATATTCATCCAGAGGTGCAAGAGTATCAGTTGATTCAATACCAATTTTTACCGCCGATGCAAATTTTGGCCAGTCAATGTTTTTCGTGAGGTCGAAAGGAACATTAACTGGCTCAGATTGTTGATAGCTACTTTTAATTGTGGTAACTATCGGCATATGATCACTACCATGGGGATCTTGAATTACCTTCCACGTGCAATCTAATGATAGTGAATTTGAACATAAAGACAGATCAATACGGCTTTGTTGACCATTTGGTCCTATTCGAGTTACTTCACCAGTGTTCAAAATATTCAAATTGAAATCGTCACACAAATCATAGAAAATAGGCGCTCTATAATCGTCATACGTTTCGCCCCATCCAATACCATGTGCGTTCATATCACCCAATATCAATACTGGAGATGATAGGAGGAGACTGCGCTCCAAAAATGTCGACGATTAATAGAGGCATTTGGAGGAATGTACACTGAAGCTATGCAAAGATCTTTATTCTTCACATTTACTTGGCATGCGACGATTTCTAAGCCGGGAACAGTCGGAATGGGAATTCTGTAGAAGGAGTAGCATTTTTGATCCCCAAAAGAACGCCACCATAATGATCATTCCGATCTTGGCGAATAATATTAAAATCGTGGAAGTTGATTTCATCTTCAGAAGAAAGCCATGTTTCACAGAGTGCAAATACATCGCAATCGGAATTGCGAATCAAAAACTTGAACACGTCTAATTTATTTTTCAGACTATGACAGTTCCACTGCAGCACAGTGATTGTATCTTGGGTATTGGCCGTATTATCCATCGAAAGATACAATTCCTGCAAGAAGGGCCATGAAACAGTCAATTGCTTCAGATAACTTTCCACTGTTGGTATAAAAAGGTCAATGATAGGCCTCAATGAATTCGGAATATTAAATAAATTCAAAAAACGGTCCACAAGGTCCTTAAAGGAGATCAATCCTCGCTTGGACGGAATACTTTTACTAGAAGTGCGAATTACTTTTTTTTCTTTCGTTGATTCTCCTAGCCGGATGTTTCTTCGAAACATCGGATTTGGCAATGGCGGGAATGTCTTATTGCAACTAGGATCAAAAGAAGTAGTAGGGACAGGTTGCTTCGGGATTTTAAATAAACCCCCATTACCTTCAGATTTTGCCAAGTTTTTATGTATGATTTTTGTTCTCTTGCGGCGCGATTCCGGGGAAGACGGTTGCTTCCTCTTTTCGGGCACGTGTACCTCCGCAGAATCATCCTAATCGGCTACGTCATCAATGGATATGGAATCATAATAATCACTTACACGAACGGTGGCTGAAATAGCAGTCGATGCAGTGGCTGTGGCGGATGTGTCTTGCGACTTAACCATTTCCGCATACGACTGCTTGGAGCGCTGTACCAACGAGCGCTTCACTTTTTGGGTGCGCTTTTTGTACACCGGGCATTCTTGCAAACCATGGGGAGGATTCAAACCACAATAAGCACATTTTGTTGCTTGTTGCTGGCAGGACTCCTCCCGATGTCTTCTGAGCATTTGCCACAACGTGGTTTGTTGTCACAAAACTCGGCAGTGTGACCAAGTTGTTTGCAGTTGGTACAATTAAATACCCTTGGCACAAAAAGACGCACCGGAAATAGCATGTTTTCAATATCAACATATTTTGGGAGCATCGAACCGGCGAACGTCACCCGAAGCGAACCTGACTTGGAATATACCTTCTTTCCATCTACCGTGGCTGCTGAATGCAATTCCTTGCAGTCCAGAATATCCACGGTAGACTCCATTGCATTCTTTAGGCGGCCTTTTCCCGCAAGTACATCCTTGCAAGTCAGGCTCGCTGCGTTGATCACTCCTTCAATTTCGACCTCCCGCGAGGGGACATAAACCATATATTCAACATTGTACGCCCTGTCGCCAGCAATTTCATTCGCCACCTGGTATGTAGGTGCGGTGATGCGTAGTTTGTTCCTGTTGATCTGGCTAAAATCAAGCTTCGGAAAACGACGCGTCAAATCTCGTTTAATGCCGAGAAAATCTAGGCTTTTACTTTCTGCCGAAAGTAAACAACCCAAGGCCCAGGCGAAGCCGCATGGTACAATCGAGTGCGCCCTCCATCTTTAGCAGGCACACTGCCTTCTCCAGTCTCCGCCTCCATTCTCACCCCGCAAGGTGGAAGGATAATTTTGCTTATACTAACTTAAAACTAATAGCAAATTAGAAAAAAAACCTAAAAATACTAATTTGATTAATTCTAAGCAGTCCCACTCTGTATCAAACAGAAGGAGAACAATAAAAAGTTTTGCCACTTAGCTGCCCCTGCTGCTGTAGGTAGCAGCAGTAACAATAGCCTGCTTCACTGGCGTCGCCAGAAGCAGCTACTTCACTCGCCGACAGTGATCGCCTTGGATCCGTAGGTAGGAGCACAACACAATAGCCTTTTCACTACCGAACACAATCCGCGATGAGACACAGCACACGTCTGGCTCGTTCGAACTATCGGCACGGAATGAGGGATCCTATATTGTTAGGCGTTGCTTGGATATTGATTCCCTGTGCATCATGCATCCCCTATATAGCGCGTTCCAATCCTTGGTAATTGCCTACTTTTAGGGTATTATCTATTATTGAACTGGGTTGTATGAATGGGGTGGCCCAGCCGCTAGACAGTGGAGTCCCTACTTCTTCATAGAGTGGGAGATAGGGTAAACTGGGGTAATATACCCCAGGGCAAAACGACCTTTGGCATTTTTAGCGGTATTCCAGAGTGATTTTCGAGAATGTTTACTACTGGACTGGTAGTTCTAGATCCGAACTACATGCAATGTAGTGAATACTCTCGAAAAACTGCTGAAAATGTATTAAAAATGCCAAAGGGTCGTTTTGCCCTGGGGGTATATTACCCCAGTTTCTACTGCTAAAGCTGGGTAGTATTGTCGTGGGATGGTTCCTTCTCTTCTAGGAATAGTTGGTTCAGTGTACTATATTTAGTTTTACGTAGTTTACGTCGAGCGGTCGTGTCTTGTATACAACCCTAAATTTTTGTTAGGGATATTTCTCGATGTAACATACATAAATTTATAGGCTTCCAAATGGACATGATAAACAATTTTATGAACCATGCAAAAACATCATTGCAAGCAATTATTTTTTCTATGGAAGTTATCAAAATATCGATTTTTCGAAAGATAGAAAATTTTGCATTTTCAAATTTTACGGGAGACTTGATCAATTTGATCCCTTTTACGGGCTGAATATATTTAAATTCTTCTAAGTCTATTAAATGCCAAATTGGTTTATTTACTCAAATCCTAAAAATTCTTTATAGTCTATCGCAAAACAGTTGTTCGAAGAAGAAATATTGTTGGTATTAAGTAAGGTAAGTATTTTGGTTCTCGAATAGAGTAACAGTGACATATAGAATGTCTGAATTATCAACAAAGTTGGTATGCTGATAAAGATTTACGCATTGCTTAATTGACAAAATTGAAGAGTAAATAATTTTAACAGATCAATTAGTTATATGTAATGCAATAATGTGCGATGGAATAGAACAAACGCATTATTATTTGCAATATCGGGATCAAGTGTGTACAAACTGTAGGGGATCAAGTGTGTCCATGTTGAGTATTTATCTTGGATATTTTTTTATACAATGTAAAAAAAACAATGATTATCTGAGTGAGTTTATTCAATTCTACAATAATAAAACTATGTACAGTAGAAAATTGACACATTTTGGATATTCAAAGTAACTTTTGCCCTTTGAAAAATACAAGGATTGTGAACCCCAGAATAATAAAACACATATACAAAAAGTAACTAATACCAAATGTTACTCAAATTCAATCATATATATATATATATGACACATTCCACGCACTTCTACGCCAAAGGACCAACATTTCAGACTGAAAATTAGGGTCCAGTATCAATAGGACACGAAAACATATATATTGAATTATAAGAAAAAACATTTTTCCACTGAAAATTGGTTTAGGAACATAGTTTAACAGCCAATCAAAGTAGTAGACTTTTAGCATGAGAAAAAGACTTCGTAATCATTTTTTTACAAATGTGCTCCATCGCACCTATTTGGGTTCAAATGTGTTAATGAATACATGATAAAGTAGAGCTGATAATGACATTTTTTTGTACCAATTGTATTGTTTCGAACATTTTTGTTTTCATGAAATATTTATATTTTTAAAACAGTGACATTGAAATGGTGTCGCGTTACGAAAATAGTCGTATTATTGATACTATACAAAAAGTACACACATTGGAAAATTTTGGATTCTCTTAGTACTCGTCAAAAGCTTTCTTTTCATATATTAAGATCCAAAATCGGATCATTATTTATGTAGTTACACTAGGTACAAAAATATGGTGTCGCGTTACGCGAATTCAGTGTGCTTCTGGAATGAGGGATTTACGGCTTTCGGTTTATGTATACAGTATCACAATGGATCATGAAATGAAAAAAAGTTTCTATTTTGTATGTTAGGGTTTGTACATGAATAGCGTAACAAAATAGGGGGTGCAAACGGGGTGTGTCATTTGGTAACTGTTCATACTAAAAAAATGAGTTCCCATATAAGAAATGTTACACAAAATTAAAATTGAAAATTTTGTTGTTTCGTAGAACTCATAGGGGTTGTCCATAAATAACCCCCGTAAAACTAGGGCTCAATTATTTTTTGAGATGATGAACTATTGAGAAATCGACTGTATATTTTTATTTCGATTTTAAGGACGGCTACGCAGTCTTGAATTATTGAAACAAGATGTATATTTATCCGACGTTTCGACACGGGGATGGTGTCTTCATCAGGGGAAAAATACGGTATTTGTTCCTAGTCTATTGTTTAGTCTAACATTAACTGTCTGGTATGGATTTTTCTGGTACATAACTTCGAGAACACACAATTTCAAAAACATTGACACTAACAGATAACGCGAATTTTCTTTCGGATACCGCCTCATTGCCTTATTTTTTGTTTGAATAGATTGTGAGGCTTTTTTAAACATCTCTCGCACATCTTCGCACTCAACATCATCAGGTACTCATAAGAGTATACGTAACGAACAATTTGCTCCTGAACACGGTTTCCTTCTACCATTTCACGGACATGGCAGTTGTGCGTTGCTTTATTGTTGAGTGGGGTGCCCTTGTAAACGCGAGTGCATTTAATTTTGGATTCCTTGAGGAATGTCCTTAATAAAGACATATTATATTAGACATTCAAATGAATTTCACTTTGAACTTGAATAAACAACAATTGTGCCAATTATGCGTCTTGAATGACTCGAGAATTGTCGAATCTGACGCGCCTCACGTGACAGACCGTGTAATTTAAATGGGAGGTATCGGCAATTCTCATTTTACTCAAAGTATTGACTCTAGAGCGTAAAGATTTAAAATGCACGCAAGTAGTGCACGCTCTTGTAATGAACATTTGTTGAGGCATGAAACATACACCAATGTCTTTGAAAGGGTATAACGAAAAAGTTGAAAACAGACCACGTTCCAGTAGAAACGTAGAGTAGAAAACGACAGAAAGGTGCATCTTCAACATTTCTGATTTGCTTGCTTTGCGCTATAGATTTGTTGTAAAAATAAATAGTTCTACTTACAGGCCTGTGACTCTTCGTTTTCAGATATTAGTCTTCCCAACCGCTCTGAAAAATGGTAGATTTTTTAGTCTGCCTGTGTTGAATTTACTAGTTTTAGTCATTTGGAATGTAATATAGGGCTTAAGTTAGGTACTCATAATCCGAAATATAGTTTTAGCTATAGACTCCAATTATATTTCAGCAGCTTCAATTCATTCATGCATAAAACTAACCTATCAATTATGATTTTATAAAACGTTATGTAGCGTACACACGCTCAAACACGTTGGACCAACATTGACTCCGCCATCAAGGAAGTTCGTCGGTTGCTGCTTTGTTAGACCGTATGTGAAGTTGTTCGAACAACCATTTAAGGCTCGGTTGGAAAAAAATCATGGAAGTCAAGCGGTTTGATTTTGGTTTGAACTGTCGGGGCGGAGTCAAAGTTCGCCGAACAAGTTTGAGCGTTTGTAGTGAAGTCACACAAAGCCCCATATATGTTTGATGGTTGGTGTTCAAGCCGGTTGACGCGTCGGTCGTTCGTGTATTCGTGATGCTTGAATAACGAGGGGTGGAGTTAATGTTCGTCAAACTGCTTGACCGTGTGTACGCTGCATTAGATAATTTATATGCACGCTATTACAGATCTACCCAGCATTTACATGCTGTTTTGCTCACACTGCTGCAAAATCGACCCAAATTGACGGAAAAACGTGGTTGCTCAAAAGTGAGTAATCATAAATAAAACTTATCAAAACCCGTACCGATATTGGATATTTTATGTGCTAAATGTTCAGTCTGTAAATTGTATGCAAAATATTTAGGAGGGAAAAAAATGTCGGTTTCTGTAACACATATTCTCTATAAGAAAGGTTTGTTATCCTAAGAATTCCTTAACGCCGGAGTAGGATTGCTGTTTTACTGTTCCAATAAATTGAGCCTTAGAGAACCTCTGAGTTGTTGGTTTCTCTCATGAAAACTTACGCAGGTTGATATCGACGGCATAATACATAAATTATGCAACGCCACTACATCAATCGTGAGTCATTTTGAGAAGAGTATTTTCCCGAGACACCCTTTACAAACATAACGAGCAATTTTCATTTTCTTGGAAATGCCTCCGACTGCTAGCTAACGAACAACAATGGCAGTATGTTGACTGTATTTTATTATTCTCCATTCGAAGGACTAGTTAACATTTTTTGCCGTGATATCAACTTCATCTGGTTCTGGCGTGCCTGATTTCTTGAGATGGTTTTAGCAGGTTCATCTTAAGCCGAATTTTTATTCATAGTCATGGCAAAACATTTTTTTTGCTTTTCCCACCCTTAGCTATTCGTTACTCGTCGACTACGTGGGTTGATTCACATCTCCTTACTATCGAGGATACAATGAATCGAGTAGTAGAATAAGAATCATCAGCCAAACCATACCCCACCTCCATCCAGCTAAACAAACTTTCCTTTTTGCGTTGACTAATGGACTGGACAGCCAGCGGTAAAAACTGTTTGAGAAAATCATTATCATTCGATCATCCTCCTTCTACGGAGCATGTCGCTGGTGTGGGTTGTTAATCAATGATTTACTGAGTTGTCGCCGATAAATATGCCTAATTGTATTCAACATTGTCGCTTGCTGTGATAACAACAAATCATATCAATCATTATCAAAGTTCGATAAATTGACACGGTCTATAATTGATTCGTTTCTGTTCTGCGAAAAGGTTATATGAATAATGGTAAAAATATTATGGGAAATGCCTTTTCGGCGGTTAGCATTATGGGAAATACTTTCCAAGTACTTTCTGCTGATTACTTAGGAATTGTATTTAAGCAGAAACTATTTATTGTGCTCAACTCCAATATTTCATCACCGTTTTGACTCAAATCCCAAGCAGACTCATATTCCAAACACTCGTTCCATGGAGATTTATCTGAAGCATTTCGCTATTATTGCATAAATATGCGAATTTTCTCGACAGACTTACAAATATAGGACATTATAATTGTCCAACAATGAGATAACGTTCAAATTTTGCATGTTAATGCTTTTAAGGGGGTTTTCGGAATTTGAATCAAAGTATTAGGATTTTGGGACAATTTTGGCTATACGTGTTCGATATTTGAGACAATGCTTGGCAGAATAAAATCATACAGTATTGATATAGTTACAATCAATAAAGTATGAATATCAAGCGCTTAAATATGAAACTTCTACTCTTATGCTACCCGATGGAAACAATTGATCCATTAAACAATTGTAGTTCATGTGCCATACAGACCTTCGAAGTGAAAAATGTGCTTAAGTGTTCGAAATATGAATCAAAACGGTATTCCTATCTGCGATTGGCGTTCTTCATTCGCTTCAACATTTCCAAAAACTACGGAGGTTTCTTCTCTGAGGGTAGGTCTACAATATTATGCAGTAACCTTCCCTAACTTGACGTTAACGACAAATTTTAAAATTTAGACAGTTAAAATCAGACAAGTTGTTAGCGTTGCAGATAAGATTAGAGAATATATTGATTTACAGAACATTGAGTAAAGCATAATTTACAACACTAAACATATAATACAATAAAATAACACAACAATATATCACATTCATTCAATCTGAATCGCTGCTCATTCTTTCACTGAATCGTTTTGTCATACCAGCTTCCAATCGTTGGTACCGGATCCAAACTTTATAAACTTGATTACGTAAGAGATTGCCGTTTTTAAACTGTCTTCTGCATATAATGTTATTAGCGTGCTCCCATTCCTCATTTTTATTCTGATTCTCTGACACGGGATGCGTTGCAATGTTTGTCTTGCTCCTAGCAGTATTAAAACTCTTTCAATCTAACTAATTCTGTATGTTTGAAGAAAAAAGCTGAAACTTTCATCGTTCGAACTTTGTTCTGTTTGAAATCTGACATGCTGAACATGTTGGGAATCAAAGCTTAAAATATACTTCGAGAAAAGTAACCCCTTACTGTTAGTTGTTTTATCGCTGCGGCTTACAGTGGAAATTATGAGCAATTGAAAATTGCTTCAGGCCGTGCAGCATAGCCATATATTTTGCATTTAGTTCACGTGCGAATCAAACTGCCAAATAGCGTTTCCTATTGTGCTCCCCAGTTATTAATAGCTCCTGCAATGACAATATGCTTTTAGGCCAATATAGATGGTACCTACAACTTTCTTCGAGCTGTCTGTTTTTATCGAGAGCAACTTTCTTTTGTATGGACGATGCGGCAAGTGCGTGGCGTATATGTGCGCCGAAAGTCATAAACTGCATTTTCCTTGAGTAAGTTTGGTGGATAACTTCTGGTTGACGATGTTGTCCTCCTGATACGAACGAACAAGTGCTCACCCCATCGTGACCTTTAATGGATGTGTGTGTGCAATGTGTACTTAGGAGATTTGTAATTTTATTGCAAAGTTTCAAGTACGACAATGACATTAGACCAAAGTAACGTTGCCGCATGTTTATACATGCGGGTTTGCATGCAATATCTTTATCAGTTGAAAAATGAGTGACGAATACAAGTTAAGTTTTACGCCGCAGTGACTGCTATCGCAAAGGGTTGTCTATCGCGAAGGGATGTAATTGATAAAAACTAGTTTTGAGTAAACGGGATGCAAAGTTTTTCAACGTTTTGCCGTTCTCGTCTACTAATTAGTATGTAAATGTTTTTGAACAAATTGGTACCGAATATTTCGATTTCTTCAATACAGATCAATAGATTTTAGCAAAACTCAACACCCTGAGGCACTTGCAGTGTGAAAACTGCAAGCAGTACTCCATAATTGCTCTTCAAAATGCGTGCACATATGAAGTTTTTTAAACAAACGAAAAAATTGTCATACGTTCCTGAAAAAAAAATCGTTTTTTTGCCAAAATACGTATTTTTGGACGAGGGTTCAGAATATATCAAAATCTCATTTTGGCCAAAAATGTTACATATGCAATTTTTAAAAAACGGTTTAATTGGGGTGGAAACAATTGAAATATGTAGTCGCAAAGCTCTAACACCGAAGCATATTTTAACATACCTAATTCAAACTTCACCAAAATGTCACACTCGGTTTCAGCTGTTCGATTCAACTTATATCCTATAGTGACATTGATACTGATTCCCTTTCTGTGAAATCTTTCGAATCATCACAAAACGCCATTTATAATCGAATAAAATAAAAACTTTCCCTAAGAAAATGAATTTTTCCATAAAAAAATAGTAAATTGTCAATAAAGAAATTAAGGTATGAGCAATAAATAAATATAGAATTTCCACAAAAATTAAGAATTCTCCATAATTTTCTAATAAACAATTAAGAAGTTTCTATAAAACGAAAATAAATTAGCACTTCTAAAACAAAAATTGCAATTAACGGGCTTGGTGGTCATATGGCTACCGCTTCTGCCTCATACGCAGGAGGTCGTGCACACTTATTTTTTTGTTTACCGGGATCTTAGCAAAATGTTGAACTTTTACCGAGATTCGCACAGCCGTGCCCCAGTTAACATGTTTTTTGCCGAGATTCCTGTCAAAATTACTGAAAATCAGTAAATATTTTGCCGAAAGTCAGCTAACAAACGCCATTTTTGCTGAAATATCAGTTTTTTATAATTTTTTATTTTAGTTTTTATTTTGCTGGCGCACGGCTGTGCGGATTTTTGCCGAGCTGCAGAAATAAAAACGGAGTGTGCAGGCCCGTTCCATTCTCCTATTTTGTATTTTTCCCAATACTACTTCTCAAGTTCTAGCAATCGCTAGAACTGGAAATGGGCTTTCATACCATTTCTATCTTCTATTATCCCCCTCTAACTACATTTTGATTAGTTCTAGCAGGTAACTGTTAGAATTCGAAATGAGCGAAAAAGTTCGCTTCGGCATCGAATTAGAATACTACACCACCCTTTCATTACTATCACATTGGCAACCCGTTAACCAAGACGAACCTCTGCCATAAAACCTAACCTCCAGATTCCAATAAAATTCCACAGGAACTCGTGGCGAGTGCAGAGGTGTTCTCGGCTTGCAGTGGGCGAGTGACTGCATCATCAATTACTTCCCATCCCCCGATGACCGTCAGGACGTGGCCAGCGCCGTTATCGACCTTCCAAAATACTAGAGCTCTCGGACTGTGCACATTGAGGTTGGAGTGCAAATCCCATGCTTCCATCCAGCAAAACAAATAAGAAAAACAAAAGTATATTTTCACATAACACCTATTGTAATAATTCCTAAGTAAGTTAACATCAAGTACCGTGGCTTCCATTTGCATGAATTCACGCCTGTGTTACGCACACAAAGTTACATTATAAACACTTCCGAAATCAACGTAAACAATATGAGTTGCTTTGTGAAACATGATTGAAAATGTTTTAAGGTTGCTAATCGTTAATTTATTATTATCACCGTAAAAATTATTGTGTTTAACATTATCGGTTGCACGATAATGATGAATTAGCTCAAGAATTATCAGAGTTCTGACGTAAATCGATGATCCTGCAATAATGAATGAATGCTTAATATCTGACACTTTTCGAATAATTCGTAAAATGAGGTTTTCTGTTGATGGTTTGGTGACATTGTTAGCACTATGCTGCATTAAATAACCTTGATATTTCCACTAGCAAGTCTGGCTGCTTCTGTGAGGCAGAGACACAGACTCTTATATTGTATATTCGTAACAAATTTAGTACGCTTTTAATATCGAAGTTGGATTTTTCTCCAGATACAGGCAACTTGCCCAACTTCTGAAGTAGTGCGTTGGATCATATCGATCGAGGGTGAGTTAGACGTAATAAAACTAGGGCTAAAAATATGTAGGTTTGGTGAAAGAAAGTGTTGAAATAATAGACAGGAAGGCAGGCAAAACAAAGATCTTCCACATTTGAATGACGAAAAACTCCCTAGCAGCACCAACCTATGATGTACCACGCGCCTCCACGCACTACCCATATCAAGGTCAGCCGACGCGTAGTGTGATGTTCCCTAAGAGCTACCAGCCAAAAGGCGTTTTGCTTCCATGAGTTTTCCGACAACAGAACTGTCTGATCACGAGCATTATTTGTTAGACACTCTGTGTTACATCACCGCTACTGTGCCGAGATCTACTGCTGTAAAGAATCCAGACAGAAACTATTTTTAGATTTCCATTGCCATTATTATTATCGTTGCCAGTCCATCTCACCGTGAGTCCATTGGGTCCGTTTGTCCATGTTGTGCATCCGATGATCGTGATCAGTCTTGTAAAATGTCATCTGCATGTCATTTGACTAATTTGATCACAACTTTCTTCAGACGCCGAATTAACTTCATAATTTTAGATGTACTCATAACACTTGAGTAGTGCTATATTTTTGTTCAAGGGTACATTGCTCTAAATGTAACATCTGAGGCTAAAGAGTGAAATCTTTCCAAAATGTCACGTGGCATTTGAATGACATTTTACCTCCCACGCCCCAGATTACATATTTACAGCAATGTCTTGTCTGACAAAGTTGTAGTCGTGATTGTACAAATCGGGGGTGGCTATACAATGCTCAATTGAGCAATCTATTGTATATTGTCGCAAACTGATACTTGGGACTAGTACCTTAGTACCTTCTCCTATACACGTCCTTACAATCACGGATGGAAGAGAAGGAATGTTAGTTCAACAATGTTGAATCAACATATGAGTCATTCCATATGAAGTGACCGAGACAAAATGCAAACGTGCAATAGACTTTCTTAGAATTAAATGAAATTTTGACCAATTGTTTATTTGATGAAACCCATCATTTTGTTTTGTTAATATCTCTGGAACTGTGAGGTCTATAATGAAGCTAAGGTAACCATTCGAAAGAAGATTTTTCAAGGAATTTATAAAACAATATTTTTTTGATTTGCAGTGTTGCCAAATGAACAATTTTTAAGTTTTTGTTCGAAAAATGCATTTTTTACCCAATGAGTATATTTTTATTTAAAAAATAACCTCACCAACGTGTTCTTTGGCCATTTTTACATCGGTAACGCTTGAAACCTCGAGGTACTATGTTCCGATCTTGAGATACAGGATTTTAAAAATGAAAAGTCCTTTTTTCACTGTGAACATTGAATATTTTTACTAATTTCCGAACGTACACACATTCGCATTGACACATACACACACACACAGCTTGATTGGTTGCTTCCCCACTATGTACATCAGTGAACGTATGTATACGTGTATTTGTGTATTTGTGTATATGTATATGTGAATAGTTTGTGTAAGTACGTGCGTGTTTATATATATTTACAGATTATCGAAGCCTTACCTCTTTTCCTTAATTATTTTACCGCTGAACATGTTTGAGCATTTAAATTTGCTTGATCATAGTATTAGCAAGGGCATTGCCCTTGATAATAACCGATCAGCCCTTGCAAGCACGAACATGCCCGCGTCTAAAGCACTTAGGGTAAAGTGCCCAATAGTGGACCCTCTAGCCATGTTTGTATTATTACAGCACAATGTAAACATTTTGCTACGAAATTCCATCGGGAGAACCTACCTTACTGTCCTATGATTTGACTACATGCATTGGAAATGCTGTGGAAAGTAAAATTAGATGATTTTTTACAATTCTTTAAAAAATAAACACGAGAGTGTCCATTATAGGAATATTTTGGGGGGTCCATAATAGGGAAGAAGAACGTCCCGGAACGGAACATAAAAATCAAATGAAGTGTCGACTATAGGGAAGCAATTTCCTATTATGGACCCCCAGGGGGTCTACTATAGGGCGAATTCAGTAAGACTTTAAAATGTTAATTTCAACAAATAACGTCGTGTATTTGAGTGTTTTATGTATGTATCGTAAAGAGGAGAGGAGGCAAAATTGATATGTTGAAAATTTCCACTCCTTATGTCAAGAAGAGCAAAATTTTGCTACTAGGGGTCCACTATTGGGCGTTTTACCCTAGATCCTATAGTTTTATTGCACTACACAATTGTTTCGACCGCGGTCACTGCACTGGTTCAGTTATTCTACTTTTGTGCGAATCACTGCACAAAAGTAGAGCGCGAAAACCAACCGCACTGGAAGACGGACGAAACGAGACTCCAAAGTTTGATTGTTGAAATCCTATGCAAAAAAAAATGTTTCTGCCAGCACTGTACTACAATTTGTTCCTCAGCCCTAAAAAAATAAAAAAAATCGAAATAACGCTCAGTTGAATGATTGGTACACGTAGTTTGGCAGTGCTGGGAGAATAAACAATTTTGGTCGTCGTTCCAGCAAGGATCACTCACAAAAAAACTTCACATTATATTCATGAGTTTATACATGGATTTTTGCAATGGGTTTAGCGAAATGGATTCCATATTTTCGACACACATATTCCATGGGCCCACATGCATTGCATGAGTGTTCACACATACTATCCATGTGGGTCATAGTATCCATGTGTGAATTTGTATGCAATTAGGTATGTGCCGACGCATGATATGCATATTTCAAAATACATGGATTTTTGCCATAAAGTATGTGTCGATTTTCCTGAGTGATCCTTCTTCTGCAAAGTGTTTCGGCATCCTTAGGGTCAACTTTTAACGCAATATGTCGCATGGTTTAAGAAAATCTGAATTCTCTAGGAGTTAAAAATGCGAAACACACAAAAAAAATTGGATAGCAATTATTATCCATTTATTTTCAAAATACAGAAAATAAAATCATTATCTCAAAGAAGACCATTTTTATGTCTACTATTTTCATATGTTGATAATATACATACACAGTTGACAATTTTCGATTCCTTGTTGAGTTACTGAGAGCTCATGCTGTCGTCAAATCACATTTGGGTGCTGTGAAGTGTGGGTTTAATTCCCGTGGTAGTAAGATAAAAACTTTTCGTCGATAATTCTCCTCTGGTCGACTAGTATTGATATTAAGCTTTTCTTCTGCCTTGTGTATAATTACAAAATTCGTTTGAAAATTGCAAACCAACGTTTTTTGCCATTTTCAACTCTCTTACCTCCCACTTGTCACAAATAGTCACAAATCACTTACCCTCTCCTTCTGTGAGTACTAGTATCATTTACTTAATAATTTGCGTTTTTCATACACTATTTTCCCACAATAACATAGTGAAAGTCTACTTCCTAATGAGCTACTTAATTTTCCCCTTTCTCGTACACTAAGCGTACTGAAAGGCTATATGTTCGCTCCGAAAACAAACTATTTATAGAAGGCCTGGGGACCCATAGTGTTGTATACCAATCGACTCAGCTTGACAAATTGAGGCGATGTCTGTGTGTATGTGTGTGCACAGAAAAGTTTCATCCACTTTTCAGGCACTTGCCCCTAAACCGATTTGGTCACAACATGTTGCATTTTACGGGAAATCCTGTCCCATTGTTTCCTATTTAAATTTGACTGGTTCGGAGTATCGGCCCGAAACATATGGTCAAAATACTATTTCCAAAATGCACGAGAAATGCACCATTCCCACAAGGTAAATTAATCAGGGTTTTTTAGATAATCATATCGTTTCTTCTGTCATAATTGCTTTTCGTATGTCTTTCTTTTGCTGTTTTTAAGAAAATGTTTGTTTCTATGATTAAAACACGAGTCTTTCGGTTCATTTAATCTAACGTTATTTTGTAAGAATAAAATAGTATAAAAAAGATTTCGGCTCCGTAACGCTTAACAGCATATGAGCCGAAAGCTTTTACTTACTTACTGGTCTATAAAATTTAAAAAAAAATCTTTCCATAGCAGGTAAAATACTATAGTACCTATGTGAGTAATATTTTAATAGTACGCTTTACAATAATGCAGAAAAGCTATTTTTTCCAAAGTGATTACGTTGCCAAGTACATTATTTTCTATTTAAAGTTACATGTTTTACAATTTCTTTGAAGAAAACAAAATCTTTAAATTCTTGCCAATTCCATAAAAACACTCTAGCAAAAAGGGTAAAGGTTGGGTATGCATAACAAAATCTTATGTGATTGATAAGCTCCATATGAACCATATAACATTCAAAACTCTATAACTCGAGAACGGCTCATAGTACCTTGGGGTTTCAAGTGTTTCTTATGCAAAATTCTCTGGAGAACACGATGCTGCTGTTATTTTCCAAATAAAAATATACTCATTGGCAGAAAAATGCAATTTTTTACTTAATTTTTTTTACAAAAACAATACAGATGGCAACACTTCTACTAAAAATCGATATTTTTCTCAAAAAGTTTGAAGAATTCTCTTCAAAATGCATAAAAAGAAGTTATTTGTAGCTTTAAAACTGTCCGAGATATGAGTCGTTCAAAAATATGTTTTTACAAATCGTCAAAAACGGGGGGTGCTCGCATTTGCCGAGGGGTTGTTCAATCATCAAATAAATTTGGTTTTTTTTTTCATATAATCGGTAGATAAACAAATCCACAAAATTTGATAAAAATCGGTGTAAGTCGATTAAGTCGAATGACCCATATACTAGTGAAAATGCAGGGAACCCATATTACTTTCATAGATGTTTAGGGAAAGAAATTTTGTGTTAGTGGGTAAGGTGAATAAAAGGGAGCTCTATTTGACAGTAGGGGAAGTTTTAGCGAGAACTAAAGTAGTTTTGTTCTAGCGTATTTTTTAGTATAGATCCTCTAGACAAATGACCTTTATGTGGTGAGTTATTTTTTGGATTGACAACCTTATTTATTCTGCAGGGCGATTTGTATGTTTTGACCTTCCTAAAGATTTTTATATTGGCCACGCAAAATTTGAATAACTTAAAGTAATGTTTCGCATCATATACAAAACACGTTCAATCGCATGCTTATTCACCGAACGTTAAAAACAGAATCAACACGTTCGATCGCGCACCAATTATTTAGTCACTCGACCGCGTGAACTATCTGTTTACTAAGCAGAAACTCGACAAAACAGGCACTGATTGATTTTTATTTCTTTCGCACAGAACAACAAAATCGGGCCGCGCGAACTATCTGCTTATTGAGCAGCAACACACGACAAAACAGGCACTCAACTTTTACACATGTTGTGCATAACACAAATGCATAAATCAAGTTTTCAAAAATAGTACAATTGCTGAAATAAGTTGGAGAAATGTCTCGGTTGTGGGCACCCCGACGTATCTTTTGATAAAAATCAGATGCTGCCATTCTGTCAACTGTCATTTGTTTGCTACAATAAGATGATGCTTTGTGTTATGAAACATAACTTGATATACAGCACTACTTTGTACTATAAACAAATCATTTTTAAAAATAAAAACGAAAGCTATTTCACCGTTTCCAAAGTGTCGTAAAGTGGAGTGGTTTAATTGAAAAAGTTAATTCCAATGCGTATTTATACAGTAAATTTTATCTATTTTTAAGTTCAATGACGAGTGCCATAAAAAAACTGGCACCAAAATGATTTTCATCACATTCCAAATAGTCTGCAAAGTTTAGTAATGGGTACACTTGTTTTGTTGACAAATCGTTCAATACAACTATGGTTATCATTAAACTTATTTTATTGGCGTTTTTATGCCGTTTATTAGAATTAATTAGATAGGGTTTCCGCACCTGGCCTTCATCTCATAGCTCCCATATTCATCTCACGAAAAACAAAGCAATAAAAAAGTATGGGAAATGACGGCTTTGATAGGTTTTGTTCTATTATTGTCAGAGGGTTTTGTTGACCAAATTTCGTGAAATTTGGCCACAACATGTTTTGAAATGTAAAGAATGTTATGGCCAAATTTGAGCATAATTAGTTATAGAAAAACCCCCTAACAATAATAGAACAAAACCTGCCAAAGCCGTCATTTCCCCTATTTGATTTGTTTCTTATTTTTGTGATTTTTTCAGCAGCGAGCACGCATGTTAACAGAAAAAAGCGACGATATTGATGCCGTATTTCTTTGATTCGCGATGAGACGAATATATGTTCAGTGAGATGGAAAACGGAGCAGTTTCCTATAATTGATTGAAATAATAAAGTTTTGTTTTAGGCATGTTTTGCTATTGTATAAGTTCTGGAACTAAGGGCCCCATGGCCCATACACGCTCCGACATGTTGTACAACTTTGACTCCGCGGCCAGGAAATTTGGTTCAGTCGTAGTAAAGTCGGACCGTCTGTGGGCAAGTTGTACTGCTCAACGGTCGTACAACTTTCCCACAGACGGTCCGACTTTACTCCAACCAAACGAAGTTTCCTGGAGGCGGAGTCAAAGTTGTACAACATGTCGGAGCGTGTATGGGGCCCCTAAGCATCGGTCGATTTGTTCACAAAAAGTTGCATTCGACGTGAAATCGGGTCTCATTGTTTCCCATTAAAAATTGAACCAAACGACATTACCTATAAAGTTATAGTCATGGTTTTGTTCTCACAAATTCCCTTTCGAAACAAAGGGATATTTTTTACTGTAATGTACATCTTCTTTTCTTCTTCTATCTTTCTATATATAAAAATGAGTACAAATTTCCTTTGAGGCAGTATCACTCAAGAACGGATGGACCGATTTGCAAGATGTCCTCACTAATTGATTCGTCTTTGACTCTGCTGTGTTTATATACACAAAAAGTGTACATTTAACGGGAAAAGTTGAAAAGTTGAAAAGTTGTTAAAATGCAACGTTTTCATGAGATCCTATGAGATCTGGAGCAAGCCATCAAACTCAATATGAAAGCGATCTAGAGTGCGACGATGCAATCACCTACACGATAGACAGTTTGAACGATTAAAAAAACAAACCCGAGCGAGATCGGGCAGGTTTGTTTCTAGTAATGCAATAAGGCCGATACAAATATTTAAAATCTATTTTGTCTCCCCTCGGATTTTTTTGCTAAAATAGTGGTTTGTGCAACTAGTTGCAAAAAGATGATTTTTTCAGCACGAGTTGTACGTTTAGTACGAGTTTTGCTACGAGTTGCACATGCTATTTTTTGCAATGACGAAAAATGGACTTTAATTTGATAAATCTGTTCCAAAATTGTAGTCAAATTTTCTCCACATGATCATTCTTGCCAATAAATTATGTTGCTGCGGAAAACAACCAGATTCAATGTTACCGTGCCACATTGCATAGTACGATAAGCCGTGAAACGATAGATGTAGGGTAAGACGGTATAATGCGCCCCACCTGGCCAAAACGCCCCTCTTTGATTTCTAGAAAACTATAACCAACTAAGGGTCAAAATCAGTTGGTACCTATAAATATTTGTAAAACCATCGTACTATGTGAATGTGGAAGTATTTTTGTATTACATAATAAAAATAATAGCAAAATAAAAAAAGTGACAGTTTTGATGTAACTTTTCATGTTTGTTTGCTCAACATTTTGGAGCGACGCTAGCATACTGTCCGCAAAACTTGCACGGGAACACTCAGTTGGGCAACAAAATAACTTTTCTCAGTGGTTAATATGATATAAAATTGCTTCCATCTTCAAAAACGTAACGATTTTCGAAAATATGTTTTACTGGCCAAAACGCCCCAGTGTAGGCAGGACGATATGCCCTTACCAACTGGACACAAGCGCGGCGAGCTTGCAGCAGTTGCTTCCAAATTGTATGGAAATTATTGAAATGTAATTAAAACCTGATTAAATGGACTTATGTTGGTTTTTAATGTCGAGCACATAAGGATTTGTAACCTTTTATTATGGGATTGATGAAATACTAATGAAGGGCTATGGAACGTCTTTGGCTAAGGTGGGGCGTATTGCCCAGGCACCTTTTGAAATTCATTTTTCACGACTTTTCAAAAAGCATTATTACGTGTTATCTGTAATATTTTATAAGACTACTCACGGGCAATGCATTTGCGACTTCTTGCACTACTAAATAACACAAAGTTTGCATAAATTGCGATGAAAAGTAAAAAGTTATCAAGGTTTTGCCTTAGGGGGCATATTATACCGTCTTACCCTACTTGCCTTTGAAATTTTTTGACATCATGTCCATCAAACTATTTCATTTATTACGCGACGCAGAGAATACACTATTTGAACACTTATCCAAGCTTATTCAGCAAAATGTAGTCATGTAACTACTGTTCTGATGTTGGGTTTTCATTATAGCACCCAAATTAGTGCTATAATGAATATTATGCAACCCATTTGAGTTGCATAATGTTCATTACCCATTTCGTTGGTATGGAAAAGTAGGCCGTTTTATCACTCAAAGACGAACTGTAAACCAGATATTATGATCAGGAATTACAAAAAATAATATTTTGAGGGGGCAACAAAATAAAATTCGGATAATTTTGAGGATTTTCAAAACATTCTTTATCAAATCCGAGGAGTTTTTTTTTATTTTTTTCATTTTAATATTTATTTTTTATTATACCCCCTCCTTGACCTTTCGGAGACCAGTAGGACAAAAAGTTAATTAAATATTTGTAACGGCCTAAATGTAAATATATGAAAAAAATAAAGCTTAACTAATCTTAAGTGATATTTAGACCATTTTAATGTGACTGTTTTCATAATTGTCCACAAATCACCAAAAAAGCATCTCTTACTGCTAGGTGGATCCATCTGGGTTATTTTAGTGCCTCATGAGAATGAGAATGAATAAATTATTCATTTGTTTTGAACCTAGGAGGAATTCATTTATTTATTTCGGTTTTTAATCGACTTTTCAATCGAACCACAAAATTGAAATTTCCAAAAATGTTGAATTTTCGAAAATGTCAATAAAATTTTTCAAATCGACTGAATCAGGCTAATTTATTCTTTAGTAGTAAGACAGTTAGTCTAGCTTTCCATTGCACAGTAGGAAAAATCGAGTAGAAAAACGGCTACCAGGGATCAATTGTAACAAAAAAGGCAAATTAATCATATCAAAATATGCAAATGACTTACGTTACTGGCTAATGATTTGCCATGCATAGGGTAAATGATGTATCTTGGACAAGAGCAGGACATACATTAGAAAATATATCGAGATTGAATAGTATAAACCAATTGAAAACCACTTGGTTCATCCAAATAAATAACCTATGATTAGTCTTGTGTCTCCATTGCCCAATTTTTGAGTAAATTACGTTTACTAGGTGTAAACTGTGATATACTGCGAACTGAAATATTTTCTTTTGGACATCAAATATATAATTTCGACATGGAAAATGCATATATTTTGGACAGAGTCATTTTCTCCTAATTTAAAAATGGCTACCTACAGATCTCAATAGTATAACTTACCTACACGTATCCACATCCATTTAAATGCATTTATTTGCTTAACTGACATAGATTAAACCAGAAATTAACATTGTTTCGCAATCTTATCGATATCATTGAAAACAGCCTGAAAGTTGGCAATAAATGGTTCATCCATGTACTGTACATGGGGTGACCAATAAATGTCTGATGCATAAAAACATAACTTCATTTTGGTCACTCCTTTTCATCCGCCTCAACCTCATGTTAAGCGATTGGAATATGTTAGTATCTCAATTACAATCAAACTTTGGCCGCAGGACCTCAAGATTGCCGTTTGAACCAATTTAAACGTGTTTCAGGTGCATGTTACGAAGAGTCCTATAATGCATGTTCTCCTGCATACTGGCGTCCAGCAGGCACTTTGGTAGAAAGCTTTACATTTTAGATAATTTTAAAGATAAATAATAGTTGATTTGTGAATTCTCATCAGGAGCCGCTAGAGTTGAGGTAAAAGTATGCAATGATCATACTTTCGATAAAAATTTCCTACACATTATCTAAAATTGATCGAAGAAGCTCAGGCTTGTCCAAAATATGTACATGTCCAAAATATATCATTTACCCTATGTTAACTCTACTCCACCAAAATTGGTTTATAAATATAATATTGAATTTTTATTATTCCTAAACAGAGCTGAAAATGGGTCAAAACGGGATAAAATGGGGCAATATGGACCACTTTTATTTATCTCCAGCCCACAAAACCCCTTTCAATCGATTTATCAGACGTTTTCCCTTCCCACACATTTTTTGTGGACTAAATCCGGCGGCGGTAAAACATCCATTTTTTCGCTCGATTTTTCCCATGGTATATAAGTATCGGCATAATACCAATTAGGGCCAAAATTACGGACAAAATACAAAAGGGTGCCCACTATTGAACCTTCTCCCTTAACTATTTGTTGCGATCATCTAAAATACGATAATTTGTAGCGTATCTAAAAAAATAATATAACGTACGTACGTGCTCCACCGCACCGCTCCGGAAACAACGCCCCTGATTCATTTCCAGAAAAATCAGTTCATACTATCCAATTTGTGTAAAACCATCATAATTTTTTGGTAGCATCTATGTGTTATTAAGATAGTTTGACTAATTTTCCTTATTTAAGGTCATGCGGGTATTAAATCATTCAAAATGTGTTTGATGAAAAATATTTACAATGAATTTATTTGAAAAATCGAACTTTCCTCTACAAAATATGTAGTACCAGTTATGTAGAAAAGGGTATCGATGGAAGTGTTCGAATGGAAGCTTTTCACCATACAACCATACAAGCTTACTTCAACTGCCCATGCTCACATAGTTTACGTAATTGCCCTTTTGCAGGTATTTGGGATGATTTAAGGACAAACATCGCAAATTTAAACCATTTCAAGTTCGTACGGTTATTTGTTCTGGTATAAACACCTGAAAATGTAGAAATTATAATAAATTTCTTTTTCTTTTTCTTCGATGGCTCTACATTCTAATTGTAACTTGCCCTGCGTGCCCTGAAATCCTTACTATCCCTTGCCTGCCAATTGCATGAATTTCTATTTTGTGTAGCAAGTATAATGAATACACTATGCCCAAGAAGCCAAGAATGTTTCCCACCCGAAAACATCCTAGGCCGAACCAGGAATCGAACATCTCCATATCCGGAATGTCAATCCTAAAAAAGCTCTAAATAATTTTCGATTCCTAGGCATTTGCTCGCAATGCTAACTGGTGACTCAATAGCAAACGTAAGTTCTAGTTATTGGTGTCTTTTCTTTTTGAATCAAATAACACAACTAAAAGGAGCAGTATATAAATGTTGGCTAAACTTATGCCGAGAGTTGTATTGTTGTTTCGATCATTATTAATTTGAACAGGAGAAATTCAATTGCACTGTACAATAAACGGAGAAACTTGACAACGCTGATCTCCCATTCACACTTTCAACACATTTCCACAGGAAGGGTTCCAATGTCTTTCTTTGAATTTGTATCTGTCTGCAAGATCAGACCGAGAATCACCATTTTTGTTAAAAAAAACACTTCTCGTGTGCCGCTGTAAGCTTGTAAAATACAAGAAATCCATTGTAAGTTATTATAGCCCTGAGACTGTAAACGTATGATACTATGATTGTAAATAGTAATGTCATTATCATTAAATTCGATTGAGAATCGAGGAAGCAGATATATAATGCAACTATTTCAAACACTCACCAAAACTAATATAACGACCAAATAAATATCCACAGGCAGCAACTGAGCAACGATACTGTCAAGTTCAAGTTTCCGCCTTATAAACTAAGTTCACTTCGAATGCACACAGTTTTCAGATAAATGTTCTCATTGTAGCAATGTATATCCTTTCTCCGGCGGCAGCACCTGTGGCCAGTGTGAGCGCATCCGCCTTATTAAGCTTTGTACTACGCTCCAGTCTTCACTAACAGTTTTTATCTTCTGACCGCAAAGCAGAAAATCACATCGGTTTTATAACTCTGGCGGAAGTTGGATTTCTTGCAGAACATGTGGTCCGGGAGAAGCACAGTAGCACGCACTTCTACCCAAAGCCAACGGCTGGCACAGCCATGGCAGGCGGACGTCAGGCTCCCACATGCTACTTACCATGAGCGCGAGCGGTTGCTGGCTGTGGGTATCACGATTACAGATTATCATTATTAGCTTCACCACAGTTATTAACAGCTTCACTGGCGCTTCCTTCGCAAGAATTAACGCTCACAGTGTTGATGAACGGTGAAATTTGAATCCTCATTTACGCAGAAGGATCACACTGTCGTGCTACATGCTGCTGGAGCCCAATATCAGATGAGTATAGGTCAGTCACCAGCTCTAGGAGGAGATGCTGTCGGGCAAACGCATAGATATCATGAGTAGATTATAATATCAACATCGTCTCTGTAAAATACAGTCACCGATTTTCAAACGAAACCTCCCACATAAAACATTTTGATGAAACATGAAGACATTATATGAGTCTTGAATGTGGTCTTCTTGGGTTCACCCTTCTAGAGCGTTTTGCATTTTATTTTCTGTTGAATATTGCAGCTAAAACTGATATTCGTGTTGTTAAGTGAAGAATGTTGCGATAGACTCTAAAATAAAAGCTCTATTAAATAGATACACATGGAAAAGTGTGTGAGAATATTGTACAAGTGATTAAACATGTGATTTTTTAAAAATGTTTTTCGGGTGACATTTTATTGTCATTATATAGCTCCTTAAAGCTCCCATTTTCATCCCATCGAAAACAAAGCAATGAAAAGGAATTTGATTTTGTGTTTTTTTTTTCAACAGGGAGCACGTATGCTAGCAAAAATAAGCAACGAGATTGGTTCTGTATTTCTCAGTTTTGCGATGAGATGAATATATGTTCAGTGAGATGGAAAAAGGAACAGCTCCCCTATGAGATTGAAGTGGTCAAAGTGAAGATGACACACTAAGTTTTTTTTTAAATAAAGGCATGTAACTAATTAACTGATAAGAAGGCCATAGTCGCTAGTTCACAGAACTGATACTACAGACTCAGTTATGAGCCTCTCGGATAAATAGATCCAACGAAATATAACAGATTCCATGCTACGGTTGGTTGATTCTTCCTGATGGTGCATCGGTAAACAAAAAATATGCTTCGGTCTCGGGGCAGCTCTTTTAAGTTGGTCAATATTTGTGTTAGAGTGAGATGCTAGAATTATTATCAAGAAAGGAACAGATTTTTTGATAAATTTTGGCACAGGATCTCTACAGCACGAATTACATAGGGGAACTGCTCCGTTTTCCATCTCACTGAGCATGTATCTCGTCGCGAAACAAAGAAATACGGCACCAATTTTGTTGTTTTTTTGCTAACATGCGTGCTTAGTCTTCTTCTTCTTCTTCTTCTTCTTCTTATTGGCATTACATCCCCACACTGGGACAGAGCCGCCTCGCAGCTTAGTGTTCATTAAGCACTTCCACAGTTATTAACTGCGAGGTTTCTAAGCCAGGTTACCATTTTGCATTCGTATATCATGAGGCTAACACGATGATACTTTTATGCCCAGAGAAGTCGAGACAATTTCCAATCCGAAAATTGCCTAGACCGGCACCGGGAATCGAACCCAGCCACCCTCAGCATGGTCTTGCTTTGTAGCCGCGCGTCTTACCGCACGGCTAAGGAGGGCGTGCTTAGTGCTCACTGATGAAAAAAATCACAAGAATAAGAAACAAATCAAACACCTTTTCGTTGCTTTGCTTTTCGTGGGATGAATAACTATGAGAAGTAACCCTAATTAAGGAAAAAAGTATACAATGGTACTGAATTTTTGGCATAAAAAGCCTTGCAAGTTGATAATACTTAATTATAGAATGACATTTTTTTATTCTTCGCGGAACATTCGAAAGTGTATCCACTCACAAATCCGCTCACCCCTTTTTGGTACTTTATGTAGGTGTATCGAAACAAATGATAACACAATCAGGACCATTTTTTCCAGAATGAGTCAATGCTATATGCAGGGGACCTTGCAACAATTAAGTGTAATATCATTATTATCATTATCAACTTTAAAAAGCATTTTTTAATTTTTTTTACCAAAATAATGCAAGTTCATGGAAATAAAAAAACGGATTCGTTCTAAATATTCTTATGGAATCATTTGCTTGAGAAACTGTATATAAAAAACAAAACCTAAAACAAACAAATTGGCACCGATTTTTTTATTTCTTCGATACAGATAAATAGTTATATATAACAACTATAACCTATAGGTAACACTCGATGCCCTTGGACACTTTCAGTTGGGAAACGGCAAGCAGTACTCCATAATTGCTCTCCAAAGTGCTTGTACATAATGTAGTTTTTCAAACAAACGAAAAAAAATCAATACTTGTCTGAACATTTTGTTTTTTTTTTCATGTTTCTTGTCAGAATAGAGGAAGGAGGGGCAATATGCCCTAGCTAAGCATAGGCTGCTTTTATGCCTTAGCTATAACGATTTTCATGGGTGTTTATACCTCACGCAACAGTTAAACAATATAGCTGGCTGATGCCATATTAAAATTAGAAAAAAATCTCAATCAAATTGATAATACATACATATTCACATTTCAAAAAAGTGGTGATATTTCGTTGCTGGAAAACTCATGAGGCAAAACGCCTTTTAGCCGGCAGCTCTTAGGGAACAACGTACCACGCGTCGGCGCATCAGCATTCTATTATGGACAGTGCGTGGAGACGCGAGTACATTGTAGGATAGTTCCACTAGGGCGTTTTGCCTCGCCGAAATGTTAAATGTTTCATCAAAATGTGGAAAATTTCAGTTTTTCCTACATTCCTATCTATTTTTATTTTTATTAAGGCTATCTCAAACATGGTAAATATAAGTGAATATCTGAAAGTCGTTTTGCCCCGGGGGCGTTTTGGGGCCTCTTCCCCACGCATTTTTAGACAAGGATACAGAATATATAAAAAAAATCATTTTGGCTAAAAAAGTCACATATGCCGTTTTTTTTTTCAAACAAACGATTAATTTATTTCCACTATTTAAATTGATCCCTTTTGTTAGGAATGCATGAAATCATTATGTACGCATATGTGTACGAGCCCTATATCCACTGGAACTAAATTCATTTCAAAATTCCCAGAAATGAAAAGAAAAAAATCCACTCTGGAGGTGCAAATCTGATAGCGCGTCTTTTCTTCATATTATAAGCGGCTCACAACGGCGTCTGATCCCCATGTTAGAGGCGACGGATCATTATCCAATTGCAAAAATTCTACGCAAATACGTTGCAGTTAACAAGAAAGGAAAATGTAAAGCAAACGGATGGCTTCAACTGCAATAGACTAGGCAATATATAAAGGACTACGATTGGAAAGTAGAATCTTGGAACGTGAGAACCTTGAATGATCCCGCACGTGTTGGGCTCCAGTTAGCCTTGCGAGCGAAGGCATACCGATTGAGAATTGAACCGAAGATGGCGAGTTCAATTCTCGTTCAGAATCAGGATGGTTCCCCAACATACGATGTAGATCGGGCTTTTTTTGTTCAATCATATTCCCCTACCAGCAATAATTGTCTGTGACTTGGGACCTTTTCCGCTGTTAGAGGGATGGCTAATGTTTATTTTCACCGCTGTACCGTCACTTTTCCACTGTTCAAAAAAGTCTCGAAGTGTTCCTTCCACTTGGCAGCAACTTCGGTTTAATCTGTCAGCAAATTCATTCAATTATTTAGTTTACATCTAAACAGATAACACTGAATCAACAATACACGGTTCGAGGCCGCATCTCTCGTTCGCCGTAGAGCTGGGCGAGCTCGTGGTTCATTCTTCGCCGCCACACATCGTCTTCTTGCACACCGCCAAAGAAGGCCCTAAGCACCCGTCTCGCGAATACTCCGAGTGCTCGCAAGTCCTCGAGCATTGTCCATGTTTCATGTCTGTATGGAACGCAAAATTCATTTTGATGTGAAAATTATTATCCTATATATAACATTAACAAGCGTTAACTTCAACAAGCCACCAAAAATTAAATTTATAAGCTACAATCATCAAACATTGGAATCAGTTCAAGCGAACTAAAAAAATTCGAAGTTTTGTCCGGGTTCCCGCCATTGTGCGCCATCTCAATTCAGTGTTGGGAAAAACTCAAAATCTCAAAACTCAAGAATCGATTCAAATCAAGCGAGAGTTGAGACGCACCCAAATCAGTGTCTAAAAACTGATGGCTGAATTGAATCAACCGAATCAACCATTTGAATCATAGTAGGTTTTCTTTTGTTCTTTTGTTTCTGTTGAATTGACGTTCATCGCATAGAACAATGGATACTCTTGCATGTATAAACAAAAAATTGCCCCCAAATTGTTTTTAAACCCATTCCGGAGCTAACTTACTTTTTGGAAAACAAGTGAAACGAGATTGTTAGCGCGGGAGGGCTCGATTATTGAGATTTGTGAATGATTTTACCGCAGACAAACAGACATAACACTTGTGAAATTTTCATCGTTCACTCATGTACTGGTCAAATTAAACAACGATTAGTTGGCAAATCGATCACTCGTAGCGCGTGCATCGAATTTGCTCGAATTTGACGTTTCCTCGCTGCCACTGATTCGTGATTTGGCTAACTTTGTTAAAATAACAGATGTCGTTAGTGTTTGTACGACGATGAATTTGATGAATAAATGTTCAATGTGTTATGTCTGCTTGTCTATTATTTTGCCAACGCTGCATATGAACGTGAATGATTTTCGATACGCTCTTCAAAAGTTATGCAAGTATTCGCTCACGATAGTGTCCAAATCAGACTAGAAATTATCACGTATCATATGAATGAATCCACACATGTGCTGTTTTCAGAACATTTTCAAATTTTGAATTAAATCATGCTGTTCGTCCAAGAATCAGACAATTATACCTAGTCATGTTCATATGAACAAGTCATAGGAACAAAGCATTCATCATTCAAAATGGTGCCAAACGAACAGAGCAGCATACTGCTCACATGTTCATTTTTGCAATTCCTGATCATAATACCTGGTTTACAGTTCGTCTTTGAGTGATGAAACAGATAAAACGGCCTAGTTTTCCATGCCATCGAAATGAGTGCTTTAATGAACATTAATGAATCAGACCGCATCGTGCTTTCGTGCTGTGCGGTTCTTTCTCTCTTTGCGGAAGGAAGTTTTTAATACTACCCGAAGCTATTTTAATTTCAACGGTGCTTCTTAGCGCTATTTGTACCCACTGATCCCGTTACGATCTTTGCAAGGACCCGTGCCTTCGTCTTACGTTGGACCCGTTTGCGGAAGTAAAATTCCGACAAGCGGTGGTAATCCTGCAGGGACACCGTTCTGGGTAAAAACCTCTTAGAAGGTCACGTCTCCAAGCTCAGCCATGAGCATTAATAAAAACAAGAGGAAGGGGAGTCTCTGAATTCTCCACTTCCTTCAAAGAAACAAGGTTTCAAGACCGTCCTGCCAAAGCGCGGAAAAAATAGAAGGAAGCTGGAGAATTCAGATATTCCTTCTAACTCTAATATTGAAATAATTCTTCTCCAATCGAACTGAGCAATCAGTTCGATTTGATTAATGATGAAATTGAGCAAATCGAATATACCTCTAGCCCAGGTGATTCGATTCATGCGAAAAGCAAAGGATTCCGCCAATTGTGGTATCTGTATCGGAATGAGATTTTGAGTAACCTTCAGGGGATCAAGGTTTCATTTCAGATTGCTAGGAAGGGTGACTGCCGCGTTTTGCCGGGATCCTTTGACGATCGCAAACGTCTTCTTCAGTATTTAACTGAGAAGCGCCATAAATTCTTCACATACGACGACAAAACTGAGCGATTGTTCAAAGTCGTCTTGAAAGGTCTCCCCAGTGATGATAAATCACTGGATGAGATTAAAATTGAAATTTCTGAATTACTTGGATTTTCACCAGTCCAAATAATTAAGATGAAAAAGAAATCCCACTCTGGTGCTTCCCAAAGGGGCATTTCCCAAGAATTTTATTTAGTTCATTTTAACACAAGTGAACTAAATAATACGAAAAGTTTGGAAAAGGCCTGTATTATGTCCCATGTCCGTGTTACGTGGGAACATTTCCGCAGGCCTGGGGAAATTTCCAAAACCCCACCCAGTGCCGTAAGTGCCAAAAGTGGGGTCATGGAACCAAACATTGTCACATGGATGCTAAATGCATGATTTGTGGTGGAACCTCTCACGCCAAGGACGCATGTCCTGTGAGAGAAGATTCAATAAATTTAAATGTGCAAATTGTGGGGCAATCATAAATCCAATTTCTGGGAATGCCCTTCACGCAAAAGTTTTGAATTCCCGTGCAAAATTGATGACGGAAATTCCAATCGGATCCCAGATTCGACAGGTAGAAATTTTCAAACGCTCAAATTTCGAAACCAGTTACCGGTCGAGCAATTCATACCCACCACAATTCACAAACAAATTTTGCCGCTCGTCAACGGGTAGCAAGCACTTCAGTAAATTCCAATTTTTCGAATGTACCTACGTATGCAAACATCGCTGCTGGTAGACAAAATTTCTCTTCTCAAAATGAGGTTTATACCCATGTCCCAACGGAAAATAACGCTCATGTTGCCGATTCAGGTAGCATGACTGCTTCCGATTTTGATTTTTTAACTGAACAATTGCATCACATGATTGATGCAATGTTCAAAGCAAATACCATTCCTGAAGCTGTTCAGGTTGGTATAAAGTACACACAAAAAATTGTTATCGGACTCCGTTTTAATGGATCTAAATAATTGTGTGAAAGTTCTAAATTGGAATGCCCGCTCTCTAAAGGGTAAGGAAGATGAATTATTCAACTTCCTAACAGTTCATAATGTGCATATTGCCATTATAACAGAAACTTATTTAAAACCAGGACTCTCCATTAAAAGAGATCCAAATTATTTTATCTACAGAAATGATCGTCTTGACAGCGCCTGTGGTGGGGTCGCCATTGTCATTAATAGACGTATCAAACATAAATTATTTTCTTCGCTTTTGAAACCTTGGGAGTTTCTGTTGAAACAAATTTTGGTCAATTTTCCTTCATTGCAGCCTATTTGCCTTTTCAATGCACTGGGCAGCAAAAGAATTTGTTGAAAGCTGATCTTCAAATTCTGACTCGCAACAAATCAAAATTCTTCGTAATTGGTGACTTCAATGCCAAATACCGTTCATGGAATAATGCTCAAAGCAATTCCAACGGCAAAATTTTATTTGAAGATTGTTCTGCGGGATATTATACTATTCAATATCCCAATGGCCCTACTTGTTTTTCTTCCAGTCGAAATCCTTCTACAATTGATTTAGTTTTAACGGATTCAAGTCAGCTGTGTGGCCAATTGGTAACTCATGCTGACTTTGACTCTGATCACCTTCCTGTGACATTTGAAATCTCACAAGAAGCCATTTATAATCCAATCAGCTCTACTTTTAATTATCATAGAGCTGATTGGGATTTATATAAAGCATATATCGATAGGAATTTTGATGTTACTATTCCTTTGGATACCAAAAGTGATATTGACAATGCGCTCGTATCTTTGACAAATTTAATTGTCGAAGCCAGAGGCATTGCAATTCCTAAATGTGAAATTAAATTCAACTCCATTATTATTGGCGACGATCTTCAGCTACTGATCCGTCTTAAAAATGTGAGGCGAAGGCAATACCAAAGAACTCGCGATCCCGCGTTGAAAGTTGAAAGCAAAATGAAATTAAAAAACATATCGCTATTCTGAGAAATACCAACTTTGAGAATAATGTCTCGAAGTTGGATCCCAGTTCGTAACTCTTTTGGAAATTAACAAAAATTCTTAAAAACCTCAAAAGCCAATTCCAGCGCTTAAACAGGGAAATAAAATTTTATTAACAAATGGCGAAAAGGCTCAAAAACTTGCTCAGCAGTTCGAGAGTGCCCATAATTTTAGTCTAGGTCTCACTAGTCCAATTGAGGATCAGGTTACACGGAGCTTCGAAGACATTCTCAACCAAGATAATGTTTTTGACCCTTCGTTGGGAACTAACTTGGATGAAGTGAGATCTATTACTAGAAAATTTAAAAATATGAAAGCCCCGGGTGATGATGGTATTTTCTACATACTTATCAAAAAACTTCCTGAGAGCTCTTTATCCTTTTTGGTTAATTTATTTAACAAATGTTTTCAATTGGCATACTTCCCAGATAAATTGAAGAATGCCAAAGTTGTTCCAATTTTGAAGCCAGGCAAAAATCCAGCCTAGCCTTCTAGTTATCGCCCAATCAGTTTGCTTTCTTCAATAAGCAAACTGTTCGGAAAGATTATTTTAAATAGAATGATGGTCCATATTAATGACAGTTCTATTTTTTGCTGATGAGCAATTTGGTTTTCGCCATGGGCATTCAACCACTCATCAGTTATTAAGAGTTACGAACTTAATTCGGCTCAACAAATCTGAAGGATATTCGACTGGAGTTGCTCTTCTTGATATAAAGAAAGCATTTGACAGTGTTTGGCATGAAGGTTTGATTGTAAAATTCTTCTTCTTCTTCTTATTGGCATTACATCCCCACACTGGGACAGAGCCGCCTCGCAGCTTAGTGTTCATTAAGCACTTCCACAGTTATTAACTGCGAGGTTTCTAAGCCAAGGTTACCATTTCTGCATTCGTATATCATGAGGCTAACACGATGATACTTTTATGCCTAGGGAAGTCGAGACAATTTCCAATCCGAAAATTGTCTAGACCGGCACCGGGAATCGAACCCAGCCACCCTCAGCATGGTCTTGCTTTGTAGCCGCGCATCTTACCGCACGGCTAAGGAGGGCCCCATTGATTGATGAATTTTAATTTTCCTCTGTACATTATTAAACTGATCCAAAATTATTTATCAGATCGCTCACTGCAGGTAAACTATCAGAATTCTAAATCTGATAGATTACCTGTAAGACTAGTGTTCCCAAGGCAGCATACTGGGGCCCATTTTGTATAACATTTTTAATTCTGACTTACCTTATTTACCACCAGGGTGTCAAAAATCTTTGTTTGCAGATGACACAGGTCTCTCGGCCAAAGGGCGTAGCCTTCGTGTCATTTGTAGTAGATTGCAAAAAGTTTGGATATTTTCTCCACTTACTTGCAAAAATGGAAAATTTCCCCGAATGCTTCCAAAACTCAGCTTATAATTTTTCCACATAAGCCGAGAGCTTCTTATTTGAAACCTTCTAGCAGACATATTGTCACTATGAATGGGGTTCCAATTAATTGGTCTAGCGAAGCTAAATATTTAGGACTTCTGCTAGATCAAAAATTAACTTTTAAAATTCGGATTGAAGGCCTTCAAGCCAAATGTAACAAATATATTAGGTGTCTATATCCACTTATAAACAGAAAATCAAAACTTTGTCTTAAGAACAAACTTTTGATTTACAAACAAATTTTAGACCTGCCATGTTGTATGCTGTGCCAATATGGACTAGTTGCTGCAATACCAGAAAGAAGGCACTTCAGAGGATGTTACGTTAGTACCTATTAGCATACATAATTAGTTAATTGACATGAATGTGCAATCAATCACTGAATACCACCCTAAATGACAGCTGTGATAACAAGATATGCCGCATGGGCTTAATTAAGATACGGCGAACAAGATCAGCGAAAAACAAACGTCATCAAAATCGGTGAACACCTACTTCCGTCAACGTCATTCCGCATTCTACGCCGCCGTCAGCAGCAAAGTTGCGCATCAAAAAAAAAAAATGAGAAAAGTGGCCGTACGAACGGAAAAAAATCGTCCTAGGAAGCGGACGAAGGGCGAGAGGGCTTAAGAAATCGAGGAAGGAATTCCTGACGATATAGGAAAAAAATATTAACAGCAATTGAAATTGTTTCCCTCATTCGCACCGATTGTGCCATCCGGACCGTAATTGTGACAGCACGTGGGGACATATTTAAAGTCTAACAGACTGCTCGCTTTGAATCCCAGAGACGAATCCGGACGGGCGGGTGGACTAAAGAATACTAAGGTGAGTTGAACCTTACATCACGAAGCGCAAACTAGATCCTTTATGGTGCTGACTTTCCCTACAGCACGTCGGAACACTCCCGGTACCGTAAACCAGAAAGGGCAAGGCATTAAATCGATCGGGGCAGATCATAGCTAATTGAGTACCTATACAAAGAGCACACCCGAAATCAAACCAAAGGTGAGTCACTCCGCACAGATGTGAGAAACCTGCCAGCTCACACTTTTTCCTCCGTAGCTCAAGGACACAGCACCGTAATCCTTTCATTCGCGGCTCGCACGACAAAAGGCCTTCACAAGGAGTAAGTCGATCCGAATAGAAGTGCCAACAAAACAACTAACGGATGCAATCCGGCAGGGCCTTTTCTATATTTTGCAGATCGGTCACGGTAAACGGCCTTAGCCTCCCGAAAGGTAACCGCCGTGGGCGTTTCGAAGACTGTGGGGATCGAAGTCTGAAGCCGGAAAACCATCATTCAACTGTCGTGCTGGGAAGAGTTCGGCATTGCGCGAGAAGGTACGGAAGCTTGAACCGGAAAGAGAAGGACACGGACGGAGAGAAGGAGAAGGACACGGACAGCACCCGCTGGAAGAGCGATTGGCGTATCGCTGCCAATGACAAGACGAATCTTCACGCCACTTCAGAAGCACAGAGGTTCACCATTTCCTCGCGATACGAGATGCGCTCGACCGAATCCAGGTGGGAAGAACGAGAGCGGCACTGAGGATGCGGCAGCCGTGAGTGATAGTTTTAAGAAATTGAAACGAAGATGTAAGAAGACCAGGCATGCTAATCGAGTAGGAGAGTAGGAAGTCAGAAGAACGTTGAGAAGTTATGTAAATGGGTGAAATATAGGATGATATGATTGCACACTAAATTATGTTTTGTGGCGTTTATTGTTGCTAGCCGGACCGACTAATCCCCTTTTCGTCACGGAGAGGTCGTTTCACAACACTGGCGCCCAACAAAACGAACCATTTAGTTTGTGGTTTGTAGATTTTTGAGTTTTTAGAAATTTGTGTTTAGTTTGTGGCACAATTTCTGTTTAGTAACACGTTAAGAACCTACCACTTATTTTATTAGTTGGCTAATTTTAGACCTTAAGGATCATGGATCCAGCAAGCCTGACAGAAGAGGAAATAGGTTACGAATTGGCGTTGCGCCACGTAACTAATCTTGGTTCACTTCCTCGCAGGGCGAGAGCCGTCCGTTTGCGTGCTCTTATGCAGGAAGATGAAATTAAAAACACAATTTATGACACTTCTTCTCACGTTATGGAAGCTGTCGACAATATCAGTCAATGTCAATCGGAAGTAAGCAAAATAGTTTCGGAACTCGACGGAGCCTTCAAGCGTGGTGACCTTCCAGCAGTGCGTGTAATACGATCGCGTTTAAATCCTTATCGAGATCGGTTAGCCATCGTGGATCCTCCGACTGATCAAAGTGAAACGCTACATTGTCGCTACTAGAGCAGTTTTCGTTGGAGGATACAGACGACGCATTGGGCAGAACGAAGAAACAGGTGAGAACAAAAGTGAACAGTGATAGTGCGAAAAACACTGGTGCTGTTCCCAAAGGAACGATGCAGACTTCCACATCACCCGGAGCAAACTTTCGAGGATTCGACGAGAACGGAGATCCAAGGGAGCAGTCGAATGAAGAAAATCAAGATTTCGTCATCCAAACCGAGGAAGTTAGACAACAATCCAGATCGACGCCAACAATGACCGATCCGTTAGCAGCACTTCCAACGCGAAATAGTTCAAATGTCCAGGGCAGTGAACACGGAGCAGAATCCCTAGAAGTTCAACGAGTCAATCGAGGAAGAGGTTACAGGAATGCGAGTCAACGTCCAACGGTGCAGAGTAGCAGGTATAGCCTACAGAAAGAATCCAGCATGCGTGAGCCAACGTTCAGTAGCTTCGCTCCACCTCCGTATGAGTCGAGAACAGAAGCAGTCGAGCCAGACGTTAGGGAGGATTTACACTTCCAGGAGTACAATCAGCTGCGCAATGAGTTGCTGCGCAATCTGAATCAGCGATGGGAAAACCGCGCTCCGTATCGAAACCAAGGTTGGCAAGATAACGTTCCGAGGCCGCTGTTCGAGGAAAGGAGGACGCTGAAAGCAATTCACAACTGGCCGTTCCGCTACAAGGGGGAAAAGGATGGCTCATCGCTGAACACATTCCTGCAACGAGTAGAAACATTCGCCGCATCAGAAGAGATCGCAGATAATTTGCTGCTGAAAAGTGTCAAACATTTGCTGTTGGACGATGCTCTCAACTGGTACAGCACCATGTATGCTACAGGTGTATTCAGTTCCTGGGAGGATTTCAAACGCATAATCAGAGACGAGTTCCTACCAGCAAGCTACGCTTAAATTTTGAGGGCAGTGGCCTACCACCGCATACAAGGCGAGGAAGAGCCGTTCAACAAATTCTACCAGGACATCTCGACTCTATTCCAATACGTTGATCCACCGATGAGCGATCTGGAGAAGCTGTTCATAATCAAGAAGAACATGAATTCAACGTACGCGCCCATCGCCGCTTCGCAGAACTCCATGCGATTGCTGGTGAAAGCATGTAAGGAACTGGATGAACTCCGAAAGCTGCAGCAATACCAGCGGCGGATCTCGCTGCCTTACGGTGCTTTGATAGAACCAGCTTTAGCAACTCCAAATCCGTCACAGCGTCAAGCAAAACCACAGCAACCATTGCAACGTTTTGGAAGAGTCCATGCATTGGAAGTAGACAACGCGCAGAGCTACACAAGTGGTGAAGTACCGGTGGAAAGCGACTGTCCAGAAGAGGAGAGAATAGACCAGCGTATGGAGGCGATACTACAGCAAGTGAACGCTCTCAAACTACGATTCGACCGTCGTGAAGCAGTAGGTAGGCAAGTTTTCGACCAGCAGCGTCAACAATCGTCGGACGGTAGTTCCAATCTCCAACAAGGACAGATGCCTGAAGCAACAATCGCTCGTGGGCCACCTGCGGTGATAATGTGCTGGAATTGTGACGAAGAGGGACACCGCTTCATGGATTGTGCTAAACCACAGGCTGTGCTGTTCTGCTACCGCTGTGGACAGAAGGGATTCTCGCTAAGAAGCTGTCCAACGTGCCGTCAACGTTCGGGAAACGCGATAGCGGGGAACCAATAACCGAGGGAGCAGAGTCCTCGCATCAAGTCAACGATCCCTCAACAATACCAGACACACTCGAGATCAATTCACTGATCATCAACCCCGACAATGACAATCGCCCTCACGCAGTAGTAGAAGTTCTCGGCAGGCAGATTACAGGGTTACTCGATAGTGGCGCCAACTGCTCCATCCTAGGAGGCGATCACACGAGATTAGCACAGGAGTTAGGACTACAGAAAACAGCACTTGAAGGAGGAATACGAACAGCCGACGGCACCGAGCACAGGATACAGTCCTACACTCGGCTACCGGTAGCCTACAACAACAAGAACGAAGTCGTCACCATGTTGCTACTCCCAACTTTGCCGACGTGTGTGATTTTCGGAATGAACTTCTGGAACACTTTCGGCATAAAGCCTATTTGTTGTACCATGACACTGCAAGACGAGAAGGAAGAGAAGTCAAAACAAGAAGCGACAAAGGAGTTATGCACGAAAGAGCACATTCGACTCCAGGAAGCAATAAGTAAATTCCCGAAAGCAGAACCCGGAAAGCTGGGCAGAACGGATCGCTATACCCACCGCATCGACATAGGAGACGCAAAACCGCGGAAACAACGCTACTACCCGATGTCGAAGTACGTGCTGGATGAAGTGAACAAGGAGATCGACCGTATGCTGGAACTCGACGTGATTGAAGAAGCACTATTCTCGCCGTGGAATAATCCGTTAGTAGCTGTGAAAAAGAAAACTGGTCAATATCGAGTATGCCTAGACGCGCGTCACCTCAACTCGGTGATGGTAAACGAAGGGTATCCAATACCTCAGATATCTGCGATCATGAATAATCTCAGTGGTTGCACATACATCTCAGCGATCGACCTGAAAGATGCCTTCTGGCAGCTACCGCTGGAAGCCAGTTCTCGTCCAGTCACAGCGTTTACGGTGCCACAGAGAGGTCACTTCCAGTTTAAGGTCGTGCCGTTTGGTCTGTGCACGGCGAGCCAGGCTCTGGCGCGTCTCATGACCCACTTGTTCGCCGATTTAGAGCCCCATGTGTTTCATTACCTCGATGACATCATCATCTGTTCCCGTACTTTCGATGAACACATTAGGATGCTAGAGAAGGTCGCCCAACGGTTGAAGGATGCGGGACTGACTATCTCCGCCGATAAATCGAAGTTTTGTTTGGAAGAGATGAAGTACCTGGGGTACGTGCTCAATCAAAGTGGATGGAACGTCGACCAGGAAAAGATTGAGTGCATAGTTCGGTTTCCAGTTCCGCAGTGCAGGAAGGAGGTACAACGGTTTCTGGGCATGTCTAACTGGTATCTCAGGTTCATAGCGAACTTCTCGAGAATCGCAGTTCCTCTCACGGAGCTAACAAAGACAAAAGCGATGTTTCGCTGGACAAGTGAAGCGAACGAAGCATTTCTGAAGCTCAAATCAGCTCTCGTATCGGCACCAGTTCTAGCGATGCCCGAGCACTGCAAGCCATTCGCCATCGCTTGGCGACGTGGCAATAGGTGCTGTTTTGACCCAGGAAACTGGCGGCGAAGAACACCCCATCGCATATTTTTCGCAAAAGCTATCATCCTCCGAGAGAAAATACTCAGTAACCGAGCGGGAGTGCCTCGCCGTTATCAGAGCGATTGAGAAATTCAGAGCGTATGTGGAAGGAACAAAGTTTACGGTGCACTGCGATCACTCGGCGTTAAGCTATCTCAAGTCCATGAAGAACCCGACGGCGCTCATGAGTCGCTGGATACTGAGACTTAACGCATTCGATTTTGATATCAAATACCGGAAGGGAGTAATAAACACAGTTCCAGACGCACTGTCGAGAATTGTAAACGCACTAGTGTTTTCGGTAGATGCTTCGGTCGATCAGTGGTATCAGCGGTTGGTTCAACGAGTACAGCAAGAGGGTGGCAAATTCCCGGATTTCCGCGTGGTGAACCAAGAACTCTACAAGAACTGCAGTTGCAAGAACCAAGAAGGAGCAGTAGAGCATAAGTGGAAGAAGGTCGTGCCACTCAATCAGCGAGCAGAAGTAATTGCGAAGTTCCACGATTCAACTTCAGGAGCGCATCTAGGTTTCCAGAAAACATGGCAGAAGATCCAACACCACTTCTACTGGCCCAAGATGATTGAAGACGTGGCTCGGTATGTTAGAAGCTGTGAAACTTGTAAAGCAAGCAAAGCACCAAATAAAGCGATGATGCCAAACATGGGAGGTCTCAAGCCGGCTCGCGTGCCGTGGGAACTAGTATCAATTGACTTCGTCGGTCCGTTCACTCGCTCACGCATCGGGAACACGGTGATGCTCGTCATAGTGGACTGGGTAACAAAATACGTCATCGTTCATCCAATGAGGTCAGCAGACTCGCTCAAAATGGTGGAATTTCTGGAAAAACAAGTTTTCCTTCGATACTCGCGGCCACGGATCATTCTCTCAGACAATGGAAAGCAGTTTCTTTCGGCAGCTTTCAAAGCTTTGATCTCCAAGCACAACATCATTCACATGAAGACCGCGTTCTATTGTCCGATGGTGAACAATGCCGAAAGAGTGAATCGCGTACTGATCACGTGCATACGTGCTCTCCTGGATGAAGACCACCGAGGGTGGGACGAGAACCTGCAAGCGATCGTCGCAGCTATAAACGGAGCAAAGCATGAAGCCACCGGAGTCAGTCCGCATTACGCCAACTTCGGCAGGGAGCTGATATTGCACACCGATCTTTACACTCAGCAGGAGTTGAATACGCCAGATGATCCCAAGGTAGCTCAAGACGTTCGTCTCTCAGCGATTCGCCGAATCCAAGAATTCATCATCCAACGCATCAAGAACAACCACGAGAAAACCAAGCAGCGTTACAACCTGAGGACACGGAACATCACGTTCAAGGTCGGCGATCTCGTCTGGCGAAGAACCTTCACGCAGTCATCCAAGGTGGATCACATTAATCGCAAGCTCGATTCCAAGTTCGTTCCAGCTACAGTGGTCAAGATTATCGGAAGCAACCTATACATGCTGGAGGACGTACGGAATGGCAAGCGTGGTCAGTACCACGCCAAGGACATTAAACCCGACTAGTGCAGTAATTAACAAGCTATGTAAACAGCAAAAGCTGTCAACAACAGATTATCCACGGAGAATCAACAAAATACGCAAGGCGGTCAAGGTTCAACGGTGCAGAACGAGGAGACAACACCCAAGGGAAGCAGAAGGTACGCAGTGAAACAACAAGCCGACAAGCTCCGGAAACACGGAGGACCTAGACGGTGCTGCTCCACGCAAAATTCGATTCTCGCCACCGAAATCAAGCTTCACCGTTCAGCGGCATCAACACGACAAACGTCCTAGCAAGGCGTCAGTCAGGTGTGATGAGCAACAACATTATATTAAACTACCTCTCCACCTTGACACTCCTTCAGCTATGTACGCAGCAATCGCTGCCAACCACAACCTTCATCGGAAAACAACATACGCTATGCGGTCATTACATCAAACAACACTAAGGCCAATCGGCCTACCACAGGCAAGGGAGACTGGAACTCTGAAGTTTGGAGTAAGAGGCTCCAGATGCCACTGAGGAACAAGCCAAATTGCGGTCCACCGCCCATTCCCATCGCGCCAGGGGATGGACCGTTTGCCGTTCACGATACGGGAGAAATCGTACCCTTCGATTCTGGAAACGGGACTTAGGGATCTCTGCAGTGCACCAGTTAGTGTCTTGGATAGGAGGAGTGGAGACCCGGAGTTGACGACCAAAAATCGGTTCAGCGCGGAGTTGATGCTTACGGCCACTATCAGGCGCAACGGGATATCAGCTGGCAGTACTGGGAGAATTGAAGGCTTCGTATGAAGCCTAAAGCAGGCGCGGGAGATTTAAACCCTGAAAGTTATGGAGGCCCCAAGTACCAAAAACAGAGTCGGCGCGGCCGAAAAAGCAGAGTCGCTACATCCGACAGGCGGCGCGGGAGGTTGGGACCCTGAAAGCCAGTAAGGAGGCTCCAAATGCCATTGACAACCAAGCAAGCTATGCAAGCAGCAGCAGAAGCAAGGAGCTGCCAACGACGAGCGAAATCGCCACTAAAACACGAAATACGGAAAAGGCTAGAGGACCAACGACAAGAAACGAAACCTCGCCATCCTTGCCATCAAGTCGACCACCACATCAGATACAGCTGCAAACACGGTCACTACCACATCATCCGAAAAAACATCGATCAGCGTTTAGCCGACTGGAGCCGGCGTACAAGCAGCATTGCCTACACAACAACAATCTTCCGAGAAGGCAAGCTAGCGACAAAGGTGCAAATCCGTCTGAACGACATTGACTGATACAGGCATGGGTCTAGAACGCAGTGGTAGTCTGTTACATGGGGGTCACTACGAAAAACTCTACCGAAGCAACGCGACCGGGGGGCGCGGTAAAACCTCCTATTGGGCTCGTAGTGATTTAGGATTCTGAAATGTTTCCTTTTCTCAAACGTAGCATTCAGTATCCGCTGTACTCGTTCTTTTATTAGCCAACTTTAGTGTACATTTTCGTTACATGTAAGATCTCTAGTTTTATTGTAGCTCCTAAAACTAGTGTAGATCAGTTTTGAGTGTTTTGCCACAGGAAGGGCATGGCACAGATGATGGGACAAGAAAAGCGCAGAGACTTTTGCTCATTAGTGAGCGTTCAGATCACCTCTGGCAGGACTCGCTGCCGTTATGTTTGTTTTGATTATGTTTGAGCTTTTGGATCTGGCAAGCAAAGATGCTTGCGTATGTTAGTATGTTGTAGTTGTCTAAATCTTAAGGTCTGCTTAAGTCGAAGACGTTTGATCTGCTCTGTCTCTCTGCGACTTCTTTATGAAGTGAGTCTAAGAGTTTTTTGTGAGCTGCTTGTCAGCGCTCACAAAAAACTCTGCGCCTGTGGTAAGGTTGTGTTACGTTAGTACCTATTAGCATACATAATTAGTTAATTTACATGAATGTGCAATCAATCACTGAATACCACCCTAAATGACAGCTGTGCTAACAAGATATGCCGCATGGGCTTAAATACGATACGGCCTAGGATAGGATGTGACAACTCAATTGAGACTGCCTTGTTGTTTTTAGTCGGTTGCTCTGACGAGGTGGTCGCCAGTGCAGCCAAAGTAATTTGGTACAAAATCTTCCAAATATCATGTATCAAAACTTGATGTTTTTCTTTCCGTTCCATCCATTATTTATGTAAGAGAAGCGAAAGACTAACAGAGAGAAGTTTTCGCTAATGAAAATATGATTTTGAGATCGAAAATGACAGAAAGGTGAATCATAATGCTTAAAATCAACAGTTTTAAACCTTTACAACCCTTGAGAATAATTTATATGGCGTTAGCAGTTCAATATAAATTTATTTTTTACCAAAAAACTGGAACTCGAAACATTTACGTAATTTGCTTAATATCAACTTTACAAACCTGCAACACGGCCAAACTAACAACATGCTGCCCTACGAAAAACGCGTCGCCACCAATCGAAGTAATCGATTGTCATTTTCAACCAATCAGCAACCGGTACGATTGTGACAGCAAATCGGTACGCTTTTTACTGACTACTTGTCACATCCTATCCTAGGATACGGCGAACAAGATCAGCGAAAAACAAACGTCATCAAAATCGGCGAACACCTACTTCCGTCAACGTCATTCCGCATTCTTCTCGCCGCCGTCAGCAGCAAAGTTGTGCAGCAAAAAAGAAAAAAATAAAAGTGCCCGTTTTTCGTACGAACGGAAAAAAATCGTCCTAGGAAGCGGACGAAGGGCGCGAGTGCTTAAGAAGGAATCGGGGAAGGAATTCCTGACGATATAGGAAAAATATTAACAGCAATTGAAATTGCTTCCCTCATTCGCACCGATTGTGCCATCCGGACCGTAATTGTGACAGCACGTGGGGACATATTTAAAGTCTAACAGACTGCTCGCTTTGAATCCCAGAGACGAATCCGGACGGGCGGGTGGACTAAAGAATACTAAGGTGAGTTGAACCTTACATCACGAAGCGCAAACTAGATCCTTTATGGTGCTGACTTTCCCTACAGCACGTCGGAACACTCCCGGTACCGTAAACCAGAAAGGGCAAGGCATTAAATCGATCGGGGCAGATTATAGCTAATTGAGTACCTATACAAAGAGCACACCCGAAATCAAACCAAAGGTGAGTCACTCCGCACAGATGTGAGAAACCTGCCAGCTCACACTTTTTCCTCCCGTAGCTCAAGGACACAGCACCGTCATCCTTCCATTCGCGGCTCGCACGACAAAAGGCCTCCACAAGGAGTAAGTCGATCCGAATAGAAGTGCCAACAAAACAACTAACGGATGCAATCCGGCAGGGCCATTTTTCTATATTTTGCAGATCGGTCACGGTGAACGGCCTTAGCCTCCCGAAAGGTAACCGCCGTGGGCGTTTCGAACACTGTGGGGATCGAAGTCTGAAGCCGGAAAAACCATCATTCAACTGTCGTGCTGGGAAGAGTTCGGCATTGCGCGAGAAGGTACGGAAGCTTGAACCGGAAAGAGAAGGACACGGACGGAGAGAAGGAGAAGGACACGGACAGCACCCGCTGGAAGAGCGATTGGCGTATCGCTGCCAATGACAAGACGAATCTTCACGCCACTTCAGAAGCACAGGGGTTCACCATTTCCTCGCGATACGAGATGCGCTCGACGGAATCCAGGTGGGAAGAACGAGAGCGGCACTGAGGATGCGGCAGCCGTGAGTGATAGTTTTAAGAAATTGAAACGAAGATGTAAGAAGACCAGGCATGCTAATCGAGTAGGAGAGTAGGGAGTCAGAAGAACGTTGAGAAGTTATGTAAATGGGTGAAATATAGGATGATATGATTGCACACTAAATTATGTTTTGTGGCGTTTATTGTTGCTAGCCGGACCGACTAATCCCCTTTTCGTCACGGAGAGGTCGTTTCACAACAAGGATTCAAAATAAAATTTTGAAAATGATTCTGAAGTTGCCTCCGTGGTATAGTACCAATGAACTTCATAGAATTTCTAATATTGAGACATTGCAACAAATGTCCAACAAAATAATTTCCAATTTTAGACAAAAATCGTTGCAATCTTCAATTGCAACGATTAACTCCTTGTACCCTTAGTATAAAATAGGTTAAGATTAGTTTAAGTTGAAAACATTGTAATTCCTACATGGTTCAATTCAACCAGAGGAAAAATTCTAACTGCCAGAGGCAATTGAAATGTATTAATAACTAAAAATATAACATAGCAAATAAGGATGATAGTGTTAAGAAAACACGGAACACCTAGTCTAAGAGATGAATGCATGTATTAGATAATTAGCAAATAAAATTATGATTAATAGTGGAAGTAAATGGAAGAATAATAGTCTTTTAACCAAATAAAATAAGTTAAAAAAAAAAAAAAAACATTAATGAAAAACCAACATCAGAACAGTAGTTACATGACTACATTTTGCCTTATTAGCTTGGGTAAGTGTTCAAATAGTATATTCGCGATACAATAAATGAAATAATGACAAAATTTTCCAAAGGCAAGTTCTTCAATCACTTCATGAATTATCTATACAATAAGGTAGGATAACATGGCGTCTGATTGTTCTCTGCAGCAACAAAGTATATTGACAAGAATAATCATGTGGAGTAAGTTAGACTACAATTTTGGTACAGATTTATCACAATAAAGCCTATTTTTCGTCACTGCAAACAAAAATAGCGTGTGCAACTCGTTCAAAACTCAATTTATGCAGCACTCGTAATAATTATCCAACTCGGCAAGCCTTGTTGGATAAAGGTGTAACTCTTGCTGAAAAAATCATCTTTTTGCAACTAGTTGCACCAACATACCTAATAGAAAGATTGCACTCAATAACAGAACTTAAATGCTATACCTCTAATGCTATTCTAACGTCATTTTCAGGTTTTGGCCAAAATATGCCCTGGAGTGAATCACTTGGGGTGGTACAGTTACCAAGCGAAGGATTTTTTAGAAAAATATTCTAGACATTACATCTAATTATCTGAGACTGTTGTATGCAACAAAGAAAGGTTATTTCTCGCAGCCACTAACAGTTGTTATATGAACTTGGCATCTTCAGATGTGCAATTTTAATGATGGTAGGGGAAAATACCTATTCTTGGCAGTCTAAGACATTCGCCAAATTGAATGATAAAAATAATGAATAATTACACTAAAACACAGGTACAGTTGACCTGGTATACATTTGTATGCTCTTTCTTTGATGATTGGTGTTCACTAAATATAACAGCTTTTACCACAAACTCAGTAAATTTAATATAAAGTAACAGGTCAACGTTTCTTCTATTGGCATAGCAATTTCTTTTATCAGCAATGAGTTTGCTCTCTTTAGCAACTAGACATGGAAGTAGAAAACTGGTAATGTATTGGTGCCAAATGCTGGTTGTTTATATCCTCCAGTAGTAAAATTCATTCATATTAATCAGCCGCACGCTCATTCCGCGTCACTCAATTTTGGAACAAATTTCATTAATTATCAAAACTGGCTTAAAACAAACCATCAATTTTTAGCCTTGGCATCAATTTTATGTCATGTAGACCAGCGGTTCTCAACCTTTTTCTTGAGAGGTACCCCTTCAAACTTATGCTTTCATTAGGGTACCCCTATTTCATTTTTTGCTGTAAATGAAAATAAGCGTATTTCATAAGATATATTAAAATCAAACCAAATTGATTTTATACGTCAAGTTTTCCACAAGACTTTTGGAGGCTTTCCGAGCCTCCAGAAACTAGGATTACGAGCCTCTTGATAAGGAGTTTCCGAGTCTACGAGCATATTGAAAGGCTTCCGAGCCTCTTGAAAGGAGGCTTCCGAGCCTCTTGAAAGGAGGCTTCCGAGCCTCTTGAAAAGAGGCTTCCGAGCCTCTTGAAAGGAGGCTGCCGAGCCTCTTGAAAGGAGGCTGCCGAGCCTCTTGAAAGGAGGCTGCCGAGCCTCTTGAAAGGAGGCTGCCGAGCCTCTTGAAAGGAGGCTGCCGAGCCTCTTGAAAGGAGGCTGCCAGGCCTCTTGAAAGGAGGCTTGAGGCCTCTTGAAAGGAGGCTTCTGAGGCCTCTTGAAAGGAGGCTTGAGCCTCTTGAAAGGAGGCTTCCAGGCCTCTTGAAAGGAGGCTTGAGGCCTCTTGAAGGAGGCTTCCGAGCCTCTTGAAAGGAGGCTTCTGAGCCTTTGAAAGGAGGCCTGAGCCTCTTGAAAGGAGGCTTGAGGCCTCTTGAAAGGAGGCTCTGAGGCCTCTTGAAAGGAGGCTCTGAGCCTCTTGAAAGGAGGCTTCTGAGCCTCTTGAAAGGAGGCTTCTGAGCCTCTCTTGAAAGGAGGCTTCCAGGCCTCTTGAAGGGAGGCTCTGAGCCTCTTGAAAGGAGGCTCTGAGCCTCTTGAAAGGAGGCTTCCAGGCCTCTTGAAAGGAGGCTTCCAGGCCTCTTGAAAGGAGGCTTCTGAGCCTCTTGAAAGGAGGCTTCTGAGCCTCTTGAAAGGAGGCTTCCAGGCCTCTTGAAAGGAGGCTTCCAGGCCTCTTGAAAGGAGGCTCTGAGCCTCTTGAAAGGAGGCTCTGAGCCTCTTGAAAGGAGGCCTGAGCCTCTTGAAAGGAGGCTGCCAGGCCTCTTGAAAGGAGACTTCAGAGCCTCTTGAAAGGAGGCTTGAGCCTCTTGAAAGGAGGCTTCCTGAGCCTCTTGAAAGGAGGCTTCTGAGCCTCTTGAAAGGAGGCTTCTGAGCCTCTTGAAAGGAGGCCTGAGCCTCTTGAAAGGAGGCTTCCCAGCTTCTTGAAAGGAGGCTTCTGAGCCTCTTGAAAGGAGGCTTCCAGGCCTCTTGAAAGGAGGCTTCCGAGCCTCTTGAAAGGAGGCTTCCGAGCCTCTTGAAAGGAGGCTTCCGAGCCTCTTGAAAGGAGGCTTCCGAGCCTCTTGAAAGGAGGCTTCCGAGCCTCTTGAAAGGAGGCCTTGAAAGGAGGCTTCCGAGCCTCTTGAAAGAAAGCCTTGAAAGGAGGCTTCCGAGCCTCTTGAAAGAAGGCTTCCGAGCCTCTTAAAAAGAGGATTCCGAACCTCTTGAAAGGAGCTTTACGAACCTCTTGAATGCAGGTTTCCAAGCAACTTGAAAGGAGGCTTCCGAGCCTCTTGAAAGGAGGCTTCCGAGCCTCTTGAAAGGAGCTTTACGAACCTCTTGAATGCAGGTTTCCGAACCTGTTGAAAGGAGGGTTCCGAAATTCTTGAAAAGAGGCCTCCGAATCGCTTGAAAAAATCTGATCTTCTTAGAGAGAGGCTTTCGAGCCTCTTGAAAGGAGACTTCCGAACATCTTAAGAGGAGGCTTCTGAGCACCTTGAAGCAGGCCTTGGAAATTCATTCAAAAACGAACGAATGCTTCGGTTTTAGCCCACAATGAGTTTTAATTTCGGTGCACCGATTGATGTTTGCTGGATGACGTGTTGCTTGCTGAACGAACAAAGGAAGAGTCAAATACAAAGCATTCGTTTTATACATTGAAAGTGGGGAGTTTTGAACGTGGCATCTTCACAAGCCGGGTAGTGTCGAGGAGACATCGTTCAGTAGGGCAGCATGAAATGAGGATGCTCCCTTCGTTCATCGGCAGTGTTTTAAATGCGAGTTATTGTTGTGTAAATACAAAACCATATTATCATACGATTCTCAGGTGGCTTCCGAGCCTCTTGAAAGGAGGCTTCCTAGGCTCTTGAAAGAAGGCTTCCGAGCCTCTTGAAAGGAGGCTACCGAGCATCTTGAAAAAAAAATGCTTGAGAGTTTCCGAACTTTTTGAAACTAGGCTTCCAAGCCTCTTAAAAAAAGGCTTCTAAGCCAATTGAAATGAGGTATCCGAGCATATTGAAAGGAGGCTTTCGAGTCTCTTAAAACGAGGCTTCCGAGCAGGAGGTTTCCGAGATTATGGGCAGGAGCCTTCCTAGTTTCTTGAAAGGAGTCTTACGAGTTGCTTTGGAAGGAGCCTGTTGAAAGAAGGCTTCTAAGCTTATTACAACGAAGCTACTGAGATTTTCTGAAAACAAGGCATTCATGTCTATCAAGTAAAGTGTACCGAACCTTTAGATTCTTGATTTTAGTGCGAAAACATAATATTTTGTCTCTCTCAGGTAGATTACATTAAAGAATTTTAAAATTTATTCATTCGACGTTTCGTCTTTTTGATTTTTTGTCACAGCCCTTCATACACTGCTCTGCTAGGGGTAGACAGGATTCAAAAGTTTTTGATCTACTGATCGCCATGCATTTGATGTACAATACAATGTTTTGAAATAGTAAATTTTAAAACTTCATCAATAAGTTTTTATTTGAATTGTAATACATCCAGCATTACGCATTTTTGTTCGAGGTACCCCCTGGCGCCAGTGAAGGTACCCCCAGGGGTACATGTACCCCAGGTTGAGAACCGCTGATGTAGACAGATAGGCAAAAGTATTTAAACACATTGTAAAACAAATTTAACCCTTATGCGCCAAAAACAGACGTGAATGGCAGATAGGGTACTAGTGTATATTGACATTTCAGTGTGTATATTGACATTTTCATAACTTTTACCATTTTCATCCTATTTGAATAATGTTGGCCATTTTGGAGAAGGGAACTTATATGCTTTTTGTCCGCTGCCAAGATTTACATCTTTTGTCTTTTGTAATGCCTTATGCAACGTACACACCAGTCAAGCAGTTTGACGAACATTGACTCCGCCCCGAGGAAAACGCTTTGGTTGCTGCTTTGTTTGAACGTGTGTGAAGTTGTTCGAACAACCATTTGACAGTTGGCGGTCATGTTGGTCAAACTGATTGACGGTGTGTACGTTCCATAAGAGTCGTGAGCAAAAATCTATCAACCAGTTTCAAATATACAACTTGCTCTTTGCGGTCCTTACATGATATGTTTGTTTCATCAAAAAAAAATCATGGTGGTTGTGTACAAGACACGACCGCTCGACGTAAACTACGTAAAACCAAATCTATACACATAAGAAAGAATTTTGTCTGTCTGCCCTTATAGATTAGGAAACGGCATGAACATTTGTATGTAGAGGTTTTTGGGAACGATAAAGATTCTTATGATGGTATTAGACCCCTCCTCTTCTGGAGGGGGGACTCCCATACAAATAAAGTACAAATTTCGTCTATTCAACCGTCTTTTAAATAATGTAAAAAATATATAATTAATCAATTTCAGGTAAAACGAAGCTCGTCGGTTCTGGTTGTATAGTATATTAACAATATATTCCACCTCGTAAGTCTTCATATGTTGAATAATGGGCAGCACTGTCCTATCCAGCCGCTGGAGCCACCCCATTCTTACACTACGTTTCACAGTTGAATAATAGATAATACCCTAAAAGTAGGCAATTATTTATGGTTGAAATGCGCTATGTAGGAACGGGAATGGTTATGATTTATTTGATGAGCTTGGAAAGTATTGAAGTTGCAAAAGGAAAGCGGTCCTGTCAGCCACATAAGGGTTAAAATACTACGATGTTACTATTACTTTTGATATAATTCATGGTCTGCGTAAAAAATCTGAAGCATTTGTATTTTAACACTTTTTTTTTAAATTAATGCCATCGCCAGATATTTTGTTCGTATTTTTGCTAAAATCAACTCACATAGAATTGTGCGTGGTATCTTTTAGCGTGTGTTTGATATGCTCACAAACTCACAAACTGCTCTATTCTGAAGTGTGTTGCTGTCAAAGAAAACGAACAGTCCCGATTTTATTTAGTGAAACATAGAGCAAATATTGCATAAATTTGCTCTTTGTGGTAATAATCAAGTGGTGATTTAGTGTGAAAAGTAGTTTACGTACCTAATTTGTCGTGTCATACGCAATAAAGAGGAGAAACAGGCGATCCAAAAAAGTAAGTAACAGTTTGCTATTCATGCGCTGCTTTCTTTGGCAATGCAATAATGGCAAGGATTTCGTAGGTGCAAATTTGTTTCGGTGATTAACACATCAAATCTTGCTACTTTTACACAAACAACTTATTCAAATGAAAGCTTAGACTTGAAATTGTGTGATTGAATCAAAATTATGTTCATAAATAGTGTATGTTTGCTGAAAAACGCAAATATTGTTGAGGGTGCCAACAACTGTCGCACCCTGCCAATGCCGTATTCTACCCTATATATTTTCTGCAACTATTTGGCACAATGAAATATTTTCCCTACCCACATACTTGGGCAACTGCGGAACAAGACCGCGTTGCTGGCAAATGGATGCAGACATAAAGGTCCATGCTTGAAAAACATCATTATCGATACTTGCTGTTGCCGTACTTAGCATAACGGCATAATATTATACCACAATACCAGGATCCACTCTCTTTTGATAAAACTTGAAAATGATTGTTATTGATACCACCAAATACTGTCGATAAATAAGAAAATGTAGAGCAGTTGGCGCTCTTTCGTTTGCCATTGACCTCAATCAGCACAGCAATAATATTAGCAACATTCCATTATACTTCGGTAAAGGCTCTATACTGCACTTCTTACCAACAGAAGCCCCTTTTTGATTTAAACAGCAATAATTACTTAAGCTAAAAATAAAGCACAAACATCAATTGGAGTACCACATCATCCAAAGGAATGCAATATTCCTACTTCTATTATCTTAAAAATAACTCGTCCAACTCAAACCTTTGTAGAGGCATGTGGCGGGACCATCATCATCATCACCTCAGATGCAGATTTAAACGGAATATTTTATTATCTAAGGCGTGCTGTAAATTCATTAATAGCAACAAGAGTATATTAGTTTTCGGAAGATTATTTGGTATTTCTGCCTTTCTCGGCTAGCTCTATTTAACTTACCCTTAACCAATCTGCATTTGACAAGGAATCCTGTCACATTGTTTCGTACTTAAAATTGGCCGGATCAGCCTATGGGCTCAAAAGTTATGATCAATATAACGTTTGGTGGATTATTCAGTTATTATGTTGGAAGCCCCATTTGTGCATATGCATGGACAACATATGAAAGATTTTATTCGATTTATTGGAAGTCACCACTTTCTTGAGGGGTAATTGAACCCACTATCCCAGTAAGCTAGACAGAAGCTGTCCCCCTTAAGCTACGAAGGATCTCCGTCGTCCTTTGAAGCTTACCAGGTACTGATGAACCTCAATGTCTAGCTCCAAACCAGAGATCATCGTGGAAACTCATATCCGTGGGTTGTGGTTGCTCAAGAAGATGACGTCAGAATCTCACGGTTATTGTTAAATTACTCTACTCACCACGTCAAAGGTTTGCGCTATCTTCAGCTTCAGCAACAGATCACTGGAGTGTCAGAGCACTTCATCGTCTATCTGCTTATCTCTGCGTAGGACGAATTTCCCTGCAAATCTTGGGACGGTAGTCAAAGAATGGGAGATCTATCGAAGTACAACCAAGTGATCGAGTTCCTGAACTCCAGGTGTCAAATTTTAGAAAACTACGAAGCTGCATTCCAGTCCGTAACTCCATCGATGAAGCCAAAGCGAATCCAGCTACCTATCAAAATGCAACCACAGAAGAGCCACGCAGTTTCATCCAACATGTAAGATTTGTGATGGTATGGTAATAAGTAATAATAATATGGTAAAAAGCATCCAAACTTTCAGTGTTCCGCTCTCAGTAACCTTACAGCGTCGGAAAGGCAAACAAATCCGCGCCGCAGGAAAGGACACCGTGCCAAGGATTGCCCTTCCAGAAAGACGTGCTTTAAGTATCATCGACGACAGTACACATTACTCCATGAGAAGGATGGTGCAACAATTTTTTTTTTTAATCTTTATTTAGGTGTTTTTTTAATTCTAGATTAAGTTCAACACCGGATGGTGCAACAAGTAATTAGAACAAGTCATGTATTACCATTCCAACATAATTAATTGTAAGCCCACCCTCTGTTCCAGTTCCGTCAACGTTGGAGGAAGAAGAGCCTGTGTCCACTACTTTCTCATCCAACTTCGCCAATTCGTCCAAAATTGTGTTGCTGCTAAGCTAAACGCCATTGTTCAAGTTTTCGATAAGCAGAATCTTCTCCATCAATGTCTTGTTTTGCTGGACAGTGGGTCTGTCGAAGAAACCAGCCAACGTATCAATAACTGGTATAAACGAATTGTGCACTTTTGCGCGTAACAAACTGACATTGGAATTCAGATCCTAAGTGTGCAGTTACCAGGCAAGTCTCGAGTATCTAGTCGCCCCGAATGCAACGGTTCGTTTCACCATTACCGTCAACGAAGATCAACGTCAATTGGAACATTCCTGATAGAATTATTTTGGCCAGATTCCAACGTATCGGTAACTTATACTCACCATGCGTAGAGCACATAAGCACGTTTGATTGATGTTTAATGATAGTTGTTCCAAGTAGAGATGGGCGCTCTGCTCAGGAGCTGTTCCAAAGATTCGCTTCCTTACATTGATCTGATGAGCCATGGATCTTTTTTAAAGAAGTCCAGCTCAGCAGCTCACTTTAAATTGATGAAATCATTATCAAACACGCCCCTAGAGAAACTCCCTCGAGCGTACGCACTCGAGTACGCGCGCTGTTGTATTTTGTACAGCACAAACGAAAATACCACGCTCGCGGTACACAACACAAGCGAGCTTGTATGAGCATTCCAGTCCAGTACCGCGCACGTGCTGATCTTTATTATTTGCACCTCAAGCACCATCAAGCCAAGCGACAGCACCATCTAGCCAAGCAACAGAAATCATTTCTGCTGCAGATAGCAATAAGAAATACACAAGCAAAAATAATCTAGCTTGCCGTCTATTTCTTAACCCATACCCACATACTCGGCGCTACAAACGGACACACAAAAGATACCTTAGTGCGGTAGCGAACGATCCGTACCAAGCAAAAGATCCGAAGATCCGAACAACTCTCAGTTCCGCTCATGTCGTCGTCCAGCTCGAAATTATTGCTGTGACATGCAAGCGAGAGCTGCGCCACCAGCTCAGATCCGTGCGACACGGATCTCGATCCGGATCAGTCGCGACCGATTCTAGCGAGCGAACCGTGTGGTTCAAACGAGCCGAACTGGGAGCTGTGTCTTGCACGGAGCGGATATTTTGCTTGCAACGGGTTTTCCCGCCAGCATACGTGTGCACTCGGTTTGTTTGTAGCACCGCCCGAATAGAAATAAATTGTACGCCGAATAGTTGATATTATTAGTTTGCCATTCCACTTGTAATCATCATAACGTATATGATATATGTGCAATTTTATGATTAACAAAAATAACGACTCGATCATATACAATAATTCACAGATTATACATGGTGTAGTAAGGATTACCTGATATCATTTTATTCTAAACGTATCTTACCATAAATAATTTAGATAGCTTTTCACCAACACAGAAATAAGGTGTTTTCATTTTCAGTGTAATTGGGTTGTTTAGCAAAGAAAAATATGAGGTTTTTTATAATTTAACATAAAGAGCATGCTTTCCTAATCTCCAAAATATTTTTATTTTGTTTGTAAACCTTTTATTTACATTTTTATATAGCAAACAATAAGCCATTTCAATCTATAGAATGACACTAACATTCATAGAATGACAGTTGGCCCATGCAGCATAAGAACAAATTTTTAGTCCCATACAAATTTAAAATGCAAATTAAAAATAGTTCCGGGGCTCCAAAAATTCTGAAAAATTGGGGTTAGGCTCAGTTTTTATGCAGATTCAGAATATGTAAAAAATATATACCCCTAAACAACCCAATTGTGACAATTTCTTTCGGCAAATGTTGTTCGTGCCAACTGCCATTTAAGTTTTTCGGCAGCAATGTGAATAAAATGCAATTCTAAAATTGCATTCTAAAATCAAAAATAAATTGGTTTGAATACATGTAATTGGACTCTATATATTATACGACGTAGAAAACTAACATAAATATTGTTTATTTTCAGAAATACGTATACCTCCTAAGATGAAAATAAGTACGCTATTTCATTATCGGATTCGGCTGAACCGCGGAACGTTTGTGAAGGTAAGAAGTCTATGATAAACAGTTAACCTATGTATATTCAAACGCGCCGCTGCGCTGGGCTTTAAACCTATTGAAACAGTTAAAAAAATGGAGAGAAAAGGCGATTTTTGTTATTTAAAAAATCTCAGATAACCATTTGCAAGCAGAATGGCTTGCTATTATCAAGAAGTCAAAACATTAATGATGCTCAAAACTCCATATATATTACAGACATTCATTTTTTTCTCTTCTTTTATAGGAACAGGAATGCAGCACCACCGGAAAAAGCAGATCCTCTGGACATGGGCAAAGATTCAGCACCAAACAAAAATCATTCCAGAGGTAGTTTTTGCTGTTCTTAGATATAATTGTGAAAATTTGAAGCAGCAATTGTATTATACAAGCAATTTTAACTTGGAAAGCAATGATTTATCAAGCCATAATCATTTTATTAGGCAATTTATTATCATTAGGCAATTTAAAAAAACCGTTGATATTTTTTAATAAATTAGGAAAACTTTTTAATATTTATATAAGATAATAAATAAAATATGATGAAAACTTGTTTTGTGTTCAATTATTTGATCATAAACTGAAAAAACACAAAAATGCTATTTAAATCATAGCAGGAATCATACTATTCTTTAACTATCATATTCTGTATCGTATTTTGTGAAATAATATTATACGTACTGTAATTCGGTTATTGTATAATTGAATGCTTATCATACACCTTTCAATTTGAATTAAGCACAAAAGCATACTATCGATCATCTACGTTGAATACAATTATAATCCAAATCATCACAAGTAAAAAAAAACGATGATAAACTAACGATATCTGGTAAAATCGCTTAACAAAAACATATGGAAAAATTGCTTTTATTGAATGGTAACGATACTTAACGACCCGTTCAGTGTATCGTCCAAAATCAAACTATTATAGACGATATCGTAAATATGATTCTTGGTGTAATTATCGTTTGATATTTTTAATGATTTCATTAAAACTTCAATAACAATTCTTTATAATCAAATAACGATAACCAGAAAAATAGTAGTATAATTTCATTCTATTCGGGCGTGCTCTGTATTTTTTTACTCTCTTGTTTTTATTTCTCTCGCATTTCGGGAACCAATATAATCCAATGCACCGAATGGACACAATGACGTTTGAGACGGGCGCTGTTTACTAAAAATGAACACTTGCATGAACTCGATGAATGAAAAAGTATTCATTCTAAGTAAACAGCGCACCGCTCAAACGTCAATGATGAGCTCGGTGCATTGGACCATAGATGAATAGGCTCGCTTGTATGAAAATGTCAACTACGCATGGTTAGAAGGGTTAGAAGCGCGCGGAAACTATAGGCATTGATTTACTGCACCCAGTATGAAGAAAAAACTTATGACACGTGGTATGGTTCATATACATATCAGAGACTTGGGACTGAATTATTCAAATCGACGATTTGAGAAACGTTATCAACAAAATGTAACTTAGAATTATGAATAGAAAATAATGTTGCGTTAGTGTTTGTACAGAAATAAATGTGATGGTTCTAAATGAACTCCTAGACTTCAAAACTTGACGGTCAGAAGAAGCGTAATAAATGTTATTAGGTTAAAATTGTAGAAATCATTACCTCACTGTAGCTTAACATTTTAAAAATTTCAAAGTGAGGTAAATAGATGAATAATGAATGAATGAATAAATTAATGAACGACATAAATTTTTCAAATTTTTGAACAATAATTAAAATAATAATATTAACAATTATGTTTTAATATATGTAGCATCAAAGAACTGAAGAGCTGATCCAAGGAGCTGACTCTTTTCAATGAGCTGAACGGATCAGATCCGCTCACTGCAATGAGCTGTTTTGCACATCTCTAGTTCCAAGCTGGACGATAGCCGTGCTTTAGCTTTGAAACGATTTTTGATTCTGGAGAAGCGATAGATGAACAATCCCTAATTACAAAGGCAATATGTGGAGTTTATGCAGGAGTATGACATGTGTGTCTCGACTTCTCTGGGCATAAAAGTATCATCGTGTTAGCCTCATGATAAAATGGTAACCTGGCTTAGAAACCTCGCAGTTAATAACTGTGGAAGTGCTAAATGAGCACTAAGCTGCGAGGCGGCTCTATCCCAGTGTGGGGATGTCATGCCAAGAAGAAGAAGAAGGTGACATGTGTGTGGGGCCCTCCCTAGCCGTGCGGTAAAATGCGCGGCTACAAAGCAAGACCATGCTGAGGGTGGCTGGGTTCAATTCCCGGTGCCGATCTAGGCAATTTTCGGATTGGAAATTGTCTCGACTTCCCTGGTTTTAGGCCCAGGCCCAGGCCCATCGTGCTAGCCTCATGATATACGAATGCAAAAATGGTAACCTCGCTTAGAAACCTCGCAGTTAATAACTGTGGAAGTGCTTAATGAACACTAAGCTGCGAGGCGAACGTAATGCCAATAAGAAGAAAAAGATGACATGTTTGTGTGTCATGCAGTGTCAAAGTTTCCCGGTGGTCCACTTTGCCGGAAAAGGCCGCGTCCATAAATTTCGCGTCCAAGTAGGGCGAAGGCAACAGTAGGTCAGCAACAGCAAGTTTCCCGCTATCGATGTCGACCGAGAGTGCAGCAAAGCTCACTTCTCGAGAAGCGAGACTCCGACGATGCACATATATTTCATATAGGTTACTGCAACTCATATGTGACCAGATTTATTCGCAATCAAGTTGCTGCAACAAGATTTGCCTGATTTGTGCTGTTCGGGGAAGATTTCCGTAGCGTAGAATAAATAGGAGAAGCAATAGAGCGCCTACCACAGGAAAGGAGAGGGGGTTTGCAAATCTGTTAGAGCGAATGTACTCTATGTTAAGAGCAGCTCACAACAGCACTTGTTCCCCATGTTAGGGGCGGGTGATCATCATCTATAACCGTATGATCCGTCCACGCCTCCCGAAAGAGTTTATTGCCTCTATTAATTTCCCCCTGCCGGGGGCAGCAGGGACTGTGTCCAAGGGCGATCCCTTCCCAGGCCAGCAGCGAGTTGTGGTGCTTGCCTAGGATGTGGTTGGGTTCGACAGTGGGCTCTGTTGAACTTTTATAAAAAGCTGCTAGTATTCGCAAGTGGGCTCCGCCTAAGATACCGTACAAGCCCAAGTCCTGGACGGCCCTCCGACGAGACAGAAGTTTTGCGCAAGCCCAATAAGCTGCCTTTAAAACCGATTATCAAGAACAACATGGAAGATAATACGACTCGATACAATCGGCAACGACCTAGGCCTCAAATAAAGGATCGCGATTGGAAGCTTGAAACATGGAACTGCAAATCATTAGGTTTAGCAGGTTGCGACAGGATAATCCACGATGAATTACATCACCTCAACTTCAACGTCGTAACGCTGCAGGAAATCTACTAGACAGAACAGAAAGCGTGGAAAAGCAGGCATCGAGCGGCTACCGGGCTAACTTCTACCAAAGTTGTGGCACCACCAACGAGCTGGGAACCGGCTTCATAGTGCTGGGCAAGATGCGTCAACGCGTGATTTGGTGGCAGCCAATCAACGCAAGGATGTGCAAGCTGAGATTAAAACGCCGTTTCTTCAACTATAGCATCATCAAGGTGCACTGCCCACACGAAGGGAGACCCGACGATTAGAAAGAAGCGTTCTATGCACAGCCACCTGGCACGACGCCATGTTTCTGTAGCCAACATCTCAGTGTAAAATTCATGATGGTATGTGTTTTGTTTACAAACATCACATTTGATTCTCATTAGGATACAGAACTGTCAGTGGGATACGGTCGCGCAATGTTGGCTGCAAAACAAACCTATTGTGTGAGATAGGGATGCCACCGGGCTGTCTATGCACAACTGGAGCAGACATACGATGGGTGCTCACTGCGAGACGTCAAACGCTCAGGTATCACTGAAAAAAACTTTGTTGTAGAAATTACAATTTTGTGGTAAAATTAAGAACAGTACCGACGTTTTTCAACTGAAGGGACAAATCGCTTAATTTTACCATAAATGTAGTAAATCTGATTGATATTATTTTCAATTTTACCACAAAAATTGTTATTTAGCATAGACACAAACAAAATAGTTGATTTTACCACACAATTTTACTATATTTTCAGTAAGAATAACCATGTGAGCGGTTGAATATACTATTTTTATCGTAAGATAGACCATATTTTAGTCATTTTAAGACGAATGGCACTTCGGTTGAAAAACGTCGGTACTGTTCTCAATATTACCCCTAAAATGGTAGTTTCTACTATAAAATTTTTCTCAGTGTAGGGAGAAAGAAAATGTAAAGACCGGCCATCACTCAAAATAATGTTCACTTAGAAGCTACTTGAAAACATATGCAGATATTTTCCATGTAGTTTCGTGTGTAAAAATTAAATGATTTATTAGTGATAGCACTCATTATTCTTAATTTACTAGAAAATAAAATAAAATTTAAGTGAATTTTTGTTTGGCCATGTACTTAAATTTTAAGTGAAACCTTGATATTTTTTTGTATAGTATCCCTATTAGTGATGTGTATCCCGTCCACTAGAAGCGGACGAGAGCAAAAAATAGGAGTAGAAAACTATTTCATACTCAAACATTTTGCTTCGCAATTCGTTCTCATAATGCTTTTGCAAAATGTTTCATTAGCGATAGTTGATAAACATACATTTCGCTCTGAGAACCCCACTCATATATTTTTCATACATTCATTTTGAGTAGAATTCACTAGAAGAGTATATAGATATTATTTTCAATGTTTTCTAATGAATTCCACTACATTTCTTATTAAGATGCACTTGTGATTTGAGTAAGTTTTATTTGATTCCAGTAAGGCCGATGAAAGTTTAGATTTTTAAAGTCTACATGACTTTTTATAGTGGAATTAAAGTGACAATTATTTTGAGTGATCAGACCGGATAATCTGCATACCGTATCGAACGACAACGGCCAACGATGCATACGCTTTGCAGTCTCCCGTGGCATGGTAGTCTGAAACACTTTCTTCGCCCGTAAGAACATCCGCAAGGCCACATGGAGATCACCAAACCTAACACCTAACAGAAACCCAAATCGACCTCGTTCAAATCGACGACAAATTCTTCTCTGACATTATATTGAATCCAACCACTACCTCGTTGCGGTATGCATGCGCTCAAAACTATCGACGGTGTGCAACACGCGTCGAAGCCGAACGCCGCGGCTTAACATTGGGCGGCTACAAGACGATAGACTACGCGCAGCAGCTGGAAGTGACACTCCCAACGGAAGAGCAGCAAGACGCAGTTTATCTTGTAGATGGCTGGAGAGATATTCGATCCGCGATTGGTAGCAGCGCAATCACTGCACTTGACACGGTGCCCCCGGATCAGAAAAACGACTGGTATGACGGTGAATGCGAGCAGTTAGTTGAGGAGAAGAATGCAGCATAGACGAGAATACTGCAACACCGCACGAGGGCGAACGAGGCACGATACAAACGGGCGCGGAACAGACAGAACTCGATTTTCCGGGGGGGAAAACGCCAGCAGGAAAATCGAGACCGTTAAGAGACGGAGCAACTGTACCGCGCTAAAAACGCACGAAAGTTCTATGAGAACTTGAACCGTTCACGTAAGGGACACGTGCCACAGCCTCATATGTGTAAGGACATAAACGGGAACCTTCTTACAAACGAGTGTGAGGTGATCCAAAGGTGGCGGCAGCACTACAAAGAACACCTGAATGGCGATGTGGCAGACGAAGATAACGGTATGGTGATGGACCTGGGAGAACGCGCGCAGGACATAATCTTACCGGCTCCGAATCTCCAGGAAATCCAGGAGGAGATTGACCGGCTGAAGAACAACAAAGCCCCTGGGGGAGGGAGGAGCCTCCAACTACCAGGAGAGCTATTTAAACACGGTGGTGAGGCACTGGCTAGAGCGCTGCACTGGGTCATTACCAAGATTTGGGAGGAGGAAGTTTTGCCGCAGGAGTGGATGGAAGGTGTCGTGTGTCCCATCTACAAAAAGGGCGATAAGCTGGATTATAGCAACTACCGTGCAATCACTTTGCTGAACGCCGCCTACAAGGTACTCACCCAAATTTTATGCCGTCGACTAGCACCAACTGCAAGGGAGTTCGTGGGGCAGTACCAGGCGGGTTTTATGGGCGAACGCTCCACCACGGACCAGGTGTTCGCCATTCGCCAAGTACTGCAGAAATGCCACGAATACAACGTGCCCACACATCATCTATTCATCGACTTCAAAGCCGCATATGATACAATCGATCGGGACCAGCTATGGCAGCTAATGTACGAACACGGTTTTCCGGATAAACTGACACGGTTGATCAAAGCGACGATGGATCGGGTGATGTGCGTAGTTCGAGTTTCAGGGGCATTCTCGAGTCCCTTCGAAACCCGCAGAGAGTTACGGCAAGGTGATGGTCTTTCGTGTCTGCTATTCAACATCGCTTTGGAAGGGGTAATACGAAGAGCAGGGATTAACACGAGTGGTACGATTTTCAATAAGTCCGTCCAGCTATTTGGCTTCGCCGACGACATAGATATTATGGCACGTAACTTTGAGAAGATGGAGGAAGCCTACATCAGACTGAAGAGGGAAGCTAAGCGGATCGGACTAGTCATCAACACGTCGAAGACGAAATACATGATAGGAAGAGGTTCAAGAGAAGACAATGTGAGCCATTCACCACGAGTCTGCATCAGTGGTGACGAAATCGAGGTGGTAGAAGAATTTGTGTACTTGGGCTCACTGGTGACTGCCGAAAATGACACCAGCAGAGAAATTCGGAGACGCATAGTGGCTGGAAATCTTACGTACTTTGGACAAGACGCTCCGATCGAATAGAGTTCGCCGCCGTATCAAACTGACAATCGACAAAACGCTCATTAGACCGGTAGTCCTCTACGGACACGAGACCTGGACGATGCTCGTGGAGGACCAACGCGCACTTGGAGTTTTCGAAAGGAAAGTGCTGCGTACCATCTATGGTGGGGTGCAGATGGCGGACGGTACGTGGAGGAGGCGAATGAACCACGAGTTGCATCAGCTGTTGGGAGAACCATCCATCGTTCACACCGCGAAAATCGGACGACTGCGGTGGGCCGGGCACGTAGCCAGAATGTCGGACCGTAACCCGGTGAAAATGGTTCTCGACAACGATCCGACGGGCACAAGAAGGCGAGGTGCGCAGCGGGCAAGGTGGATCGATCAGGTGGAAGATGACTTGCGGACCCTCCGTAGACTGCGTGGTTGGCGACGTGTAGCCATGGACCGAGCCGAATGGACAAGACTCTTTTATACTACACAGGCCACTTCGGCCTTAGTATGAATAAATAATAATAATATAGATTTAACTTATGATGTATATCATCGCACAGCACACATAACCATTCTTCACGCGAACTACTTATAAATTATATATCCAAATAATCTTTAGAGTAAAATCAGCAGTGATTCAAATCGTTCGGGGCTGTCAGTTTGAATATGAATCTGAATCATGCACTTTCCCAGTAGTGGCTCAAGATTCATTTTTTATAACAGTCGAGATTCAAAAGTTAAAAACTGTTATACCGCTCAGTTCTATTTTCTGCAGATTTGAACCACGAATGAATCACGAGATTCAAATATTTTTCAATTGTTTTGGTGCATGAATGCGTCGTTTTATGTACGGATCAATCCACTTTGCATTTACCGCGCCTTCCTCAGCAGCAACATCATCATTTCAATTAATGGAAAAACAATCAAACATGAATAGAACACAGCAAAAAATAATGTAATCTGCATCGATGTAATTCAAGCGATGTACGAAAATTTCTATGTAACTCAAAAATCATAATGCATAATAATATTCATTTTGATGTAATTTCACATTGCCTTGAAATTACACAAAACAAATTGATCATCTTCCCATTACGTCGCTTTTGAGTAATATTCGATTGTCAAAACATCTAATATCACACAGAAAATGATGCAACCAATAAGATCCAACAGACTTGTGTAAAATTACACAAATTCGATACAATTATGTATCATTGATATTTAATTTCCTCGCAACACTGCGGACTTGACATCTCGAACTTCTGCAAACGTTGATTCTGTTTTGTCGCCATGTTGTGTTGGAAGCAAAGTTGTTTGACGGCAATATTCAAGGTTTTCCAGGTTTTCTCGCGGCTAGTTTGATATATTTCGTGTGCATTTGGTCAATTGTGGTCAAAAGAATGTGTTATTTAAATTAAGTGAAAATCATCGACATGGATAAACGGGAGATCCGAACGTTTTTCCTGGATTTTTCACTGAAGTGTCAGTTTGATTTTCGATGGTGACGGCAAAGCAAAATAAGAAGAAGAGTGGATTTCAGGCCATGGAATTCAGCATGCCGATTCTGACTGCAATCCTTAATATGGGATATGTACAAAGTGCCTACTTCCAGTACAGGGTGATCCGATCGTTTGGTATGTTCGCGGATTTCGACGACGACGGCAATGAAGAAAAAGGACGCATGCGGATCCTGAAGGCAATTCTTAAAAATGTGATGCAAAGTGCCACTTCAAATCCTTCGCCCGGGTTTTTGCATTCCGCTGTTCGAGAAACTAAAACGACGAGCGATCAAGTTCTCCATGGAACGTTAATATTGGCTCACGATGAGAAATTTTCGGATCTTAAAACGATTCTACCACTTGCTGCCGAATGTGATCGTTTCTATGCCAAAGTTCAGCGGTGTTGCACTGTGCGTTTGACGAAGGGGACCTCTTTTCGTGATGGGTTGCGGCGAGACGGAGACACATTGTGAAAGTTGCCCCAAACGAAACAGATGGTCTGGTTCTCCCCAAGCTGTTGGTCGACTTTAAGAAGGAAGGCTTGAGCGAACTAACGCTTATCCGATTGGAGAATAATGTAATGAATAAGGTAAGTATTGATTAGGATATAATTTGAAATAGGGGCATAATCACAATATTACAGTATAATAACATTTTTCTATAAAATTTCATAATGGGAGATCTTTTTTATTTATTTATTATCAGACTAAGGCCGGAGTGGCCTGTGCTACACATAAAAGTCTTCTCCATTCAGCTCGGTCCATGGCTGCACTTCGCCAACCACGCAGTCTACGGAGGCTCCGCAAATCGTCCTCCGCCTGATCGATCCACCTTGCCCGCTGTGCACCTCGCCTTCTTGTTCCCGTCGGATCGTTGTCGAGAACCATTTTCACCGGATTACTGTCCGACATTCTGGCTACGTGGAGGTAGGAGATAGGAGATCTACTGTTAACTATTTTACGTGATTTTACCCTAATTATTTTGATTATAAATAGTTATATTTTTTATTTTATCCACTTTTTTAGGCTGAAGATGGAGTGGCATCTGAATTGTTTTCTTTTCGCTCGGTCCATAACTGCACGTCATCTTCCTGATCGTTATTCTCAAGTCCGTCAAAGAGCGGGCGTAACGTAAGTACATAGTAATAAGTTAGGGCCAATGCCCACGTAGGTCTTTAACGCAGGTGTGCATCGAAGCGGCAACGCAGCGTTACCGCTTTTTCCCGATGCACATCTGCGTTTTTTTGACGCCGCTTGCTTGCACGCAGTGTTGAAAAAGCAATACGTGTGCATCGAGCCTTAGGCTTACATACCCAAATGATTTTCTCAATATATTCGATTATGAAAGGATTACTTTTAATATTCTAAACAGAAATGGGTCATAACGGATGGTACCCGTATAGAAATCCTATCATTTTGCACTGCATTTTTTTTTGGGATCCCGAAACGAAATCCTCCTTTGAAGAAAATGAAATCCATCATGGATTCTAAAGAAACTCCGGATTCCGAGCTGTTTCGTTGTGCATTCCAAGTGGATTCGGATTTAGAACCCTCGAATAGTTTAGGGACTCCAAACGGAGTTTGTTGGCTATTCCAAAGGGAATCCTTGGGAAATTCCTAGTGGAACAATTTAAGGAGCAAAATCCTGTAGTGATTCTGAACGAAATACTTTGGAAATGATGATCCTTTGTGTGTTCTGAATGGAATAACTTGAATGTTCTGAGCAGAATAGTTTGAAGATTTGGAGCGGAGTGCTTTGGAGATTCTGAGCGAAATACTTTGGTGAAATATTTTGGGAAGATTTTCTTGAAGAATCCATTCGTGATTCATTGGGGAATGCTTGATTTCTTGGGAATCCTTTCGATTCCTTGGGGAATCCTTTCGGGATTCCTTGGGGAATCCTTTCGGGATTCCTCAAGGAATCCCGACATGATTTTCCAAGGAATCCTGAAAGGACTCCGCAATGAATCACTAAAGGACTCCGTAAGGAATCCCGAAAGGACTTCGCAAGAAATCCTGAAAGGATTCCCCAAGGAATCCCGACAGGATTCCCCAAGGAATCCCGACAGGATTCCCCAAGGAATCCCGACAGGATTCTCCAAGGAATCTCGACAGGATTCCCCAAAGAATCCCGACAGGATTCCCCAAGGAATCCCGAAAGGATTCCCCAAAGAATCCGGACAGGATTCCCCAAGGAATATCGACAGGATTCTCCAAGGAATCCCGACAGGATTCTCCAAGGAATCCCGACAGGATTCCCCAAGGAATCCCGACAGGATTCCCCAAGGAATCCCGACAGGATTCCCCAAGGAATCCCGACAGGATTCCCCAAGGAATCCCGACAGGATTCCCCAAGGAATCCCGACAGGATTCCCCAAGGAATCCCGACAGGATTCTCCATGGAATCCCGACAGGATTCTCCAAGGAATCCCGACAGGATTCCCCAAGGAATCCCGACAGGATTCCCCAAGGAATCCCGACAGGATTCCCCAAGGAATCCCGACAGGATTCCCCAAGGAATCCCGACAGGATTCCCCAAGGAATCCCGACAGGATTCCCCAAGGAATCCCGACAGGATTCCCCAAGGAATCCCGACAGGATTCCCCAAGGAATCCCGACAGGATTCCCCAAGGAATCCCGACAGGATTCCCCAAGGAATCCCGGGAGGATGCCCAAGAAATCCCGGGAGGATTCCCAAGAAATCCCGGGAGGATTCCCCAAGGAATCCCGAAAGGATTTCCCAAGAAATCCCGAATGGATTCCCCAAGGAATCCCGAAAGTATTCCCCAAGGAATCCCGAAAGAAATCCCGAAAGGATTCCCCAAGGAATCCCGAAAGGATTCCCCAAGGAATCCCGAAAGGATTCCCCAAGGAACCCCGAAAGGATTCCCCAAGGAACCCCGAAAGGATTCCCCAAGGAATCCCGAAAGGATTCCCCAAGGAATCCCGAAAGGATTCCCCAAGGAATCCCGAAAGGATTCCCCAAGGAATCCCGAAAGGATTCCCCAAGGAATCCCGAAAGGATTCCCCAAGGAATCCCGAAAGGATTCCCCAAGGAATCCTGGAAGGATTCCCCAAGGAATCCTGGAAGGATTCCCCAAGGAATTCCGAAAGGATTCCCCAAGGAATCCCGAAAGGATTCCCCAAGGAATCCCGAAAGGATTCCCCAAGAAATCCCGAATGGATTCCCCAAGGAATCCCGAAAGTATTCCCCAAGGAATCCCGAAAGTATTCCCCAAGGAATCCCGAAAGAAATCCCGAAAGAAATACCGAAAGGAATCCCGAAAGGATTCCCCAAGGAATCCCGAAAGGATTCCCCAAGGAATCCCGAAAGGATTCCCCAAGGAATCCCGAAAGGATTCCCCAAGGAATCCCGAAAGGATTCCCCAAGGAATCCCGAAAGGATTCTCCAAGGAATCCCAAAAGTATTCCCCAAGGAATCCCGAAAGGATTCCCCAAGGAATCCCGAAAGGATTCCCCAAGGAATCGAAAGGATTCCCCAAGGAATCGAAAGGATTCCCCAAGGAATTCGAAAGGATTCCCAAGGAATCCGGAAAGGATTCCCCAAGAAAATCCGGAAAGGATTCCCCAAGGAATCCCGAAAGGATTCCCCAAGGAATCTCGAAAGGATTCCCCAAGGAATCCCGAAAGGATTCCCCAAGGAATCCCGAAAGGATTCCCCAAGGAATCCCGAAAGGATTCCCCAAGGAATCCCGAAAGGATTCCCCAAGGAATCCCGAAAGGATTCCCCAAGGAATCCCGAAAGGATTCCCCAAGGAATCCCGAAAGGATTCCCCAAGGAATCCCGAAAGGATTCCCCAAGGAATCTCGAAAGGATTCCCCAAGGAATCCCGAAAGGATTCCCCAAGGAATCCCGAAAGGATTCCCCAAGGAATCCCGAAAGGATTCCCCAAGGAATCCCGAAAGGATTCCCCAAGGAATCCCGAAAGGATTCCCCAAGGAATCCCGAAAGGATTCCCCAAGGAATCCCGAAAGGATTCCCCAAGGAATCGAAAGGATTCCTCCAAGGAATCGAAAGGATTCCCAAGGAATCCCGAAAGGATTCCTGAATCCCGAAAGGATTCCCCAAGGAATCCCGAAAGGATTCCCAAGGAATCGAAAGGATTCCCAAGGAATCGAAAGGATTCCCCAAGGAATCCTGAAAGGATTCCCCAAGGAATCGAAAGGATTCCCCAAGGAATCTTGAAAGGATTCCCCAAGGAATCCCGAAAGGATTCCCCAAGGAATCCCGAAAGGATTCCCCAAGGAACCCCGAAAGGATTCCCCAAGGAATCCCGAAAGGATTCCCCAAGGAATCTCGAAAGGATTCCCCAAGGAATCCCGAAAGGATTCCCCAAGGAATCCCGAAAGGATTCCCCAGGGAATCCTGAAAGGATTCCCCAGGGAATCCTGAAAGGATTCCCCAAGGAATAACGAAAGGATTCCCGAAAGGATTCCCCAAGGAATAACGAAAGGATTCCCGAAAGGATTCCCCAAGGAATCCTGAAAGGATTCCCCAAGGAATCCCGAAAGGATTCCCCAAGGAATCCCGAAAGGATTCCCCAAGGAATCCCGAAAGGATTCCCAAAAGGATTCCCCAAGGAATCCCGAAAGGATTCCTCAAGGAATCTCGAAAGGATTCACCAAGGAATCCCGAAAGGATTCCTCAGGGAATCCCGAAAGGATTCCCCAAGGAATCCTGAAAGGATTCCCAAGGAATCCCGGAAAGGATTCCCAAGGAATCCTGAAAGGATTCCCCAAGGAATCCTGAAAGGATTCCCAAGGAATCGAAAGGATTCCCCAAGGAATCGAAAGGATTCCCAAGGAATCGAAAGGATTCCCCAAGGAATCGAAAGGATTCCCCAAGGAATCGAAAGGATTCTAAGGAATCCTGAAAGGATTCCCCAAGGAATCCTGAAAGGATTCCCCAAGGAATCGAAAGGATTCCCCAAGGAATCCCGAAAAGGATTCCCCAAGGAATCCCGAAAGGATTCCCAAGGAATCCTGAAAGGATTCCCCAAGGAATCCTGAAAGGATTCCCCAAGGAATCCTGAAAGGATTCCCCAAGGAATTGAAAGGATTCCCCAAGGAATCCTGAAAGGATTCCCCAAGGAATCGAAAGGATTCCCAAGGAATCGAAAGGATTCCCCAAGGAATCCTGAAAGGATTCCCCAAGGAATCTGAAAGGATTCCCCAAGGAATCGAAAGGATTCCCCAAGGAATCCTGGAAAGGATTCCCCAAGGAATCCTGGAAAGGATTCCCAAGGAATCCCGGAAAGGATTCCCAAGGAATCCTGAAAGGATTCCCCAAGGAATCGAAAGGATTCCCAAGGAATCCTGGAAAAGGATTCCCCAAGGAATCGAAAGGATTCCCCAAGGAATCGAAAGGATTCCCAAGGAATCCTGAAAGGATTCCCAAGGATTCCCCAAGGAATCCCGAAAGGATTCCCAAGGAATCGAAAGGATTCCCCAAGGAATCCTGAAAGGATTCCCCAAGGAATCCCGAAAGGATTCCCCAAGGAATCCCGAAAGGATTCCACAAGGAATCCCGAAAGGATTCCCCAAGGATTCGCCAAGGAATCCCGAAAGGATTCCCCAAGGAATCCCAAAAGGATTCCCCAAGGAATCCCGAAAGGATTCCCCAAGGAATCCCGAAAGGATTCCCCAAGGAATCCCGAAAGGATTCCCCAAGGAATCCCGAGAGTTATCCCCAAGGAATCCCGAAAGGATTCCCCAAGGAATCCCGAAAGAAATCCCGAAAGGAATCCCGAAAGAAATTCCGAAAGGAATCCCGAAAGAAATCCCCAAGGAATCCCGAAAGGATTCCCCAAGGAATCCCGAAAGGATTCCCCAAGGAATCCCGAAAGGATTCCCCAAGGAATCCCGAAAGGATTCCCCAAGGAATCCCGAAAGGATTCCCCAAGGAATCCCGAAAGGATTCCCCAAGGAATCCCGAAAGAAATCACGAAAGGAATCCCGGAAGGAATCCCGAAAGAAATCCCGAAAGGAATCCCGAAAGAAATCCACAAGGAATCCCGGGAGGATTCCCCAAGGAATTTCGAGAATTTCGAATTCCAGAAGGATCCGATTCCGTATCTTAGGAGGATTCTCTACTAAATTTCAGAAGGATTTCTTTCAGAATCCAAGAAGGATTCTCTTTGACATCCTAGGGAAGATCAGACTGATTATCAAAGTATGCTAGAAAGGTTCCATAATTTCAAGATTTTCCGATTTCCCAGATCTACCTTTAAAATTTCAAATGATTTTTTTTAGGAAGAAAGATTCTCTTCTGGAATTCATAAGGATTAATTTCGGGGTCCCATAAATATTATCTTCGAAATCCCAAAACAAGACTCTTTGGCATCGCCTAACAATTAGTCTGTGGACTAACGATTTTCTTCCGAATTCTAGAACGATTTCTTTCAGGATCCCCGTAAAATTTCGATTCATTTAAGGATCTCCGAAGAATGCATTTTGACATAACAGGATGACTGGGAGTTCCAGAAGGAATTTGTCCTCGAATCACAGAGAGATTGCCTTTTGGTATTGTATTTTGGACCCTTGCAAATTATCCTTTGGAATTCGGGAAAGTCTACATTCGGAATTTAAGATTTTTTTTAAATCTTATAGGGAGATTCCTTGCAAAATCCTTAGTTTCTTAGTTTAATAGAGACTGTTTCGGAGCTTTAAAGTGATTCCCTTAGAACTCCGAATAGATTCTCATCGAAATCCATTCCAATCGAAATACTTCATTTAAACACAAATTTTCGGAATAAATCTTGCGGAAATTCTAGAATAGTTTTTGGGAGTTTCTCAAAATCTTGTGAATTCTGGAAAATCCTCTGCGGTGTTTTTGAAGTTCACATGAAACACGTTGGAACAATCTCCAATCCAACTCAACTGTTTTTTTTTGTATTTCAGCGCCTGAAGTCTAATAAATCATCGACTGTACCAGTACCAGTACCAGTTCTAGATGGCTTGCATATTTTAAGTGATAGGCTGCTCACCTTTTGGCATGCCGATTTACCTGATGGGCGTTCATGTTCAGGATTACTCGCTTCCTCCGATCATTACAATTAATTGGTTCGGAAGGACCGTTCAGGACAACAAATCATACGATCAGACATGGGCAGCTCCTTAGCATACACTGCCAAGACTTCCAGTCGACGACCAATGTCACCGGTTTGTGAGTGATGGCCACCGACATTGAAATTCAATCTATGGACATAAAATTAATTTTCTATGTTTGAATTCTGCAAAATAGAAAAATAATAAAATTATTATATGTGCAACATCAATAAAAATTAAGCCATGTTTAATAAACCGAAAATACCAATATTAAAAACCTTCATGCATTGAACAGTTTTACATCACATTGATTTACATCGCTTTGATTACGTAGTTGTATTTATTACATCGAGAGAAAATTACATCGTTTCTGTTTATTACACAGCGAGCTCTCGAGTACATCGCCCAGTGTAATATTCAACAACCGATGGAATCAGTTGGTTGCAGCGATTTCGATGTAATATTCAACAACTTTTTTTGCTGTGAACACTGCTGGGGAAGCCTGTGAGTTTGTTCTATTTTGGCTCATATTCAAACTAGAATAGTATTCAAAAATTTGCAACCAAACTGAATCACTACTGATTTCACTCTTATGTGTGGTCTTGAATTAGCAATTATTTAATTTATGTGTGGTTCTATATCGATTATATTAGGGTGGAGCAATTGCAAAAATTTTTAACGGCGACGCATATATCTTATATAGATATTTTTGGCAGTGTACACCAATAATTTAACTGAGTGTTATTTCAAAATAATTGATCTTATAGGACTTTAGAGCTAATGGGAGCTATCCGGAATTATTTCACAAAGAAAAAAATCCGACAAGAAGGAAGATGGGTTTTGCTCTTTGATAACCATAGGTTGTCCGGTAGTGCTGGCAGAAACATTGATTTCTTGCATATGGTTTGAACAATCAATTTTCTAAACGTAATAACATTTTTTGTAGACCTTTCAGCTACGTACCTTCTTTCGGCATCTTCCAGACTATATGCTATAGTTTTGAGTCACGTGATTGATGATAAATTGAAACAGCTAGGAGCAAAAATGTAAAAAAGTACGTTTTCACATACTAATCTCCATGTAAATTTCAAACGCGATGCGGCATGCGAGGTTGCAACCAATCGAGCCCATATTTTGCACAGTTGATCCCACCCAGGGGCTCCAAAACGATTCAGAAAACATTGATCTCACTTGATTGGACGAAGTTTGCGTTTTTCCATACAACTGCGCCCCACTCTACTACAGGGGATGTCCAAAATAACTGGGATAGGCAAATTTTGGGCATAATTAGATGTGTTGTAACTATGTCAATTATCATCCGATTTGGACAATTCAGGGATGCCTGAACTAGAAATTTAGTTTTAATGTAAATTTAATGTAGTTTCACCATATGTTCTTGGAACCTACCATGGCCATCGGATACCGGAAATATTCCGGGTTTTTCGAAGGTAGGTTCAGAACCGTAAACTTGTGGTGAGTATTAGAATAAGTTGTGGTTAAAAACAGAGTAATATTAGTAACCACAAATAAAGAAGGGCTCTTTCTGATTGGAACCATATGTTGACCAACCAAAAAGACGGATTCTGAAGTCGCTGAGGTGCCCCCGGGGAACCCATAGAGGGGACATTTCAGTTTTGGCACCAAAGCTAGCCATTCGACGGTTCGTTTTTCATGGTTTTCTATCAGGATGCGAGGTATGAATATTAAATGGACCATTGACGGCTTTGGCCACTTCCGGGACCTACGGATTGTCCCCGGGGAACCCGTAGAAGGGGACATTTCTGTTTTAGCACCAAAACTGGTCATTCGACGGTTCGTTTTTTATGGTTTTCTATCAGGAAGCGAGGTATGAGTATAAAATGGACAATTCACGGCTTTCCGCTTCCGGGACCTCCGGATTTGTCCCCGGGAAACCCGTAGAAGAGGACATTTTAGTTTCAACGGCTTGTTCTTTATGGTTTTGGATCGGGAAGCGAGGTATGAATATAAAATTGACCATTGATGACTCTGACCGCTTCCGGGACCTACCGAAAAAGTTCTGAAGTACTTATTTAGAAGCTTATCTCATTTTTTTGTATATTTTCCGAAAATGTATCCATCATAAACTTCGGAACTTTTTCCGTATCATACATCAATCAGATTTTAATTACAATTTGTCTAGAATTTATTACAAGCATTTAAAAAGGATCTTCCTATAGACTAACGCAAAATGAACTCCCCAAGAAATTATGACGTTTGAGCGGGTCGCATAATGAACGCAAAATAAACTTTTGTTCGAGAAGACGACCCGCTAAAATGTCAAAATCCATCAGGTGAGTGAATTTGATGAACTCCTGCACAGGTCTATGCTGCGCTGTAGGATCTGTCAAAGTTAACACCGTCGTGTGTCTTCTTCTTATTTTTACTTGGATTCGTCTATAAAAGGAAAACAAACACTCCTACACTGAGCTGAAATACCATCTAAAATTTATGTGCAAGGCACATATATTTTTGCAATCAAGCTTTGCACATACATTGTATTGGTGATACTCATAAAGTTAGAAATTTTTTAAACTCTTAAATTTTATGTGCAATGCATACATAACATAAATGCCAGTCCAAATGTAATTCATCTAGCTATTTCAATAAATTATATGGGCTAGCACAATAATATTCGAATATTACTTACTTCTCGAGCCCGATTATTTGTTTTGTTTTTTCACAACGGAAAGCCAAAAAGAGAAACATTTTTTCTGATTTTCATGCATTTATTTCGGGACTATAGAATTTTCAGAAATATGTATAGCTGCGGAACATATTGAACATCTAAATAGCGGTCGTATGGATCGCCGCCTGAAATACGCCTGTACCTTTTGTATCGTTCTTCTGGCAGTATTTGTTATTGCATTATTATGAAGTACTATAGTTTGATTTTATTTTCTGCGCTTAACTCCGGATCGGAAGAATAATTCTGAGCAACACCAACTGCATCTGCTCCTGTGTACGTAGCGTCGGAAAACAGTACACGCAATCTGTACCGCTCAAAATTCCTCATCCGAATCGACTGAGTAAAGCGCAGAAAATGGATGGTGGACATGACGGGTACGAGAATCGGTGAATCGTTTGGTGGCAATGGCAATGATTAGCATTGTTGCTGACCGGGAGCTGCGTTATTTTTTCCACTTCGAATGCAAATGTTCATTTGCAAGGAATTCTCAAAATAAATTCCTCTGGCTCTCATTTATTTATTTTTTCTGGTTGTGATCAAGATGTGATTGCGGCTGTTTGTTCCGCGATTTTTGTTCATGCTAAAATAAATCAAAGAATTTTGTGAAATCATATTTTGATTAATAAAATGAAGTCACTTACATTACCTTACATTGCAACCGCAATTATTCATGCTGAAACTGATACAACTTTTGAGCACCACCTACAATTTCACAAACATGAAAAGTTTCCGCCAGTTCTCCGCCATTTTATTGATACTGATGTATATTCTATTTCATTGTGAGCTATTGCATTTTATGTGCGAGACCAGATGGTATTTAACTAAATACAGATGCACATGAAATTTATCTGCAAAACAAATAAGATGTAAATAATTATCCTTTACATTATATTGTCTATGCTATTAGATACATAAGTGACTTTACAGAATTCAAATGCTGCACATAGAATCGGAAGAAGGAAGGCATACCTATTTTTATATGTTCAACGCACATAAAATATATTGGAAATTTGATCTCAGTGTAGATGGTGCAACTCAGCAAAGCTTGGGTTAAAATATTTCTTTGCAGTGAGAAAGAGACAAAGCAGTCCGTGCAGTGCCCTATATGCTGCCGTCAAGGCCAATTAGTATACGATTTTTTATTATTGCAGGTTGCAGTGGAATGTCAAAATGCATGGAATCTGATTAGCAAATGTTGGGGAACGCCTCAGAATCTTGCAACCAGTGTTCCCAACAAACAATTTAAGCTGAACAAGCTAGTTTTTTAGCTGAAGAAGCTTATTTGCCACGAAACAAGCTCTTATTCAGCTTCCAATGTTTGTTGGGTTGTTAGCAATGAAAATAAAAATGTTTTGACACTTCGCTAAACAAAGTTTTTTACAGTCTTGAAGGAGTCAAATAAAATCTTCGGTTTTTTATCCAACAAATATCCAGTTTTCAAAACAGTAAAATACTTGGTAAAACACGACAAATTTCACTTTAATAACATATATTTGACTGTCGTAATTATGCAATTAAAGTCATTTCTGAATATCTGGCATCACTTCACTGTTCTTAGCGCGCTTCGGAAAAAAATACACGAAAACAAACCGGACAGCTTTCAGCTGACGTCTAATCGTCCTTCTCTTTCAAGCTCATAGGAAGGATAGGATTTGACACCAAAAAGTTGCCAGCTCGCTGTTTGCATTTTGGTTGGAAACTTCTTGCAAGATCTTTGCATTTCGCGTTTTGGAAGAAAATTTGCAACATCTTTTCTTCTTTCAATAACCGAGGGTTTACTGTATTATTTAATTCCACACAAGTTCCACAACCGCCCCCAACTGATGCGCGCTTATGGTGTCCTTTTGTCAACAAAATTGAAATTTGACAGTTCCTTACTCGCGCTGTGTTGGAGTGGTTGGATTGGAGTTTGTTGGTGTCGTTCGTTTATTTGTAGATTTTATTATACTTATTTACAAAGTTTATATTATTGTTAATTGTGTACGAATCATCTGTTAGTATTCGAGTATTGTTTCTATTACCCCTCTGTATTGAGTACAAACATTCGTATCTTTGAGTTATTTCAAGGAATAGACTAGCTCGAAATCTAGTCTTGTGCGCTTTCTTCCGTATTTGTGTTTCTGCTTAGTACACCTACATACCACTTAGTCCGCTCGAGCAACTTCTGAGGATTGGGGGTGCAAAGTTTATCTCTCAGTCGGAATACGGTGCTCGAAGGACAGCAGCTGATTTTGTTTAGTAACTGAATATTATTGCTTGAATGCATAACTTGCTCTAGCGTTGTTATATAATTGATTTAGTGATAAGAAAGTCCATCATGGCTAGGAATATTCTTCAACTATCGAAACGTAAGTATATCAATATAAAATAAATCATTTTGTTTCTTATTCCAGATTTTTTGCAACCAAATATCTTAACACTGATCTTTTTTTAGAGCATATTATATTTGATATGCTTTGCTCCTCAATTTTTATTCTCTTCATTTTCTATTTGTTTGATATAGCAAGCGATACTTAAACGTAAATTAAAGAAGCGGTTTGGACTTTGACCCGCATTACTTTAGATACACATAATCACCGGCGACTTGATGGTACATCTATCAACTTATTTCAACTGAATCATTTCTTAGTTCAATTCGAAAAAGGAAACAAAGCATAAGCTAAAAATTCAATTTGCGATACCTTTTCTTTCTTTACGCCCTTATTTATCATGATTTATTGTAAAGAAACAGAAATAAGAATTTCTATTAAATTGAAAATTAATTATAAGGTATATTGCCAGCATATGCAAATACTGCGTTGTAGCCAGGAAGTCGAAGAATTTTCAGTTTATTTTTACTTCTAAAGATTGAAAGCTTCGATCATTTTTCTTCATATTCTGAGGCTATATATTTTATCCCTGCTTATGTCATAACTTAATCAGACTAATGTGCTTGATATACGTTGCCGTGTGAATATGAAAACTGAAGTTTAAATGAATATTTTAAGATACTAATCAGACTTTTTAAAATTTCGATTATGAGATATTAACATCATTGCATAAGTTTTATTGAACGTTTATCTTATTCGCTTTAGTTCTATAAAAATCTAAGCCACAAGCAAAAAGAAAAAAATAGAGAACAAAACGAAAAACAAATGTTTGATTTCCTCCATGAAATGGTAGATCTGAGTGCAACAATCTCAAGAGCGAAGGGGACGGAAATGGGCAGATGAAAATGTGGAGAATCATCTCATGACAGTGGTGTCCAAATTATTTGGCTTCAGATCAGCCGGAGAATCTTTCATATTTGCAAGAAAAAACTACAGAATCACTGATGGTGAATGCCCTACTGAGTGTGTCTTGTGTAATAATACTGCCAACGATCGCCCCCATCGTTGATGGGTTTACTTTTCATATGAGAATTATATACGATCGTATCCAGTATAATACTGCCCGTTGTCTTATGCTAGGTATTGACATTTTCAGATCCTCAGCTAGCATTTATTGAGGTTAGTTTAAACTAAAAAATATCTATTTATTTAAGTGAAGCTGTTAAAAATTTGAAGACAGCTCCGCTTTTTTTAATTGAGTCATTCTGAGCTTTTGATTATTGATAACGGCCTTCGCATTCCCATGAGCCTTGTTTGCAAGCAACTCATCATGGTATGTTGACAAGTTTCAATCTATAATTATGAGACCTTTATTAGCCTAACGGTAAAATGCGCGGCTACAAAACAATGCCATGCTGAAGGTTGCTGGATTTCCGGTAGGGTCCTGGAAAATTTCAAAATAGGATGTATATATATATCGACTTTCCTGGGCATAAGAGTTTCACTATGTATGTAATTAACAGCCCTGGGCTGGTTCACCTCTAAATGAATGTAGAAATGGTAACCTGGCTCGTAGTTAATAACTACGGAAATTCTAAATGTTACACTCTGAAAAATCTTCACGTCATATTTACCTGAAAACAAATGTGGTTCTCATCCACCCTACTTTTCACGTAAGAGTGACCTGAATGACAAGTAACCTGAACAAAATTTAGTTTCCTTGAGTTACGTGATTTATCCGGTGACTCTGACTGGATCTTCCAGTACTTATGACGTGAAGCATGAAAGTAGTTACGTGTTTTATCAGGTGAACCTGACGTGATTTGTACGTACTGGTTACGTGAAATTTTAGTGAAATCTACAAGACAGCAGGTAACCACTACATGTTTTAAAATGTATTACAATATAGTGATTTTGGAATGAATGCAAAAATGAACTGAACAGGGACTGCCCATAAAAGGGAAGCTTTTTCGCGTTATTGACAGGGAATGCCGTCATTTTGTCATTGCGCTTTGGAGTTATCACAGAAATACTGTTGAAGAAAAACAATGTAATCGGCGGATGTTGAATTAAATTTATCAGATTTGTTGAGAAATTATGTCAATGAGAATCGCTGAAAATTTGAAACTAGTTGCTTGCTCGAAAATTGCTAATATTGCCGCTGTTAATTAACCAAAAGTAGTGGAACCTAGGCTATAAACTTTAGATTTACGCGACCGGAAAACTGTAGCTCTAGACTTCCATGCAGCTTCCTTTTCTTTTTCACATAATTTTTCAACGAATCTAATAAATTTTATCCAACCTCCGTTGCTTTTTGTTCAAAGAGGAGAAATGCAGGCACGGAAAATATCCGCCTAGAAGCACCTGAAATATCACTTACCTCCGCCCGCGAAGTATCATCATGTTTAGGTTATGTATTATTAATTCTTGTTTACAATACAGGTCTTCCGCAAATGCCGAAGCTGCAATCACACTAACACAATCTCACTTGAATTGTTTACGTGGATATACAGTAATATTCACCAAGATTTTTAGTAAAAGTTACGTGAATTTCTGGTGAGCATTACTAAAGTCACGTAACAATCGTCATTTGTTCAAGACAGATCAGTTACGTGATTTTTCACGTGAATATGACGTGATGGTTTTTAGAGTGTATAATAGACATTGCTTAAAATTCAATTTCTATCTTTTCCAGTTCCGAGGGTTCTGTTAAACTTTAATCGTGGTTACTCGGAGACATCCGCACAATTCCCAAAGATAACAACCCATTACACCTTGAATCCCAGAGATAAGGACGAAAGATGGGCAGGTTAGTTACTTACAATTGAATACGCATTACCCATGATACTAAGAAGCAATGTATGTGCCGTTATTTGCAGAAGTCGACATGGAGCGCTTCGTCGACGAAGCTGATCTTCTGATTGTCGGCGGTGGTCCAGCTGGGTTTTCGGCAGCGATCCGTGCCAAACAGATTGCCGCTGAGAAGGGACAGGAACTCCGAGTGTGCCTAGTGGAAAAAGCTTCCGAAGTTGGCGGCCATATACTTTCCGGAGCTTGCCTGGACCCGGTTGCTTTGAACGAGTTGATCCCCGACTGGAAGGAAAAGGAAGCACCACTGAACACCCCGGTGAATCATGACAACTTTTCGTATTTAACGACGAATGGCAAACTTCCAATCCCGATTTTCCCGGGATGGCCCATGGATAACCGAGGAAACTATGTGGTCCGTTTGGGACATGTGGTGGCATGGCTCGGTCAGCAAGCGGAAGAATTGGGTGTCGAAATCTACCCTGGAACAGCGGCATCGGAAGTTCTCTTCCACGAGGATGGTTCAGTGAAAGGAATTGCCACGGGCGATGTTGGCATTTCTAAGTCTGGGGCACCAAAGGACACATTCGCGCGAGGAATGGAACTGCATGCTAAAACTACCATCTTCGCCGAGGGATGTCGTGGTCATCTGTCGAAACAATTGATGGTCAAATATGGCCTCAATGCTGAAAACGATCCTCAAACCTACGGAATTGGTTTGAAGGAAGTGTGGGAGATAAAACCCGAGAACCACAAACCAGGCCTAGTTGAGCACACCATTGGTTGGCCACTGGATAAAAATACGTACGGTGGATCATTCTTGTATCACTTGAACGAACCAACGCCTCTTGTTTCGGTCGGTTTTGTCATCGGACTGGATTACGTAAATCCGTACATCAGTCCATTCCAGGAGTTTCAACGATTCAAAACTCACCCGAAAATCCGAACAGTTTTTGAAGGAGGCAACCGCATAGCATACGGAGCACGTGCGCTAAACGAGGGAGGCTTCCAAAGTCTTCCGAAGCTCACATTCCCCGGAGGTTGTCTGGTTGGGTGTGCCGCTGGTTTCATGAACGTACCACGTGTCAAGGGAAGTCACTATGCCATGAAGAGCGGCATGTTGGCTGCTGAGAGTGCTTGCGAAACTATCTTTTCCGGTGCCACACAGGAGAAAACGGGACTAGAACCGAAGGATTATCCTGATAGGTGAGTGCAACACGAACTGTATCTATTCGAATGTGCTAGTCACACTTTTGGAAGTTTGACTGATTTAAATATGTAACAAACCTGACCTGACCGCATTATTGTTTATGGGTTTATCATGTACCTATTAGCAATACATTTCCTCCAAAATTAAAAATGACATAGGTACCGTGAAGTACCCTAATTTCGCGCACTTCAGATCTGACAAAGTTAAAACGTTCATTGAAAAACATGTAGTGGCCATTTGGGAACATTTGCTACTGCATCACGTAGTAGAAGGATTCTAGGTTCTCCAAAAATGTTACTTGCAAATTTTGCTGCTAGATAAAAAAAATTGCGGTATGAATTTAAGACCGTTATATGCTCCTTATTTTGCGCATGAAAATAGGACAGTTCCTAATTTCGCGCAAAAGTGTTTCTAACTTCGCTCATGTTTGGAATGGAATATCGTTATTGGTTTGATGAAATATAATCAATTGACCAATAGACGCATGAATCCATGGCTCAAAATATACAGATAACGGTATCATACAGCCGTCAGTGACCAATTCTTTGGTCGAAATGGTATGCCCCTATATTTCGACCCTCTGGAGCTTTGAATAGATTTTACTACATAAGTTTTAGTTAACACAAGTCATAAATCCTAATATATCGTTTTCTTCTGAAATATAAACCGTATTTTAGGAAATAAGACATTGTATAAGCAATGTTTATTAAGCAAAGTGCACTAAAAAAAAAAAATTTCTGAGACATCATGTATGAAAGTCTTTAATTACGCTATCTCTTACTTAGACAATCTTCAAATATGTGTTTCATATAAGACATCTTCAATATTATATACATTATCGAAAAGCTGCTGTAGTTTTATCCTCGACTTAAGTTTAGCATCACTTTACACATCGGATTTGATAGCTATTGCAAGCACTAATTTATAAGATCTTTCAAGTCAACATTAGTCGATGTCGGTGGTTATCCGCCTGAAAATTAGATAAAAAGCGTATATAATGACTCCTCGGGTTCTATTCAGTGTAAAACTGTCCTGTGCGTTAAATTGCTTTTGTTTCATTAGAATGTTGGCAACAACAATAAACGAAATTAGGCATCATATTTACTCTCATATGCCTAATTTCGCGCTCAAAACGAAAGTCTAAATAAATACAAAATACATATACATATTGTCTGATTTTGTCAAAATTGCACGCGGTGAACTCTTCAGGAAAGGTACCGCCGCGCTTTCTGCATCCCGTTTACTTGATTCTTATGGGTGAATATCATTGCGGTGTATCGTTTGGTGCGGCCGTACCTTTCGACAGTGATTCGCTGCGTGAAGTTTTATTCAAGTACTCATTTGGGAACATTACAAACGCCGCGCAGTGTATCACATCCAGAGAATCTGACAATATACAGTATACAGTTTCACACTTTTCAATAGTAATGACGAATAAACATATCCAACAGAGCATAATGGATACAAATATTTCCCAGTAGCCAGTTTTGTACAGTAAAATCATTTGTTTACTTGGGTCATGTTCTTCGTCTCTGTGCTAAGCACAAGCAAATATGGCGGTCGATGGGAGGACCGAATTGAAATAATTTTATTTGGTGTACTAAACCAAGTTTGTTCTTCAAGTTCTTTCGTGAAAAAAATTCAACAACAATGATATTTTGTAATCCTCCAAATTTTTCAATTTTGACTGGTACCTAAAAATTGAAAAAAATAAATGATTTTATAATGCGCGAAGTTAGGGCGCGCGCGAAATTAGGGCACATCACGGTAAAAGCCAAATCTCTGAGCATTCGACTCAGGCCAACGAACCCAGCACATGTCTGTGTAATCTGATTGTCGGCGGTAGTAAATAATACACGCACTTACCCGGGACAAGGCGAGAGAGTAAATCTCGCTTAACTTTTCAAAAGGACCTTTTCATGAATTAATTTGAATAGCGCATCCAACAGAACAACATGAAAGCTTTTGATTGCAGCATTTTCATAAAAAAATGTGACTTAGGTCGTTTTGAAAAGTTAAGCGATAAATTACTTTTTCCTTTCAAAATATGCACTTGCCCGGAATAAGATGGGAGAGTAAATATCACCTTCTTGTAAAGCGTTCTTGCCCAGAATAATGTGAGGGCGCGAATTCCTCCTTCACGTCAGATGCAATAAAAGTGCATCTAAATGTGCAGCGCAATGCAGCTGTCATTGAGTTTGACATCAGTTTGAAGTTTAGCGGTCCGATAACTGCAAAACTGTTGCAACTATCGAATGGCAGTTAAAAAGCATTGCAGTTATCGAACGTCTACTGTAATGCGAAAGAATGAATTTCTCCTTCTTTTAAAGCACGCATCTGCCCGGAATAAGGTGGGAGAGTAAATGACACTTTAAAACACGTGCTTGCCCAGAATAAAGAGGCCCGCACATAGGATACGTTTGCATTGCGTTTAGAACATTTCCCATGGGAAAACTGTCAAACGCAACGCAAATGAATCCTATGTGCGGTGCTTTTAATGCGAAACAGTGAACGCCTCTTCCTTTTAAACACGCATTTGCCCGAACTAATGCGAAAGAGTAAACGACACCTTTTAAAGCATCCGCTTCTCCGAAATAATGCTTTCTTCTTTTAAAGTGCGAAAGAGTGAATGTCTCTTGCTTCTAAAGCACGTATTTGCCCGGAATAAGGGTGAAGAGTAAATTAACCGTTTGTTTGAGAAACTGCATATGTAACATTTTGGCCAAAATGAGGTTTTATATATTCTGAATCCTCGTCCAAAAATACGTATTCTGGCAAAAAAAACGAAAAAAATGTTGTTCAGGAATGTATGAAACAAATTTACGTATGTCCACGTACTTTGAAGAGCAATTGTGGAGTACTGCTTACAATTTTGTACTGAAAGTGCCCCAGGGTGTTAAGTTTTGCCAAAAATTTTGGATCTGTATCGAAGAAATCGAAACATTCGGTGCAAATTTGTTCAAAAACAGTTTTTTGTTGTTTTCTCGAAATAGTGTAAAATGGACTTATGCAGTTTCTCAAACAAATGATTCAAATAATCTTTTTTAAAGCACGCATTTGGCCGGGATGAGGTGAAAAAGTAAATATTTCCTTCTTTTAAACAACGCGGTAGCCCGGAATAAGTCGGGTGAGTAAATGACTCATACTTTAATTATTTTGAATGTGTTTTTTTTTTGACTGATTAGTTTCAATTTTCAACTTCATTATTGACACGCAATCTAATAAAGTAATAAAGTGAGCAAGAAAGTGAGTACATGTTTTATTTTTATTTTTGACAAATTCGGGGTAATGGTCATTCGGGGTAGTGACCATTCGGGGTAACGCGTTATTCGGAGCAGTAGCCTTTCGGGGTGGGGCCCTCCTTAGCCGTGCGGTAAGACGCGCGGCTACAAAGCAAGACCATGCTGAGGGTGGCTGGTTTTCGGATTGGAAATTGTCTCGACTTTCCTGGGCATAAAAGTATCATCGTGCTAGCCTCATGATATACGAATGCAAAAATGGTAACCAGGTTTAGAAACCTCGCAGTTAATAACTGCGAAGTGATTAATGAACACTAAGCAGCGAGGCGGCTCTGTCCCAGTGTGGAGATGTAATGCCAATAAGAAGAAGAAGAAGCCTTTCGGGGTACTAGCGTTCGGGTTAGTGACATTCGGGGCAGTGTCATAGAATCAATCGAGCATAATAGGTATTTAGTGTATTTAGTTACGTTGATAAACAATAGGCACTGTTTCTCAAACTCACAGCTCTATCTGTCCTATCTCTGCAATGAATGAAGACTAATCATGCACTCTGATATTTAGCTCTTGAGTTGTCAACTGAACATGTCGCAAGCATGTCTTTAATATTCTTTTTATTTTTTTCAGAATCAAAGAATCCTACGTGTGGAAGGATCTGTACAAGGTACGAAATGCCCGGCCCAGTTTCCACAACGCATTCGGACTGTTTGGTGGGGTGGCATACAGTGGGTTCACTCTGCTGGTCGGAGGACGGGAACCGTGGACTCTGCGGCATGGAGCTCCCGATCACACGCGGCTGAAACCGGCCAAGGAATTCAAGCCGATCGAGTACCCCAAGCCCGATGGTAAGATCACGTTCGATCTGCTCTCGTCGGTGGCGTTGACCGGAACCAACCACGAGGGTGACCAGCCGGCCCATCTGACCCTGAAGGATGACACCGTTCCGGTGAAGAACAATCTCGACATTTACGACGGACCGGAAGCTCGATTCTGCCCCGCAGGTGTGTACGAATTCGTCCCGAACGATGAGGGAGGCAACATGAAGCTGCAAATCAATGCCCAGAATTGCATCCACTGCAAAACGTGCGACATTAAAGACGTAACGCAGAACATCAACTGGGTGGTGCCGGAGGGCGGCGGTGGTCCAGCCTACAACGGCATGTAATCATCCGATGGACACATATCCCTTCCTACCTCTCCTTCGCCAAGCATTTAGCCGATGCACCACATGCCCGTACACGAATTTTGTGACTTTACAATTCTGTTATTAGGATAGCTAAATTAAAGATGTATTGATTTCTTTTCTATATTCTTGGAATAAACTTTGTTATCATGGTTGAGAACTGCTTTTGCAAATATTGTAAAATTTATTTATATCCGTTTTCATAAAAAAAAACTAAAAATATAACAAACATAATGAACATGGAAAATATTGTATAAATTACTTACGACATTGGGGCATGAGTTCTGGAATTGTTTTTAAATATTCAGCAGTAGGATAGGAGCATTGAAGCTTCAAGCACTTCACGGTTGTTGGTACGCTTTCAGTATGACTTTTTCTTCATTATTTTCATAAATAACACCATAACTGGAAATATAAATTTTATATAGTAATTGTAATTGGGGCTTCCAAAAATTATGCACCAATAATTTGGCGCAATACCGTTTTATTTTCAGTTTGAATGTGTTCATTAAGGGCAGTGTGGTTAATCAATTTGAAAATAAAATCTTTGTTTCTACTTTCATAATAATTCCATCAATCCGAATCAATTCCTCTTTTCAGCTTGCTTCGCTATAATACCAATAGTTTTTTGCTCCACATATGAGAATGTGGTCAGTTTTTGGTGTAATGAACTCTGAGAATGCAAATTCGCCATAAAGTTTACAGGGTTTACAAAGTTAAGGATAATATGGAACAAATAAAATGCGATAGACTTCAGAAAATCACTTTAAAATATCGTTATTTAACGTAAATTCACTAATATTTAATAAAATCGATAGTTTCACAAATAATCTGGCAAAACAATAAACCAAATCTAAAGTTTAATACAATAATGCAAAAATTGCCGAATATAGAGGATTCGCAAAAGGTTCATGATGGGAAGTCATAACAACTCGCAATACTTACATATAAAAATCATCATCACAAGTCCTATCATCAGCCACATCCAGCATTTCCAGGCTTTGCTCGAGCTTTCCTGTAGCTTTGTCGATTCCGTCGACAGTGAGGTCATGTTTTGGTCCGTCAGTTTGGATGATTTACTCAAATTCTAGGCAAAAGAATAATCAAATTAAACAACATTCTTCCAGTAGATACTCTCATAGGAACACAAACCTCCGTATCTTGCTTGATGATTTTGTTGGAAATTTCACTCTGCTCTTTTAGGTTCCTCGTTAGTAGCAGCATGTCCTCCGCAAGCTTCTCCTGGACATCTGAGTACTGTTTGACTGTTTGTTCGAGGTTTTCGGCCAGCTTTTGGCCGGCACGACGCCGGATGGTGGTATTTCCACTGAAGAGTTCGCTGCGCAGTTCTTTCTGATATTTTTGGTCGTGGATTTGACGGATCTCGCGCATCACATCTTCCCCGCTGTTGTCGCCGGATGCCTTCAGTCTCGATTTCAGACGTTTTTGTTCCAAATTTGGCGATGGTTCTACATAGTTTGAAAGCTTTTTCAATTCTGCACAGCGGTTACGGTACTCTGTGATAAGCTTTTCTTCCGGTTGTCTAAAACCAAAGGAAAGCAGAAGACATTAATTTGTTTGAAAATATGTATAAGAACGATGTATTGTTATAATAGCCACTTTGAGATAAGTCAATATTCTGATTGATAACATCATTTTCATCCGTTATCACAGATAATGATTTGGGACTACATAATCACCATCTCTAATATGAAAGCAATGCACTCTTTAATAGTCGAGATCTGTCCTGGCGAATGCTGAGGAAGGGAAAGGATTGTTAGTTGGAAACCTACTTAAGAAAGATGCAGAGAACTCTACGACCTCTCATAGGTGCCACGAGACGTGTTGGAACAGTTAGAGTGAGGAAGGTTATAGCAGCAAGAATCGTTTTTGGTAAAACTAAACACAAAAAGAACTAAGATATAAATACAAAGTTGGAAAGGTACGATCCTGGAATTGAACCCACGATCACCTGCTTATAAGGCAGAAGCGGTAGCCACTAGACCACCGAGCTCGTTAAATACTTTCATAGTAGTTCTTTATCTCTAATTTTAGTATTATTAATGTTCAGTATGGTAGTTTTGATTTTGTTCTTCTTTAAGAACATTTTAGCCGCTTAAAGGCATTGGTTTGATACTAAGAAAACTTAAATCTACAATTTGATAACCTAACTACTAGTGCTACTACGTACACTAAATATTTAAAATATGAATCTTCTAGAGGATTGGCTGCTAACACAAAGGACGGAAACAACATGGCGAGGAAAGGTGAAGATGTACCTAAATCTGGCAAGGCTATGCATGACGGAGAACTGCTTCCCATTTGTCGCAACTACTACAAACAGACGAAGGGAGCACCGATGGGAAATCCGCTATCACCGTTTTGTGCGAACTGTTCATGGCGAATCTGGAGAACAACCTACAAGAACAAGGAATACTACCCCAGAAGTGGTGGGGATACGTCGCCGACATTTTCAGCATCCTCAACAGAACGGATCTACCCAGGATTTTGGAAGCGATAAACAACGTGCATAAGGACATCAAATTCACCTTCGAAGATGAAAAAGAAGATAAACTACCTTTCTTGGATCTACTAGTCATCAGGGAAGCAAATTCAACATTGAGCCTCGAAATCTACAGGAAGCCCACGAACACCATGAGAGTCATCCCATATACATCGAACCATTCATACCAACATAAAATGGCAGCATTTCATCACATGATCCACAGGATGCAGACGATACCCCTGAGCGAAGAAGGAAAAACGAAGGAACTACAATACATCTTGGAAACAGCGAAGATCAACGGATACCAGGAGAGGACTATACGAGCGATCATCAACAAGAAGGAAAGGACCCTACGACGAAATGGACATACAACGCTGACACCGATAGAGGAGCCGCTGAAAAGAGTTTCGGTTCCATATGATGAACACATCACCAACCAGCTACGCCCTCGACTCAGGAAATTCGGCATCGATCTAGTATTCTCCAGTAGAAGCAACCAACTCAAGTCTCTATTGGATTCAACGAAGGATAAAGTAGAAATGTTGAATAAGGCAGGCGTTTATAAAATAAGTTGTTCCCAATGTGAAAAAAATCTATGTAGGCCAAACAAAAGATCATTAGATATAAGGTTCAAGGAACATATGGCGGAAGTGAGTAAGGCGAAAAGAGAAAACGATAAGGGATTACATTACGAATTTAGATCTAAGGTAGCAGAGCATGTGTATAAGGAAAATCACCCAATTACGGCATCAAATATTAAAATCTTAAGAAATGTCTCTTCCCCATGGAAACTCGATGTAGCTGAGAGTTTAGAAATCCACCGACAGGTACAAACAGCGCTGTTGAATAAGGATCAGGGAAATGGCAGCTCTTGGCTCTTCAAGTTTCTACCTAAGCAATAAAGTAATATACTGTATAGGTAAATAAAGTAGGCAAATAAGATTAGATTAGGTACCTAGCGTAGTATAAATAGTGTAAGTTGCGATTGTTTTCTTCAAGTCGAGTCAAGTACGAGACACTGAAGACGACCACACAGTTGTGGTCGAAATACGTATCTGGAAAGATAACAAAAATTAACTGGTGGAATTAAATGGACAGTACTTAATTCGTCTTAGACGGTTGAATACATTCCACTAAAAAGCTTTATATATTTTTCTAAAATATGAATTTGATATCCTAGTTGGAGACAAGCTCCCGGATCATAGGTTGGTCAGATATTAAGTAACGGACCCTAAACTTTTCTTTACACTCACCAGAGCGTTCATGTAAAGTTTTTATCCCGGCCAGACGGTGGACCTCGGATGTTCTTGTCCTGGGAGGAGTGTTAAGGAGCATGCTCAGGAAATTGTTTTGTACTCGTTGGAGTTTCAGATGATGAGTTTTAGCGCTGCTCTTCCAGACTGACATGCCATATTCGATCACAGGAAGGATGATTTGCAAGCTTATTTTTCTGGGACAATGAAGACTGACGGTTGATCAAAGACTACAGTAGTTTCAACAAAACGTTAAACTTTGTCACCGTCTTGTCAACCGGTTGCCGGAAAATAAGCTTGCTGTCGAGAGTCAAGCCAATGTAGTACCCCATTCCACAGTCGTGCCATTGAGGATGATTTTACAGTCGTCAGGCGGAACATGTTTAGGGGATTTAGAGTGGGGAAAAATGATGACCTGGTTCTTCGCTGCGTTGATACAGATCTTCCAGCTGGTGAGGTACTCTGTCAGGGAAACCAGGTCTCGTTGGAGTTTTGCCACTAGCGCTCTGATGACTCTACTATTGTAGACGATGGAGGTGTCATCTGCGAACAGAGACAGAATGCTGCCTTCTTTAGGCTCCGACATGTCGGAGGTGAACAGATTGAAAAGAAGGGGCCAGAGAATAGTGCCCTGGAGGACGCCTGCGACGATGTTGTGCGCATTGGAACTCGCTCCGCTGATTGAGTCCTGGAATGTCCTTGGTGGCAGGTAATTGTTGATGATTTTCACCAGGTAGCTGAGAAGATTGTAGCGTTGTAGTTTGTACACCAGGCCATTATGCCATACATTGTCGAATGACTTCTCAACATCGAGTAAGGCTATTGCGATAGCTTTTGATAACCCTGAGAGAAGCTTGGATAACCCTAAGAGAAGGCTGATGGGACGATAACTTTTGGGGGAGGACGGATCCTTCCCATGCAAACGGATGGGGATGACTTTCGCTGACTTTTAGGACGATGAAAAGTAGCTGAGCCGGAGACACTGATTAAAGATGTGCGAAAGGTGCTCGAAGAGCACTCGTATGCTTGAGCTCGAAATTCAGAATGTTATGTTCTTAGATGATTTGATATAGGCCGTCGATTCGCCAGCTGAGTTCTCCAACTCCTTCGAGAAGTCGTTGGGAGTCTGATGAATATTGTTTGCATACTCGTTAACGATTGCTTCATGTGGATTAACAATGTTTTGCCCAAAATTGTGTGAGCTGACGAAGTGACGACCTATTTCATTGACTTGGAATGCAGGAGTTATCAAGCGATCCTTAAAGCCATTATTGTCTCAAAGGTGGAATGGACCGAGGCTTGGATTTTAGTATTTTGGTCATTTTCCAGAACGGCTTTGCACAGTCTGGAAGAGCGCGGATCTTATTGGAGAAATCACTATTCCTGAGGTCAACCATTCTGACCTTGATAATTTTTGTGATTCGATTGCAGCGTGCCTTAAGCTCAGGCAGTATAGAACACCCGATTCTGTTTTACACGGATTATTTTTTACACAGCCGTGTAAAAAAATCCCACACAAATTTTTTGCAAAGTTGCTCCATTTTGCACGATTTATCGAGAAATCATAAAACTTTTTTTACACGGATTTTCGAATTTTGAACTGAAAACTTTTTTTACACGGAAAAAAAATAGGGTGTACGCTGAAACTGCTCGCGAGTGACATTCCACAATCGAATCAAATCTTTGATGAGTGTATCGATGGTTAGGGTGTTGCTTATCTGCCGAGCCGTCGGTACATGTTGCTCTCGGGCCACTGAGATCGCCTTCTCGATGGAACGCAGCTCCCGATCAATTGCTTCAGGCGTTACCGACCGCAGGTGTTGATTAACAGATGCCTGCGGTATATAATTCGGGCCTGGTGGCCTCACAACTGGATCTCAAACAACGAGCTCCATCGTCGTTGTCACCAGAGGCCGATAGCAACAGAAATTCGAGATCGGAAGTAGGGCTGGGTCGGTCACAATCTACGTAGGGGCGAACACGAAATTTGTAAACAAGCATTAGACTAGAAGCCAGCGGGACATCGCAACAGAGGTAGACCCAGAGGCTCTTGGCGGCGAAGCCTCAATAAAGAAATAAAAGAAGTCGACCGAAATCTAACCTGGCAACAGGTTAAAGCGATAGCTGGGCCACGCTCAGGATGGAGATCTTTCATGTCGGCCCTTCGCACCACCGGAGGTTTACAGGATTCATAAGTAAAAAGTAAGTAAGTTGGAGGAATGCTTCCGAGAAGAACAATTTGTCAGTCGTCATCGGGCAGCCACCGTTTAGGCTGGATCACCGGCGACCAGGCATTGCAATTTATCCCATCATTCGATCTTCTGAGCAAAGATACTGATGATATACTGGGATATCGATCTTAGTTATCTATCTGCTCAGTAAACAAAGTGCAATGTTCGCCATGGAGAAAAGTTTTGACGTAGGACTTACGTCTCTCTTTACTATACCGGGTGTCATTTCAAAATATTCAAATCGACAGCGTTACGCTGTGTTGAAAGATTTTAAACGTTAATAGCGTTCGTCTCAGTGGACGAATTTCTGCGGTAAGCCCCTCAATCGACAGATTTCAAGTATGACTTCCATGTCCATGCTTGATAACACCCGAAAAACTTGTTTCAATAGGCATAAAACTGTTTCCAATGAAAAACATTGAGATCAAGGGAACCTATAAATATGGGTACCGCATAATTCTTGCATCATTCCATTACCACGTTCTGATTGGTGCAGACACCAGCGAATGAGCAGCCGCTGGGTCTGCCGAGAAGCCATAAAATAGCGCAACGCGATTTTTTCCTTTCATTCTGACCGGGACAAGCGAAGCAATCGCATCATCGATTGAACAGCACTCACACCTTTTAGCAGGGAATGAAGTCTGCACCGACCGCTTTTTCGGCTCGACACCATCGAAGCGACCATCATCAGTCGAAACCTAGCCAGTACATCAGCAGTCCACCCTACAGACCCGACAAAGCAGCAATGCTGAGCAGATACCGGCAGCAGCAGCAGAGTCGAGTCGAGACCGGCCGGCATCGGTGCTGAGCCGAGACAGGCTGAAGAAAAACCACATGATGCAGCATGTATGTCCAAAACACAAACGGTTCTTCAGAGAGCCAATAATAGAGATCAATATTCAATATACAGTTGAAACCCGAAAGTGGGTGCTAGCGAAGTTGGATTTTACTCACAATCCGTACGTTAAACCTAACTTCGGAAGTGGTGCGCTGAATAGCGCTTCGCGATATGAAAACAGCGCACCACTTCCGAAGTTAGGTTTAACGTACGGATTGTGAGAAAAACCAACTTCGCTATCTAATTCCGGTTTTTAACTGGATTGAGAATATCAATGCTTTCAATACCCTTCGGGATAGAAATTGTACTTGGGTGCCAAATCCAATATTCGAGAGATAAAATTTTATGCGTGATTTTCATAAATAGCGTCAAAACTAACAGTGGATAATTTTTCTGATTTAACCGCGAAGTGGACGAAGGACTTCGCTTGACCATGCCTTTAAAGATTCATAAGATGTCCAAATCTCTCACATAATCTTATTTGGACAAAAAAAACACCGATAACAGCTCAAACATTAATAAACTATCAATCGAGCGAACGTGACTGAATGATCGTCCCATGTTACCAATTCTAAATCTTATCACCCGAAATCCCATGTCCGGGTGTTTCCTTCCTTCTACTACTAACAATGTTGTCTCAGAAAAGAACACGTACTTCCCACCTGAACTGCAATTCTAAGCTCGCTTCCCCGGCTTATTGGCCTGTATCTAGCGAAAAGTCCCGTTAGGAAATAGACGCCAGCAGCGAGCAACAAGCGTAAAAAAGAAGAAGCCCTTTTCGAACGCGTTGATGATGATGACGCTTTGGCTGACAAAGAAGCGGGATACAAGACACTAGCTGATTGGCCCACCAATTGGGAAGCAGAGAAGATTCAAAATAAGGTATAAAAGAAAAGTGCATTTGCTCGCAGAGCATTCAGTCCTTTTTATACCATCACTAGAAATTCGCGGTTATTTGAAAAGATCGTTTTCTCACTTTTTGCACTTAGCCGAAGCAAACAGCCTTTTTCAAGGCTCTAAGAGTTAAAAATAAAGTCGCTATCGCACGGATTAGAAGGCTCTTCAGTAGGGCAGTTCAAATTTCAAAAATGTTCGAAAATTCCAACTCCCATGTGTCTATTAGCATCATTTTGGTAATATAGGAGTCCTGGCAAAATTTCAGGCAATTCGGTGGCCATTTAGGGGTGGCGCGAAGTCAATTTATGTTTATATGGAAATTTGTATGGGAAAAACTTAAAATTTATTGAAGTCTTCCCACAACTGTCTATTTGTGATAAATTCAAATAAACATCCCCAACCTCCATTTTTGGAATCTATTTGAGCTCAACCAGTGGATAACTCATTAATTTTAATTTATATTTCCACTGCTACGTTGAGGCTAATTACACCATTTTAGCCATTTATATCATATTCACACTGTCAATAGAACCGTTCAATCCACTCATAACTAATGTGTTATCCGGAGGTCTCATTTATATAGATTCCAAAAAGGGATGTTGGGGATGTTTATTTGAATTCATCACAAATCGACAGTTATAGGGAGACTTGAATAAATTTTAAGTTTTTCCCATACAAATTTCCATATAAACATAAATTGACCTCGCGCCACCCCTAAATGGCCACCGAATTGCATGAAATTTTGCCAGGAATCCTATATTACCAAAAAGATGCTAATTGACATATGGGAGTTGGACTTTTTGAACATTTTTGAAATTTGAACTGCCCTACTCTTCAGTGGAAGGGCTGAGATAAAGTCTACATCCCCTGCTGAGTCAACTTGTGGTTTATTTCAGGCAGTCCTTCAGTGGGAAGGTTGCCACTGTCGAGGCTAATATTTCGTGACCGGACAGATACGTCCTGAATTTTTTTTGATGATTCTTATTCGAGGTAGATTTGATTTCTGTGTCGGTTTGATGAGAAGATTTTGCCAAGGAATGGTATGCAACGCCGATTATTTATCCAAAATAGTTGATGAGAGAAATTTGGACATATTATGTATCTTAAAGGCATGGTCAAGTCAAGTCCTACGTCCACTTAGCGGTTATGTCACAGACATTACCCACTGTTCGTTTTTTCACTGCTTTTGTTGTAGCAACGCCCTCGCAACGTGAACAAACCCCGAACCGCGCTGGCTATCAGGATCATCATCAAATGCTCAAATGATAATATCTTTCCAGAGTGCTCTTTGATTAGGGATAATATCTTTGCACAAGCAAAGATGATATCATGTGCTCAGATGATATTGCAATGCCTGCCGGCGACTGACAAGGGCTTGGTGGAGAGGCTGGGAATCGAATCCATGACAGTCCGCTTATAAGGCGAACGTGTAGCCAATTACGCTACAAAACCCCCCATATCTTCATGTTCTTCGATGATTTGACATAGGCCGTCAATTTGGCAGCTGACTCCTCCGAGAAGTCGTTGGGAGTCAGATGAATGTTATTTGCATGCTCGTTAACGGCTGCTTCATGTGGACTGACAATGTTTTGCCCAAGATTGTGTGAGCTGACGAAGTGACGACCTATTTCAGTGACCTTCTCTGCGATGGAGGAGTTATCAAGCGATCCTTAGAGCCATTATTGTCTCAAAGGTGGAATAGACCGAGGCTTGGACGGCTTTGCACAGTCTGGAAGAGCGCGAATCTTATTGGAGAAATCACTATTCCTGAGGTCAACCATTCTGACCTTGATAATTTTTGTGATTCGATTGCAGCGTGCCTTAAGCTAAGGCAGTATAGTGCGCTGCAACTGCCCGCGAGTGACATTCCACAATCGAATCAAATTTTTGGTGAGTGTATCGATGGTTAGGGTGTTGCTTATCTGCCGAGCCTTCGGTACATGTTGGTCTCGGGCCACCGAGATCGAATTCTCGATGGAACGCAGCTCAAGATCAATAGCTTCAGGCGTTACCGACCGCGCCTCGTAGACGACGTTGGCGTCCACGCACCTTTGGAACCGGCCCCAGTCGACTCGATGATAGTTTCGCCGAGACAGCTGATGCCGATTAACCCTTTATAAGGCAGTGGCAACTATATTACCACCAACAAATTATATGTTTTTCTATTTATTAACAAGAGCTCAACTTATTATTTCACATGTAGTGACTTTATTTGCGTCCTAGTAACTCCCCAGGTGAATTTGAGCCGTAAAAAAATTGAAATGTCAATTTGAGAACAGTTTTTTTACGAACAGATCGTAAGTTTCGAGTGGAAGAAGGATTTTCAGTTATAATTCGTTAAAAAACAACAAAGATATATTTTTCCCGTTGGTATCAATTATTTTGAATCTCCTGTGTTAGATTATTACGTGATTAGCGTGAAAAAAGCTTTGCCTTTCTGTATATTTGGTTCTTGGATTTACGAAATTATGTTTTTTCCCAAGGGTCCCCCTTGGGAGAAAAAACGCGAAAAATTATTTTTTCACTTATAATGCGTTTTCTGACTAGGACTCTTCACCAAAAAATGTAACGTACCTTGATTTGACTGGTTCTACGTAAAACCAAATTTTTAAAAATCTTTTTATATTTTTGTTGTTGCCTGTTTTCCCGCTTGCTCACCTTCACCACCACCGGATAGTGATCCGAGCTGAGCTCCTGATAGACGACCGGCTGCGAGATGTGGTCGTTCATGTTGGTGATGTACAAGTCGAATGTCGAATACACGCCGACTCAACCGAGTGAGGAAATCCGGGTTCAGGATCGTGTAATGGCCTTCCTCCATATCGTTGCTCCAGGTGGTGCCGTTTCGATTGCTGCGACTGTTGCCCCAGGCTTGGTGCTTGGCATTCAGGTCGCCGGAAATGATGTACTAACCTTGTCTTCGCGTTAGTATGACGTTGTACCTCCGAAGGGCGGCCGATGAACCACCGCCGGCTTTAGCTTGAATTGGCCAGTACGCCACGATAGGCGTGATTGAACCGACGGAAGTGGTCACTTCGACACCTGATGACCTCGATGAAGCTGAGCTGGAAGCTTGGCAGCAGGCGACAGTTGATTTTGTAGTGAAGAGCGATGGCCACTCCACCTCCCCTAGTCGGCCGGTCGAGTCGCACGATACTAATGTCCGGGATGTGCACGCTCACCTCCGGTTTTAGGTGCGTTTCATTAATGAACGTCACGTTGATCTTCTTCTCCTCGAGGAAATCAGCCAGTTCGATATTTTTGCTCTTTACAGAGCAGGCGTTCCAGTTGACCAGGCCCACCCTAGTAGCCATTTTCAATAATGAACGGATTTTGCAGCTGTGCAGCCGAGTGGCGAGCTGCGTGAATATCGGCATCAGTTGGGGTGTAGAGCGGAGTAATTTCTTCCGGTGGAACATTGGAATCTCGACAAATGACAGCCGTTCGTCGTAAATGTGAAGGCTGTTTCGAAAAGATATTTTAGTTACTCTTGTAACTAAAATATCTTTTCTGTTTCGTCTTGATCGAGATTGTTACTGTGCAATAAATTAACCATCCAAGTTAGCCAATTTTTAATTGTTTACGTAACAGTTGTACTGAAAAAACGTACAAACGTGCAAACCGGAGCCAGTTCAAAACGCGCACTAGAACCAAGACATAACCTCCACGATCAACATCTTCACCCTCCGCGTCCGAAGAGCCCGTATAAGGACGAACAACACAACAAGCAGCCACCCGCGGTCATGGTGAAATCCCCCCAGCAACGGTAGTAGTAGCGGCACACTGCAACAAGAGATTAATATTCTAGTGAGTAGGTAACCAATTCGAGTTGCTTCAGAATGCAGAGCAAGATGACATCACGGATGAAATGCAGGTGCTAACTCCGCAGCCTTACACAACAATCGAATTCCCAAAAGTGAAAAAAAGTCCTCCAATATCAATTGTAGACCAATGAACCAGGCAGGTGCATGAGCTGATGGCGAAAATCAACATTGCAAGGCAAGGCCAAACGACGAATAATAATGTTTTGCTCTCGATGTCTGAGTTCCTCGTCCTCGAAATGTTCGACCGACTTGCTAACTGCTTCACCGGCAGATAAATCGCAGTTACTAGCCGCAAGCTTTGCACAAGCACACTCCAATCAGATGGCAGACGATCCAGAAACCACCACTGCAGTGAACGAGTCCATCGCATATATCGATCAGACACAGCTGTGCGACGCACATCCATGGCTGATTCGCCCTAAAGAAGTTGCTCAGCTCATCCGTAGGCTAAAATCCAAAAAGTCCCCTGGCCAAGACAAAATTCGTAGCTGTGTGATCAAGAATGGGGCTCTCCTTAGCCGTGCGGTAAGACACGCGGCTACAAAGCAAGACCATGCTGAGGGTGGCTGGGTTCGATTCCCGGTGCCGGTCTAGGCAATTTTCGGATTGGAAATTGTCTCGACTTCCCTGGGCATAAAAGTATCATCGTGTTAGCCTCATGATATACGAATGCAAAAATGGTAACTTGGCTTAGAAACCTCGCATTTAATAACTGTGGAAGTGCTTAATGAACACTAAGCTGCGAGGCGGCTCTGTCCCAGTGTGGGGATGTAATGCCAATAAGAAGAAGAAGTGATCAAGAAGCTACCTCGAAAAGCTCATATCTTCCTCGCTAAAATATTTTCTGCTTGTTTAAGACTTGGGTATTTTCCGAGTGCGTGGAAACGCGCAATAGTAAACGCCATCCCGAAACCAAATAAGGACTATTCAAATGCGTCCAACTATAGACCAATAAGCCTATTGCCGTCATTCAGTAAACTTCTTGAACGAATTATTTTAAAACTAATCGGGCAGCATCTGGAGACAACACGTATAATTCCTGATGAACAGTTTGGCTTCAAAAGAGGGCATTCCACCAACCATCAACTGGTCCGTCTTACGGAGCAACTTCGCGTTGAAGAAATCTTCCGGTATGGTGCTATTGGATGTTGAAAAGGCATACATCTCGGTTATAAATGCGACGTGGCAACTTCTCTCTCTACGTCCTGAAAATCATCCGCTCCTTTTTGCTGCATCGTAGCTACCACGTATCTATGAATGGGCACCCATCAGTGGGATATACCATTCGGTGTCCCCCAAGGCGCTGTTTTAAGTCCCACGTTGTACAACATTTCCACCGCTGACATAGTGATGGTAGATGATGTTCAGTATTTTCTCTTCGCGGATGATACTGGATTTGTTGCATCGGATGATGACCCAGCCATTGTTGTAGTCTCCAGACTACAAACTGCTCAAAATGCTCTGGAAAGATTCCAGAAGTGGAAAATCAAAAGAAATGCTGAAAAATCGCAAGCAATTTTCTTCACGCGTAAACGAAGCCCACAAAATCTTCCACGGAATGAGATCCACGGAGTGAGATACCTGGGACTAAATCTGGACCGCAACATTTGCCACCCATATCAAAAACTCCCTGAGTAAGTGCAACAAGCTCATAAGAATGCTGCGTCCTCTTATCAATCAACACTCCCACTTGGACACCAACTCGAAACTACTGGTTTACAAAGAAGTGTTCACGCCGTAAATGACTTACGGTTTCCCTGCATGGCATAATTGTGCTGTCCATCGAAAGAAACTTCTGGTGAAACAGAACCGAATTCTCAAGATGATTCTGGACTTCCAAACACCTCAACACCCAAATGTCCACAGGATTGCGAAGATAGAAAAAATCAACGATTGGTTCAATCGAATTATTCCAAAATTTTGGATAGGATGCACTACACCAGCAAATTCTTTGCTAGAGAATTTGACGGCGTAGATGTTGTAGTAGTTTGTGATATTAGAATAGCTCCAGTTTCCTTTTACTATCCCTAATCTCTATTGCATATTCGAAGGTTTTTTTCTTTCAAACTTTTTCCATCAGTTGCCAAATGTTTCAGTTTGAGCCAAAGACTAGTATACATACACCCAAAAAATCTGCACGTTGTTTTTACCTGAAAAAGTACGTAGATTTTTTCCACCTGAAATTCACGTAACTTTTACCTGATTTTTTGATAGAATTATCATTCTACGTGAAAATCAGGTAGATTCTACCTGAGTTTTGGATAGAATTCACCGGACACGTAAGTTTCACCTGAATTTTCTGAAGCATTTGTAGCTACGTGTGCACGTAAAATGTAACTGAAAAATCAGGTGAAAACAACGTTTAGATTATTTGGAGTGTAGTACTTCTCGAATTACTAAGTTGCTGACCGGTAGTCCATAACTCAACTTTAGATAGTAACTATACCCATGTATTGCTAAAAGTAAAGAATTAAATTGAATTGAATTGAAATCCATATAAAACGTGCTCTATCTCGTTACCAAACCGTTATTCCAATTGAATCATTTGTTTGAGAAACTGCATATTAAGTCCATTTTACACTATTTCGAGAAAACAACAAAAAACTGTATTTCAGCAAATTTACTCCGAATCTTTCGATTTCTTCGATACAGATCAATAGTTTTTGGCAAAACTCAACACCCTGGGTCACTTTCTGTGGTAAAAATATAAGCAGTACTCCACAACTGCTCTTCAAAGTACGTGGACATTATATGTAGTTTCTCAAACAAACGAAAAAAATTTCATACATTCCTGAACAAAAATTTTTTTTCGTATTTTTTGCCAGAATACGTATTCTTGGACGAGGATTCAGAATATATAAAAATCTCATTTTGGCCAAAAATGTTACATATGCAGTTTCTCAAACAAACGGTTCAATTGTGTCTTCAGAAAAGATGTTCCAACTAATATTCTTTATAGCATTGCAGAGGACAACCACTGGTTTTGTACATCTGCGTGAATTTTTATTCCATACCGACCTTCAATGTGGATAGATCATCGATATTTTCTTATCAAAAGGAATCCAAAGAAATACACTTCAACTCTTCTGAAGACGATGCTAAAATGTAGTTTTCAGTTCAAAAACTAAAAAACGCACGTTTTGATGGCTTTTGAACCAGTGTGCGGTGGTGTTGAAGCTTGAACCAATGCAGCTGCCGCTGCAAGTCGCTTGTGCGCTTGTAACGGTGGAAGGATTGGAATCGCACGACGCGGAGCCGGGATGGCTAGAAAGTTCACCTCATCGACAACAGGAACACGGTTCTTCTTCGGCATGGGATTCGCCACACTTGTTGCAGCGCGGCTTCATGCGGCAGTTCTTGGCTCGAAGTTGAAGCAGTTGGTGCACTGGCCAATATCGTTCCCAGTCAACGACGGTGTGCTCCAGATGGACAAGGTAAAGCTGGTCGCAATATCTCCTCGTCTTGCCGTGACGAGCGATCTTGTGCACGGCAACTGGCTTCACTCTAACTTTCATCTATTAAGTGACTGAGTAAAAATGTGTTGCCGTCTTTTTTGGAGACTGTGGAGAACTCGCAGCAAAGTCTTGAGGGGCTGGTCATAAGCGTAGAACTCATAGTTGTGGATCTCAGGGAACTCCACGACGGATTGATGATGGTTCTGTTTGCCGGCATCACTTTCATGCCTTCGCTGCAGACCCAACATCTTTATAATTTGTTGTGTTTTTGATTATGGCTCTTAATAGTGAGACATAACAAAATAAAACAGTTGCCTCATTCCTTTTGACAGAACTTCTACTCAGTGAATCCAAAAATCGATTTCGTATTCATGCCAATAAACATGAGTATATTTTCTACTGATTGTAATTGTAATTTATTAGCTATAATTCCTATAGCTAGTTTTAAGCGCGGCTACGACGCATCGTCATCAGAAAAATATTGCCGAAAAGAAAAGATCTCACAGCATCCGAAAATTGCCTAGACCGGCACCGGGAATCGAACCCAGCCACCCTCAGCATGATCTTGCTTTGTAGCCGCGCGTCTTACCGTCTTACCGCACGGCTAAGGAGGGCCCCTTCATTATCACTGATGAAAAAAGCCTGTGTCTGACTGCACTACTATTGAAGACTGCAAGACACGATGTCTAATGGATCACATCTGTAAAATCAGTTCGTCAATGCCAGATTATATGTGACGAGACACTAGCTTACTGTTAATGGCCACACAGCAATTTTGAACTGTTGTTAGCGGGCCGCAATATATTACCGATTACAGGAGACACGTCGATTTGTAACTGGAGTATTTTAATGTAAGTCATGCTTCGGAAAGTTGTATTGCAAAATCAAGCTTTTCAATCCCGAACAAGATCGGGTACATGAAGCTAGATGAATAATTATGAGATATACATACCGTCATCCGGGGTGACGGTATATCTTTGCTCAAATACTTCTCTTATTAATTTAATTTTGTAGTTGCAGATATTCTAATCTATTAACATATTGACCCATTCTCACCTGACGTTACTTGTATAAATGTAAACTATCTGTCGTATCTTATTGGGCCTAATTTAGTACTGCTATTTGATAATATTGTAACTTATAATGATTTGTAATTTTCTATTGTTAACGAAAACATGGTATTTATAAGTTGAAGTTGAATTCAATGCTAAGTATTTAAACAGCGTCAAATCTCTACAGGCAGGTAAAGAGAAAAAAAAAGCGATAATGTACTTACTCAAATTGATCCTCCAGTTCCGAGATCATCGTGTCCAGCGATTTGATGTACTTCTTCAATCGCCAGTCCTGTTGGTCGACCGAGGCGAGTTCTTCGCACTGGGCAATCAAGCTCCGGACGTTGATCTCCAGCTTGGATGTCATCGTTGCTGCGCACTTTCGCGGATTATTGGTGAAATCTGATGCTCGGTCCCCAGTGGCTCCGAATCTAGATCACCCGCGATGAAGTGAAATTCTGCTGAATCGCGGGCGGAATCAAAATTAGCTGACCCGATAAGAAAGCGGCACACAACACAGGCGAGACGAGGAGAAAACTGAAAATGTTTGCGTTGTCAAAACAAATTCAAGCTGCCAAAGAATCTGTCAGATACGCATAAGTGTGCGTGTGGAAATTGTTTCCGTTGTGTTGTTGAACCGCGCGCGCCGCCCGCCCGCTTGCCCGCCCGTTAATCAATTGTACACAGCTAGAAAAAAGTACCAAACGATAGGTTTGCAAACCATTATGGTTTACGTTCCACCACAGAGAACAGACATACAAGTCCATTCTCAATCGTGTGTAAGGAATTTAACGGACGTTTTGAAACAAAAGATATTTTAGTTACTAGATAAAGATTGTCGCTTCGGTTCCCTTTGTTCTGCTGTCCGAAACATGTGTGGTACATACCTGTTAAATCGTATGGATTTTCCTTCTTTGACATTTAGCTCCCCTATCCTCGCCAGCAAAAGATGTTCCGGACAGCGACGACAGCGACAATCTTTATCTAGTAACTAAAATATCTTTTTTTGAAACGCAACACAAATGGCAATCTCGTGGAGGCGCTGGCATCGCATAGTTTCTCTCATCAAGCTGTCAAAATTTTAGGCGCCACCACCCACCATAGATATAAACAACAGATCCTCTTCCTCAATCTGGTTTTGATTCCATATGTGATGTTTCTTTCTTACACTAACGCAAGCGATTTCACTGCCGTCATGGAGGGCATGGTTTGCTTTGTAATTGGGGAAGACTATAGATAGTAGAATCTATAGATAGTAGAATCTATAGATGAGCGAAAGCATGGCTGAGTCGATTTTTTTGCCCGTGCGCACGCGCATATGACGTCACAGCCCTTAACGTTTTCATTGAAATCGTGACGTCATGCTCGTTTGGAGACACGTTTGACAGTTCGTTTGGAGACAGAGGATTTATCTTCGCTCATCTATATATTCCACTATCTATAGGGAAGACCATTAATTACGTAGCGCCAAAACGATCATGTATGATACCTCTTCTCCAAGCTCTTCTCCCCTATGTTACACTTTTTATATGAATTATCTAGAATGTTTGAATATACTCAATCAAGTTTAAACCCGAAATTGGGTGCTAGCGAAGATGGGTTTTCTCACAATCCGTACGTTAAACCTAACTTCGGAAGTGGTGCGCTGAATAGCTCTTCGCGATATGAAAACAGCGCACCACTTCCGAAGTTAGGTTTAACGTACGGATTGTGAGAAAAATCCAACTTCGCTATCCCCCAATAGACCTTTCCCGTGAAAAATTATTATTAGCTTAAATCATTCTTCTATTTTTTTGGTGGCACTTTCCCCAAGAAACCTATATTTTTTGCGACGTGGAACTATTGAAAAACAACAAAAAACTATTTTATTGAAATTTCACTCCACATGCCCCAGCTATTTTTTTTACCACGAAACCCATTGTACCCTTATTTTCCCCTAAATTTGACATAATGCTCGTGGTGAATTTTGGATTATTGTGCCATTCAAAGCCTTTCAGGCACAGCGAGGAATGTTTTGTCTCTTATTATCACACAGGCAAGCATAATGACGTAATCATTTGCGTAGCCTAAACTCATTAAAAGAGAGGAAGAGACAACACGTAGCATACCGCACTGCCTTTGAACATCCTGAACATTTTTTTTGTTTACTTCGTGCATCGCGGAACTTTTTTTGTTTGCTTTTGTCTTTACTGACATCTTGCTTATCGCGGAATCGATCGTTCAAAAACGTGTAACAAGTTTAATCGTAAAAACAGACTTGAGCTCGTAAAACTTCTGTAGCTTCTAAGATTTAATTTACAAAGCGTCCTGTACCTGCAAATTAAGAGGAAAATGAAGGAAACAAGGATGACACGTGAGGAATTTATAATTTGTACCAATTATCTGGCGACTCGATGGATTATTGTACACAAGCCACGCAAAATAGTCACCGGGTCAATACATTCGGGCTCCTGCTCTTCCTCTCGATGGGCCAACTGCTCACTGCGTCCAATTTGCATCTACTTCTCCGATCGGCACTCGGTGTGAAATTAAAACCGTGAGTACGAATATGTTATGTGTTTTACTTGAATTCTCAATATTTTTTAAATTTTTGACCCCAGGTCTTTTCTACAGCGTGCGCAAGTGAAACACAAGAACCGCCGAGGGCCCATTACTGTCGCATCTGGAAGCGTTGGATCTCCGAATGGATCACCACTGCCCCTGGATCATCAACTGCTTTGGTGAATTGGAGCCGGAATTTCTTGGATCCAGCAGAGTGCCCTTACCCGAGCCACAGGTGAAAGATTGTATAGCTTAGCAGAAGTTTTAGTTGTGTTCCATGCAGTAACACACATGGAGATTTTTTGTAATTATGTTTACATTTAAGCACAGGACAAATACACAGGGAATGTGAGTATTATTATTACTACGGTTTTTTTTTCATTATGGTTATTCCTATTAGTTGAAACTTGCCTAAAAAAGCTCGAATCGCTCAACCATTATGATCAATTTACATAGCTTAGGGTCGATTTCTTCATCTCCGCTTAGGCCTTAAACCATATTTAAGCGTATGGGTAAACACCGCTTAAGAGTTTAGCGAAAATGAAGAAATTGACCCTTAAATCATTAAAATTGACATAGATTACTACATATATGACATATAATACCCCTACACTACTAAAAATCCACACATATTTATTGGCAAAAATCCATAGATTCAACTTATGATGTATATCAGCGCACACATAATCATTCTCCACGCGAACTACTAATAAAATATATATCCAAATAAACTTCATGTGTGGTCTCGAATTAGCAATTATTTAATTTATGTGTGGTTCTATATCTATTATATTAGGGTGGAGCTATTGCAAAAATGTATAACGGCGACACATATATCTTATATAGATATTTTTGGCAGTGTACTACTATACCTAATGAGCCCGGCGTCTCTACATTGCTGCATGATTGCAATAACCTTTCGATAATAAGTTACCCCCGTACATAACATGATCGGTACTTGATCTGCCGTAATCTAAAAAAAATGACGTATGAGCCAAATTACAACACACATGTTTTCCATTTTGCTGTAAAGACTGGTTTACAGTTTGGAAAAGTGTAACGAGAGTTTTTCCCCATGCATTCTAAAAAGGGCGGGATTTGAGTACGAAAACGTAACTCCCACCCTTTTTAAAATACATGTCTTCCGAACTGTAAATCAGCCTTTGAAGAGCTCGGGAAGTACTACTCGTTAACATCATTTTCGGAAAATGGCATATGCGTCCCTTTTGAGATTACGGCAGTGATGTAAACCGGATAGTAAAAGTAATGGCCAAGCACATGTTTTCTGGAGAATGAATGTATTTCTGGAGATAGGGGCATTCTTGGGATTGTTGTGTTCTGAGCAATCTTTGTCTGGGAATCTGCAGTCGTTAGAATGTGTCGTTTTTGATTGAATTTATTTATTTCAAGGCAGTTAGTAGAACATCCAAAAGAAAACATTACATACATCAAAACATCAGCGCCTTTCTCTGCGTCCACGGAGCGTTATAACACAGGTGTGCATTGGGAAAAAGAAGTAACATCTTTGCCGCGCGTTCATCGTTATTTGCTGCGAGCCCGTGGTTTTCAAAAAATACAGGTGACGCTGCGTTACCACTTTTTCCTTATGCACACCTGCGTCATGTCACATGCATGCAGAATTGAAAACCTGACGCAACGTGTGGGCAAAGAGCGTATGATTTCGATTTTGTTTATGTTGTCGGAATTTTTTATATTTACTTTTCAAATTTAATGGCTTACCATTGACGAATACATAGACGGAGGGGTGGCCATTTTTCCGGGCACCACTATATACCCCTGGGGAGTGACGGATTACAATTATTACAATCACTCGACCATTGAGAAGCCCCTCAATTCGAATCACGTCAGTTTGACAACAGTTGTCATTTCCATTTTTGTTTACCTCTGATGGTGTTTCTGATTCAAAAATCAGTAGATCACCGAAATCGACCACCAGAAATTTCGTTAATTTAAATAACAATGCGGTTGGAATTGCAAATGCCTTGTAGGTATTATATGCCGACAAAAATGAACATGATAAGATACCCTTATGTTTATTTATCAGTGATATTTATTTTTGCTGTGTATAACAGGATACTACATGGTTCGGAGCAGCAAAGATCCTACCGGAAGTGGTGCAAGAAAATTCTTAATTATGTAACAGAGAGCATCAGAAATCGTAGAACGCAAACCAAACCGACGCTACATGAAATGAACTAAACGAAACGATGAAAAATATTGGAAAGAATTGTTGGAGTCTTCCCTAAATACCCTTTCCAGGCAGAACGACTCCAAACATTCATGGCGACGAAATCCAGTTTGTCCCCCAAACGCAATACAACGAAACGGCGACGGAAACGGAAAATATGACAGCCCATATATTTTCTGTCAAATTTGCCGTTTCCGCCACCGTTCCGTTGTATTGCGTTTAGGGCTTAATAGCCGTTATCATCTCTATTTTGTTTAGCTCAGCCCTCGCCATACGTTGCTATCAGAGTTCCTCACCGACGGATCCCAATGGAGTGGACAATTGTGGCGCATACAAGAAATTCAATCGAACGCAGAATATTGCCATCGAGTGCAACAGCGATGAGTCAAACATGCCGGGTTCGTTCTGCATGAAGGTAGTACATCAGAGCCCTCGAGGATTTATCTGGGACGGCCGATGGCGTCAAGTGATCCGACGGTGCGCCTCGGTATCGGAAACTGGTGTCACCGGCGTGTGCAACTGGGGCGTCTACGAGAACATTGAGCTGCCTGTCCTTGCGTGATGCGTGGTCGTTTTGATATATAGATTATATAGATAAATAGATTGATATATGTATTGGAGTGAAGTGCCCAGAATGGAAATGCAAACGTGCTCAATCATTATTTACCAGTATCAGAAGTCAGTTTTGATACTATTGGTTCACCAGAACATGGCTCCGGATGTTCCGGGAACTTGTATATTTATAACACGAAGATGGCATTATCATTCGATAATGGAAAGATCGATATGTGCTTAGTTTTGTTTGTGTACTCAATTTACTCAACATTCTTCCATGTTTTCACAAAACTGTAAAAAAATAAAAAAAACATTCTGAAGAATCGATTTGTTTTTCTGGATAAATAGTGTACGCAACAAATTAGATTCGAAAACTGATCAATTTTTGGCGAGACAAAAATCGCAGGGTCAGCTAGTAGTTCTATAAATCTGACCAGATTAACACCATGGTCAAGTCAGGCCCTGTACCAAAATTTAGACAAGATAACTCCTCTTCTTTGAAAATTTCATGGCAATCGGACATAAATTGAATCCACACGGGTTATTTCTATATTGATTTATACACCTGTGTTTAGAATAACAGCAGCGGAGGCCGATTTTCATTCAAAATAGTCAACTTTGACAAGCTGTAACTTCGTACTCCAATGACCGAAAATAAAAATTTTGGCAGTGAACTACAAATACTACGAATCTTTCCTTCCACTCGTTAAAAAAAATACACACTAGGTCAAACTGTTCAAAATAATAGCAGTTTTAGCTATTATTTTGAACAATTTGACCTAGTGTGTAATATTTTAAAGAAAGAAAGGAAAAAATAAGTTTATGTAAAATTCAACATAATTGTAGTTCACTGCCAATATTTTAGCTCAATCTGTTTTCGGAGTACGACGTTACAGCTTGTCAAAGTTGACCATTTTGTATGAAAATCGGCCTCCGCTTATATTATTCTGAGCACAGGTGTAAGTCAGACCAAAACGGGATAAGCAAATTCTTCAAATAAAATGTTGGCATGTTAACGCCAGTTGTATGTAGTACCAGCTACATTTAGTATTTCAATTTTAATTTTTCTTTTGCTAGTTTACGGTTAATCATAACATTATTTTTAATCAATCTGTTTAATTACTTGAAGTCAAAAAAAGTTGGAACAAATTGGCCACAATAACATTACTTACCCCTAATCAAACATTAATTTTAAAACAAATCGCGTCCTTTTTTGAGCATGAATTCTTGAATGAACAACGCGTCCAGCAGCCGATTGAAATCCAGTCAAACACCAGCCATCAGCTCAGCCAGTGAGAAAATGGTCTTGTTCTCTGCGTTGCCACCTTAGGCTAGAGCAGCTTCTCTCGAAACGGTCAAATAAACCGGTCTGGCTGATACCGGTACCGTTCATCAAACGATTCGGCTTTAGATCACCAAAATCATTGCAGAACACGTCTATCATACTGTACCGCAGGATGGGGATCGCGTCTTGAGCGTGATTTAGAGTTGCTGTTTCAAGATCCATCCTGGCTCTAGCTCTTGCTCTAGCTTGTGTGAGGCGTACAAAAGTCTCAAGCTGACGGGTCGTCACCTGAATAGAATCCATACCCTGCTGGGCCCGACGCATTTTGGCGTAAAAATGTCTTATTTCTAATGCCACATTTTTCGTCAACTTGGGATGGACCTTCTTACGTCCATACGGCATGTATTTCTGAATAAGTTTCAGCGGCAATAAATCCATTTTTCATTAGCTCTGATTTTCAGTCGTTCGTTAACAGGTGCTCCTTATTGTGAATAGGTATCATACCCATTCCGGAGAAACCCGGGGTTGTGGTTGTTGGAGTATCATAGTCGTTGAACGTGAGCGCTAGCTAGTTGTTCAGGTAGGCATGCGGTCGAACAAGTTGAATGAAAATCAAATCAAATCGAGACAAGAGAGCTGGTTTTATTCGGAGATTTACTCATACGCTTTTTGATTTGTCGTTATGACCTAAAGAAAGATTGGCTGCCGCTAAGATCAAGTACCTGCGGATAGTAAACAAATAACTTCTCTAGCCAACTTGCTGGTCCATGGCTTCCAGAAATATCTGATAGTTTCCGGACATTTTAACAAATTCATCAATACTCTAAGCACTCTGATCTGCCAGTACTAATGTGCGCGATATTCAGTAATGTACGCTCCGACAAATAAGCCAAGTGATAGCGCAGTCTTTTTAATTTCAGGCCGTAAATCATGGGACACAACGGGCATGGGTCCGATCGAATCGAACATTCGAGTATTTCGAGCCTTCGAACTATTTTCCGCCGACCCTTCAAAAATCCAGTGATGGTGACCGTAATCGTCCAGACAAACTGCACCCTCTATCTCATGAGTGAGCTCTATACCTCGATTCTTTAAAAAACCTGACGATGTCCCAAACGAGCACCGAGTATGGATTCCTGCAGTCGCACGATTTGAAAGGATTCGGTTCGTGTAAAAATCGATGATCGCTGGGGGATAGAATTACTCCTTGCTTTACATCCTTCTCGACAGGATGTAGGAAGGGAAAACATTCCATTTGTTCGCCGTACAACTTGCAGTTCCCATCCTATATCATGGCATAATGAGAACGTCAATATTGATCACCTAAAAAAAAATAAAATAATATTTTAGAAATATTTTTTTATGTATGCTGTTATATTGAATTCCTCAAATAGGGGAACGGTTCGCCACTTCATCTCATAGCTCCTATTTCCATCCCATCAAAAACAAAGCAATGGAAAGGAATTTGGTTTGTTTATTATTTTTGTGATTTTTTCAGCAGTGAACACGAATGTTGACAAAAGAAGCGACGAATTTGATGCCGTATTTCTTTGTTTAGCGATGAGATGGATATATGTACAGTGAGATGGAGATCGGAACAGTTCCCCTATGTGTAATTCCCTAAAGACTAAAATAAGTTTCTTACCTGCAAACTCTAACTGAAGTTCCCCGTACGGAAAATAACTTTCCAAAGTATTATTTTTTATTGCCGCAGATGAATCTCTGGTTCGTGACAAGTCACTGGTGTCACTTGATGGTCATGGTCAAAATTGGCTCTGGGTTGTCCACTAAATCCTGTTGATAAGTTTTCTATGCTCATGTATTAATGAGTAATCTGCTCTCCCTCAGCAATGTCTAACTAGAACCAAAAGTTCTATTTGATCCTACCAGATTATGCAGCTTCGGAGACTAGCATAATGCCGTTGGGCTGCTCGTTTTTTTGCAATGTTGCTACCTGACGACGATTCAGCTGAATCAATTTTAGAAAATTAGTTTTTAGCACTCCAAAATTAAGTGAAAAGAATCACTTACCATCCTGGGGTAGATAAATAAAGTTTCCATCCTGGATACCCGCACGTTTTTTTTTCTATAGTCGGTATTAGTAGCTGCTGCTGGGTTGCGAAACACTTGGTGACTGTAGGGAAGGCGTGCTCAGGGTTGCCACATTTAAATCTGTATTTTTTCTTCAGGAAATCTTCATATCTGTATCTCAAGTAAAAAAATCTGTATCCATCTGAACCCAATCAAAATGGTTTTTGAACAAACTTTGTTTTGAAAAATATGTAAATTTGACAATATGTGAATGAAATCTGTCGAGAGTCGACGAGCTCGGTGGTCTAGTGGCTACCGCTTCTGCCTTATAAGCAGGAGGTCGTGGGTTAAATTCCAGGCTCGTCCCTTTCCTACTTTATATTTCTATCTTAGTTATTTATGTGTTTCACGTTCTACCAAAACGATTCCTACTGTTATAACCTCCCGTGGCACCTATGGAGGTCGTAGAGTTCTCTGCATCTTTCTTAAGTAGGTGTCCAACAAACCATCCTTCCCCTTCCTCAGCATTCGCAAGGACGTGGCCAGGACAGATCTCGACTATTGGAGAGTGCAATGCTTCCATCTAAGAGATAGTGATTAGTCCCAAATCAATATCTGAGGTAACGGATGAAAGTAATGCTACTCTCATACAATAGTCTTGGCTTGTACCACCTACAAATTTGTGCGAATTGCTCAATACTAATGATAATGTGAATGAAATCTGTCGAGAGTCCGTCTTTAACTATTGTAGCCACTTTAGTGAACCAACCGCTCAGTCACACTACCTACTGAGCAGAACTACTGTTTCTGGATATGTGAATAAAGGCTAGATCTGATTCTCTTTTATTATTGCTTGAGCTTTTTCTGAGACCACTTTATTCAAATATTGTCTGAACGTTTTACGGAGCATAATCTGGTTTCAAAATCGTTGATTTGCTGTTGATAAAAAGTAAAACCTGCCGAAGCCAATATGTTCTGTCTTTTCAAATTAAGATTTTACTAATATGTTAAACTGTAATAAGATCAGTTTGACGAAGAATTTCATTTTATAAGCCTCACATCTTATTGAAAACATGTATTTACTAATAGCAAATTATTTATATAATTTACATTATAATTTTCGGTACTGTACTAAAAAAATCTGTAAAATCTGTAATTTTGCTAAAAATCTGTATATCTGTATATACAGATTCTTGGTCACTGCTCTACCCCAAAAATCTGTAAAATACAGAATAATCTGTATATGTGGCAACCCTGGGCGTGCTACGTTCAATAATATTTACTATTTCTGCGCAGATCTGCATCGCTGTCTATCCGTCGACCCGGTCGTCAGATTTCCAATGTTATATTAGGGCATCTTCACCGTCACTATGGAAAATAATAAGGGGAAAATATTGTTACAAACAAAGTTCCACTTTTAGTATACACACTTAAATTATTTTGTAGACCTCGGCAAAATTTTGCCGAGATTCCAACAACCGAGATTTTTGTAATATTTTTTACTGAAATTCGGTAATTTCTTTACCGAAATTTCGTCAATATTTTGCCGAAATTCGGCAAAGTTGATTTTGCCGAGATCTCGGTAACGATTACCGATCACTCAGTAAAGTTTACCGAAATCTCGGTAAAATTTTACCGAAACTCGTTGAAATTATTACCAATATCTCGGCTGTTGGATTCTCGGCAGTCGGTAAACTTAGAATTTTAAGTGTGTACACTGGATTCTGTTTTTACACGATTTACATTGTTTTTCCAATTTTGCACTCATTCTAAATGTTTAACGAATAAATTAGCATGTAAATTTTCTTTAAATGAAAAGGATTTTGAAACATGTCGCAAAGATTTTGGTGGAAAGCCGAAATCACACGATCAAAAATACAAGCAAAAATAATTGTGCAATTGTGTCAAACTTAGCACGTAGATGTTGTATTAGTTACCGTTTGTGGAGCACTTTTGGAGGACGCAATAGCTGAATATATCCAGTATCCGGGTTAATGACGTAGAACGTTGCTTCCAGAGTTCCAGATATGTATACGACACTTTTGGCCTTTCGGAACTGCATCACGGAAAATACTTCTGCTGGTCAATTAGTATACTAAACAGTATTTTATAAACACAAGATCATAACTAGATTATTAGTCAAATACAGGCATCTCTTAATTGTAAATTCGAGCGCAAAAGCGTTTGCAAAAAGATAATGACGGGAGCAAGTTTTTTTTTGACAAACAAACAAAAACAAACAGACAAACTGTCAAAACGTCGAGAGGGGTAAGTCAGCGCTCGTAAAATATTTATGTAATGTAATTCGTCACCCCCGAGGGGTATTTTCTTCAAAATGAAGAAGAAGACATGGTGCCCGATTTTCTGATGGCTTTGTACCGGACATTTCGGTCTATGTATTCGTCAATGGTCTTACCGCCAATAGTCATGCACCCGCATACTCACAGCCAAGCGATTCTGCATGTGCTTCAATGGCAGCTGGATCGGGATTTCGTCCTTGATGATTGCGTCCCCCTTCTACAAAACCAAATCTGCTAGCAAGCTCCAGAACTTCGAGAACGTCCTTCTGTTGAATTTCCGCTCGGTTAGCCAACGCCAGACTCTCTGCCATCATCACTCCGGAGATCATTTGAAGGACCAGATTCGTCTTGGTGGCATTACCTACATTGCCCATGTAGAACGAGTGGCGGGAGATGGCTCAGTCCTCAGAAGCACGTCTGCCACTCTTCGAATAACAACTATCCTACACTCACCAACAGCTAGAATATTTAATCAACGTTTCTTTCTTTCGATTGGTTTTTTGATCCCTGAATTTGTACCTCCAGATATCGCACTCCTTTGGCGATAATTTGTTTCGCAATGTAAACACTGCGTAGCATTCGGATCAACACCTGCAATTTCGACGTAGCCCTTCCTTGCCGACCAAATATGGTGACATGACACCACAATTTCCAAACACCAATTCTTTGGCAACATACGGATCGGCAAACGACCACTTCGGCATCCGCTTCCAGAAACTTCCAGGATTTGATGGCCGATCGGTTCCAAACAACCACCGAGTGGCCCGAGACGCGATAAATTGAAATTGCAAAACGGTGAGAACGTGTTGAGATCCAGTGAGGAAGCGACGCTTGCGCCGACGTTACAAATTTTCCGTTGTTTCCTATCGCGGCGCGGCCTTGGTTGAGGACGCAGCTTTCTATTCGGTTTTTCGTGCTGGCGTGACGTGTTGTTGATTGACGATGCCTCCTTGCGAGGTATGTTCAACTCGACGTCCATATCAGGACGATGTCTCTGCTCCAAAGCAAGAAAGTGCCGGAAATTTTCAGGTGACGTATAAATATTCTTCGATCTGCTGGAGATCATCTTTTTCATCTCAGATATGGCCTAATATCGTTCCCCTCGATCCAAGCGTAATTATTGGAGCTAAAGAAAAAAATATTATTTTATAGGAATCAGTTCATATATCTGAAACATCCACTATGTGAAAATATGAATTCTCATCTTTCATGTAAAGGGTAAATGAGAATGTTCTATTGGGGGAGCAATTTTCATTTTTTTTTGTCATTTCAAATTTCATACAAATCTTGAATAATCGCCAGTCTGATCCTCATAAAAACTTATGGAAAAACGACCCCCGATAGAACATTTTTTAAATGGTAAGTCCTCATTTACTTCAAATCACTGTTAATCCGATGTTTATTTTGTTTAAAATCCAATATCACCCACCGGTACTCCTTAATTTTTGTTGGCTCCCGCGAGGAGTCGACCACGTATCAGGACCAAATTTTGCCTTTTTTTCCTCGTGATAAATTTGTGCAATAAGCCACACAGCGACACACGATGCTAGACATCAGGAACAATGCAATACACGAAGATCTGACCATCAAAAAGGTCTAGGTCAAGCTCCCAATCACTTCAATGCATGCTGTAGAAAACTAGTTCGGCTACGGTGGTCGATGTGTATTACCAATACGGTCGATTTTGGATGTAGTACATAAATAACTGCCTGCATTGTTGTTGATCCTTGCTGCGAATATGATTATACGTGTCATCTTTTTGAGAGAGAAATTATTCCACAGTATCCGGATTGTATTCCATCGTTGTCGGCTTTTGCCACATGCCTGGGTGCATTATTCCATCTGGAGGTTGTTGTCCTATGGTCATCATCCTTATTGTCGTACATATAGGATACCCATGAGTGCGTCGTCGTTTCCTAAAAAATAAGTTTAAATTTGGAAATTGGTCAATCGTGTAAACTGCTTTAAATTTGTCATCATAAATACGCAATTTATACCGAAATCTATAGTTACCATCGCATCACTTTTCGATAAATAATTGATCCCGATATTCCAATATATTTGCATCTCATGTCCGAGAGGAAGCTCACCGGCTATGCAGGCTTCGGAAGGTGCTGATGACGTTCCTGCCGCTGTCATACAAGAGGGCATTCCGTGTGTCATGAAACCAAGAGCATTTACTTTACCGGTAAGATTGCCAACAAAAACATTCCCATGATGTGCCTGTGGGATGACTTCAATATTCCATACATTCTCGGGAGAAAATAGTATATTCCCAGTCATAGGACAGCAACGGATACACCTGTAGAGAAGCGGAAGCTCCCCTGTGCCGCGACTAACATTCACTGCTTCATTGTGATGATACGGTGGTGGATTTCCGGGATTTCCTGTCTGCGCTAGTTGTGCTTGTGGTGGTTAGACTAGTTGCGTCTGCTGCTTTTGTTGCGTCTGATAGTGATGACTATTTGTGTGAGGATCCTCGAGGCATATTTATCGCGGTGAACATTTTGTACAGGAAGCTGCTGCTACTCCGGAACTGCTAGCTGGCAACAAGATTGAATTATTTTCTCGCCACAAATGAATACATTTCCGCTTGTCTCGGATTACTTTGGACTACGATCGCATCAAGAGCCTTTACCCAAAGGAAAAGGTATGCTCGTCAAAAGGAATATGGGAGAACCTTCGTTTTTCACTAATTCTTTGTGGCACAGACACGGATTATGGGGAGGCGATAATAAATTCGATATTGCCGACGATTGCCGGAAAATCTTCCCCTGCGGCAGTGGCTTCACAACACAACCAGCATTAGCTGGCATTTTTTCTCTTCCTCCGAGCTCTTCTCTTTTATCACAGGAGACAAAACTTTTCAAATTTCAAGATAAATCTTCCCGAGCGCTTTGATCACTTTTATCTACTTCAATAAATGTGATACGTCTTCGCGCACCAACTGATTTCAATTGCTTTCGGGTTTTGCAAACTTTTTACCCAAAAAACACAAAATTTCAATAATAATAATTATTTGGAGCCGACAATGATTTCTCATTACCGCTGTTTACGTTATCGTATAATTTCTTTACTTTGCAGTTTTTGACATTTCAGTTGTAAATAAACAAGAAATACGGTGTTGCCAGAAAAAGTAATTTAACGGTGTTCTCACCACTGAATAGTGTTGCCAAAATATGCTTAAATCCAATGATCACCATCGTATGGCAGGAATTTTCACCTCATAAAACAGCTGATGGTGATCTATTTGAAAAATTGTAAGAAAATAACCATTCCATAAAAACAGCTTATTTCATGCGCAATGTAATCTAAACTCAAGTAAGTTTTAGGGAAAAATACAAAACATAGGTGTTGGGTCGGACGGGAAAGGTCTATTCCGGTTTTCAACTGGATTGAGAATAAATGTTTGTGAATGTGTTGCGACGCCGAATTGAACAGGTCTAGCGGTGAACAGGCCTAACGCACAACATAGCTGCAACATGACAGCTTGCGCGCAATAGTAGTGGTAGATAGAGAGAGAGTGAGTGTAGGATGTAGAAGTAGTAGAGAGAAAAGACGCAAACAAGGGCAGAAAAGGTAAATAAAGATTTTTGCGATCGAAAAGTAAAGTCGAGAGTGTTTAGTTCGGTGATTTTTCATTTATTTAGTTAACATCTAAACAACTTCTTTCCTTTCCGTTTGGTGTGTTGACAGTAAAACAATTTTAAGGTTGAATGTGAGAACTTTTAATTTATCATTAGGAACCGAATAAAAATAACTTTCAAATGAAAAAGATATTTTCAATGAGTCTAATTTAATTTTTAATTTTGAGAAAACTTAGCACTTTTCAAGAAGAAAGTGCAAAATATTCTGTTAAACCATGTTTGTTTTTGTGGGTGGGTTCGCCGTAGAGTTGGGCGAGCTCATGGTTCATTCTTCGCCGCCACACACCGTCTTCTTGCACACCGCCAAAGATGGTCCTAAGCACCCGTCTCTCGAATACTCCGAGTGCTTGCAAGTCCTCCTCGAGCATTGTCCATGTTTCATGTCCGTAGAGGACAACCGGTCTTATAAGCGTCTTGTACATGACACATTTGGTTCGGTGGCGAATCTTTTTCGACCGCAGTTTCTTCTGGAGCCCGTAGTAGGCCCGACTTCCACAGATGATGCGCCTTCGTATTTCACGACTAACGTTGTTGTCAGCCGTTAGCAAGGATCCGAGGTAGACGAATTCCTCGACCACCTCGAAGGTATCCCCGTCTATCGTAACACTCCTTCCAAGGCGGGCCCTGTCGCGCTCGGTTCCGCCCACAAGCATGTACTTTGTCTTTGACGCATTCACCACCAGTCCAACTTTTGTTGCTTCACGTTTCAGGCGGGTGTACAGTTCTGCCACCTTTGCAAATGTTCGGCCGACAATGTCCATGTCATCCACGAAGCAAATAAATTGACTGGATCTGTTGAAAATCGTACCCCGGCTGTTACACCCGGCTCTCCGCATGACACCTTCTAGCGCAATGTTGAACAACAGGCACGAAAGTCCATCACCTTGTCTTAGTCCCCGGCGCGATTCGAACGAACTGGAGTGTTCGCCCGAAATCTTCAAACAGTTTTGCACACCATCCACCGTTGCTTTGATCAGTCTGGTAAGCTTCCCAGGGAAGCTGTTCGGTGATAATAAAGTTTTATTCCAAAATTGAATTTGTGAGCTTGGTAGTGGAAAATACTACAAAATAATCCGGATAAATCGTCGGCTAGTGGTATCGAAAGAACCAAGTGAGTAGGACCTGTGGAAAAAAGAAGAAAGAATGAATATGGGTCATTCCATACCAAGTGACCGAACCACTTGTAATCGACTTACACCAATTTTTATCAAATTTTGTGGATTTGTTTATCTACCGATATGTGAAAATCCAAATTTATTTGATGATTGGACAACCCCTCGGCAAATGCGAGCATCACCCGTTTTTTTACGATTTGTAAAAACCATATTTTTGAACAACTCATATCTCGGACAGTTTTAAAGCTACAAATAACTTCTTTTTATGCATTTTGAAGAGAATTCTTCAATCTTTTTGAGAAAAATATCGACTTTCAGTAGAAATGTTGCCATCTGCATTGTTTTCGCGTTTTAAGTTTAAAATTGTATTTTTTTTTGCCAATGAGTATATTTTTATTTGGAAAATAACACCAGCATCGTGTTCTCCAGAGAATTTTGCATAAGAAACACTTGAAACCCCAAGGTACTATGAGCCGTTCTCGAGTTATAGAGTTTTGAATGTAATATGATTCATATGGAGCCTATCAATCCCATAAGATTTTGTTATGCATGCCCAACCTTTACCCTTTTTTGCTAGAGTGTTTTTATAAAATTGCCAAGAATTCCAAGATATTGTTTTAAAAAGAAATTGTAAAACATGTAACATTGAATAGAAAATAATGTACTTGGCAACGTAGTCACTTTGGAAAAAATAACTTTTCTGTATTGTTGTAAAGCGTACTATTAAACTATTACTCACATAGGTACTATAGTATTTCACCTGCTATGGAAAGATTTTTTTTAAATTTTATAGATCATTAATTAATTTCAAAAGCTTTTGGCTCATATGCTGTTAAGCGTTACGGAGCCGAAATCTTTTTCACTATTTTATTCTTACAAAATAACGTTAGATTAAGTGCACTGAAAGACTCGTGTTTTACATAGAAACAAACATTTTCTTAAAAACAGCAAAAAAAAAGACATACGAAAGGCAATTATGACAGAAGAAACGATATGATTATCTAAAAAATCCCTGATTAATTTACCTTGCGGGAATGCACTTCTCGTGCATTTTGAAAATAGTATTTTGACCATATGTTTCGAGCCCATAGTCCGAACCAGTCAAATTTAAATAGGAAACAATGGGACAGGATTTCCCGTAAAATGCAACATGTTGTGAGCAAATCGGTTAAGGGCAAGTGCCTAAAAAGTGGATGAAACATTGCTGCGTACACACACAGAAACAGACATCATCTCAATTTGTCAAGCTGAGTCGATTGGTATATACAACACTATGGATCCCCGGGCCTTCTATAAAAAGTTTGTTTTCGAAGCGAACATATAGCCTTTAAGTACGCTTAGTGTACGAGAAAGGGAAAAATAAAGTAGCCCATAAGGAAGTAGACTTTCACTATGTTATTGTGGGAAAAAGGGTATGAAAAAGGCAAATCATTAAGTAAATGCTACATGTACTTACAGGAGAAGAGGGTAAGTGATTTGTGACTATGTGTGACAAGTGGGAGGTAAGAGTGTTGAAAATGGCAAAAAATGCAATTTTCAAACGAACTTTGTAATTATACACAAGCCAGAAGAAAAGCTTAATGTCAATACTAGTCGACCAGAGGAGAACTATCCACGAAAAGTTTTCTCTTACTACCACGGGAATTAAACCCACACTTCACAGCACCCAAATGTGATTTGGCGACAGCCATGAGCTCTCAGTCATTCACCAAGGAATCGAAAATTGTCAACTGTGTTGATGGAATTATTAACAGCCATTATGTCGACGACTTTTTGGATAGCTGTGATACCGAGGAAGATGCAGCTGAGCTCATTCAACAAGTTAAGATGATCCATGCTGGTGGAGGCTTCCATATCAGAAATTGGCTATCAAACTCAAATGAAGTGTTGAAGACCGTTGAGGACGCCAGCCCGAATCTGGAACGCAAGTTAAAATTAGATGATTCTTCTCTGGAGAAAATTCTAGGCATGATGTGGGATTCACAGAAAGATGCGTTCACTTTCTCAACATCCTTACGAAGCGAACTACAATTATTAGTTCTAGATGGCAAGGTTCCGACGAAACGGGAAGCGCTCAAGTGTGTCATGAGTCTTTATGATCCAATGGGTATTCTGGCTCATTTTACCATACATGGCAGAATCCTAATCCAGGATATATGGAGAAGTGGTATATCTTGGGATGAACGAATTGATAGTACCTTGATGGAGCAGTGGTCACGGTGGGTAGAGGTATTTCCCCGACTAGAAGAAGTACAGGTTCCAAGATGTTATTTTCCAGTACTAAACGAGGGGCTGTCAACTTACGTATTTACGATTCATCTGCCTGAATTGAACTTTTATTACCTACATCCTTATGAAAAATTATGTTTTAAATGTTCATTGTTCAGTTACAATTTTTCCTGATTTTCTTGAAAAGGCATAGTACCTCCGCAGTATTCAGACAATGAATACGCTGTGTTGCTATTGCCGCTGACAATTACATGGAACGGGTATTGAGGAATTATTTTGTATTTCCGTATTTTTTCACGTATTGAAGTATTTTTGTGTATTTTTGTATTGTAGTGTATTAAGTTCATCATAATTTGTATTTTACGTGTATTTTGTTTTGCGTATTGTTGAAGGTATTTTTTTCGTTTCGGCTATTCGCGAAGTCGAAGCAAAATCCTTCATACATCCAAAGACAGTTCTTTATGAATTTCCACAGTAGAGGAACAGAGAGGAGGGAATAGCGGCTATGCTTCGCTCAAGTTGACAAATAGCAATGGAAGGGAGGGAGGGAAAAATCTCAAATTATTTCCAAAACAAAGCACGAAAAAAAAATTATTGATATTGTCGGCGTAGCACCAACTTAGAATTCGGAAGTCGGGACTTCCGAATCGAACTTTCTTCCGAAGTTTTATCTGTCAAACTAATTGATGCGTTGTTTAGCGCATCTTTAGGCGAATCTAGCGCACTATTTCCAAAGTTGGGAAAGTTGACTGCAGTGTTGTGCTTAATCATTATCAGACGATCATGATTGCAATTTTCATGTGAAAACTTTTCACGTGAAAACAGAAGGCGAGTTGTCGCTGGCGACAACTACTCAAATTTTGGACTCAAACGATAATAAACACAGAATTTTCATTCAATCATTAATCTTCACTAATAATAGCTAATTGTCAACAGTCCCGTTATACCTTCTATTTGGCGTTATAGTTTCGTGCTAGTAAGGAAAAATCGTTTAAAAGGTAACGGTAAATGCTTCAAATCAAGATACGATTTTCAAACGATTCTTAATCGCTGGCGAGTTTTAATCACTTGATAATTCAAAAGTAAAATCGCGGGTGAGTTTGATCATTCTCGATTTTTCGAAAATTTGATTTTTCCCAACCCTGGTTGACTGTATCTGGAGAAAAATCCAACTTCGGTATAACAAGCGGCTTAACTTTTTTCCGGATAGACAATAATTTATCAACCAAAGTCCGGTGCCTTTTTTGCCATCGAGACTTTCAGAGAATACCTGTCACTGCATGATATAGGAAAGATATTCAAATATCAATTTCTTACCGAAAATTCATTTTTTACTTTGTGAATCAATATGGCCGAAACTTAAAAATATGATAAAATTCAAGATATATCAAACATTTTCAGCAAAAGTATGAAAAACGGCAAACGGACACAATATAAAAGTTTTAGGATGATGTTTCATACATTGTTCATTTTTTATGAGCAACGGATCCGCTGCTGGGGATTGGTTCTCCAAGGACCTCCTCCACAATATTTCAAAAGGAATTATCGATGTCCAACTCAGTTGTGTCCATTTTCCTTGCTGCAGATACCGATGATCGAATCAATCGGTAATAATCCTGGTAATAATAGTGGAATCAAGATTACGTGCCTTCGCGAGTTATTTGCGTGCGTGATTTTCTTCTTCAAAACAATAAGTCCACATCTGTCAAAATAACAGATTGGTATTGATAGGTATTGACGTATTTTTGGTCAGTCGGCGTATTAATCAGGTATTAAAATTGTACTTTAAATCGTATTGACGAATTGTCGGCGTATTGATGAATTATTTCGAATTGAAGTATTAAAAAGAATTTTTGTATTTTTCAGGTATTTTTAAATGTATTTTTAGATGCATGTATTTACAATTCAACTGATTTATGCAGTTGATTGCCCCTCGGTACTAAAGCAGCCGGACAACATTGAGCTTCATATTTTTGTGGACGCCAGTGATAAGGCCTATGCAGCAGTGGGCTATTTCCGAGCGTATATCTGTGGACGCTTCCAATGTGCATTAATTGGAGGTAAAACAAAAGTAGCACCAATCAAACCGATGTCGATACCACGTCTGGAGCTCCAAGCTGCAGTTCTTGGGACTAGACTCGCAAAGGCTATCGCTGCGAATCACACTTTGTTCATAAATAGGAGAGTCTTCTGGTCTGATTCTGCCACGGTTTTATCCTGGATACGATCGGATCACAGGCGATACAAACAGTTTGTCGCCTTTAGAATAGGGGAGATACTTTCAAAGTCGGAAATATCGGAATGGAAGAAAATATCCTCCAAGCAAAATCCTGCAGACAAAGCAACGAAATGGAGTTCAGGACCTAATTTCTCATCCAAATCCATATGGTATAGCGGGCCCACCTTCTTGAAGCATCCAGAGGAACTTTGGCACGAGGGCGAGATTCCCGAGCCGAACGTTGAAGAAGAAGTACGAGGATGTTTCGCACACCGGCTATATGTTCCGAAGGAAGTAGTAGATGCGTCAAGATTCTCCAAATGGGAAAGAATGTTGAGAGCGACTGTATACGTTTGGAGGTTCGTGCTGTGCGGTAAACGTAAAACATCTGAAATGAAAGACAACGCTGTAGTAAATGGTGATGGTTGGAATGGTGATGGTGATCACATGACACATCATGAGCTGAAACGAGCGGAAAATACGTTATACAAATCCGCTCAGGCGAGTAGGTACGGAGAAGAAATTGCAATTCTGAGTAGGCGTAAGGGAACGAACGTCAGTTCTGAAGTCTATCAAGATCTTCAGTTGAGCAAATCGAGTTCACTATTTAAACTATCACCGTTTTTGGATGATGACGGTTTGTTACGTTCAGAAGGACGAAGTGGAGCAGCCTACTATTTGTCGTACGATGCGAAAAATACGATAATACTACCGAAAGAGCACTGCATCACGTATTTGGTTGTAGAATGGTATCATCGAAGATACTTACACGCAAATCGCGAGACTGTCGTGAATGAACTCAAACAAAAATTTCACATCCCTAATGTGAGGTCTTTGGTCGATAAAGTCAAGCGAGACTGCTTTTACTGTAGGTTCAAAACTGCATCTCCGGTTATTCCTAAAATGGCACCGCTTCCGGCGGCTAGACTGGAAAGCTTTTGCCGACCGTTCCAGTTTGTCGGTATCGATTACTTCGGACCACTAACGGTAAAAGTTGGAAGGCGATTAGAGAAGCGCTGGGTCGCGCTCTTTACTTGCCTTGTGATACGAGCTGTGCATCTTGAAGTGACCCATTCTCTATCTACTGAATCATGCAAGATGGCTATAAGAAGATTTATAGCGATACGAGGAGCACCTCAAGAAATATACTCCGCCAACGGAAGTAACTTCGTCGGAGCTAGCCGTGAGTTGCAAACGCAAATTAACAACGGAGACTTGGCGAATACGTTTACTAACTGTTACACCAAATGGAAGTTTAATCCTCCGGCCGCGCCTCATATGGGTGGGGTGTGGGAGAGGTTGGTACGTTCCGTTAAATTGGCTTTAGAATCTATGATGCTTTCAAAATCACCCAATGATGAAACCCTCCTTACGGTTCTAAAGGAAGCTCAAGCAATAGTTAACTCTCGGCCTTTAACGTTTGTTTCGTTGGACACGAAGGATGACGAGGCGTTGACACCTAATCATTTCTTGATGTTAAGCTCGAACGGTGTTGTGCAACCAACTAAGAGTATGAACGCGAGTTCAAGTGTCTGTAGGACGGATTGGGACTTGGCGCGGAGCATGACGGACCAGTTCTGGAGAAGATGGGTAAAAGAGTACCTGCCTATCATAACAAGACGTACGAAGTGATTCGAACCTCTACAGAAAGATGACCTTGTGATTGTGGTGGACGAAGCTACTAGAAACGGGTGGAAAAGAGGAGTAGTCGAAGAAACTATCAAAGGAAGTGATGGTGAGATTAGACAAGTTATTGTGAGAACTCAATCGGGTCGCATGAAAAGAGCAGTATGTAAGGTAGCATTGCTCGATCTTAATAATAGTAAAACTTGCCAGACCAAGTGTTACGGGGTGGAGAATGTTGTCGAGCAGCACGAAGAATTACCTAAACTTGACGTATTATGCGTTAGACGTGTTTTCTCCTTTTGACTCGAAGGGGAAGTTTATATAAACGGTGATGGATAAGGAGAAAAAGAAAGATGGCGAACGGAAGAGTAGAATCGCTACGTGTTTAAGCGAGTCAATTTCAAATCCTCTTTAACCTAGAAGTTTTAGCCTAGAAAGTTAGTAATTAGTTGTGATAGATATTAATGGGAAACAATAATGTAAGTTAATTTGGTCGACTGATGTAATTTAAAATAATCTGATTTATTTCATCCTAATAAAGCTTTAAACACAGACAAACAGACGTAACAGCTTGAACATTTTTCTGAAAAATCCATCACTCAACTCCTCTACCACCATCTTGCGAGCATGTTACACGAAACAATGTTTCGTATGACATTCTCACCAGAAGGCGCTGGAGTGAAATGTCAAACTCGAAGGATTACGACACCAGCGCCTCTAATTCTGAAACGCGCAATCAATTAAATTTAAATTGATCGTTAAAGCCATGGTCGATGGTAATTTCTCTAGTGTTACGTCTGTTTGTCTGTGCTTTAAAGCTGGCTCAACAAAAAAAACGAACGAGTTTGCTAAAAGATCCCTGAAACCATCATAACAGTAACGGTTGAGTAAATCGTAAGTAAGCCTTAAAACGAAATGCAATGAAAAACATAGCTTATTTATAAACCATTTGAACAGCAACTGCCCGACCAAATTCGCGAGATCCAAGTAGGGTAGGTTATAGGTTGACACCTGGAAGTATAGTCGAACCTAGTGGATAGAAGGAAACCACTACTTGTAAGTCATTGATTAGATTAAGCTGTAAATTTGTATTGAGTAAAATAAATAATTACAATTTTGAGCATCGCCACAAAAAAAATGTGCTGCTTCATAAATTTTGGATTCCCTTCGGGAACAGAATGTTTGAATATATCGAGTCGAGTCAAGTACAAGACACTGAAGACGACCTTACTGTTGAGGTCGAAATATTTTTTTTTAACTTTTTAACTGTTTGAACTATAATTTTGAGTAATTTCTAACCTGTGTTTAGGTTGTATGAGCTAACCGTGTATATGCCGTTAATATATTTGACAATTGGCGGGATTAACTGCCTCGCATATAAAAATTGGCAACCTTGCTCTGTCTAAACGCACCTCGCGAAGCACAAAACCTCTTTCTTCACACAAAAAAAGTTATCTGTAGACGACACGCAGCGTCGAATTTGCGATATTTCCCAAAATTTCCAACATTTTCACTGCGACAAATCGCTTCTAATTCTGTGCAGTTTATTGTTCCGGCCACCGGCTTCAGGTTGCTGGTAATTTGATTTCCGGAAGTTTTTGTAAAAGGTAAGAAATTTGCAAATAAAAACTTGCTCCACCACCGTGAGAGGCGTTTTCACTTTTTGTGGAGCGACATTTTTGTTTTCCCGTTTCTATCTCCGGCGGGTCAACCATTATACGGGAAGTGTCAATCTCTAGATCGCGGGTTTTGAAACCCAAAATTATTGGATGATGTTAACTTTTGGAATAGGGTTTCATATCATATACAATCCTTGTTTTGTGGAAAGGCAAACGAAACTAATTTGAATGGCCGGGCTCCTTTACGAGAATCGCATCTCAATTAAGATATCCCACAAGGTTTCTAAGGCAAGTTTCTATATTTAAGCAATAATTTATCAAGTTCCTCGTATGTAAACTCCTAATGAGCTACGGAAGGGTCCAAACCCTTTAGAAATCATGATTGGAAATTCGAAGTGCGAATCGAGCGATCATCCGCAGAAATCAGGGGTTCTCAAACTGTTATTGATAGCGATTCACATTTTTTTGGCAAGTGAATTGATTTAAGCTTTTTGACGTAGGACTATTCAATATAAAAACTATTGGACACAATTGTGTTGGAAACCTCCCGGAATCATGTGGGGAATCCATTTTCTTCAATTAGAGATTGAAAATATGCCTGAAATTTTATTCGATTTGCACAGATTCCTGTCAGCACAAAAAACTCTTAGGTTAGGTATTTTTTCTAAAGGATTATGGGATTAAAAATCTTAATAAAACAAAAACTAGAACCATGGTAAAATACCCGTACTCATTGCTATTTAAAGAGCATTCTTGACAGCTGTCCACAAAGTAAGTCACGCTTATTATGAAAAATGCTTGCTTAACTTTTAATTTTTAATGAATTTTTGATTACAGCAATCAAAAGCTTTCATGTTGTTTTTGCACTATTCAAATTAATTCATGAAAAAAATTTTACTTAGGTCCTTTTGAAAAGTTAAGTGAGAATGGAAGGTTTCGGAAAGTTTAGCGGTCCATTGATTATTTTAATACAAAAAACGTAACAAATGTGGACGGTTGAAAATTGCCATTTTTTTGTGACATTCTTTATGAATCTTCTTTAGTTGAAAAAAATGTGTGATAACGAGAAGAATTTATCTAGCTTTTAAAGTAATCCCAACGGATACAAGATAAAATATATTAGCATTGCCACAGTTATTAATTGAAAGCTTTTTATGCCCGCCAATGCATGAGTATGTATCTTGTGTGCAAAACCTTTCAATTAAAAACTGAGGAAATGCTAATAGAATACTAAGTTGAAAAGCAGGCCAAATTCCAGTTGGAATGTATACACTTAAATCATTCCACAGATTTCGGTGAATTTACTCTATAGAGTCATTGAAGAAGAAGATACGGGAGCCCTTATAGACTATGAAAACAACATGTTCATTAAACGTCAGCTTAGTGTCTCTTTTAGGGGAGGGTAAACCTAACGGTAAGTCGCGCCTGGATATTGTTTCCTATCTATATACATTAGGGTGGTTCAAAAAATCGATTTTGCTCCACAGTGCTTATCTGATTCTTTATCATGTTCTGAGTGTCTTCTGAAAATTTGAGCTCATTTGGATTAAAACTGATTTAGCACAAGCTGTTTCAAGTTTGCATGCAAATAGGGGAAAGTGGGGTAAGATCGCCATATGGGGCAAGACAGCCAACGTTAAGTATGACTTAAGTGAGCATTAAATACACATTATTATTACGAGGGATGATTAACAATAATGTAAAAGGGCTATACAACTGAAAAACGTGCTTTGACAACCTCACTTGTTCTTGTAATATTGATTTGAAGATGGTTCAGTTGAAATTCGATTTTTCTTATAATTTTGTGGTTACATTATTTAAGGATTGAAGCCTAAATTACTGATTTTTTAGCACAAATTGATATTTACCAAGGCACTTATATAACTATAGCCTATCTACAATAATAATTTGAGGAGTCATTCACAGTCATAATGATCGATTTATATCCTATCTTTGTATATATGTCGGCTTGGGGCGGTATTGCCAACTGTATTAGAAACAAGGTCATCTCCAGGATTAAGAGTCGCCTAACCCTTAAATGCATTTTAAAAATGATCAAAAGAGTTTCTGCCTGAATCAGAGATGATTTAGAATAACGAATATAGTTTTAATCGTAAAAATCAGCTTTTGGCAAATTTTGATATTGTCGTAGAGCCAGTGGTCAACAAATCAACATGGAATTCGACATTTTCAAGCGGAACATCATTTGTACATAATCCATAGAAGTGCAGGAAAAGAGTCCCATGTTCTAAATAAATTTAGCATTGTTTTTAATATAATTTTTAGGCCTTGCTCGTCTTGCCCCGAGGAGGTGGTCATATCGCCCCATATGGTAAATATATGCATCATAAAAACACCTTTTTTTAAAACCAATTTATAAGATACTGAAACGTCATTAATCAGTGTATATTGATACTTATGTCAAAGAAGGGTCATCATGAAGGTGTTTCATGGACAAATCAGCAGATTTTGAAATAGTGTCACTATTTTACAAGGGTTACCGCTTAGGGTGGCCATCTTGCCCCACTTTCCCCTAAGTATGGGGAAATTTATTTTTTCATTATAATGTTAATGCCGCTTTTCCATTGAGCGCAGATTAAAAGAAAACCTACATAGCTAGAAGGTATACTCTACAGCTTTCACTTAACGAAAACCGCATGTTAATTAATCGCCCCAATAATTAGTAATCGATTTTAAGACAGGTTGCGAATCTTTAGTCATGATCGTTAAACTTCTTTGAGGGCATCACTGAAATGTGCAGTGCAACATAGTAGGATAGTAGCCTGAATTTGTGTGTGCTATCTTTCGCGCCACGAGCAGCAATGTTGCCTGTTGATGAGTTATGCAATTAGCTCCAGAAAACCACGGTATAGATTAAATTCGGTTACTAATTATTGGAAAGATGAATTAAGATGCGGTTTTCACTGGGTGAAAGCTGTAGAGTATTCCTTTTAGCTATGTAGGTTTTCTCTTAGCCTGCGCTTAATGGGGAAGCATCATTAACAGTACAACGAAAAAAAATTTCCCCATACTAATTTGCATGCAAACTTGAAACGGCTTGCGCTAAGTCAGTTTTAATCCAAATGAGCTCAAATTTTCAGAGGACACTCAGAACATGATAAAGAATCAAATAAGCACTGTGGAGCAAAATCGATATTTTGAACCACCCTAGTCGCGCAGCTACAAAGCAAGACCATGCTGAGGGTGGCATTGGAAATTGTCTCGATTTCACTGGGCATAAAACAATCATCGTGTTAGCCTCATGACATACGAATGAAAAAATGGTAACTTGGCTTAGAAACCGTAAGGTGGCCTTAAGAAACCTTAATGCTAGGAGTTCCTTCTGCAATTTCTAATCTTTCAATAGTCCAACATGGAAAACTTAACAACTTCCGGAAGTTCCTTCAGGAATTTACTTGAATTTTTCTTCAGAAATTCCCCGCAAGTTTCATCCTTACATATTCCTTGAAGAAATCCTCCGAAAGTTCCATGAGGAATTTCTCAGGAAGTTCCTTGAGGGATTGCTCCGAAGGTTTCTACATGATTTCATCCCGAAGTTCCTTCAGGGATTCCTCCGGAAGTTGATCCAGGAATTCTTCCGGGAGTTCCTCAAGTAATTCTTCCGGAAGTTCCTCCATTAATTCCTCCAGGAGTTTCTTCGAAAAACTTCCTGCTTCATGGAGGAACTTTCGTATAGAAATTTCTGTGTTAGCTTCCGGTGAAACTCATGAAGGAACCTCCGGTGGAATTCCTTGAGGATTTTGCGAAGGATTTCTTAGAAGAACTTACGGAACAACTCCTCCACTTCCAGAGGAATTCCTCAAGGAACTTCTGGAATATTTAAAGGAACTTCCGCAAGAATAGATCAATAAGCTTCCAGGGGAATTCCTCAAGGAACTTCCGGAGAAATGCCTCAAGGAAGTTCCGGAAAAAAAATCTCAAGGAAATTCCACAGGAATTTCTCAAAGAACGAATTCCTGAAGGAAACTTTGAGTAAGTTCTTGTATTCCAGAAGAATTTCCTGGAGGAGTTATTTCCAAATTAATCCAGCGACTGCCAGAGAAAATCCTGGAACAGCATTCAAAGATATTCCTAGAAGAATTTCCAACGAATGCCTGAAAGATATCGCCAATGAATATTGAATGCATGCATGAATTCCTGGAAGAATTACTGAAGTAATTTCTGGCAGAATTCTAGAAGAAAATTCGGAAACGCACGAAGGATCTTTTGGAAGAATTTCAAAAGAAATTGTGGATATTATTTATAAGAAAGAATTCTATTCGGTATCTCTCAAATATACTTTTCTGTCAATTCTTAGCGAAACGGGTTTCAAGGGCAATTTCGAAACTAATTCCATCCATCGACCTAATTTAGGACACAATCTGAGAGAAAAACCCTGAATGAACTTCTGAATAACTTTTAAAACTGAATCAAGACGACAGCACCGGATTAACTTCTTTTAAAACTATAATAACAACTATCCAGTTTTCCGCGAGCGGTAATGGCCGCCACCCCATAAAAAATCCTCCCTACTTTCCCCCCGACTAAATCGATTCACGACGATAGGATCGACCGACTTTGGTCCCGGCGAATTTAGAGATTGTTTCACCGAGCCTTATGAGAAATTTACAGGGGAGACAACCGACGCGACGATAAACCACAGACAAACAGACATAACACATTGAACATTCACTCATCAAATTCATCGTAATTTAAACACTAACGACATCTGTTGATTTCAGTTAGTTGGGCAAATCACGAACCAGATGACGGTAGTGAGCAAATGTCAAACTCGAGCAAATCCGATGCGCGCGCCACTAGTGACCGATTGGCCAACTAATGATTATTTGAATTGACCAGTAAATCAGTGAACGATGGAAATTTGACGAGTGTTATGTCTGTTTGTCTGTGGATAAACTATATCGGTGGACTAACATCGATTAAATCGAATGAATAATAGGTCGACTTTGTTGTGAATGATATGTGACGAAACCAGACGAAATATATTGATTGATCATATTATTACGTATCATCATGGAGCGAATTAGATTAAACCTGTAGATAAATCGGTTGACCAAATAATGAAATCAGACGAAATAGGGTGTTTAATCGATTCATTAAATTTCATCAAAGAGCAGATCAGACTAAATCTATAGATAAATCAGACCAAATAGGGTGTTCAATCGATATAATAAATTTCATCCAGGAGTGGATTAGAATAAATCTATAGAGAAATCGGTGGGCCAAATAATGAAATAAGACGAAATAGGGTGTTTAATCGTTTTATTAGATTTCAATAAAGAACAGATTAGACTTAATCTGTAGATAAATCGATGTGCCAAGTAATGAGATCAGATAAAATAGAGTGTTCAATAGGTCTATCAAATTAAGGCATAGCATAACCCGTAAATTATGGATCCAGGTCCGAGTACATGGAAAATTAGTTATCGAGCGGGATCTTCTCAAACTTATCGATTCTGCAAGAAAAAGAAGTAATTAGAAAATTTTCAAGAAGTATTTGTTCCATTCACTGACCTCGCGCCACAACTTTCGATAGTCAATCTCCTGAGGAAGTCATTATTGTTCGGTGCTCACTCGCCCTAAACTGTGGATGAACATCTTCATCTGCAATTCCACCCCACCCCTCATGTATTTCTAAATGAGGAAAACACAAGTACAAAGAAAGTAAAACCTTCTCGTTAATTCGGCAATTCAAACTACGCCGAAATCATAAATCTTCAAAGAACTTCCTCGGGGATCCATACAGACGGTAAAATAAGCTTGAACTAATAACTTAACTAACTTAGCGCCAAGGTGGCCGCCTTCAATCCGGAGAGCAATATTTCCACTCCCTCGGAGCTCTTGCCCACGGACATGTCCGACTCGACCGAGTCCGAGAAGGAGGAGGAGTTTTTCGCCGGGGTCGAGTGCAACTCACTACATTCCGGGCGGTAGCTGGTGCACACTATTCTTCCGATCAACTATTCGAGCTTACTCAAAATCTAGAAACTATCAAATTAGATAATATTTAATTAATTAAAAATTAAATAAATACATATACTCACTTTTGCTTCGTGTTATGTTTATAAGCACCAGCACCCGACTTCATCTGTTAATTAATCGGACGATCAAAATAAGCACCAAATACCACACCAAATAATCTATCGATTATTTACCGATGAAATCGAATACCGATTGCACCCGACTTCATTGTTCAATGAGTCTGGCGACGAAATTAAGTATTCTACGACAATCGACGTCGTCGGTGTGAAAATAGTTAGATTTGGTATGCACCCGATTTCGTCGGAGGATGGTAAAATTTCAGAACTGTCAAACTTTTTATGGGGCAGTTTGCCTGCGGGTTAGTCTCAGCCACCTGGCACGACGCCATGTTTCTGTAGCCAACATCTCAGTGTAAAACTCATGATGGTATGTGTTTTGTTTACAACCATCACATTTGATTCTCATTAGGATACAGAACAATGTTGGCTGCAAAACAAACCTATTGTGTGAGATAGGGATGCCACCGGGCTGGTTAGTCTCTGATTTGACATTTCTGGAGGTCAACTGCACCCACCATTCGAGCATTTTGATCAATGTGGTATATAAGAAGGCTTGAATTCACTGAATCAGTACCTTCTTATATGCAACATTGGTCAGAATGCTCGGAGCGGTGGGTGCAGTTGACCTCCACAAACGTCATATCAGAGACTGACCCGCAGGCAAACTGGCGGCCATGACCGCTCGCGGAAAACTGGATAGAGGCCTGAATAAAGGCTCCCCCAAACCTAAACGATTACATCGCCGCGACGGCGACAACTAGTCGCAGCGATTCTATCGTTTGGTCGATGCAGGCAAAGTTCTATTTACGCTTCCATACCAACGGCGACAGAATCGCAGTCGCCAAACGATAGAATCGCGTCGCGACTGTCGCATCGCGTGTGTTTGGGGGAACCTTAATGCTACGTTTAGACAAGGCAAGTGAATTGAGCAAGTCGCTTGAATTGAACGCGAACTGAACGTGTAAAACACCTTAATTCAATTCACTTGAACGAAAAGAAAGTTGAACATGTTCAACTTTTGGCAAGTCAATTGAATTCAACTGAGTTGTTGAATTCACTTGCCTTGTCAAAACGTAGCATAAGAAAAACGCGGATAGGTATGTGCCACCAATCGAACCGTCAAAAAACAGCAGCCAATCGAGCAGGAGACCTGTCAAGTAGCCAAAATGTTGGCTCAAATACTGAAAGCGGTCAAATTAGATTTTATCCCATTTTTAAATAAATAAAATTGAATGTTTACATTAGTTTACATTAGTTCGCAACAATATATGCAAGTCATTTATCCCTAGCCAAGGTCACGGGGGTTGACGGTACTGAAGATAATATTCATCTGTGTATCATATCACATTTGGAGCACTTCAGTGCGCCTCTAACGATTCACAGTGGATCGGCTGCTTTGCAGACTGAGCCCCTGATCGTATGTCCCGGCATACTGATCAGGTATAGCTCTTTACATGGAGGATCCGCTATTGCTCATTAGCACTCTCCAAGGGGTCGGGAAATTAATCAATTTCTCGTCAACCGGAAGTAGCGAAGCCAACGCGTGGCCATAGGTAGGATAGGATAGGTTGGAATATAGATTGAAATTGAGAAGTCTACTTTGTATTTTAGAGACATTCAATTTTCAGAATGTTTTCAATTGGGAGTGGAGAACTATTTAGACTTATCAAGATTTACATCAGGTTAAAAATTCAAAATAGTAATGTCATAGCAAACCAGAAATCAGCCAAGAAAAACGTAGGTTTAAAAAAATAGATTGATCACAAAATAAAATAATAATATTGAACATTTTAGATTCAGTAATTAAACAGAATTTTATTTTTTTAAATTTTTGTTTCAGAAATGGTTTAGAGCAGCCAAGGTAGAAGTTTACTGTACTGTTGGATAGAAAAATATTAAATTGAAAATCTGAGATAGAAGAAAGACAGAAGAAAAAAGTGGAGGTTGAGATTATAAAAGAGAAAAAGAGATTGATAAAAGGAGAAATCAGATATTTATAGATAGAAGAAGGACATAGGATTTGTATAGCAATACTCAAAAATTCTTTTGTAGTTTTATACATACTGCATCTAACAATGACTAAAACACTAATAAGACAAAGTTATAAAAGACCTTTATGTTGAAACATAACAGACAGATAACCGACAACAACACAATGACAATAACAGATCTAAAATATAGAAGACAAGTAGTGTTTTACATTAATTATACAACTCACAATAATAGAAATGACTATCCAACGAGTAGTACATATTTTTTTAATGATGTTATTCATATAAATCAATGCTTCATAATCGTAAAATTCATTCATTTAGCTAGGAAATAGACGCAATGAAGCATTACCATACCATTGATAACTGAATCTTGGACCACACTTTAAAGATTTGAATTTTGAAGAGCGGAATAGAACATGACCATTTGACTACTGAAATTTATGATATCAGACAGTACTGTAAAGGATATGACGCCATAATCTTGATCAACCGCCAAAATAATGGAAGCTCTCAGATTAATATGTCGATTTATTGCAATAGTACTTAAATTAATTTATTGTATATTTACGATACCATTTAAATTATTCCATGTTGAAACAAAGTCCACTAGTATGATCCCATCACATTACATCAAAGTGTTATGGCTCGGCTGCGGTGGTGGGCGCGGTGACGCGTTTTGACAGAGAATACAGAATTACTGTCAAGATGCGCCGTTGCGTTAATCGCTGTAGAACGGCCTTTACTTGGAGATGGCATCAGTACCACCCGTTGTCAACATAGACTACTATTCGGTATTGAATGTCGGCTCCAAGAAAACATTAAATCAACTTAACATGTTAATTATTCGGAAAACATTCATGCGCGTGATGAGCTTTCATTATTATTATTATTTGTTTTTAAACTGACAGACTGCGGGAAGGGAAATGTATCGGTATGATCACAATACGAACCCAGACCGCAGTGACCTAGTGAGCAACATAGCTTGAGTCGTCTGCTAGTATTGTGTATCACATGGAGAGCCCAGTCGAGATACCAGTCTATTAAGACTACAACTGGTCAACTCTCGAAAAAACAAAAAAAAAACAATATATGCAAGTCATTTATATGAATCGACACGCTGCTCGGAGCCCCCTCCGCCTATAAGCGTCACGTACTTTGTGGATGGTCCCTTGGAAACCTTTGCTCCTGAGGGCAAGTACATGAAAGACCTGCCTGTTAATACATGCTTGTGGGATGAATCTGCCTGTCAAGCCAACGACATTACGAGCTGTTTCCGTCGAGTGATGACCGGTTCAAAGATGCAGGAGAAATCTAGACCAACATTTCAAAAGGGCGTAGAGCCAAAATGTATTCCTTCTGATTCTTCGTCTACATATATAGCAATACAGAGGACGAAGAATCAGAAGGAATACATTTTGGCTGTTACGCCCTTTTCAAATGTTGGTCTAGAAATAACGTTTTGGCTAGATAACTGCAGTGCGCAAAATAACAATTGCAATATGTTCCAACACATGATACTTTAATCAATCCTGACGTTGTGAACGTTCGTAAAATATCATTCAAGTATTTTTAAACCGGCCATACGTTGATGGCAGCAGATAGTGGACATGCCGAAATTGATGATGATACTACCATCCATTGTAGCAAGGCACCTGCCGATAGTACTGGCCATATCTGACAAACGATTTGATCATGATTATATTATTGTTTGTATTTCATCAAACTCCTGTATGAAGGTCCAACAAGCAGAGGTTCCATAAGCAGAGACACTTATGCGAATCCACGAGATGAATAGAGAATCTCCTTCCAGAAGAAAGTTAGTACATATAATAATATAACCTAGCCCTCGTTTCCCAGATTGATAGATGGGGAGAAGAGCCCGCATTTTATCCACGAGATGTTAACAATAGGAAGTTGGCGATTCCACTCTTCCTATCCTATGTGGAGAACTATTAAGACTTATCAGGATTTAAATCAGGTTGGAAAATTCAAAATAGTAATGTCGATGCAATTAAATGAATAGAAAATAGCTTAATGGTAGGAATCTGAAATTATGTTTCTCCATAACAATGAATATTTCATACATAAACTTTGTATTGGTTCTGATGATAAGTCTTACACGCAGCGAAATGTTTTTCTTAAACTCAATGATATTAATGTATAAAAACAACAAAAATAATTATTGTTCCCCGGCTAATAATTTTATTTGTTGAATTCAACAAAAAATCAGAATTAATTAGACGAAAGATATTGTTGTTTCTACAATGTTCCAAAACAGCACTCAAAATAAAAATTGTTGAATTTACAATTTTTTTTTTGTTTGTACAACAATATTTTTCTTTAATTAAAAAAAAAATCGTAATCAAAAGTTTATTTTGAATGTTATATAAAATTTCCTGTGATTATCAATTATTATTTTTGGTTAGGCTTCGTGTGGAAAATAAAACCACAATAATTATATTTGTAATATTTACTTCACAAACTAGTTTATAATATACTGTATTAATTTATACTGGATTGCAGCAATGAAATTTTTTGAATTAAATATATTTCGGTTTTGACTTTAAAAATAAAATATTTAAGTTTAAAAAATATTTCAATAATTTTATTTTTTAGTTCAAAAAGGTAGATTTTCTCTGCGTGTAACATCATAGCAAACCAGAAATCAGCCAGGAAAAAACGAAGGATAAAAAAATTAGATTGATCATAAAATGACATAATAATATTGATTTTGATTTTTTAATTTGTGTTTGAGAAATTGTTTAGAGTAGCCAAGGAAGAAGTTAGCTGTACTATTGGATAGAAAAATATTAAATTGAAATTCTGAGATAAAAGAGATATACAGAAGAAAAAAGTAGAGATTTAGCTATAAAAGAGAAAACGAGATTGATAAAAGGAGAAAGCAGATATTGATAGATAGAGGAAGGATATAGGATTTGTAAGGCAATACTTAACAATTCAATACCAAATTTTCAAAACGACTTATCTGCTTTTGTAAACAAAGATTCATACGTCGAATTATCGAATTTGAGAGCACTCTCACGCAACTCTCACTGTTGGTGGTGTTGGTTTGCGTGGGAGTGCTCTCAGATTCGACAAATCGACGTTTGAATCTATGTTTACAAAAGCAGATAAGTCGTTTTGAAAATTTTGTATTGAATTTCTTTTGTATTTGTATACATACTGTATCTAACTGTTGCTGCGCAATCTGGCAACCTTGAATGCGCTCTACAGCCCTGCGAGACTCACTCACACCAGCCTTTGTGACGCTACCCGATGACAACAAACCGAGAACAAATTATGAGAACGTGGATGATTACCAGTGATTATTAGTTTACGGACAATTATTGAATTTGATATTCTAACTCAGTAAATCTAAACTATCTGTAGTTAGTCTAGCGCATTATCTAATCGAATCATCTTTTAAATAGTGTTGGTTTCAAATAGCGTTGCGAACGTAAGATATAGAATTCGTTTATTTTCTCTAAATGAGTAACCTAAAATGTAACCCTAAATAGGTGCACGTACGAGAGAATCGTTGTGCCAAGTGTATTGGACCTGAATCGTTGTACGGTGAAATTGAACCAATATGTGAGATTAAACTGAAATTGTTGAATTCTTGAATACTTATAAATCTAAAAACGCTGTATTTCTAGTTGGTCCTACACTCTGTGGTACCTATAGCCCGATTTATACCAGTCATAGTAAGCCTACACTATATTGTAAGATTAATGTCTGAATAAGAGTTTATAAAAAGAACTAAATGATAAATATATTTCAGCTTGAGCTGATTGAAATCGAGTTTCATCGCTAAACGAAAGTGTAGTTTCTTGTTGATTAGAACAATCTCAAGAATATACTCTAACATGGCTCACAAGGGTAAATCAACGACCTTCCTCGAGAGCACCGTGCACAACGACTCAGCGAGCGCCTGTCCAGACTGCGACCGTCCAGACTGGGCCGACGATATGGTCCAATGCGGAGAATGTGAAGATTGGTATCACTTCAGCTGCGTGGGCGTAAGTAGATCGGTAGAACATCGGCCCTGGACGTGCGCCGAGTGTTTACCAATCAGTGTTAGCAGCCGATCATCTAGGATGTCTACTACTAAAGCGCTAGAAATGCAACGTCTACAAGAAGAGCAAGAAATCCGCCGAAAGCGTTTCCTACAAGAAAGAGCGTTGGAGAAGAAGCGGTTGGAGCAAGAGCGTCAGCAAATACTAGCCGAAGAAGAGCTGGAGAGGACGTTTCTCAAGGAGAAATTCGAGCTGCTAGAGATGCAGGAAGTCGATGAAAAAGGAAGTACAGTGAGTAGCCGTAGGAGTAATCGCGAAAGTATTTTGCAATGGATGAGGACCGACGGAACTGTGGAACCAAGATGCAGGACATTGAATGCAGCCATTGGGCAGCCACCAAATCCGGAAGCACCCGAGCAGCGCAAAATTACTGTCGGTGGTAGAAATGTAGTTTCGACTTATCCTGCGGTCAATCCACCCATGCTGAATTCTCAACCCGTCGCATCAAGCAGCCAGATCTCTCCTCAAGAAAGAAACGAAACTGTCGAGATGAATACCATGAATCATAGGAGTCCAGTTCCGAAGTCACGAACACCCGCACCTCAGCCTCGGCCTCGTATTCGAAAGTCAACCCATCATGTGCCCCCAGCACCACCAGCTAGTGCCGTGACGGATAACGCCACTCTCGATATCCCACCGTTGCCCTTTGAATACTGCTCTTCTGAGGTGGATATGTACCTTCCTCCTCAACGGAAAAGTGCTGCCAGAATTAGACGGGCAAACCCTGCCCTACAAAGCACGCAACTGCCGACCTTCCTGGACGAGGTTCGGCCTGATACGACATTCCAGCCATCATCACGGAACGTAAGACATACGGGATCACAATTCATTCCCGATATGCATGTCAGGGATGAAAGTACTGCTGATCAAGGTCCAACTGCAGCGCAAATTGCAGCCCGCCGTGTTATGTCTCGTGACCTTCCAGATTTCTGCGGCAATCCGGAGGACTGGCCTATATTTATTAGCCAACACGAAATCACTACTAACAGCTGCGGATTTAGTAACACTGAGAATCTGATTAGATTGCAGCGGTGTTTGAAAGGCCATGCTCGCGAATCCGTAAGAAGTCGCCTGCTTCTGCCCGCATCTGTCCCACAAGTGATTGAAACACTTCGGATGCTGTATGGGCGACCAGGGCTGATTATATCCGCACTGTTGAACAGGGTACGTGCTGCACCAGCACCAAGATTGGAACGACTCGAAACGGTGATCGAATTTGGAATGGAACTCCAAGGACTTTGCGATCATTTGCAAGCGTCAGGAGAAACCGCTCACATGAACAATCCATCATTATTACAGGAGCTGGAGGACAAGCTACCGTCGCAGATGAAGCTCCAGTGGGCGATGCATAAACAAATCGTGCAATGCGTGACACTGCAAACATTTGCGAGCTACATGTCGAGCATGGTTACAGCGGCGAGTCAGGTGACCAAAGTAGTTAATTGTTCCGTAGACCGCCGTACTGCGGACTCAAAGAAGAAGAGTATGCAAAGAGATAAAGCACAGCTATACGCACATGCTGCGGACGAACAATCATCGAACCCGATCACAAACGAAAAAACTGAGTCACGAAGCTGCGCAGTCTGTAATAAACCAGGTCACCGTGTCAAAGAGTGCACGCAGTTCTCGGACCTTAACGTGGAAGATCGTTGGCGCAGCGTTCATAGCTTGAAGTTGTGCCGTACATGTCTGAATCAACATGGCAGAAATCGATGTCGACTATCAACCAAATGTGGGATCGATGGATGCGAATTTAAACATCACCCACTTTTGCATTCCAGAACGGATAACAAAGCCAAACCAATCACTGCGGAAAACCACTCGCACCGAGATCAAGGGTCGAAGACGTTGTTCCGAATTGTTCCCGTGAAACTCACGGGGCGTGCTGGTACAGTGCAAACCTTCGCCTTCCTGGATGACGGATCCGACCTAACGCTGATCGAGAAATCCGTAGCGCAGCAGTTAGGAGAGTATGGACCAAAAGGAACATTGTATCTCAATTGGACCAGCAATGTGACTCGATGCGAAGCAAATTCCGAGGAAGTATCCGTTAGAATATCGGGTGTAGACGGTGCACAACAATTCCGGATTCAATCTGCCCGAACGGTATCCGAACTCAAGCTTCCCACACAGTCGTTGAATATGGAAAAAATGTCTCAGCTCTATCCTCACTTAAAAGGACTTCCAGTAACAGGCTATAAAGATGCCTTGTTACGCTTGCTCATCTGTTTGGACCACCTTAATCTATCGCTTCCATTGAAATGCAAAGAAGGTCAGAAGGAAGATCTAGTTGCGACGAAAACAAGGCTTGGGTGGTGCGTCTATGGTGGATGTTCAGGTGCAAAGTCAGTTGGTGTAAGTTGCCACATTCTTCAAGCAAACTCTGAAAAGGATCTGCACGAAGTAGGGTAAATCACTACTTGGGCCTATGGACCCGGTTCCCGGCTCACTGCACAGAAAACTAATGATTTATACTGTTTGAAAGCCGTAGGTTCATGATTGATAATTTTTAAAAAGTCTCCCATTTATTTTTCACAATACTCAATATTTTTCAACCACTTGTTTTACTCCTAATTGATCCAATTGTAGAAAACAAAAATGTATATTTCAAAATTTCGCTCTCCGATGCCACACCACTGAGCCGGAGTGATTCTTTCCACTTTTACAAAACGGTATCATCAAATAAACACCTACCTGAAAATCGTCACAGTGCTCGATACAACCATTGCTTGAAGCTGTTAATCACCACACCATAATTCTAAACACACGCGCTTCAATTCTTCCTAATTTTTCGTTTCACTAGAACTTATTTAAACACATTAGAATACATTTTAAAATGTATCCTCAAACCGAACAAAAAATCACCTCGGCCCACGAACTTCTTGCCTGCTGCCAAAACGTCAGGAGTATGAAAATGATCCTTCATTGTTAATAGGAAAACTGTCTAATACGTTGACGCTATCATGTTATTTATAATTCTCTCGATTTCAAAAGGTAAAAAAATAATTGTTTTTAAGTATTTGAAAGAAATTTGGATGAGTAAATATATCTTCTCGACCAAATAAAAATGATTATGAAAAATACCATCTGGCATCTTGTTGTCGTGGAACGTGCATATTTTTGTTTACGTCTCATTTTCTACCGTCCCGAGAGAGAAAGAGAGTAAAATGTTGAGAGATTGAGCGAAATTTTGCTTAGGCCGGGAACTGGTTTGGAAGTGGGCCGGAAATTAAATCGCTATGACTGAAATGAGTGCTGCAACTCGTTAATTAAAATCAAATAAAAGCATTTTGAACGATATTTAGCACGGATAGCTATTTTTTAATCAGAAGTGAACCTCAATGCAGTATTATACAGCCCACAAAATTCAGGAAAAGTTGCTTCCTGTCATAAATATCAATTAAATAATGCAGTCGTATGCAAATTAGGCCGGGAATGGGGTAAGAAACCCTAGTTAGGGAATATTTCGAACAGGAAGATGCTGGATCAAAACCTTTATTGGAATTGGAGTCAACTGAGACCACAAGAGCAAGGAGGATCCTAGTAGAAACGACAGTGCGGCTTCCGGATCGTTTTGAAACCGGGCTACTTTGGAGATTCGACAAATTTGAGTTTCCGGAGAGTTACTTTATGGCACTTCGGCGATTAGAATGCTTGGAGAAGAAAATGTGTGGCAAACCGTCGCTAAAAGCTAGCGTACTACAAAAATTAGTGAGTACCAGAGTAAAGGATATGCTCATCGCGCTACGGAGAAGGAATTATTAGATGCTGATCCGCGCCGGATTTGGTACCTGCCCATCGGTGTTGTGACTAATCCTAGAAAGCCGGGAAAGATCAGGCTGGTATGGGATGCTGCAGCCAAAGTGGACGGTATATCCCTCAACACAGTTCTGCTAAAAGGTCCTGACCTACTTAACCCTCTCCCCGCTGTCTTATTCCGCTTTCGTGAAAAACCGGTGGCAATTAGCGGCGACATACGTGAAATGTTTCACCAACTCCGCATACGCTCTGAAGACCGCAACGCGCAACGATTTTTAATGCGAGAAGACCCAAAGCAACAGCCATGCATTTACATCATGGACGTGGCCTCCTTTGGCTCCAGCTGTTCACCGTGTAGTGCTCAATACATTAAGAACAGAAATGCCGAGGACTTTGCGAAAGACTACCCCAGAGCTGTAGAGGGAATCATCAGGTGCCATTATGTGGACGACTATTTAGATAGTTTCGACACCGTTGACGAGGCTTATCGTGTGGCGGCTGAGGTAAAGATGATTCATGGAAAAGCTGGCTTCGACATTCGTGGTTGGCGTTCCAATTGTTCAAATCTGCCTCGCCACTTGGGTGAAACGACTATTCTGGCCACTAAAGATCTGCATCTGGACAAAACCAGTGGAACGGAAAGAGTACTTGGTATGCTGTGGTTGACAAGCAAGCGACGTATTGGGATTTTCAACGCAGATGCGGAAGGACATAGCAGAGATCATTCATGTCGGACGACGACCAACAAAACGGCAAGTTTTACGTTGCATCATGTCACTCTTTGATCCTCTCGGCATGTTGGCTATGTATACCGTACACGGAAAGGTTTTGATCCAATCGATATGGCGATCAGGAAGCGACTGGGATGATGAAATTGGTGATGGAGAATTCAATCAATGGGTAAAATGGATAAACGTATTAAGTAAAATTGACAGCATTCGAATTCCGCGTTGTTACATTGCTGGAAATGTCTCTTCATCGATCCATTCCGCCCAGCTGCACTTATTTGTAGATGCCAGCGAAGAAGCCTACGCTGCTGCCGCTTATTTCCGTTTCCTTATTTCTGATGGAACTATTATCTGTAACCTTGTCACCGCCAAGACAAAGGTAGCTCCACTAAAGCCCTTGTCCATACTGGCTTCTTTCGTAAGCAAGAATCACACTATTACTATCGAAAAAAAGGTTTTCTGGTCAGATTCTAGCACAGTTCTAGCTTGGATACGATCCGATGCCCGCAGATATAGACAATACGTTGCATGCCGTATCGGTGAGATTCTAACTTTGACCGAAAGCAAAGAGTGGAAATGGGTACCCACAAATATGAATTGTGCAGACGAAGCCACAAAATGGGGTAGAGGACCCAGTCTTTCTTCGGAAGGGAGGTGGTTCCAAGGGCCGGAGTTTCTGTACCGTCCCGAGCAACACTGGCCGCATCAAAAATGCAGGCAGAACATGGTCACTGAAGAAGAACTTCGAACCTGTTTTGTTCATGGTGTCCAGAAATATGAACCTACAGTAGAATTCAAAAGGTTCTCCAAATGGACAAGGCTAGTGAGATCGGTTGCTTATATGGTGCGGTTCATCAACAATGCTCGAAGAAGTAAAGGTCAACGGATCGTGACGTCGCTGAGCTCTGAAGAGCTTGGAATTGCGGAAACTATCATATGGCGGCTTAGTCAGCAAGAATCATTCCCGGATGAGGTTTCTCAGTTGAAGCAGGCGAACGGCAAAGTAGAAAAATCCTCAAAGATCTACAAGTTATCTCCTTACATAGATGAAAATGGAGTACTTAGACAGAATGGGCGTATTGGCGCGGCAACAAACACCCGATTTGACATGAAGTACCCCATTATACTATCGACGTATCATCCCACGACGCTCCTACTTCTAAATCACTACCACCGCACGAATCATCACATAAACTACGAGACGGTGGTGAATGAGATAAGGCAGAATTTCTACATTTCTCATCTTCGGGCAGCTGTTCGGAAAACCGCCAGATCATGCCAGTGGTGCAAAATACATAAATCACAACCAACTACACCGAAGATGGCGCCACTACCTGCAGCGAGACTAGCATCGTTTGAGCGCCCCTTCTCGTATGTTGGTGTGGATTATTTCGGTCCAGTTCTGGTGAAAGTCGGACGAAGTCTCGCAAAGCGGTGGGTCGCCCTGTTTACATGTTTAACTATAAGGGCAGTCCACCTTGAAGTTGCGTATACTCTCAGTACGGAGAGCTGCATCACCTGTTTCCGACGATTTATCGCACGCCGAGGGGCACCCTTGGAAGTCTACACTGATAACGGCACCAACTTTCAGGGGGCAGAAAGGTTGCTTAGACAGCAAATCAGTGAGAGTCTGGCGGAGACGTTCACCAACGCCAAAACTAAATGGTTTTTCAACGCTCCGTCGGCTCCACATATGGGTGGAGCATGGGAGCGTATGGTACGCTCCGTTAAGGTAGCTATTGAGAGTATAGACACTGGAAGAAAGTTGCACGACGAGGGTTTTCTAACGTTGCTTGCGGAAGCTGAAGGTATAGTTAATTCCAGGCCCTTAACGTACCTACCCTTAGAATCTGAAGAACAAGAAGCACTTACACCAAACCACTTTTTGCTCGGAAGTAGCAGTGGAGTCAAGCAACCACCCGCAAACCGCACTGATGACCGTGAAGCACTTCTTAACAACTGGACACAACTTCGTCACCAGGTAGATCTATTCTGGCATCGTTGGCTAAAAGAGTATCTGCCGACAATTTGCAGACGGACTAAATGGTTCAACGATATCAAACCTATCGAAGTAGGAGATCTTGTTCTCTTAGCAGAAAGCTCAAAAAGGAATAGTTGGTTACGAGGACAAGTGTCGGAAATCCATCCTGGACCGGATGGGCGCATACGAAGGGCGGCAGTCCTGACAAGGTCGGGATTTCTGCGTAGACCAGTATGTAATTTGGCTGTTCTAGATGTGGGGAATCCGAGTAAAACTGTCCATAGCGGACAGTGTTGCGGGGGTGGGAATGTTGCTGTGCAATCTGGCAACCTTGAATGTGCTCTACAGCCCTGCGAGACTCACTCACACCAGCTTTTGTGACGCTACCCGATGACAACAAACCGAGAACAAATTATGAGAACGTGGATGATTACCAGTGATTATTAGTTTACGGACAATTATTGAATTTGATATTCTAACTCAGTAAATCTAAACTATCTGTAGTTAGTCTAGCGCATTATCTAATCGAATCATCTTTTAAATAGTGTTGGTTCCAAATAGCGTTGGGAACGTAAGATATAGAATTCGTTTATTTTCTCTAAATGAGTAACCTAAAATGTAACCCTAAATAGGTGCACGTACGAGAGAATCGTTGTGCCAAGTGTATTGGACCTGAATCGTTGTACGGTGAAATTGAACCAATATGTGAGATTAAACTGAAATTGTTGAATTCTTGAATACTTATAAATCTAAAAACGCTGTATTTCTAGTTGGTCCTACACTCTGTGGTACCTATAGCCCGATTTATACCAGTCATAGTAAGCCTACACTATATTCTTGAGCTGATTGAAATCGAGTTTCATCGCTAAACGAAAGTGTAGTTTCTTGTTGATTAGAACACTAACAATGACTAAAACACTAATAAGACAAAGTTATACAAGTCCTTTATGTTGAAACTTAACAGACAACCGACAACAACACAATGACAATGACATATCTAAAATATAGAATACAAGACTTGTAGTGTTTTACATTAATTATACAACTCACAATAATAGAAATGGCTCAATAAATAATCAACGCCTCACGTACATACAAACAATACTGACATACTCAAATTTACATTTTGACTAAACTTTGTCCTATGTGACTGACTTGACTGACAAAACCACATTCCTGAAAGTGTTCAAGAGGATTATGTTAGCTGATTCCCACAGTCCGGTGTTCATTTGGTCAAAGTAGACTAGTTCTTCCGGCATAATCACTTGTCAAC